>NC_136146.1:7466096-8069255 GCF_965212315.1 Lampetra planeri | reverse complement strand
TATGGCAAGCTTTGCGGCCACTTCATGAAGTCGTGGAGTTCTGCCATTACGAGTAAGGTACATTTCATTAAAGCGTTTAAATTGTTTTTTTATTCAATATTACTTATTATCCCCAGGTCAGGCTTACCCCTCCCCTCATGACCCCCCTTCCTCCAGAACCTTCTGGAAGGTCTTAGATGGTCTTAAATCTTAAGAGGTTTTAGGAAGGGGTGGGTGGAGCCCATCCCCCTCAGCCCCCAGCCCCTGGGGTTCTGGGGTGTCAAAGTCCGGGCACGGGCCTCCCAGGGGGGAGGGGGTTTGACCTTCGGTCAACCCCGACACACCTCGCTCGCTCTCGGCTGCCCCGTGTCGGCCCGTGAGCGTGGTGGCAGGTAAGCTGCTTACAGCAACCTTGTTATGGTGCAACATATATAAATGTCACAAGTCTTTCAACGCGAATTGCCGAACGAAGATAACATTTTAAGTTGTTCGTATTAGAAACCGCCGCTTGCAACGCCGCGGTTTGATTTGTGCCTCGGGGAGGTCTCGGGGCAGCTGTGAAGGCGTCCATCCGAAAGAGAGATACCCCCCTTCATCGCCGCGATCAGCTTCGCATTTTAGCCACGCCGTTTGAGACCCATTCAGGGCAGTGAAAAAGGCGCCCGTGGCTGTAAATGAGACGATGTCACAACGCGAGGTTGCACTGTGCAAACATAGCAGGTCACGGTCTACACGCTCCAGGAGGAAACAACAGCGATGGCGATGGCAGCAGGTGCAAGCAAAGGAGGAATTAGCAAGGAACACTGTGGAGTCACTTCTAAATATTACATTTAAAAGGTTGACTATGCAGGAGAAGTTGAATGTCAAACAACTGGGTCCTGATCAACCTAATAGAACACCATAGGGGCCGTCCATAAATGACGTCGCGCACCTAGGGGTGGGGGGGGGGGGTCATACATTTGTGACGATGTGTGACGAGGGGGTTTCAGAAATGTGACGTCACATCAAAATGCGCAACTTTAAATAAATATAGACAACACGTTCTACTTACTTAAATAGATTTTTAATAAATGTTTTCTCTTCCAACATCAGAGTGCAGCGCCACATTAAATACGCACTACAATGACAATAGTTTAAAGCGATTTGAAGCATGTTTTATTTTTTGGGGAGGGGGGGGCAGAGCTTTGTGACGTCATATTTGAGGGGGGGTCTGACTTTTTGTGACGCCGTGTGACGAGGGGGGGGGGGGGTCAAAAATCGTCCAAAATCGCGTGACGTCATTTATGGATGGCCCCATATTTTCAGAAGTCACTTACAACAGCCCCACTTAAAGGAAATATGACGAGCCGCCACTGCTCCTGACCCCCTTTGTCTTCCCAACACAATGCCTCATTACTCCCCTCCTCCCCCCCCCCCCCCAAGTTTCCTGTCGCCCCCCAGCCTGGACCAGGACTTTCCAACCCCTCTGTAACAATCCTTCCCGTTCCACTGACATTACAACAACAGCACTTACAAGCAGCCGAATATTCATTTACACTCATTATCATCTTACGTACAATGTTATAATTGGTGTACAGTGCGTTGTAAAAGGTGTTATATAAATCTAGCTAAGATGACGTGGCCCAATAACTTGGTCAACATCCGAAAGCTTTTTGGAAGGGAATACATTTTAACAAATCGTGTAATTTATTATCTCCAGAATGTTTAATCAAACACAAGTAGGAAACATGCGCATTTGAAATGGCTATCTGCACACTTTCGTTAATGACTGCGAAGACACCACATCACGAGCGGAAAATAAATTCCTCCTATATGGTTTGGTCTCCCAACACGAAAAGTCGCATTGAACACAGCACTTGCTGCAAGTACAGCATACACGGCAGCACAATGTTGATTCTGTCTTGTTTAAACGAATGGAACCCTGCAGAAGCAGGGTTACGAAAAATTGTTTATGACTCATTAGAGTGTTCCTCTCCACGGAAATCTTTAGTAAAAGGCGAAAGATTTATTCGCTCTGAAGAGAAACCAGAGTAAATAGTCGTAACCCACTCTCCCGTTACTTATACGAAGCAAGTATACATTTACCTTATGGGTCGTTTTGCATAGTTTGCTGTAGTTAAATATTAACTATTCTCGCACGTCAAATATTAAACTACGATTTATATTATATAATCAAAAGTAAAAACAAATTATTTTCTTAGAGTGAATCGTTTGAATTAGTCTTCCACACTGTTTTTAACCGTGCTCATTACATATGCACGAATGACGTCACATGGCGGCCCGTCAGACACGCCTTCCTTATTGATATCCCGCGATTCGCCTCTCCAAGCACCCACATGCAACTCTGCTGTGAACGGACGCCCGTTTTCTACCGTGACCATCCCGTGTACAGGGAAATTTACTTTTCAGGTCCATACGGCGTACAGACGTTTCAATAGGGGCAAAAAATATATAATTTTTTTGTGTTTCTCTCTTGGGGCTGTCCATAAATGACGTCACGCACCGAGGGGGGGGGTTCAGACATTTGTGACGATATGTGACGGGGGGGGGGGGAGTTTGAGAAATGTGACGTCACCTCGAAATGCGCAACTTTAAATAAATATAGACAACACGTTCTACTTAATTAAATAGACTTGTTAATACATGTTTTCTCCTACAACATCAGAGTGCAGTGCCACATTAATCATTTGGGGGGAGGGGGCAGAGCTTTGTGACGTAATATTTGGGGGGGGGGGTCTGACTTTTTGTGACGCCGTGTGACAAGGGGAGGGGGTAAAAAATCGTCCAAAATCGCATGACGTCATTTATGGACGGCCCCGTATGAGTGCTTCAGCTGCTGCTGCAGGCTATTTGCTGCTGCAACTGAAGGGTGCGGCTGGTGCTGTTGTTGTCGGCATCTTTGCCGATGTTTCTACTCCGCATTTCAGCTGTTGCTGCTGTGTTTTATGCTCCTGCTGCTGTCACTGCAGCAGCTTTAAGTGGTCCGTGTTCGTTGTCGTATGTTCATGCGGGTTATCTGTACCTCACCACCTGGATGTGAGATTTTAGTTGTTGCTCTGCGTCTATGTAGGCCATACGAAATAAAGAAGTGCAGTTGTTGGGGCCGCTGGTCCCCGAAGTCCCTCCCTGCTCCGTGCCTATGGCAGGGGCTCCGCCGTGCGCCGACCCCTCGCTGCTCTGCGAGCAGCTGCTGCCGTCGCTGGACTCATCGCCCGACGGCTCCCCTCCCTGGTCCGTCCCTCCGCGAGCTCGTGTGAGAGGCATAGCTCGCCGCACGCCCTCGTTCACCTGCAAACGCTGCGTTGTCTCTCCACGGATCACGCGCTATTAAACGGGGGTCAGGGGTCGGAGGGCGAACGACGCTGCCCTCACACTGCGCGAGTCCCGGCGGCGACAGACGGAGCGGGGACCTGCGGACTCACCGACCCCTTCCCCCACACTACGAGCGCACACACCTGCACACACGTGACACCCACTCGTGCGCCGCTCTACGCAGCGCTCACTCACGTGGCGAACCACTGTGTACACACGCGCACCCACACGTTCCCACTGCTCGACAAGATCACGCGAGGCCACGCTTCGCTATTAATGATTTATTATTTGCTACCTGCGAATTGATGTTAAATCAGTTCGAGTCGACGAGGCTGGCCTATTCTACCACCCCTGAATCTATTCTCTATTTATCGGCTATGATCCTACTTTTACCTCCTTACTCACCGTTAAGTGTCCACGGCGGTCCGCTGATCCTTGTGCTAACAGCGTACCTCGGTGCGTCGCACAGACGTCCGGGTCGCTGGCTGGAGCTGCGTCTGGTCGCCTGGCGCAGGAGTAAGAGAGAGCAATCTCTCCTTTGCCCCCCTTTTTATCCTCCCTACATCAAAGGGATGCGGCTCCGAGCGGGATGGCGGCCCTCAGCTTTTCCTTAACAATGGGCTTGCGCCCTCTAGCACGCGCACCGCCGTTCCGGGCGCCTGTGATATGCTAATCAATGTGCGGCGTTGCGCAGCGCAAATTCCAATCAATCCCTTTCTCACGCAGGCCCCCATTATTGAAGTTCATGCGGCGGTGTCCATCACAAAGGCCCGTCGTGGGAATCTGTGCACGGCTCCCCGCGTGCCTCCCCTCTCCCAATCTATTCATACCTTCAGCTTAATCATTTACCCTCCCCAACAATTGTGCCTGCGCGCTCAAGCGCAACCATCCCAACCTTCTGTGACTATGCGCAAGAGCCCCTGCGGTCCTGCTACTCATGCTGTCCCGTCCTTCCCCTGCTTGCCTCGTCGACGGCGTGGGGGGGGGGGGGTGTGTGGGGGATGCGTCTCAACCGTGGTGGCCGAATGCCCTTCGCCGCGGCCATACCATCTTAAGGCCAGGTCGCAGCGCCGCGGTGCAACGTAGCGTCGGGGGAGGTCATCCAATTCCCTGATCACCGGAAACCGTGAGAGTTATTCCCGATAAAGGTTTCTCGGATAAAAACCGGTCGATCAGGTGTCCTCCTCTTCCAGCTCTATGGGGGGGGGGGGGGATGCGTGCAGGTGTGTTCATGTGAGGTGAGGTGAGGGGGACGTGGGGGTCGGCTCCGTCGCTTGGTGGTGGCGAGGCCACAGATAGGGCGCCTGCTGAACGGCTTCGTGGTGGCGGCATCACATAGCCCCCCGAGGTGCCAGTCCCCGTCCCGGGTTGACTGGAGCACCTTGCTTGGGCCGCGCCCACGAGGAAACGTTGCGGGGTCCGGGGGATCCGTCCGGACCTGGTGGCTGGTCTCGGGGCGGGTGGCTCCATCCTCTGTAGCTCCTGCGGCGGCCTCCTCCTCCACTCCAGCGGCTCTCCCCATCCTCCGGCACCTGTGGGCTGGGGCACAAACTCAGCAGCGGAAGGGTTTAGGGGCCGTCGTCCGCGTCGTCTCCTGACTGGATCGGGGCGTCTCGGGGGGCCCGGCGGGGCCCATGTAGGGTGCGAGGCCCCCCAACACGAGGCGTGCGGGGTACTCCGGGATTTCGGGGACTTCGGGTGACGGGGTTCTCTCTCGCCGGGGCCGCTTTCCACGGTTTTAAGCGGGCGGACGTTGACCACCGTCTCTCGACCCCTCTCCCGCCATAAATTAGTACCGTCCAGGGGGAGATCTGTCACACCACGGTCTAGGGTCCCCGCCAGTAGGTCGTCAGTTTCCCCACCTGCCCGGCCCCGACGCGAGGGGTGTGTAGCCACACCTTAGCGCCTGTCAGGAATAAGGGGGGTTCCATGCGGGGTCGGGTGCCCTGTTCCTGCCGCCGATGCGCGGCTTCCCCTTGCGGGTATGCTCGGCCCCGGGCTTCTCGCAGGGTCTCCAACAGGTGTTCCATGGGGCGGCTTCCCTCCTCCGGCTGGGGGGAAGGGACGCCGAATAGCAGATCTGCGGGTAAACGAGACTCACGGGCCGAACATCATTAAAAACGGGGTTTGTCCCTTCGACGTGTGTACGGTGGTGGCGTAGGCGAAAAGGGCGTAGGGGAGGTGTTCATCCCAATCCCGTTGATTTGCGGCCGCCATACGTTTGAGTTTCCCCGCTAGGGTCTGATTCATGCGCTCTACCATACCGTTCGCTTGGTGGTGGCGAGGCCGCAGATGGGGCGCCTGCTGAACGGCTTCGTGGTGGCGGCATCACACAGTGCTGTGTCTACATCTGCAGCTGCTGCATCTGGTTCGGCTGCTAATACTTCTGTAGTGGTTTAACGCGCGCCAAGGGGGGTAATTGTAAACACGTGCGGGCTGGGAACAGTGGGGTCGTACCGGGGACAGGCTGGTGTTGCTGGGGGACAACGGAGGAGACGGAGACGGCCCGTTAGGCGATCATGGGATGCAGGGCAGTGATTGGCCGGGCGCGGGGCGTGGTGGGGGGGGGGACGCTGGTTAATTAATTGGAAATTAATAAGGAGGGGGGATAAATAGGGGAGCGTCAGAGTGAGACGGGGAGTTGTGCGGGGAGCTGGACGGAGTCGGTCGGAGCAGAAGAAGAAGTGTAGAGGAGCAATGGGGTAGGAGTAGAAGAAGTGTAGAGTAGTATTGGAGTAGAATAAGAGATATAGGGTAGCAGTAGAGACGGAGAAGCTGAACGGGAGAGACAGTCGGAGTGAGAGGGAGAAGCCGAGAGAGAGTGACAGTCGGAGTGAGACACAGAAGCCGAGAGAGAGCGATGGCTGGAGTGGGACGGAGAAGCAGAGAGGGGAGTCGGGAGAGACGGAGAGAGAGAGGGAGGAACGGAGCGAGCGAGAACGGCGGAGCGCGGCGAGCGAGCAGAGAACGCGCTGGAGAATGATGGCGAAATGTGCTGTGTTGGAAAAAATAAAGTGACGACTGAAAAGGAAGAAGTTGTCCGCGTCAAGTTCAGCACTAAACTGCTATTGCTGCTGCTTCTACTACTCCCGTTACTTCTATCGCTGCATCTATTTCTGCTGATGCATCTATTGCTGCTGATGCATGTATTGCTGCTCCTGCTGCATCTATTGCTGTTGATGCATATATTGCTGCTGCTTCTATTGCAACTGATGCATCTATTGCTGCTCCTGCTGCATCTATTGCTGCTGATGCATATATTGCTGCTCCTGCTGCTTCTATTGCTGCTGATGCTTCTATTGCTGCTTGGATTGCTTCTTGCTTTGCTTGCTGCTGCTGCTTCCGCCCACATTCAACTTCCGGGGCAATGCTGTTCTGATGTGTGGTGGAGGAGGTGCCCGCCTAATAATGGCTTGGAGAATAACTTTTGTTTGGGCTTTTAATTGTTTGGCGTAAAAACGAAATATCTGAATAATGACGACGGTACCGAATTATCAAAAACATGATTTTGTATTCGCAAACAAATGAGGGTATGAAAAGTAGCCCTGTATAAAATGCAACTTTGGGCGGGGGGGGGGCATAATGTAAATTACAGTTCATATAAGCCGGTACGAGTGGCCGTAATAAATTCTACTCTGGTTTCTCTTCAAAGGGGCCGTCCATAAATGACGTCACGCGTTTTTGGACAATTTTTGCCCCCCCCCCTTTGTAACACGACGTCACAAAAAGTCAGACGCCTCCCCTCAAATATGACGTCAAAAAGCTCTGCCCCTCCCCCAAAATATCGCTTTAAACTATTATCATTGTAGTGCATATTTAATGTGACGCTGCACTCTGATGTTGTAGGAGAAAACATTAAAAAGTATGTTTAATTAAGTAGAACGTGTTGCCTATATTTATTTAAAGTTGCGCATTTTGATGTGACGTCACATTTCTCAAACCTCTCCCTCCTCTCTCGTCACACATCGTCACAAATGTCTGACCCCCCCCCTAGGTGCGTGACGTCATTTATGGACCGTCCCTTAGCATATTTTGTTGTCTTTGCTCCGGCAGGGCTCTCATCGCAAAAACAATACAAGAGCTCTGTGTTTTTGTTTGCATGCGGTATTTATAAATGCACGACTACCCTCCCTTAATTTTATTGACCGTGTAATTGCTACAAGTTTTCATTGTATGTCGAGCGAACCTAATAGAAGCTCAAACCGGCTGTCAAAACTGGCGTTTTAATAATAAATGCAAATTGTGTGTGTACATAATAGATGAGGATATATTGGTTGAAATTTATAACCTTTTAGAACTTTCAGACGTCTATTTCCTGAGCCATCAGATGCTGATAAAGATATCGTGCACGTCACGTGTCCGCCATTGGTCGAATGCTGTAATTATGCAAATAAACACAATGGAGTGCAAATATACTATTTTCTTTACTGTAATTACTATAATAATTACTATATGTATAAAGTTTTATGGAAGTTTATTATTCAGATGTATCGAACAAGTTGTACATACTCGTGAGCGGGAATGGAACTCGGGTTGCCGGGTTCGTAGCGTGGCGCGCTAACCACGACACTACAATGCGTTACGCTTCCGTTGTAGGATTTGTGTGAGGCGCGCCGATCCGCTGTAGGGTTTTAGTGAGGCGCGCCGATCCGTTGTAGGGTTTGTGTGAGGCGTGCCGATCTGTTGTAGGGTTTTAGTGAGGCGCGCCAATCCGTTGTAGGGTTTTAGTGAGGCGCGCCGATCCGTTGTAGGGTTTTAGTGAGGCGCGCCGATCCGTTGTAGGGTTTTAGTGAGGCGCGCCGATCCCCCGCGATACAATAATACTGTCTAATCGCTATAATTTAATAATCGACCGACCCTATAATAGTAATTGCACACATTGTGGTGGGGGGGGAGTGAAGAGGACGTGAAACTTTGTGTTAATGCGTGCGCCTATTTTTAACGGGAATAAAAAATGGCGTCCACCCCGCGGCGAAAAGTTGCTACTCGTTGCCAGGGGCAACCACCGTCCAATGAAAGCGGCGAAGGCGCCGCTACCCGTTGCCAGGGGCAACCGCCGTCCAATGAAAGTGCGTATGGTCCGGCGACACACACACACAGACAGATTCACGATTTTATATATATAGATTTCCGTGGAGAGGAACACTCTAATGAGTCTTAAACAATTTTTCGTCGCCCTACTTTTGTAGGACTCCCTTCGTAAAAAAATATCAGGTTTAACGTGCAGTGTTTTATTTAACCGTGGGCAGTAACTGTCTAAAGTTTGCATTTTGTTAAGCATACATAAAAAACCCAAACAAGCTGCAAACTTTTATTTCCGGTCCTTGTGTCGATTACAAACGTCAATAACATGTAGAGCACAATATTAAATGGTCGTATAAGTAAGGCCGAGTTTCAGCGCGAGAGTAAACGCTGGCTGAGCTACGGGCGCTCTACCTCACCACAAGCCGTCGTTAAATCAGCAGCAGCCCTTCGAAGGACGTGGCTTGATCTTCATGGGCCCACTCGACACTGGTCAAGTCTCCATTTACCCAGAACCACCCCGATCATCTCGTGAGGCAAGGCCACAACCCCGCTGGACCGCAAGCGCAGAGTAAATCACTGAAATGTCGGCGCTTTGGGAGAGGCAGAAATGTCGGCGCTTGGGAGAGCCGGATGTAACGAAGGCGTTACGTTGACGTCATGGTTACGTCATTTGTGCATACGTAATGAACACGACTGAAACGCTTAAAGAATAATTTAAACGATTAACCTTAGAGTCGATACAATTAAAAATGTTACGATAGCATAATATAAAAGGTGTTTTGACGTTTGATGATAGTTAATATTTAACTACAGTAAAGTATGCAAAATCACCCATAAGGTAAATGTATATCTGCGGCGTATAAGTACCGGGCGAGTGGGCTTGATGTTTTACTCTGGTTTCTCTTCAGAGCGAATAAATCTTTCGCCTTTTACTAAAGATTTCCGTGGAGAGGAACACTCTAATGAGTCTTAAACAATTTTTCGTAACCCTGCTTCGGCAGGGTTTCTTCCACAAATAAATATTAGAAAGTACGTGCAGCGTGCGGTTCACAATTGTTGGGTTTGTTCACACTACATCATGATTGGAGGCTGTAATCCTTTTTCTTCGACGTTGCTTAAAGGTTTTTTAAGATGATTTGTACGTTCCGCGTATGCGACGGGCCTCATACAAAAGAAAATTGATTCGTGTTGCAATGTAGCGGTGGTAGCTATTGTTAATCATTTGCCCGTCTTTGTTACATTTTAGGCTGAACCAACAGCTTTTATAATCTGGTTCTCACTCAAAATAAAACATATATTTATCCCGCACAACCTGCAGCGTCCCCAAACAACCACAGCGTGCGGCGGCCCCCAACAGACTAGTCAAGTAAATCCTTACGATCCACTCGCACAGCGTGCGGTGGGCCTCGAGTACTAATGTAATGGACAGAGCACGGCTCTCCCTCAGGGCAGCAGTGGACAGAGCATGGCTCTCGCTCAGGGCAGCAGTGGAGAAAGCGCGGCTCTCGCTGGGGGCGTGCGGTCACGTGACGCACTTCAACCAATCCGGGGGCGTTAATCACAGTCCCATCTCCACCCAGCCCCAGCCCTCCCTTTTTTGGATGCACGACGGCCGGACAGAATAATCCCCTGTGGTCTGGTGTAACCAGGAGGTTCCTCCCAGTAAAATAGCTGCATAACTTTGTCGCCATGAACACACAGTGCCCCCCCCCCTCTCTTTCCATAACGTGAAGCACCCGGACCCAGCTAAAACCTCAATCTTTTATTTGCTTTTAAACACAGCAGGAGGACTGTCGTAGCTTAATCTTGCTAAGATGACGTGGCCAAATAATTTGGTAATTTATTATCTCCAGAATGTTTAATGAGACACCAGTAGGAAGCTTGCGCATTTGAAATGGCTAATCATTTTGTGCTGTCCACTTTCGTTAAACTCTTCTTAATGACTGTTAAAATTCCACATCACGAGCAGAAAATAAACTCTCTTCCCACCCCCATATGGTTTGGTCTCTCAATACGAAAAGTCGCATTCAGCATAGCACTTGCTGCAAGCACAGCATAAACAGCAAGAACATGTTGATTCTTTCTTGTTTAAACGAATGGAACCCTGCAGAAGCAGGGTTACGAAAAATTGTTTAAGACTCATTAGAGTGTTCCTCTCCACGGAAATCTTTAGTAAAAGGCGAAAGATTTATTCGCTCTGAAGAGAAACCAGAGTAAAGTTTAGTGCCTCTACTCGCAACTACTTATATAAGCACTATGTACATTTATCCTATGGGACCTTTTTTTCGCGACTTTAGTCAAATTTAAACGTGCTTTAATACAACTTAAAATCAGTGATTATTTAATTCCCATTCATGTTTTTACACGAGGGTTATTAAAGTAAAGGTAATACATAGTTTATTTCGCATTGTGTTCATTAACATATATACAGTATTTGACCAATGGCGGACCCGTAAACGTGGCCCAATAACTTGGTCAGCATCCGTTAGCTTTTTAAAATACTGAATATTTTTACAAATATATTTTATACTGTATTGTCATTTATTATATGTATTATACATTCCAACTGTCATATATTATCTACATACGGCGCTATATGTTTTCTTTAAACATTACTCCAACCAAAGACAGATCCCACTTTAGCAGTAGGGGGCAGCGTGTCCCCACCAACCACCGCCGACATTAACTCAACCCCAAGCAATCCTCCACCCACCACGCGTCAGAAACTTTGACGACCCACGCGTTCGCTGATGCCCAGAGTGTTCAGTTCGCGTGCGGTACGGGGTTCCACGCAGAGCAGTGAGGGCTGACGACAACCTTGGGACTGACCACGGTTGACAGTTGAAATAAAATACATATTATGGTTCTCTAAGAGTAGCTATTGCCCTCGCATTTATACCGATACTAGCTTTACTACCCGGCTTCGCCCGGGACTTGGATTAATGTATGTTTGCATTCTGACCACAAGTATTGTGGTTAATGCAGACATGATTCCTTGTAAAAGTTTCAGTTTGGTGTTTTAACATCTTAACTTCTATAATAGTAGGTTTTTACCCTTTCAACTGGTACAAAACTGACACCTTTATAAACGGGATCATGTTTGCAATAACCACAACACAAGCAGTCAAAATGCAAACAAAAATAAACAACTCTGATAATGATAATATGCACAGTCCTTGAAATTGATTGGTCCACACCCGAGACAGCTTTTCTTAGAGCCTAGTCTCCATTGGTGTTGGACCAGATGACGCCAAAAGGCGTACAACTCTTTTTGTTTGCATTTTGACTGCTTGTGTTGTGGTTATTGCAAACATTATCCCTTGTATAAAGGTGTCAGTTTTGTACCAGTTGAAAGGGTAAAAACCTACTATTATATTTTGCCACTGGTAAAGGAGGTCTCATAGCGTAAATCTTAACACCTGTTTTGTTGCCAGAAAAAAGGGGAAAAGCTATTCTCATCTTTTGGTACTGGCAAAAGAGGTCCCACGATGATGTTTAAGATTGACCTTAACATTTAAAAAATTGACTGCTCTCATCCGTTATTATTTTATGCTTTAGCTCGCTGGGGTTGAAGGTTGCCTTGCGCGTTTTAGACACTATACATGGGCAGTGTGATCGACAGTCGCCAAATTTTGCATTAAATGAGCAAAAAGCATGAAAATTGGTGAATGTTTTGACCAGGGACTGTTCTGTTTCTTGTGCAAGTGCAAAGGCAAGCAATCTCTGTCACTTTATAATTGGAACAAACACTTGACTTCACTTTAGCACCGTTTTCAACTGACCTGCAGCTTTGAACTGACACTTTTTTCATCCCTGAAGGACGATTGATAGCGAAGAGTGAAGAAAGTAGGCTGCTGATACTGCCGGAAGTAACTTTGCAATTAACAAAGAGCAAACAGAAGCATTAAAGGTCGGACAAAATTGACCAGAGTTTAATTGTATGTGGAAATTAAATGGCAGTGAATATTGCACAAAAGTATGTCAGCAAACACTTGACTGCATTACACTGTAGCGCTGAATTAATGGCAGTGAATTTTGCACGAAACTAAGTCATGAAACACCTCACTGCATCTCACTGTAGCACTGTATGAATGGCAGCAATTCTTGCGCGAAATTATGGCATAAAACAGCAGCTCACTTAATGTGACTGTAGCACTGCATCTAAGTGACCTTAAATTTGTTCAAATTAACAGCTCTTACACTTTGTTATCTTCTTCTGTCACTCGCTGGGCTTTAAAACACATTCCTGTAGAGGGAGCTGGTAGAAACGTTGGGTTGCTCGGTCAATGGCCAGGGTCAACGGCGGCGTGGTGTATTCCGCAAATATGCCCGACTGTGAGGGCGGGCACAAGCCGGCGTGAGTAGGTTAAACGTTGAGTTTTATAAGGGCACCACGGGGTGACCAGCCCCACCCCTCCCACCCCCCACCCAGCCCCACCCTCCCCCCCAGCCCCTCCCCACCCAGCCCCCACCCTCCCCACCCAGCCCCTCCCTCCCCACCCAGCCCCTCCCTGCACGACGGACACAATAATCCCCTGTGGGCTGGTGTAACCAGGAGGTTCCTTCCAGTATAAACGTGAATTAGATGCACTATATGGAAAATAACCGAGAAAATGTCTTTATTAGCATAACTTCGAAGCATAGATGAGATCTGCCTGTTGTTTCAAGAACGGAATAAATAAGTGAAGACAAATAATGCACTGTGATGCTGCGTATAAATATTTATTTCCCTCACTTTCTATAAAGAGACGTCAAATTTGGAACGCATTTGCGTAAAACTTTTTTAATTCCCGCGCGACCTTTATGTGCGTTAGTGTAAATGTCCACCCGGGCATTCATATAATGAAGGTGGGGGGGGGCTGATATGCAGTGACGTCACACACGGATTTAACACTATGCTGCGTAGATTTATATATTTTCCCGTCACTTTCTATAAGGAAACATCACATTTGAAGTGACTTTGCGTAATAAATTATTTTGTTTGAGCTCCACCTTCCTCTGCGTTCGTGTAACAATGCACCCACTCATGAATATTAATGAGGGGGGGTTGGCCTCATGTGGAGTGACATCACGCGCGGGACACAGAGACATTCTTGGCTCATTATCGTAGTAAATTGCTGCTCTACCACCACCCTTTTTAAATCCTTTATATTAAGTTCGCTTGCTTGCTTGCTTGCGTGCTTGCTTGCTTGCTTAGGACCGTGCAAATATTTCGCTCGTTTGTTAACCCACTTCCCGTAATCCAATCGAGCTGACATTCTCTACACAGACTCGTTGTGCGTAACAATTAATGTTCGTGATATTTTTTTTCCAAAATGTTACACTTTTTAGGACAAAAATATTATATTTAATTACCAATTGCTTAATGGTGCAATGCAATCATCTGACCCATAGGTGACAGCCATCTCAAGCCAGAGGAGGAGAGGACTCTAGCCGCCACGCATATAAAGGATTTATAGTGAAAAACTTTGTTTTTACTGGTTATACTTATTTCCTTGCCTGAATGAATTTGCTAAACTAGCACAGGGGTGAAGCTTCAATCAGCACAGCGGATCCATTACTATTTAGCCACGTTTCTGTTAAAACATGCAATCGAGTTTGTTATCGGTGATTATTTTATTTATAACAAATTATTTATTGTTAAGTGAACGGACATTGAATAATTCAAATTTTAACGTTAAGTGGCTGTTAAGGCTTTTTGATGGGTCAAACTATTAGTGGAATGTCGGCTAAATTGCTAAAATTGACACCACCGGAGGATAGTTTATAACTTGAGGTGTGTTTTACCTGATCGATTCGTATTGGGACCTCACTTAAAGAAACCATATGTGAATTAAGAGAATGTGAGGCTTGGTATGGACGAGTTGAGAGACCCCTGCCGCCTCTGCAACCGCGATGGTGGCGACGATGGTGGTGAAAGTCGCGTGCGATGCCCACTTCAACTATAGCAGTAGGTCGCACCAAGACCGTAGCCATGGAGTCAACATTGGGGGGGGACCAAATCTTCCATGGAGTCTGGGGGTCCCCCCCCCCAGAAAATAAAAATCTAAATTTGAAAACTCATTTCCTTCCATTTCCTTCCTAAAATATTTTTTAAAATCACCAACACATAGGATGGACTTTTTATTTATTTTTTACAATAATGTCTAATGGTGCATTGTATTAAATTGCTCAGTTTTTTTCTTTTTTACCTTTTCTTGTTTCATTGTATGTAATGGCAGAGATTATGGATTAATAAAGTACAACCATAACCACAATCATAAACAGAAATCTATTTTATAGCAATATATTGGGGGGGACATTTTGAGGATATTTGAATATTTGGGGGGGGATGTGTGTCCCCCACTATTGGAGGGGGGGATGTGCCCCCCCCAAATAAATATTCAAATTACGGCCTCGGGTCGCACCGTGAATTTGACGCGATAGTGGACAGTTGCGCAGCGCCATCAAGAAAGCTCTTCGTGACGATCCGGAGCACACGGGGACCCAGATGAAGGTGAACGCCGACAAGGCTTGAACGTCTCCATGTGCAGTGCCTTCTTTGGGAGTCAAAGCGTACAGTTCCTGCATGGCATTTGGAAGGTGGTGGCTACCTTGCAGGACAGATGTCGCACAAGAAGACCGCAGCTGGAACCCCCATAATCACTAAATGCGTCGTTAAACCCGCAACCACCTGTACAGCCAATTAGGAAGGTTTGTCACATATTCCTGGTTGTTTCGGTAAAGTCACGTAGAAGGGAAATCATAAAATATATATAAAATATAATATTTTACCGAAAGTCAAGTAGAAGGGAAATAATAAAATAAATTAGTATATTTTATATATATTACATTTTATTATTTCCCTTCTACGTGACTTTACCGAAAGAACCAAGAATGTGAATCCCTGCAGTCACGAAAGCTTTAAATCAAAATTTAAGGTTTGTCACGTAAACAAAACTTGCCAATTGTTTATTAGTACAGCACACCGGTGTGTTGGAGAGTAAACCCACAACATTTACAATTCGAATACGACATTTCGCTGGTGATTACAACCATCTTCATCTGGGCGATTAGCCAGAATTGTGAAGAAATCTTCCTGTTTTGGTCTTAAATAGAGGAAAGGTGATGTCAAATCATTGTGAGCTGATCAGGTGCTAAGACCAATGGGGGAGTTAATGTATACTATATATCATATAAATTACAATGGATCATGTTCGTTTCAGAATATGCAGTACAGTAGATCATTGATTATCAAGGGGAGAAGGGGACGTCGTATTTTTAAAAAACGCAGGATATTCACTTAACACCATTGTTTAAAAAAGCTTATTTTTGCGCATTCTTGCATAACATGTTTTAGGTGTTGTGTATATATTTGTTACGTTTAAAATTTGTTCATTTTAAGAAATTGCTATAAATTAACATACAAATAGACAAAATAACCTACTGTAAAAATGCACTGCATACATTGTACCACACTTACCACTCCAATCTCGAAAAACATGTTAGCTACTACGCTCTTGTTTCAACAACATGTGTTTGACGTTCGCCGGACTGATGTGAACAACCTCTTGAGCGGGTTTTCCGTGACCGCCGGATAATGTTGGAAGCCGGATAATCAACGATCAACTGCACCTATAATTATTAGTAGGGTTATTCACAGTGAATCAACATGCAGTGGAATTATTCGGTGTTTAGTTTGTTGCTCCACCCGCACCGCCGATAAGCATAGCAGGCCAGAAGCTCGACATTGCATACATTGTGTTGATTTGTGGTCGTTTATTATTCATTAAACTTTGTACATTGCTTTGCTGTAAATATAGCTTATTTTAGCTTCATTGTATTTGTCCGAGCCGCGTATTTACAGACCGACAAAAAGCTGTGTACAGTATTATTCAACAGACAGAGAAGAACGGAATGTGGATGCTTGGAGAGGCGAACGGCCGGATATAAGGAAGGCGTGTCCGCTATTTACGTCATTTGTGCATATGTAATGATCACGCATAAAACGCTCGGGAAGAGTAATTAAAACGATTACCCTTCGACTCAATGAAACTACAAACGTTATAATAGTATAATATGAATGTTCGTGTAGCATTTGACGTGCGAGAATAGCTAATATTATAATCACCGTAATGTACACGCTAGAGCCCCCATAAGGTAAATGTATATCTGCTTCGTATAAGTACCGGGCAAGTGGGCAATGATGCTTTACTCTGGTTTCTCTTCAGAGCGAATAAATCTTTCGCCTTTTACTAAAGATTTCCGTGGAGAGGAACACTCTAATGAGTCTTAAACAATTTTTCGTCGTCCTGCTTCGGCAGGACTCCCTTCGTTGAAAAAGATAGAACCAACATTTTGCTGCCGCATATGCTGTACTTGCAGCAAGTACGATGTTGAATGTGGCTTTTCGCATTGGAAGACCAAGCCATATGCGGAGGAATTTATTTTCCGCTCGTCATGTGGGATTTTAACAGTCACTAGCGGTAAGTACCCGGCGTTGCCCGGGCGAAAAAGGCAGACATCGACCCACACACAAAGAAACACATCGACTTAGACGCACACGCACATATGGTTAAACCCAGGGTGGATCTTTAGCAGGCCAGCCTAAATGTTTCTAACCGGCAAAATGTTCCATTAGGGGGGTGTACGTTTCGCAAGCGTAGAGAAGGGAGGGATTTACCGTGGCCGAGAAGACCTGGAGCTTCATGCGGAGCGAGAGACCAGGTAGCTTCCACACAGCGTAACGCAGCCGATGAAAAGATAATGGCGCTCGAGTGAGACCTCTGTTAAACCGGAGCCGGTCAAAAGCACATTGGCCAGGTATGGGAATCTCTCCACTCTCTCCACAACTGCCGCATCACCAATTGTGAGATGTGGGGGTGGATTGTCCGATGGTACAAAATACCCAGGCAGGTGCTTAGTTTTGGTGGGGCTGATGGTAAGGCCCCACATCTTAGTGGCAAGCTCCAGATCCAGCAGTAGCGCATCCAACTCCTCTGAATGAGCAGTAATCACCAGATCATCGGCATACATAGCATGGTTGAGCAATAGGGAGCCATCCCTTGACCGCACCTGGGCATCGATCAGCCTCCCATTGTATCTGTACCATATGGTAATTCCTCCGGTACAGCCATCGAAGGCTTCACGAAGTACGTGGTCAAAATATGTTAAATAATGTGGGAGCCAGAGGACATCCCTGTCACACCCCAAGGTGTAGAGGGAATGGCTCTGACTGACGGGCACGTAGTTTGACACGGGGCCGCTCACCATCATGAAGGTCCTTAAGGATCGTGAGCAAAGGGCGAGAGACTCCGAAAGTATGAAGAACAACCCAGAGTCCAGGCCTACTGATAGTATCATAGGCCTTGAGCAGGTCAATAAAGCACATACATTCACTCACACGCACACATGGACCTACAGACACACAAATAAATGGACTTACATTGACTCACGTGGAGCAACGTACACAAAACGACTAACACACATGGCCAAGGACTGACACACACAGACATATCGACTAAGACACACACACTTGGACTTACACACATATATACATATATAGACTGACACACATTACCCTACACATACACATATGGACTGTGACACACAGACATCTACTTTAGATAGACACACGTGGATGAACACACACATAACGACTCACACACACGCATAGAGTTACACACACACATCGAGTGACACGCACACATGTATGGACTTACACACACGTGTAGACTAACAAACACACACATATGGACTGACATATGTCATGCCGCCGCCACGAAGCCGTTCAGCAGGCGCCCCATCTCCGACCTCGCCACCACCAAGCGACGGAGCCGACCCCGCGTCCCCCTCACCTCACCTCACATGAACACACCCGCACGTATTCCCCCCCCCCCCATAGAGCTCCTAGGGGAGGTCACCTGGCCGACCGGTTTTTATCCGAGAAGCCCTTACCGGGATTAAACTTTCACGGTTTCCGGCGACCAGGGAATTGGACGACCTCCCCCGACGCTACTTTGCACCGCGGCGCTGCGACCGGCCTTAAGATTGCAAGGTCGCAGCGAGGGGCCACTCGGCCACCGCGGGTGAAACGCATCCCACACACCCCACACACGCAAGTATCGACGGGGCAGGCAGAGGGAATAAGCATTGTGATGGAGGAGCATCATTAGAAAACACGCAGCGCATCTGAATTGCATAATCAGGCACCCCCCGCACAGGGAGCGGAGGGACGGCATAATTACGCTCGGGCACGCAGGCACCATTGTTAGGGGAGTTAAAGGATAAGGCTGTTGGTATGAGTAATCGGGAGAGCGGAGTCACGCGGGGAGCCGTGCATAAATTCCCACGGCGCACCTTTGTGACGGACGCCGCCGCATAAACTGCGATAATGCGGGGGGGCTGCGTGAGAAAGGGATTGATTGGAATTTGCGCCGCGCAGGTTGAGCATTAATTAGCATATCAAAAGCGGATTGATTGGAATTTGCGCTGCGCAGGTTGAGCATTAAGTAGCATATCAAAAGCGCCCGGAACCGCGGTGCGCGTGCCAGAGGGTCGCGAGCCTATTGTCCAGAGCCGAATTCCCTTTGAGGTAGGGAGGATAAATAGTGGGCGCAAAGGGGAAATCGGGCTCTTACTCCAGCGCCAGGCGACCAGACGCAGCTCCAGCCAGCGACCCGGACGTCCGTGCGACACGCCGAGGTACGCTGTTAGCACAAGGATCAGCGGACCGCCGTGGACACTTAACGGTGAGTAAGGAGGTAAAAGTAGGATCATAGCCGATAAATAGAGAATAGATTCAGAGGTATCAGCGTAGGCCAGCCTCGTCGACTCACTGATTTAACATCTAGTTCCAGGTAGCGGATAATAAATCATTAATAGCTGATCGTGGCCTCGTGTGATCTCGTGTTATAAGTGCGAACGCGTGTGGTACTGTGTATGCGTAAGTTCGCGGCGTGTGTAATCGGCGTACCCCAGGTGCGCGATCATAACGTGAGCGGCCAGCGCGGCGCAGAGCGGCGCAAGAGTGGGTATCGCGTGTGGAGCTGTATGTGTGTGTGCGCGCACGTTCACGACGTGTATAATACAGGTGCGCGATCCTAACGTGAGTGGTCAGTGTTGAGTGAGTGCCGCGCAGAGCTGTGTGTCGGTGTGCGCGTACGTAATTAACCATGCCTACTACGCGGACCCGCGGGGGAGGGGAATCCTCGAGCGACGGCTCTCACCCCATGGGTGAAGAACCCAGCAGCGGTTCGCCTAGCAGCGAGGGGGCGAGTAATGAGGTTAACCCGGCCGTTTGGGGTACCGAGGGAGGGATCTCGGGGGCTAGCGACCCCCACACATACACATGGACGTACACACACACATGGACACACAAACGCACGTTGACTTACACACTCAGATGGAGCCATACACACACGTCAACGAACACGCACACATGGACTAACACACACACAGTGACTGACACGCACACTTGGAATGACACACAAACACTTAGACGTAGACACACACATTGGGCGTTGTCCGTTCGAAAAAGACAGACACACACATGGACTTAAACACACGCATGGACGTACACGCACACACATATCGACTCAAACACGCACACATCGACTCACACTCACACATGGACGTGCACAGCAATCCCCGATGATGGCACAGCTATCAGCATCGCAGTACAACGTATAAGTAAATAGCGTGACGTGAGCAATCGAAATAGAAATGCTTAGAAGAAAAAGTTGAAATGAGTGTATATTAAAGAGCAGCAGTATGCACAGGTAAGTTGAGAAGCAGGCTACAGTCGAGATAGATTGCCAGTACGCAGACTCAATGACAAGAATTGCTACAATCGACATGAAAGGCTGGCAGTACACTGAGTGAGGTAAAGCAGCAAGCAACAGATAATAGACTGGCATACACTGATAATCGTGAAAATAAAGATTAGCAGTGGAGAATAGGTTGGCAGTGCACTGACGTTAAGTAATCAGCAGGCAGCAGGCTAAAAATAAAAAAAGTTTTGTGCTCACAAACATTATTATTGCAATATGTGCTAACCTGTTTCATAATAGTAAGCAATGAAGGTGAGTTTTTATCTGCACACAAACATTATTAGTGTAATGTTTGTCAACAAATGTGTTTACTAATATTAAACAATGGACTTGAGTTGTTAGCGTAAGAATCAAGGAAATTTGTACTTACCATAGCCATGTTGAGGCCTTGTGCCATGCGTAGCCCCCATCCTGGTCTACATTGGCGAGGCGACGGAGTTGGCACGTTGCCAGGCTAGGGGCTGGACCGCTACCCCCCCCCCCCCTAGCATCCCGTGCAAGAATAATGCTTTGTAAACACTAAAATATTATTATCTACGGAGTCTGTAGTATAAACTGAACGCATCGTGTTGGGGGGGAGGCGAAGAGGACATCAGACTGTTAAGAAATATCCGCAGCGTTATGTATGTATTGGCTGTAAAACGCGTAAAAGGAAATGTCCCCCGTGAGCTCGAGCGAAGGCGCATCACTTGGCAGGGTCCGTTCCCCCCCCCCCACGCAATTGGTGTCAGTCTGTAGGGTCGATGTCTCGCAGTAAGTAAATAAATAAAGATTGGCACAAATGTGTTAATGAAACTACTTTAAAGTTTACGGATGGAAAAACGGAATAGCCTATTCCCACCGCGGGGATTAGGGCGTGCTGCCTGGCAAATTTCTTTGGACCTATAGGCCACCGTTTGAGAGCCAAATCCCTGGCAAGTGCGAGTGCGCGGAGACTTTTATATATAAAAAGAAAAGAAAAAAAGGAGAAGAAAGATGATGAAGAAGAGTTTAGCGAAAGTGTACAGCACAAAATGATAGCCATTTCAAATGCGCATGGTTTCTACTGGTGTTTTATTAAGCATTCTTGAAATAATAAATTACAGGATTTGTTCAAATATATTCCCTTGTAAAAAGCTATCGGATGTTGGCCAAGTTATTGAGGCACATTATCTTAGCTAGATTTATATAACGCCTTTTCCAACGCGCTGTACAGCAATTATAACATTGTAAGTAAGATGATTATGATTGTAAATGAATAGGCTTATTGTAAGTGCTGTTGTTTTAATGTCAGTCGCACGGGAGGGATTGTTACGGAGGGGTTGGGATAGTCCTGGTCCGAGCTGGGGGGCGATAGAAAACTTGAGGGGGGGGGGAGTAATGATGCATTGTGTTGGGAAGACAAAGAGGGTCAGGAGCAGTGGTGGTTCGTGATATTTCCATTAGGCGGGGCTGTTGTAAGTGAAAATGTGGTGTTCTAATCGGTTGATCAGGACCCAGTTGCTTTCAAGTTTTCAAGTTTCATTTATTAGGTGTAGCCCTGTGAGCCATGCGGCTCTTGAGTCGGGTGCAACCGCAACAAACAAAATATGAACAGAGAACATCTTAAAGCGACGACGCGCAACAGAAACATCCTGGAAAAAACAGCAAATCTTCCAGAAAAAAAAACACTATTACAACGCTGTGTGCAAAAATCCCAATATGATGCAAGTCAAACAATAACAACCATAAGACATAATCATAGGGTTTTTCCCCTTTTTCCTGGCAACAAAACTGAAACCTTTTTACAAGGATTCATGTCTGCATTAACCACAATACTTGCAGTCAAAATGCAAACAAAAAACACACTATGATAATATATGCATTGCAGACATTAATCCTTGTAAAAAGGTTTAAGTTTTGTTGCCAAAAAAAATGGGAAAACCCCTATTATTATATTTTGGTACTGGCAAAGGAGGTCTAATGATGAACCATAAGACAATTTAGGTTAAAGTTATTAGGCCAACTCCGCACTTCTGCAAGAAACATGGCTTAACCATATGTTTTCGAAATCACCAAAATAAAGCGATAAATACAATGTAACAACAGTAATCATAGGAACTTTGATTCAAATTTAACAATAAACGATATACATAACATGTACGACCAAACTTGCAGTCATATCTGGCAGCATGACACTCCCAGTGTATGATGTGTGAATGAGTCAGTGTATTATGAGTGAATGGGTCAGTGGTTGTGTGAGTGTATGATCTGTGAGTCAGTGTATGATGTGTGTGTGAGTGAGTCAGTGTATGATGTGTGAGTGTATCACGGCATCCTCCCCGCCATCGCGGCCTCCTCCACGCAATCGCGGCCTCCTCCACGCGCGCGCGCAACACGCAGCACGTCCACCCAATCCAATGCTTGACATTCAAGTTCTACTGCATTTGAATATTTAGAAGTCACACCACAGAGTTCATTGCTAATTCTTTGTTTGCTTGCACCTCCTGCCATTGCTGTTGTTTCTTCCTAGAGCGTGAAGTGGCACGGTGCAACCTCGCGTTGTGACATCGTCTCATTGCAACCACGGGCGCCTTTTTCAACGCCCTGAATGGGTCTCAAACGGCGTGGCTAAAAAGCGAAGCTGATCGCCACGATGAAGGGGGATATCTCTCACTCTTGACGCCTTCACAGCTGCCCCGAGACCTCCTCGAGGCACAAATCAGACCGCGGCGTTGCAAGCAGCGGTTTCTAATACGAACAACTTAAAATGTTATTTTCGTTAAGCAATTCGCGTTGAAAGAATTGTGACATTTTATTATAAAAATAAAATCTCATCTCCAATTACTTGGTTGGGACGGTGCCCCAAACGCCCCCTAGTGGCCAGGAGCCAGGTGGTTGGAAGAGGCCCAACCGCTCCCCATTGGTCAAATGCTATAATTTATGCACAGCTTGAATTAAATAGAGTATGTATACTATTTCTTTTACTTCAATAACCTTTGCGTAGACAGATGAATAATAATGAAACGATCACTAATTTAAAGATGTATTATACGAATATGTAATATAATGAAAGTAAAATTAAATTAAAAGGTGGTCACCAAGTAAAGGCCCCATAGGATAAATAGAGAGTGTGTTCATAGAAGTACCTACGAGTGGTGGCCCTAAGCTTTACTCTGGTTTCTCTTCAGAGCGAATACCGTATTTTCCTGCATATAGCCCGCGGGGTATATACCACTGCATTTGCTGTCAGAATTGGACGCGAAAATGGTGACGGTCTTGTTGTACAATGAATCGCTACCAGATCATGATGTGGAGGTGTGGCTGCTATAGGATTGCCATCTGTTGTCAAACCGCAAACGCGTCCAGGACTCACTGGGCATCTGGACTGGTGCTCGACAGTAGCGGCTGAGGCTCAGAGCTGCTGTCCGAGCGCCCTCAACATTGGTGGTAGTAAAGGCTTCGTTGTCTACGAAGGCCAACCCAAGCTCTGCAGAAGGTGCGGGTGGATGGGGTCATCTAGCAGCGGCATGTGAAGCACGAGTGTGCTATCACTGCAAGTCTCTGGATCATGCAGTGGATAATTGCCAAGCCCCAGCGCAATGCAACATTTGTGGAAGCAAAAACCATTTATACCGGAACTGCCCTGAATCATTTGTAAATATGGTCCGGGCGTGTAAAAAGCAGGTCGCTGATGAAGGGTGCAGAGAGAAAGCTGGACCTTTGTTGGAGCACACTCCACATAATTTGGCTACTGACGATGTTGATGGAGCGACAGTCATCCAGAGAACGCCACTATTCGAGCAGGAGAAAAGAGAGGAGCTGTGGATGGGGGAGCATCTCCAAAGTCAGCAGGAAGACAGCTCCAAGGCCAATGTGATGGAGGAGGCAGTCTCTGAGCCAACTGTGGCTGACTGGGCAGTGGAAGTTGAGACGACAGAGGACGATGGAGAACGGCAGAAGAAAGTTGACAAGAGAGTGTCATTCGAGAGGACAGGCTGGCAGAAAGCAAAGAGGAAGAGGAGAGCACCGAGTGCCTCATCATGGTCTATTTCCGGGAAATTCCCCCAATTGTCTGACTCTTCAACAGAAAACTTGGCTTTATCCGAAGAAGAGATAACAGCTAAGCTGAGCCAACAGATTCGGTCTTTCCCGAAATCTGTGAATGCCGAGAGTTTGTTGGACCTTGTTGATGAAAATTGCTATTCATTGTTGGAGGACTTTTTGCTGAGCCGGACTAAACACCCTGAGCCATGGCGCTCTCTGTTGTATCGGTCAACGTGTGAGGAATCTGGGGAGCAGCTGAACGTAAAGCAACGGTTCATTATTTGTGGACTCTAAAGGAGAGACATTTATTTTTTGCAGGAATGTCACCTGCCTTATTCCCTCGACCAGGCAAAACTGGCTGAATCCTGGGATGGACAATGTTTTTGGTCTGGGAGCAATGCTAACATTGCTAACATTGCTCCCAGACTGCATTATGTCGATGCCATATATAGAGGAACTGCAGTACGTCTAATTAATGTATATGCTCCTACGCAGTGTTCAGAGTGAGTGGAGCTGTGGGGAAATATATCTGCCCTGCTGGTCACACAGAGACATGTTGTTCTG
Organism: Lampetra planeri; assembly: GCF_965212315.1. Classification (NCBI taxonomy): domain Eukaryota; kingdom Metazoa; phylum Chordata; class Hyperoartia; order Petromyzontiformes; family Petromyzontidae; genus Lampetra; species Lampetra planeri. Next base: position 8,044,560 of record NC_136146.1, on the reverse strand, counting down.
GGTGGAGATTTTAACTGTCCACTCAGCTTATCAGACGTTCTGCCTGCCACTGGGAGTCGGAGGATAGATCCTTCTTCTAGAAAGCTCAGTGCTTTAGTCAAGAATTTAGATTTGACTTATACTTTTAGGTGTTTACACCCAGCCCAGAAAGCTAATAAACAAACCTGATTCCAGAAGTTGCCTCCGCGACCTTTATTACAAATTTATAACATTTTTGACATGCATTTTTATGGATTTTTTTTTGTTATTCTGTCTCTCACTGTACAAATAAACCTACCATTAAAATTATGGACTGATCATTTCTTTGTCAGTGGGCAAACATACAAAATCAGCAGGGGATCAAATACTTTTTCCCTTACTGTATGCCACCTTCAAATGTTTACCGCCTAACCTGCAGGCTGCTTTGGCAGGTGGTGGAGGTGGATAAGGCAAGAATGGGCAGTGAGGCAGCAAAAAAGAAATGGCAGTGGCCTCCACCTCCATGCCGCGCATGTTGACACAGGTAGCACTTGTGCAAATTAACTTAGCAATAGTACTGGGAATTGAGGAGTGAGACTCGGGTCGGCAATGGCGGATTCTTGTTTGCTATATATCTGATAGACCAGGAAAGAGTGTTGTGGTTGTCAGTACTTTCCATGTGTTGTGGAACTGTGGGGGATTCTGTATCGGTGGCAATGTCCATCTCGTGGGTTGTTGTTGTTATTTTGAAACTGTTGACTGTATATAACGGAAATAAAAGCTTTTAAATACCTTTACTAAAAATGTCCGTGGAGAGGCGGGTACCCTGGCCGTCAGGCCAGTGGGTGCTTTGCCAATAGATATGGAGACCTGCCAAGCTGTGGAGATGATCCGGGATGAGCAAGCCACGTCGACTGCTGCCGAGGTGGAAGCTGCCACAGCTCAAGGGTCAGTCTCGACTGAGGGGAGGCAGCTGCTGGAGGGGCTGGACGTGCCTGCTGGCCTCGACAGGAGTGCTACAGACATTGGGGAGTCTGCTGGCCAGGGGACACAGACTGCTAAGGTGAATGCAGAACCTGCATCGGCAGCACAGCACCAGGAACGTGCAGGGCCTCGGCGCGGTGGGCCGGGAGCAGGCTTCACACCGGATCGTGCCAGACGCTACAACTGTGTCCGGGTTGCCTTCAAGGAGGAGGTGACGGAAGAGGTGACTATGGGCCGCTCGATTTTTGTGCGAACTATGGTTATGGGAATGTTGCAATTTGAGCCCATGGACCTATTTTGTTTGATAGCTTTGCCGGGCGGCAGAGCCTTTGATGTCAGTTTTAAGACGAGCAATTTACTACAACGCTTTCTGACACGTTTTGAGGAAAAAGCAGGCGAGAGGCCCCTGTCTCTGCTCAAGCTGCATTTGCTGTCAGAATTAGACGCGAAAATGGTGACGGTCTTTTTGTACAATTAATCGCTACCGGATCATGATGTGGAGGTGTGGCTGCGACAGCATTGCATCTGTTGTCAAACTGCAAACGCGTCCAGGACTCACTGGGCATCTGGACTGGTGCTCGACAGTGGCGGCTGAGGCTCACAGCTGCTATCGGTGCCCTGCAATACATTCCGAGCGCCCTCAACATTGGTGGTAGTAAAGGCTTCGTTGTCTACGAAGGCCAACCCAAGCTCTGCAGAAGGTGCGGTGGACGGGGTCATCTAGCAGCGGCATGTGAAGCACGAGTGTGCTACCACTGCAAGTCTCTGGATCATGCAGTGGATAATTGCCGAGCCCCAGCGCAATGCAACATTTGTGGAAGCAAAAACTATTTATACCGGAACTGCCCTGAATCATATGTAAATATGGTCCGGGCGTGTAAAAGCAGGCCGCTGATGGAGGGTGTAGAGAGAAAGCTGAATCTTTGTTGGAGCACACTCCACATAATTTGGCTACTGACGATGTTGATGGAGCGACAGTCATCCAGAGAACGCCACTATTCGAGCAGGAGAAAAGAGAGGAACTGTGGATGGGGGAGCATCTCCAAAGTCAGCAGGAATACAGCTCCAAGGCCAATGTGAGATTGGGTCTTTCCCGAAATCTGTGAATGCCGAGTTTGTTGGATCTTGTTGATGAAAATTTATATTCATTGATGGAGGACTTTTCTGAGCCAGACTAAACACCCTTAGCAATGGCACTCTCTGTTGCATCGGTCAACATGCGGGGAATCTGGGGAGCAGCTAAACGTAAAGCAACGGTTCATTATTTGCGGACTCTAAAGAGAGACATTTATTTTTTGCAAGAATGTCACCTTCCTTATTCCCTCGACCAGGCAAAACTGACTGAATCCTGGGATGGACAATGTTTTTGGTCTGGGAGCAATGCTAACAGATGCTTGGGTTGCCATCCTCATAAGAAGCCGAAGTGTGGAGGTACAGGAGGCCCAGGAAGTTGTTCCTGGCCGACTGCATTATGTCGATGCCATATATAGAGGAACTGCAGTACGTCTAATTAATGTATATGCTCCTACGCAGTGTTCGGAGTGAGTGGAGCTGTGGGGAAATATATCTGCCCTGCTGGTCACACAGAGACATGTTGTTCTGGGTGGAGATTGTAACTGTCCACTCAGCTTATCAGACGTTCTGCCTGCCACTGGGAGTCGGAGGATAGATCCTTCTTCAGCTCAGTGCTTTAGTCAAGGATTTTGATTTGACTGATCGCCATTGCCAATCATTGCTACAATGCTGTGGGCTCTCATGAAATTGTCTTTTCCGAAACCAAGGTGTTCTGCAAACCTCCTGGCTACCATCAAAGGTTTGTACACGAAGCCATACAAATTTACAAACACAGACATAATTTCAACCGTGATGATGGGTACAAACTGAGTAATCATTGGAAAGATGTTATTAACCATGCAAAAAAGATTTAACTACACATATTTGGACCATCTTATTTGACAGACTATTCTTTAGTTACTGTACAGTTTACTGACAGCCAGTTTTGTTTTATCATGTTTAGCTTCTTTTTTCACACGCTGGTTTCCTGCTTTAAGTTTTACCCACCAAGCAACATAGCAGGAGGCTGTTTCTTCCTGACCTGCTTTTTCGCTTTTACCATATACATGGCAGGGGCTCGGTCCCATTAGCAGCAGTTGCACTTTAACAACTCTGGCACCCCCCCCTCTCAGCCAGTCTACGTTATGTAGACTAGCTGTAGTTTAAGCCGCACCAACCTTACCATAATAATAAAAAGGGGGCCTGTCCTGGCTCCTCCCCCCTCAACCAGTATATATACGGGGTCGGATCTCTTGGAATTTCTCATTTACTTGATACAGCAAGCGTGATGTGACGGTTCCACCTGAAGACGGAAGCTTGTGTTGCCTCCGAAACGTCGTGATTTTTATTTAATCTTTATTTTACTTTTATTAATTTTAATTTTTTACCTACGTGACTTTACCGAAAAAACCCAAGAATATGAGTCCTTGCAGTCACGAAAGCTTCAAATCTAGAAATACTTTTAGGTGTTTGCACCCAGCACTTCCCGGTTTCACCTGGGTCAGTAGCTCAGGATCTTTGCATTTGAGAATTGATTTTCTTTTTGTTTCTGCTAAGGTTACAGCAAAGCATGTGGAGACTGTGCCAGTCTCTTTATCGGTTCACAAATTGGTTATGGCGAGGATTCAAATCCCGGGTGGAGTAATGTTATGGAAAGAGATCTGGAAAATGAACATGAGTTTCCTGGAAGATGAGAAGCTGGCGCGGGCCTTCATTCAACATTATGAAGAATGGAGGAGCCTACAGTGTTGTTTCGGCACCATGGCTGAATGGTGGGAGATGGTTAAAAGTCGGACTAGGGGTTTCTATCAGGCACACAGCAAAAGGATGAGTGTTGGGAATGCGATGAAGGGCTTAAATGACAAGCTGGAGAAGGCATACCGGTTGCTGGAATTCGGTTTTCCTATGGTTGACGAAATAAGGGATTTAAAAGACAAGATTTCCTTGTCACTTGAAAATCAGGCAGCGCAGTTCGTTTTTAGGGCACGAGTTAGGGCAGTGGAAGAGGGAGAAAAGTGTACGCGTTTCTTTTTTAGAAAGTGCAGGAAACCCAACAGTGTCATCCATGAGCTCGATAGACCTAGCCTTAGTAGGCAGACACAGACAGAAGGTATTCTTGAGGTTGCACGAGAGTATTATGCAGACCTCTATAGCCATAAAATATCGGAGGTGGACACCCGGGATTTTTTTCTTGGGGAAGTTAAACAACAGGTCGAGGCCCCGGATGAGATGAATGGGCAAATACAAATGGACCAGCCAAATTTTACGCCAAGTTAGTGGCACAATACAGTGCTTTTCCACTATGTTCCGAGTCAAACTGACACCAAACTGTGATACACTGGATTCACAAGACATCTATATCTTGCTCGGAGCCAAGCAAGGCCAGGGATAAGTTTAATAACACGTCGGTTGCGTGCGACGTCAATCGGTACACTGTGAGGACACGGCATCACCGCAGTGGCGAGATGTTAGCTACCTCGCCTGGTATGCAGGAGTACATGGGTTTGATCCAGACCCTGACGTTTGTTTAATTAGAGTTTGCATGTTCTCCCCACAGTCGCGTGTATTTTTCTCCAGGTCCTCTGGTTTTTCTCTCCACATTTAGAATCAACATGCGTTTAAAGCATTTGGCTGCTATAAATGTCCACATGATAAAGCCACTTCGTTGAGCAATCAGTTGTGGCTAGGTCGCTTTTTAAAAAGAGCGAAATAGCTCAGTGGGGCCTTACCTGGACAAAAAAAGAAAGTTTAGTTTTAGTATCTACACACGTCTCGGCTTCTTCCATTGCCGGAAACGTCGGCAGCGCAAAAACAACCTGGCGCCTTCTGACCCAACCGGCGATGGCATGGCCACGGCACGGCCCGGTTGCGTAGTGGAAAAGAGAGGGAGGAGAAATTTCCCCAGCCCCTGGCTTGAAGGGCGTTACACTTCCTTCTTCTCGCCGTGCTTCTTCATGTGTATCTTCATGTTGGTCTTGTAGGGAAACGTCTTCCCGCAGAGCTCGCACGCGTACGGCCTCGCGCCGGTGTGCGCTTGCTCGTGCTCCCTCACGTACGTGAGCCGCGTAAACGCTTTGCCGCACTTGCTGCACGCGTAGGGCTTCTCCTTGGTGTGCGTGCGCTGGTGGCTCCTCAGGTAGTCCAAGTGGGAGAACTGCCTCTCGCACACAGTGCACACGAAGGGCTTCACCTCCTCGTGCGTCTTGCGGTGCCTGTTGAGCGACGACGTGCTGGAGAAGTTCTTCCCGCAAGCGCTGCATGGGAATGCCTTCTCGCCTGTGTGCGACGTCAGGTGCCGCTTCAAGCAAGACAGCCGGGGGAACTCCTTCCAGCAAACCCCGCACACTTGCAGCCTCACTTCCTTTTCCACGTCCTCCTCATCTGGGAAACACATTCCACCGCGACCACAGACGATGTCTCTCGGCGATTGTGGTCATACATAATTTGCACAGTCAATGAAGTGTGTTGCACAGTTCGGAGACTGAGACGAGATGTGAGAGGTAGGATAGTGCGTGGCAGAGAGTCGTGTGATTTGAGAGGGGAAAATGCGTAGAAGGAAGTAGAGTAGAGATGAGACAGTGTGTGGAGAGTAGAATGAACGAGAAGGGAGAGGCAGGGGCGAGCCCATGAATACGATTTTGATCTTGAAACGGGATCCGATTGCAGTGGGAGCCATTGGAGGAAGTATTTAGACTATTTGGCCTCGTTTATAGGTGTAGGTGAGGAAGCCCAGTACAGATAGTCCCCGAATTACGACGGTCCGACTTACGATATTTCGATCTTATGATGGCGATAGCGATACGGCAAAATTGTAAAATATAAAAAATTTCGCGCGGCAGGCAAACGCAGCTGCGTACGAGGTACGATACTGCACGTTCAATGCATGTATGATACGTAGCTTTAGCGATTTCATTTAGGGTTACTACGATACGATACATACATTCAAGGCATGTTAAAACATTTCATAGCAGATAGGATTGTTTCCTGCAAAAACTTTCTATTAAATTGCAGTTCATATAGGTAGGCTCAGAATTTACCTTGTTTTTTTACTTTACATTTTACTGTGCAATAATACAGTATTGTAATTAATAAATACATAAATACAGTATATATACAGTACGGTACTGTAAATTGCTCCGTTTTGCTAAATTATCACCATTCTTTAAGACTCCTGGGTAGGCTAGGCCATCTTCGACTTACGATATTTTTGACTTACGATGGGGTCGTCGTAACGCATCTCCATCGTAAGTAGAGGACTATCTGTAATGGAATTTTGATGCTGCTTTGATCGCACACGTGGGGAGAGAAAAGAATGCCGCCGCTACTCACCATCGCTACTGTCGCTGCTCTCCTCCACGTCGCCCTCATTGACCGTGGGCGCGTGATGACTCCAGCCACTCCCCTTCTCCTCCGCATTGCCGTTCTCCACAGCAGCTCCATCTCCCGGGCAGTCGTCCTCCACCTCTAAGCAGCCGCAACAGCAACAACCGTGGCTTGGACTCTCGCCCTCAGGATTGGGTAGAACGTGAATGGTTGATAAAATTTTATTCTGAACTAAAAAATGCAATACACTACTTTTTTTAGTGGTCAGTTACACAGACCCCTTTACAAAAATTCCTTCAGAAGGCAGGAAACCCCCTACAATAGATGCCCAGCGTGACCTGGCCGATGATGCTGATAACCCCAGCAAGCCTCGCCCATCGCCTTCCTGTCCAGCGGCAATCCGAGGAACAGAGGTGAAGACTTTGTCTTTCCGACTTCAGGCAGTCCCCGGGTTATGGAAGGGTTAGGTTCCCGAGAAATAATCGTAACCCAAATTTTCCATATGTCAGAACATTTCCCCCCCAAAATCAACAATAAAATCGCATATCCAGAAATGGTTGTGCCTCCCCTACCGTTTTCACTCAGTACTGTATCGTATTGCTGTACATACGCTCTGCACTTCCTATGATTCTTTCATTTGATTGTACATCTACCCTAACACTACCTATAATTAAACTAATGGAACATATATTGAACTGTGTCCAATTGTTTATGAATACCGCCTTACGCCTCGCTCTGCAGGATTTATCCGCAACCTCACCGCGTAGCACTGTTTGCGCTTACGTAACTAATGCAAACATTTACGCATACAGTATTGCATTTTTTTACATGATTTTTGGGAGCATTTCCGTAAGTTGGGTCTTCCGCAACCTGGGGATTTTCCCGTATATTCATGCTGTCCGATTCGTCGAGTAATCGAACCGACTAGTAGTGCAATCAATAATCTAGATAGCCGCATGATCGTAGCAGTGACGTCGCCAGTAAGAGGCGAGGGTGTAGAGGTAAGTGCTCGCCTACCAACGCAGGAGAGAGCGACGTTTCTGGGTTCCTCCTGCCAGCCCTCGCCACCACCGCATCCCTCGTCTCCTCCCTCGAGCTCTTCCTCAGCTCCAGGTCCCTCTTTTCCCACACATCTCCACGGTGACCGATGCTGCTGTCCTGGAGCTCCACTGCTAACCTCACCCATGTCTGCCGTGCAGGGAAAACAACGGTATGAGAACTGTGATCTCGATTATGGAAACAAGTGAGAAGTCTAACGTCATACTTTGTAAATCTAGATTGAAAACTCATCTCTTCAGAACGACTTTGTGTTTAGATTGTTGTCCTTCACCCGTACCTCTGATTAATCCATGTGTATACATGATTATTTATTATTTTGAGTTGCGTCAACCTTTAAAGATGCTACAACATCGTTTGTAAGCGTAGGGCATTGTGTACCGGTAAAACATCCAAACTGAAAACTTCATCACTACCTACAGGTAAATCACAACATTCTTTCACTTTATGAACAATTAGGATGAAGGCAACAAAAGACCTGATCAACTCCAAGACAGTTTGGGAATTGGCATCTGTGTTTTTCGATGGCGGGAATTCATTTTTACCAAGATCTGGTGGTACCAGTATAATGTTGGAGCTACTTCCACTAAAAAACATTTTTTTTTACCAAGTAAGGCCCACTGAGCTACGTAGCTCTTTTGCAGAAGCAACCTGGCCACCAATCACAGCTCAACGAAGTGGCTTACCATGTGGAAATCTATTGCAGCCAAATACTTTAAATGCATGTTTTTAAATATGGAGGGAATAACCAGAGGAGCTGGAGAAAAACCCACGACCGTGGGGAAAATATACAAACTCAAAACATACAGCAGGCGTCCGGGTCAGGATTGAAACCATGACATCCCGCATACCAGGCAAGCTAGTTAACACCTCGCCACCACAGTATACTGCATAGTTTGTATTGACCTAGGCCGTGGTCTACTGTGGAGAACGTGACAGACTCAAAAATGGGCCTCTTGCAACAACCTAAGGCCGTGCTCCGGAGCAGCCGTGGGCAAATTCTCCGGTGAGCGAAACACGGACCCTCATCGCTGTTTTCCTCCATCTTCACCTCCGCGTGGGCGGCATCGGCTCCTCTGCCTCTCCGCGAATCCGACATCTCTGCACGCGACAGTGCTAAACAAGAAGAAGACATCGGTCGCTTAAACCTCGGCTCATCCGATTGCAGCCCAGAGGATTTCCACCAGTTGGGACGTCTGAGAAACAAGAAACAAGCACAAGGAAGAATGTCCACGAATCGGGAAAACCTCACGGTCATTACCACCTAATAACACAATTTGCATGTACAGCCCTTTTATAATTTAACTTATGATTCGTAGGGGATATTTTGACCATACTTATGCATACTAAAATAAACTTTTTATTTTAATAAACTTTTTATTTTAGTATGCATAAACTTTTTATAAACTTTTTTATTTTACCAGGTAAGGCCCACTGAGCTATATAGCTCTTCTTCAGAAGCGACCTGGCCACAAATGACAGCTCAACGAAGTGGCTTATCGTGTGGACATTTCAAGCAGCCAAATACTCCAAACATGTGATTGTAAATGTGGAAGGAAAACCGGAGAGAGACACGCAAACTCCACATATACTGCAGGCGTCAGTATCACGATCGAACCCACGATCTCCTGTATACCAGGCGAGGCAGTTAACATCTCTGACGCTGATTGGTCAAACCCTGAGCGATTAATCACAGAGGGCTCACACCAAGCACAATAACCCCCCCCCACCCCCATTGTGGATTACCTCTGGATCAATGCCAAACGGATAAAACCTTGATGCATCAACCCCTAATAGATGATATCCCAAACTTATCAATACTCCCTGGCTGCATCAGACAACAGAGGAATTACTGATTAATCAATCCACAATAAGTTATACAATGAATTGCTCAAAGATCAATCTCTGATGGATCACACTAATGGCTCAGGCTCTTGATGGCCCACATTGATGGCCCCCATTGATGATGGCTCTCCGATGGCTCTCTCTGTGATGATGTCTCTCTCTCTCTGATGTCTCTCTCTGATGATGTCTCTCTCTTCGATGGCTCTCTCTCTGATGATGGCTCTCCGATGGCTCTCTCTGTGATGATGGCTCTCCGATGGCTCTCTCTGCGATGATGGCTCTCTCTCTGATGGCTCTCCGATGGCTCTCTCTCTGATGATGGCTCTCTCTCTGATGATGGCTCTCTCTCTGATGGCTCTCCGATGGCTCTCTCTCTGATGATGGCTCTCTCTGTGATGATGTCTCTCTCTGATGATGGCTCTCCGATGGCTCTCTCTGTGATGATGGCTCTCTCTCTGATGGCTCTCCGATGGCTCTCTCTCTGATGATGGCTCTCTCTCTGATGGCTCTCCGATGATGGCTCTCTCTCTGATGGCTCTCTCTCTGATGGCTCTCTCTCTGATGGCTCTCCGATGGCTCTCTCTCTGTGATGATGTCTCTTTCTGATGATGGCTCTCCGATGGCTCTCTCTGTGATGATGGCTCTCTCTCTGATGGCTCTCCGATGATGGCTCTCTCTCTGATGATGGCTCTCTCTCTTTGATGATGGCTCACAGCTCTCATGGCTCACAGCTCTCATGGCTCACATCTCTCATGGCTCACATCTCTCATGGCTCACATCTCTCATGGCTCACATCTCTCATGGCTCACATCTCTCATGGCTCACATCTCTCATGGCTCACATCTCTCATGGCTCACATCTCTCATGGCTCACATCTCTCATGGCTCACATCTCTCATGGCTCACATCTCTCATGGCTCACATCTCTCATGGCTCACATCTCTCATGGCTCACATCTCTCATGGCTCACATCTCTCATGGCTCACATCTCTCATGGCTCACATCTCTCATGGCTCACATCTCTCATGGCTCACATCTCTCATGGCTCACATCTCTCATGGCTCACATCTCTCATGGCTCACTCCCCTGATGGTGGCTCACCCGCCGATGGCTCACAGCTCTCAACACTCCTGACAAGTTGAAAACCACGGTGGCGAACGGTGGAAGGCTCGAGGTGTTGACCTTCACGCAGCAGTCGACAGAGCCTGGCCCCAGTCGCTCTCTCACCTGGAGGCAGCCGCTGGTGGGGGACGGCGGCGAGTTCCCTGTCCACGGCTCGACGGCGTTCGGAGACGAAGTGGGCCGCGAATCGCCACCGCCGCCGCCGCCGCCTCTCACGGTCACCATCAGTGGCGATTACCGCAGAGTCGTCGGACTCGACAACATCGGCGCCGGGGAAACAAAGACGGCCGGGCGCGGCGATATCCAGGGCAGCGCCGGCACCGCCGCCACCACGTCACGCGCCATTGCCGATCGTCAATAGGCGCTCGCTAACTGCACTTTGCCTCGGCGGCCGTGTGGTGGTGGTGGGGAGGCTACACGGGGGACCTTTGTCTGTGTGGTAGTGGTGGTGGGGGGGTGCGTTCGCGAACGAACAATTCACGCGTGCGTCAAACTGTCTTAGGGGGTGCGTTCGACAATTGCAAAAGCTACGCCGAGTGTTTGTGGCAATCCCGGAGGGGTGGGGTTGCGTTCGTGAGCCACACAACGCCAGCGAGAGAAATGTTGAAGGGGGAGGGGGGAGTGAGAGAGAAGGGGGCGATCGTGAACTGCAACTGTGATGTGGTTGGATAGAGGGCCTCTTCGTTGAGTGATATATTGGAGGCTTTCGCTACCAATATTATTCATAAGTCAAGGGTTTATTTTGGTTAGATCGCGGAAATGTGTCGTTAACCCACCGGCCACCACCAATTAGTAAACAAAACGTGCCAATTAGTTATTATCTTTTTGGTTATTTCGGCAAAGTCACGTGACTTTACCGAAAGAACCAAGAAGATGAATCCCTGCAGTCACGAAAGCTTTAAATCGAAAATTTAGTTACTACTTTGTAAGGTTTATGGGGGCTTACTCTCCAATGCAACCGGTGTGCTGAAGTGGTAATTGGCACGTTTCGTTTAGGTGGCAAACCTTACGAATTGGCTGTCGGGTGGTGGTAGGTTAACGACACATATTTACGCGATCTAATGGGCCCCACGCCCAAAATCGTGTTGGGCAGTGGTCACCTGCGTGACGAGTGCTGAACCAGCGGTGGAAATTCCACGTTCCTGTGGCAGGGGTCAGTCTAGTAATGTGTCGACTGCTCACGAAGTGGCACTCATGTTAAATTTTGATTTGAAACTTTCGTGACTGCAGGAATTCATATTCTTTGGTTCTTTCGGTAAAGTCACGTGGATGGAAAACAAAATAAACAAAAACTCACGACGTTTCGATCGCAACGCAAGCGGTCGTCATCAGGCTTATGGTTATGTGGAAACCCTCCCCGTAGAGGCGGTAAAATTTAGATTTAATCAAAATCTAAACGTCGTGAGCTTTTGGTTGTTTTATTTTGTTGTTTTCTATCTACGTGACTTTACCGAAGAACCAAATAATATTGGCACTCATGTTATCAAGACCAGAGCGATGGTGTTCTGCTGGCAGACTCGCCTCCGCCGTGGCTGAAATGTCTGGATGTGGTGTCTCTGCGTGGCTTTTTTTGTTACGCAGTTTTGAAAAGATCAGATTTCCTTTTGCTTCATTGTTGCACTTTATTTATTTTGTAGTGAACAGGTCGCCCACAGCATCGTGTGTGGCCTGGGGTGTGCATTCCACTTCCAACGTTTCAGTGACCCAGATCGCTCATGCAAATGAGGCTAACCTGCTCGCATTATCTCTTGGGATTTATTTTTCTCAAAACTTTGTTTTTTAGAGTTTTCCTAGATTGGTATTTTGTACCTTTTATTTGCACCCCAGGTTTCTGAACAACAGAGGACGTTGTCTCAACGAGCTCTCATCTGGTCATAAAGTTCATGGCTAAGATGATTAAACCTACAAAAGTATGAACCGTAAAAAATAAATCTAGATTTGAAGTTTTCGTGACTGCAGGGATCTATACTCTTTGGTTCTTTCGGGTAAAGTCACGTAGGTATAAAATAAATTAAATCACGACGTTTCGATTGCAACACAAGCAATCATCATCAGGTGCTGTGGTTTTCCCACCTGATGATTTAATTTATTTTATTTTGTACCTACGTGACTTTACCGAAAGAACCAAAGAGTATGAACCGTTAAGTTACAACAGTCCAACCCATGGACCTTCTAGACCAGGGGTCCTCAAACTACGGCCCGCGGGCCACATGCGGCCCACCGAGGGCATGTATCCGGCCCATGGTCACTAATTGGGCTGCGCTTGTGAGCACTCATTTGGCTGCGCTGGTGAGCACTAATTGGGCTGCGCTGGTGAGCACTCATTGGGCTGCGGTGGTGGGCACTGATTGGGCTGCGGTGGCGAGCACTGATTTGGCTGCGCTGGTGAGCACTGATTGAGCTGCGGCGGTGGGCAATGATTGAGCTGCGGCGGTGGACACTCATTGGGCTGCGCTGGTGAATGGTTCAATGGGCCAATTGACTGGACTTGCCCCCCAGGCCTAAGGCTGCCAGCCCTCCCCTGGCTGTGCTTGACTGGCTCTCCCTCCCTCAGCTCCCTCACTTGCCCCTCGGCTCCACTCCCAGTGATATTCCTGTGTGCTGTGTAAATGATAGAGGGGTAATAACAGAGTGATCTCTGATCTCTGGAGGGGCTGCCTGCTGTTTTCCCGTGCTGGTCAGTGACAGACAGCCGAGGAATAGGAAACCCAATTTAAATGACAGTAAGTGCATTTATATTCTGATTGCTATTGAATTATATGAGGTTATATGTTGTATGTTGTGTAAGCCCCGGTTCATACTGTTGCGATCTCTGAGCAGTGCGAGTTCAGCCATATGCTTGTATGGCTGAACTTACATTAGATTCGGAAGAAAAAAGGCACATGTGCCTTCTTTTTTCCTGCAGTGGATCGCATGGGTCTTCTTCCCCATGCGATCAGATTCCTATGCGAGTTCGCAGATCGCACTGCGATCTGTGAACAAAACTGCAGGTGTAATTAACTTTTTAATGGCACCCACACCAGTGTGAGCCTGGGGTAAAAGCGGAGTTCCCCCAATCAGACTGCATTGATGGGCAGTGCAGTCTGTATGTCTCTGTGTGGGCAAAGTTATTGCTGGTATATTGTTTTTGTAGCGCTGTATATATATTGGTATTTTACTAATAGCAATTTTGACTCCCTAAGAAACAATGATGTCAAGAAAGAGAAAAATTGACTCGGAGTGTAGGATATTCAAAAAACAGTGGACTTATGATTACTTTTTCATGCAGTACAAGGAAAGAGCTGTGTGTCTGATATGCCAGAATATAGTGTATGTGTTCAAAGAATACAATTTATGTCGACACTATGAAACTCAACATAAAGATAAATATGATTGCTTGGTCGGAAAAGTGAGAAAAGATAAAATATTAAAACTGAAAAATACATTAACAACTCAGCAAAATACTTTTGTGAAGCAGAAGCAGCTAAATATTTCATCACTGCGAGCAAGTTTTCAAGTTGCCAAGCTAATAGTGTGCACTGGCAGACCATTCGTTGAGGGAGAATTTGTTAAAGAATGCCTTCTTTCTGTTGCCAAAGAGATGTGTCCAGAGAAGGCCGATTTATTTAGTACAGTGAGACTTTCAGGACCTACAATTACACGGAGGATTGAAGAAATGGGAGACAATTTCCATCAGCATTTGCAAAACTCCACAAAAAAACTTTCCTATTTTTCCTTGGCACTCGACGAAAGCAATGATGTTCGTGATTCTGCACAACTTCTAATTTTTATTCGTGGGACGAATGACTATTTCGAAGTCACAGAAGAGCTTGCTGCACTGCAAAGCATCAAAGGAACAACTACAGGAGAGGATATCTATGAAAAGGTTTGCCAAACTGTGAATGGTTTGGAGCTGAACTGGGCTAAACTAGCCAGTGTGACAACTGATGGTGCTCCTAGCATGGTGGGGTCTAAGAAAGGAGTAATTGCTCGCATTAACCAAGAGATGGACAAACATAACCATTCTCGTCCAATAGCCATACACTGCCTCATCCACCAACAAGCGCTGTGTAGTAAATCACTGAAGTGGGACTGTTAACTTCATTAGAGCTCATGCACTAAACCACAGACAATTTCAGGAATTTCTGTCTGAGCTAAATGTTGACTATGAAGATGTTCTGTACCACACAGAAGTCCGTTGGCTGAGTCGAGGGAGAGTTTTGAAACGTTTATATGACTTACTTCCACAGATTACAGCTTTTCTGTTTTCAAAAAACAAAGAAGTACCAGAGCTCAATGATGCACAATGGAAATGGCACCTTGCCTTTCTGAAAGATGTAACAGAGCTACTCAACAGTTTCAATGTGCAACTTCAAGGAAAGGGGAAGCTCATCTGTGATAGGCAATCACACGTCAAAGCATTTGAAGTAAAATTAGGCCTCCTCATCTAACAAGTGAAGGAGGAAAACTTCTGCCATCTCCCCACAACTCAAAATCTGTTAGCGGAAAAACCATTGGTTGCATTCCCAAACAAAACATGTGTGGATTCACTGGAAAAATTGCAAAAGGAGTTCCAATTTAGATTTAAAGAGCTTCATCTCCTTGAACAGGACATACAGCTTTTCCGTAACCCATTTTCTATTGACATTGAAAATGTGGATACAATTTACCAAATGGAACTGGCTGAACTGCAGAATTGTGACTCTCTGAAAGACGCATTCAAGTCAAGCAGCCTTCATAATTTCTATGCATTTCTCCCCTCTGAGACATATCCTCATCTCAGGAACCATGCACTCAAAATGGCAACCATCTTTGGCAGCGCTTATGTCTGTGAACAAACTTTTTCCAGAATGAAACATTTGAAATCTCCAACCAGATCTAGACTAACGGAAGCACACTTGCATCACTTGTTACGACTAGCAGTGACAAATATGGAACCGGACATTGACCATCTCATTAGCCAAAAGCAGGCCCATAGTTCCCATTGAAATACTGGCAAGTTTGTTGATTTAACTTTACTTGTTCTTCATTTTAAATATTGTATTTGTTCCCGTTTTGTTTCTTCACTTCAAAATAAGATATATGCAGTGTGCATAGGAATTTGTTAATAGTTTTTTTTAACTATAGTCCGGCCCTCCAACGGTCTGAGGGACAGTGAACTGGCCCCCTGTTTAAAAAGTTTGAGGACCCCTGTTCTAGACCAACTTACATCATAATTTTTTTATGGAAAAAAAACCAAAGCGTTATTTCGGCGACAGGTCTCTACAAATCTTGAATGACTGCAGGAATTCATGTCAATAAAACACACAACGAGCACAGAGACGAGGAAGTTTACTCATTTTCATTTAATTCCGAGCTTGCGTCAAAACGACCTTCTTACACGCCGAAGGGCGCGACTGCTTACGTCGTAATTTATTCGTCAGAGCAGGAAACGTGTTCCACACGATCAAACGACGAGACAAATGTATGAGCGCAACAGTACTAAGTCGGAAAGCCATTTGATCAACCCTGTGAGAGTGATGGACCGTGTTCAGGTTGTACGTGCACAACACATCAGTAGACTTTAACACATTTTAATACAGGTTTCCCTCGCTTTACATGGGTTCAATTTGTCCAAGTTCGCATGCGTGCGTGCGATGAGCCTCTTTAGACCACAAGTTTGCTCTATGCTGTTTGAATTCACTCATGCGGCTACGCGATCGGACGTGGGAGACGCGACTCGACCAGCAGCCGTCTCGTGCTGTTTCGATCTGTGTGCCCTTTTTTTGGAACTCATCTACTTCATAAAGCGAGGTAAACCTGTATGTGGTTCTTTGTACTGAGAAACCTTATCCATACGTCACCTGTTTCTCTGAATTGTCTGTTTAACCACTGCACGATTGTATAGCACAGCACATTAGATTGAAAACAAATTTTAGAGATTGAAAATTAATTTCTTCCGAACTTATTTTTGTCTTTAGTTTACTGTCCTTCCCCCGCATCTCCGATTAGCATGGTTGGCTACAGACAGTGCTGAAGAAGTTCAACATATGTATTTATGGAGACTATAAATATGAAATAACATTCCGAATGAAGGAAATCAACAAACATAATTCCCCTGCGTCTGCTAATCACCAAACATGATTTTGGTATCAACTAAAAATACCTTTTAAAACTCACAAATACTGTCAGGCACCTAACATGATGCAAAACCCCAGTATTGAGCCACTACTGCTTGCTATCAAGAGTGATATTTGCAGTCTGATGCTAGGTTCACACTTAAGTGCGATCATTTGTCCAAATTGCTTTTGAACTAGCACAACCAAATCAACTGTGATTTGATTTGTCCACATCTGAGCCCAAAAATAGGAAATTAAACGGCGTATTCAGGATTGTAACATAGTTCCCAAATGTGCATATGAAAAATGTCACGACATTTCACTGAGCAGATAACTCCAAAGTCGAGTGTCTCAACTGTAACCGGTCTGCAACTATTGGCAGACGTCACCATGTAAGGCATTCAGTTGCAAGCAACCAAGTTACAATGGGTAACCAATGGTGTTTTGACTACTTTCAAGCACTGCAAGACGAGCTACTATTCACAGAGCCCTGGCTTCAATGTGAATAAGCGATTTTTAATGTCTCTTTTACAACGCAAGTCTCATACGTTGATAGCAATACGCCCTTTTGGCCTGCTTATAATTGTTGGGACTAAATTATGTTAGCAAACACCTATTTGGGCCAGCAAATTGCACGATGGGGTGGTTTGACCAACAATTATTTCCTTTGGACTCATGGCACCAGACAATCATGCTGTCAACCAAGAGGAGAGACCCATTAGGTAAAATTGCTGAGAGTGCTAAGAAGTTTAACTTTGACAGCTGGGATTGTAGTGTAAGTACAATGACACCACTCCCCACAAATCACACCATGTTTTTACAGTGTCAAGCCAAATAAAATCAATAAAATACCTCAAATCATATCCAGAAATTGTGCATTTCATCGCACGGTTCTGCTGGATATGTCGCACCACACGTAAAAAAGACAGCTCCTCCAGAAACACTCATACAACTTTAGACGCGTAAACCCGCACGCAAACCAGGCTACTTTGAGTAACATGTGCTCCGGTAATGTTCCCATGGCATTGTGGGTACTTCTCATGATGCAGCGCAGCCAAATAATCAAACTCCTGCGCTTGGGACCGTCAGCAGCGTAAAGACGCAAGCGAAACAACCAAACGTAACGTTACGGAGCGGAATAACATCTTGGGAGGTGGCGGCATTGATCAGGTCTAGCGGTCACTGCCGCAACGTGGAGGGTGCGGCCGGAGGAGGGACGGCGTAGCCCAGTACCCTCTGACGTGCGTGCTGCTTGTGCTTCTTCAGCGCCTGGTCCCTGAGCGCCATGAGCAGGTAGACCTCGCTGTGGTCCGTGTCGGCCTGCTCCTGCGCGTACTCGATGGCGCGGCTCAGCACGCGCACCGCTTCCTTGTGAGTGATCCGGCTCACGGGCACCGTCTCCTCCTCCTGCTCGCTGTTGTCGCCATCGCTGGCGTCGCCGCCGCCATCGGCGCCGCGTCCGCCTGCACCGCTACCGAGCGGCGCGCGCCCCGGGTCGGCGGCGTCCACCTCCAACCACTCGGCGACGTCGCTCTCCCCGACGCGGTCGCAGCCCGGCACGGCGCGTAACACCTGCACAAAGCTGCGCACACTCAGTCCCTCCTCGTCTTCCTGCACCCCGCGTGTTCCCTCCCCGTGCGCTCCCCCCGCCGCCTCTCCCCCGGCAGC
The DNA here is from genome assembly GCF_965212315.1 of Lampetra planeri. Lineage (NCBI taxonomy): Eukaryota > Metazoa > Chordata > Hyperoartia > Petromyzontiformes > Petromyzontidae > Lampetra > Lampetra planeri. The sequence goes on along the minus strand of NC_136146.1, from coordinate 8,026,475 downwards.
AAGGTCGGGGATACCGGGCTCAGCCACCCCCCACGCACGCGGCCACAGCTTCCTCCAGCAGCGCTGCAGCGTCCTCTCGTGCACAGCGTCCCAGGCGGTGGCGACAGTGTACAGGGCGTGCTTCACGGTAAAGTCCTTCCAGTAGGACTGCAGGTCGGCATCCACGCCCAAGGCAATCCCGCGCGCCACTTCACGGCGGTACAGCGCTTTCAGGTGGCCTACGGCGCCCTGCTCCAGGGGCTTTAGCGCTGGCGCCAAGTTCGGGGGGAGATAGAAGACGGTGATGTCCCCGCAGCACAGCGAGCCGTCGTCGGGGTGCGCGGGTGAGTTGTCAAGCAGCAGCACGGCCTTGGGCGGTAGCCCCAGCGCTTCCAGGTTCTGCGTCACCTCCGGCACGAACCTCTCGCGGAACCAGCGGCGGAAGATGTCGGTGGTGACCCACGCACGCCTGTGGTTGTAGTAGTGCACGGGCAGCAGGCTCACGTCCAGGTTCCTGAACACCCTCGGGTGGGCAGCTCTGCCCACGACGGCGAGGGGCAGCCGGTGCGCACCTGCTGCGCTGGCGCACAGGAGCAGCGCGATGCGATCCCTGCCGACCCGGCAGTTCCCGGCGGCGGTGCGCGCGGGGAGGCTCTTCCAGTAGAGCCCCGTCTCCGTGGCGGCGTACACCTGCTGTGGGCTTAACCCCTGCTCCTCCAGGAATTTCATGAAGCTCTCCCGTGCCGCCAAGGCCTCCGCCGCATCGTCCGACACCTTCTCCACCACCACCTGGGGGTACGGCGCAGGGAAGGCGCCGCCCATGCGGACGCGTGCCAGCGGGTTGGCCAAGTCCTCCTTGGCGTGCGCCAGGGTGCTCACGAAGCTCTCCCGCCCCAGGTCCATGCCCGACACGCCCAGCTCGCCAATGCAATAGCGCCGCTTGAAGTTACGGAGCCAGCCGGCGCTTGCGGCGAATGGCTCGGTGAGGCCCAGGTGTTCGTGAAAGTGCCGCGCCTGCTCGATGAGCATGGAGCTGGTGATGGGGAGGCCCATGGCACGGTGCTGCCGGAACCACTTGTACACGGCCTCCTCGAGCTGCGGGAAGCGCGACTCGCGGATCACTTTCATGTACGAGAGCCCCGTGTCGACATCCAGCACCTTGTTGAGCCGCCACAGCTTCTCCTTGGCCTTCTTGATGTCGTAGATGGTGCGGTGGCCCAAGTTGAATTCCAACGCGAGCTGCTTGGCTGTCTCGCCCTTCTCCAGACGCCGTAGGATGCGCAATTTCGTCTCCAGGGACAGCACGATCCTCTTCCGGAGCAGCGGTGATGCGCCGGGTGTCAGGTACGCTTGCTTGCGCTTGCCAGAATTCATCTCTGCTTGGAGGACAGAGCCATGTGTCAAAGGGCGCTGCAACATTGCCTGCTGCACCCGGCTCGCAGCCACACGTGCGGGGATTACACTGAGAAGCTGGACAGTTGGGAGCCAAAAATGTTGATTGATATGGAGTGGTATCGGGCAGCGAATAACTACGTGCACTCCTAAAGTACAGAGACTGAATGCTGGAACCCAGAAAATGCTTTAATAGGTTATATAGTTCAGTTAACTGCATCTCCAAAGAATCAACGTCAAAATTAAATGCAATTTGGCACTAAGATGGAAGATGCACAACCCATTAAACAAACATCTATTGTAGACAGGTAAATAAGCGATCTGTCTTGATGCGGGGCCCGGGGTAAATCACAGTGTGGGACCCCCAATGCCTTCACATCTGACACCACCGTGACATCGAAGCGCGGGGGGCCTCCCAAAGTGCGGGGCCCAGGGTGGCCGCGCCAAGTCGGACGGCCTCCATGTCTCAGAATGTCAAGTTTAGAGATTCACTGGATCAGTGCAGAGAGACGTATTAGACACTTACGCGAGTGATTCTGCAGTCACGTCACTCACCCACTGTGATGGCTCTTCTTAACAGAGCCTCAAGACTTTATTTAGTTATTAACAAAGCTTCAACCTAACTCTGATTAGCTCGATTGGCTACCTATTTTCACCTTGGCACAGATGGGAAGCCAAATGTCTGAGGATCCCTTCGAGTGACCTTCTCCCTACCCCATACACCAGGGGGCACCCTTTCCCACAGTGCCACCTGCAGGGCTATGTTCGTTCTCCGACAGTCGAACATTCACACAGGAACATCACGTGATGGGCATGGGCGGAGTTTGTGGGGGAGAGGAGGGACGTTGCACGCCCGTGCCCCCCCCCCACCCCCAAACTGGACACCTTTATAAATTTCGTTTCAGTAGTTTACAATAAAGATTTTTTAAAATATTAATTATATGCACCCGCGATTCCTAAAGTGAGGGATAAGCGATCCCCTGCCTACCCCAACCCTCCCCCAAAATATGGAAGTCAAACTCCACCGATGGTGATGGGCATTTAATTATTGACAACCGGGCCGAGACTGGAAACTCACTGCGCTTAACCACATGTGATAGAATCCCGGATTAGAATTCGGTGCTCCTGGCCTAGGAGCCACCTCAATTTGCCCAAGTTGTTAAAATGTCACGCTCATCGAGAGAAATTATGAATTCATAAATGCCTCCAACCAGGTGACAGCGTATTGATGTGCATCACCTCTTTTTATCAAGGAAGACCATTTTATCCGAGGTTACATAATTACAGCTGTATGTTATTTAGTTGTGGGGGGCCGTCCATAAATGACGTCACGCGATTTTGGACGATTTTTTACCCCGCCCCATCTCGTCACACGGCGTCACAAAAAGTCAGACCCCCCCCCCTGAAATATGACGTCACAAAGCTCTGCCCTCCCCCCCAAAAATAAAACATGCTTCAGATCGCTTTAAACTATTGTCATTGTAGTGCGTATTTAATGTGGCGCTGCACTCTGATGTTGTAGTAGAAAACATTTATTAAAACGTCTATTTAATTAAGTAGAACGTGTTGTCTATATTTATTTAAAGTTGCGCATTTTTAATGTGACGTCACATTTCTCACCCCCCCCCCCATCGTCACAAATGTCTGTCCCCCGCCCCCCCCAGGTGCGTGACGTCATTTATGGACGGCCCCTGGGTATTTTCATATTTAGTTTCCCTTAGGCCGTTGCATCGACGTGTGTAACCTACGTGAGTGAATCTCAACAGCCACCCGCAATTCGGGACGGTTCTCAAGATTAGCGAGTTACCAATGGCTGCACAAAATCCTCCACGTGAAATATGGTTGGTTGATGGCTAACTGCACCTACATTTTGGTCGGGTTATCACATTACTTGGCATACGAGAAAGTGTGGTTCGAAGTGGTGAGCCGGGATATGAAGGACCGTGGTGGAGTGGTTTGCAGACAACGAACCATGTCATGCGATGGGACACCTATTGGGCAAAAGAGACCCGCTGCAGCTGCTGCTGCCGATGATGACGATACGAATAATGACAACTCTGATATTGACGATGACACTGCTGCTGGCTGATGACAGTGCTTATCAAGCACCAACGCTGGGCACCTCGATGGCGAGATGTTAACGACCTCATCTGGTATACAAGTCGTGGGTTCGATCCTATGCTTGTATATTTGGAGTTTGCAAGTTCTCCCCGTGGTCGCGTGGATTTTTCTCCAGGTCCTGAGGTTTTTTCCTCCACATTTAGAAACACGCGTTTAGAGTATTTGGCTGCCATACATTTCCACGCAATAAGCCACTTTGTTGGACTATCATTTGTGGCCAGGTCGCTTCTGAAAAAGAGCTAGAGTATTCTCTCGATTATATCCATGCTAATGATGGGGAGGACGGCCGAGGATAATTTAAACTCCGGGATAATCTAAAATTATCCATTTTCCGCGGATCTCTTAAGATAAAAATCACTAATATAGGTATAAATTATGGTTAAGTTAAGAAAATGTAGTTTGTTAATGAATATAAAAAAATAGTAGTACTGACGATTTTGATTGTTACTCTTTAGATTCATAACAAATACTAACAATCGACCGATTGATACTCGTGCTCAGTGATAACACTTTCCAGCTCCCACGCAAAAGACTCGGCTCGCTAAGTGAACAGCAGAGCCACGCCAATCAAAATCAAACTCCGCCCACTGTTGTAATGATATGCAACTACTGTACTGTAAAGACGATCACGTGGATTTCAGATTAACGGGAGCATATATTTGTTAGGTTTAAACAAAGGACTTGTAATAAACATTTCTACGAATAACAACGTATAACCGTTTTTCGATTATTAATTTGGGATTTAGGGAAAATCCACGAGTCGTTAGTTTGTCAAAATCTCAGGTGCGCGATTAATCCGCAAATCAAATAAACTGCACAAGGATAATCGAGAGTTTACTGTATATAGCTCAGTGGGCCTCACCTGGTAATAAAAAAAAAATACTTTTATAGTTGATTGAGGTCCATGAGCGATACTCACCATCACCACTCGAGTCTTCCAGTGTTACCTCCACTTCTCCCCACGACTGCGATGGCGTTTCGCTCGTCATGTCGCCCGCCGTCTCTCCTGCCGTCTCTCCCGCAATTCCTCCCGCCATCTCACCATAGTCGGCATATTCACCTTCCTGTCCTACGGGCGGGTATACGTACAGATGGTGGCAGTTAAAAATCAAGGCTGCAGCGCTAAAATAACTGTCACTATCTATCCATGCAATAATAAAATAACACTTTAGCCCATCAGCCTATGGTTCTTCTACATGAGGGTTCTTCAACTATATTTCTAGTGAGCCGCATATACACATTCAGCATGTGCTGGCGGGCAGCGTGACATCATGTAACATGAACAGACGTTAATACATCACATGAGGCACGTCTAACTTGTACATCTTCATCTCCAGGTCTCATCCATCTCTTGTTTAGTCTGTTCTCCTATAACATGGTAGTTGCGTTCCTGAAGAACACCGCGTTATGGAAAAGCCGCGTTATAATAAAAATATATATAATATAGGGTAAAGCACAGTCCGCGATAACACGTGAGATGCGTACGCAGGCTGAACAAAGACCAAGGCGCGTGGGTAGCATCTAGAAGCCTCCAGCCGCAACCCGCATTGTGACGCTACGCCGAGGCAGCTGTACAACCGCTTATTCCTATTCGCGCGACATCGTTCCGGTCACTCGATCGTGTTATATTGTGTTATATCCAATTCGCATCCGCGTTATAAAAAAAAAAATTGCGTTCCCTAATACATTGATCGCGTTATATCCGATTCACGTTATTAAAACAACACACGGCGTTATAGGAGAAACGACTATTTCTCTTTAATTTCACAAATCTTTACATCTTGTCTCAGCTCTCTCATCTCTATTTTGCTTATCCTTCCCTTTCAATAATCTGTTTAGATGTATATCTCTTTGATCTCGGTGGGAGACAGCTCAGCGGGCCACTCCCAAGAACCTTCAGGAATCACATTGGGGCCATATCCACACGAGGCCTATAACCTAATCACCTGGAATGCACCAAAATCTCGTTGGACCTCAGAAGCTAAGCAGTACTGAGCCTGGATAGTGCTTGGATGGGCAACCACCATGCACAAACAGTTGGTAATATCGCTTTCAGAAATTATATGGGCAGTAGAGGACAATGCATAGAAATCCATTCTTATACTGTACTCATGTGTGCTCACATCTACGGTTCCCCAGCTTCACGAACCCACTACGACTAGCACGGTGAAGTTTGGCCAAATAACTAACCCCCATGACGCGTACGGTAAGGGGAGGCCTTCATCTGCAGTGGATTGACAACAGGGCTGTGCGTGTACGTGTACACAGAAGACGGCTTCACCGAGTTCAGAAGACTCGAGTTCTGAGAAGGGTCCTGCTTGGGATACTTTCAGCAGTTCCAATCTTGTTTACAAGCGTGTGCAAGGATACCCAGGGTGCTGCAAAAACACGCGAGGGGAGAACACCCTCAAGAGTCAAGCGCGAGAACCATCTATCACGCTTGTGGCACGGTGCCGGCTGCCAACCATGGTGGCGAGATGTGGGCGCCACGGCGGCTAGGAGATGTTAACTACGTCGCCTGGTATACAGGAGGTCGTGGGTTCTATCACGACCCTGACGCTGGTATATATGGAGTTAGCGTGTTCTCTCCGTGGTCGCGTGGATTTTTCTCCAGGTCCTTCTGTTTTCCCCTCCACATTTAGAATAAACGTGCGTTTAGAGTATTTGGCTGCTATACATTTGCACATGGTAAGCCACTTCTCTTTAAGCTTTCATTTGTGGCCAGGTCACTTTTGAAAAAGAGCTATATAGCTCTGTGGGCCTTACCTGGTAAGATAAACATTTTTTAGTTTTATAGTTTATATTTCTTTAAATATTAACCATAAACATACATTTTATTCCCAACATCAACGATGAGACAATCACTTAAATGTACTTTGAACTTTTCTGAAATTGTAGCCCACTACCAGAGCCATATGTACGAATGGCTGCGATAAATAAATGCAGGGATCTCGGTGCAGTGAGCGATAACATCAGGGCCATTGATGCGTGCGCATGATAATGCTTTACCAGAGCAATTTCAGTAATGCGGGGCTGGGCAGGGGTCACTTTTGGCCACGGATAACTGTGTTAAATCCTGACCGCCGCAAATCCAATTGGACTACATGCAAGTACTACTGTACCCACTTGTCTGTGTGGCCCAAACCAAATACTTTGCTTGTTGGTGCCACCTGAGATGGAAACACTTGAATTGTACCAACATGATTAAATCTCACCAGCAAAACTGCACTATGCAATATTATTTAACAAGTGCATTACCCCACAATACATTTGTATTAGCCAAGTATGGAAACTGGTATCATTATATATTTGTTAATCTCTAGTGGTAGCCAATTCTTGTATGTATTTTGAACTTCTTTCACACCGTAAGTAGCCAACCATGCTAAATCGGAGGTGCGGAATTCTTCTGGAACATGGACGACACAGTGCTATGTTGGTATGCAGACAAGCAGGGTTTTCCAACTGAACCACATGTGTCAGTAGTGTAGTATGGAAAATTCGGGTCTTTGTGTGCGTGTATGTATATGATTATTCTGTACACCATTGATACGGGAAATGGCTCTGCCCACCTCTCCCCTTTTTCCTTCACCAACTCACACTGATCAGCAAAGTGAAGTATGGCCAAACAACCTTCACAGCAAAACGGCGGCATGTGGAGGCTGACATACAAGACCAAAGAAGGAGGAATTAGCACCTAAGACACGGATTGGGAGATTGGGCTGATTTGCAAATGTTTGACCTATTTTGGGTTTGCGCAACGCTGAGAAAAAATATTTTCCGAATTGAATGCGAATGATTGAATACACATTTTTTATAGCAAATTAGTGCAAAATATACATCGGTGGGGGGGGGGGAACCCCATCTCTAATCGTCATGCACTAATCCATGATCATCTTTTCCACAAATCAAATTTTTCAATGTGGTTGGCCTGGGGATCTAACACCATGGGCACGAACATCGCAATGACGTCGATGAGAAATTCTCCATTTTTGGCAGAGCGTTCACAGCCTCCCACGCTGCAGTATACATGGCGATGCGGCTCCTGCGCTGATCAATTGAACTCCAATTTATTCTAAGGTCGTGTATAGGACTCCGAACTGCAGCACTGACTTCATGGTCACAACGGAAATAAATGAATGTGATATTTGTAGCTAACATACATAAGTTACGAATAAATTATGTGTTAATAAAATGTTAGACCGAAACTATCTATTAAACTATTGTACCAGGTAAGGCCCACTGAGCTATACAGTTTTTTTTCGAAAGCGACCTTACCACAAATGATAGCTCAACTAAGTGGGATATCATGTAGACATTTATAGGAGCCAAATACCCTAAAAGCCTGTTGAGGACCCGGAGGAAAATCCACACGACCACGGTGAGAGACGGGCAAACTCCAAATAAACAGTCGTCAGGGTTGGGATCAAACCCACGACCTCCTGTATACCAGGCGCCCTGAGACCGATTGTTTAAGGGCGCTTCATAAATTATTAACATTTTCACCACGACGGTGCCCTGATGAAGGAACTCGGCTCAGCAAAAGATCTCTTTGTTAATGACCCACAGGTAATGCAACCGACAATACGGTGGGTGACGCACGCTTCAGCAACTCCGCACTCAGAAGAAGGCCTCCTCACGCCGTGCCAGTTATGGGGGTCGGATGACGCTTCACCATGCCAGTCAGTGCCGGTTTGTGAATGACAACCGAGGGAAAGACGGAACGAGTTTACATATCCACTCATGTTAGCTGTGACCGGGAAGCAAACTCTGGTCACACATCGCACCACCACCACTACTCCACGGGCACTTAAGCTTTATATTTATCAAGCCTGGTGCAATGCACACAATTAAATACAAAGGCACTGCCTTTGTCACCAGAGAGGCTCTTCACACCTCTTCTCCCCTTGAGCTTGTAAGGAAATGAGAAAAGATAAACACGGTGCAATATCGTCATGGCCAGTGGCTCAGAGGTAAAGAGCGCCGAGCTGGCATCATTCAAATCCAGGCAGCCACGTACTGCTAAACAACTGGGTTCTCAAGTTGTGGCGAGTCCATGGTCTGAGCACGGTCACACCAATGATGGACAAAAAAACCCCCCAACATATTAAATGTGGCTGTTAACCTAATTTGGAAAATTTCCCACTCTTGAGGATTTTAAAAAATCGGTTTGACCATCATGCATCGAACATTACTCTCAGGTGAGAAAGCGCAGTTCCCTACTGTGTAGATTAAAGCTCGCTTGAAGGGATCTCTGAGGTAGCTCTTTGATATCCACTTCCGTTGACTGTTTTCTATAACTCGCAGAGTTGCAGTGCTCTCTCTGCGGGAGATCTGAATGGATTACTACTCTCACGACATGACCCCGGTAGCATAAGGGGGATAACAAAACAATTGCGTAAAGGGGGCAATTAAGAGTCCACAAATTCACGACGGAAGCGAGGGGTGGTGGGCTGGGCGCCACTCGTCACACCCACCTGGGTCCAAGGTCTCCCGCTTGAGCCACGATTCCCCCATGTAGGACTCGTTGTACCCGCAGGCAGCCCCACACTCCTCCTCCTCCGTGTGCCCAGGTTCGGACATCTGAGCAGAGGGCACGAAGAGGGCGTCTGGGACACTTGTGCATTCACACACTCCTACGGATATAGTTGATGTTTTTTCCCCCCCCCAACACTTTCCAAGTGCGGTTGAAAGCGTGAATGTATTTGTTCTGTACGCGTGTACGTCTGCCTATATGTCCATTTCCCGCACCTCCGATTAGCACAGTTGGCTATATACGGCGGGAAAGTAGTTCAACGTACATACAAGGAGGGGATCACGATAAAGATGACACAAAAATATTGAAATGTTAGTTTAAAGTTGCGTGGAACTTTGGGAGTTACCAATTGTAAAAGCAAAGTATTGCCCAAAATGTTGATTTGGGGGGTCCCTATGAGTTGGAAAGCAGTAAACGTGGAATTCCAGCATTAACATCAATCACACAAAACGTGACGATAGAAAATCAAGTGTAAATTTTTTTTAAAGGATGTATAGCCAAGGCATTGACATAATATTCAGCAAATCACTAATTTGATGGATGATAGCTATGAATTTACTGATTAGATGATTATTCATAACTAAATATATACGTAACCGATTCATCTGTCAAGAGATACAAATTTAAAAAGTTAATTTATCAACGATAATCACAACATTTTGGATGTTATAACGTACAGCACATCATAGTATCGCTATGATGAGAAGCTGGACATGGGCACAACCTTGGAAGCAAGGCAAGGTTGCTTCTCCCCCCCCCTCCCCCCCCACGGGTGTTACGTTAGGGCTCGTTTGTCTAGTGACTAACTCGGAGACGAATAAGAGTTTGAGGCACTTATTTTATTAACGAGCACCATCGAGGTAAACACTTTCTAATAAGTCCATCTATAACCAGCGAAGTTACTCAGTTAGGACAGTTGGTAGGCTGCCCGACTGGTGACGCCCCGAGATGTTGATGGTGAAGACGACGACAAGAAGGATGGTGAAAACGACGGGAAGAATGACGAGAAGAACGGTGAAGACTTGAGCAGCACGGCAGGGATCCCACTCCATACGACAGCCCCGAGGTCCCGCCCAGGGGCACTTCTTATACTGTCAGCGTGGCCTGGCTCCGCCCCCGGCCACGCCCCCTTTCTAGAACCTACCAGCGGGTTCTTGGTGTGCCCCTTCTGTGACCTTTCCCCTCGATCCCCCTCTGGTGTATCACCTGGCCTGCTGACGTCAGGGCTGCTGTATGCCGCAGATCCCCTTACCCGCCAGCAGTCAGCGCTATGCTGCTACTTTACTGATTCTATGCCACTACGCTTGTATCAGAACCTCGCTTATATAAAGTGTTCATTTTCTTGGTTCTTTCGGTAAAGTCACGTATAAGAGAAATAATAAAACATAATAAGATAAAATTCTCACGACGTGAGAATTTTATCTTATTATGTTTTATTTTTATTATTTTATAATTTCCCTTCTACGTGACTTTACCGAAAGAACCAATAATATGAATCCATGCAGTCACGAAAGCTTTAAATCAAAATATATAAAGTGTGTCTATATCCAGATTCGAATCCTTCACGGAATCCCTCATATCTGATGAGGAGCGTTAGTGGTGGGATGCCGAGTGGTGATGCCGTGCGGTTCCTTCAGCTCACAGTGCCAGATGCTACAGCAAAGTCTTCCTCCTGCTTGCACTGCCTTAGCCACCGGTCGTCCCAACTGGCGCCATGACCCTCGGTGTTCCTCTTCCCCTTTCTCCCCCCTCCGCTCCTCATGTCCAGATACTCTGCTCACGCGCAAACAAAGGCAAAGATCCCCAATATAACCTTTAACGGACTGTTGAGACAAGTACAGTGGACTCTCGATTATCCTCGCTGATGACGGGGAGGACGGCCGCGGATAATTAAAAATGACGGATAATCCAAAAATATCCATTTTCCTGGGATACCTGTGCCAAAAACCACTAATATAGGTTTAAATTACAGTAAAACCTTGGATTGCGAGTAACTTGGTCTGCGAGTGTTTTGCAAGACGAGCAAAATTTTTAATAAATATGAATTTGATAAACGAGCGAGGTCTTGCAATAAGAGTAGTACGTGTATATGCTTTGTCTGCTGAGCGTCACGTGATCACAACTGATATACGAGTGCTTTGGATTACAAACACGTTTCCGGAATGAATTATGCTCGCAATCCAAGGTTTATCCGCTAATCGGATAAACCGCACACAGATAATCGAGAGTCTACTGTCCTGATGGTGAACATCTATTAGGGCTGGCATGGCACACACGATGTTGGGTGAGTAGCACCATGCCCGGCCACCTTTGTCTCCCCAATGCTGATGTTTACTCACCACACAAAGTACTCCTTTAAGACTAAATCGATGTAGGGGAGGTATGGGAATGGTTCATATATTTTGTTAATGAAGTTAGTCGTAAGCGGGAATAAAACTCAGGTCCAGTGGGTTCGTAGCACAGTGCGTTAACCACTGCACCACCAGTCTCCACACAGGCAACCACAAGGCCACCGTCAACAACAACAGCCGCAATTCGCCACCAAGTGGCGGTGATGTCACCACTGCGCCTGTGCCAGGCAGACTCTGAGGCCACAGTCATGTGTCCAATGACTGAGGATCATTTTTGTAACGGGGCATTTTTTTTATAACCCTTCATCAGGCTAGATGGGCATGGCAACATGGGCTATTGTTTTGAATATGTGTTTACGTCAAATGTTACAACATTGAATGGAAATTTCCAACAAATTATACAATCCATTGTGGATTTGTAAAGCGTCGAGATGCGCCGTATTTCTGTACCTGCATATTTAATCTGTAGAGAGGCAGCCAGTCATAGGCAAAAGGAAAAAACTACAGCCTTTTTGCCTGGACTTGATCAGGGGCAGGGAGTCGAAAGCGCCGAAGGCTGGGCAAAGGGAGTTCTAAACTACGAGGGCTACAGAGGAAAATGAGCGACCGACCTCTCACGGAGCCAAGGTTGAATGGGGGCTTCGACTGAGTGTTGGTTGCTTAGAAGCTTTGGTTGCTGTTGAGAGGTAGGAAAGAGTACGTGGAGGGGAGTAGAGCGAGCTGAGAGGGCAGAGGTAGGAGAGTGCTTGGAGGGAGTAGAGTAAGCTGAGAGGGGACAGGTAGGAGAGTGTATGGAGTAGGAGGAGTAGAATGAGATGAGAAGTGAGAGTACAATATACTATTTGTCCAGTATTTTTGGCAATTTTTTAAAAAGAATGTCCTGTATCTTATTGTACCCTGTTAATTTGTGTTAAGGTTTACTGTTGTATGCTAGTGTTGAGTACAGATTTTTAGTAGCTCAGTTATAAGATAGCTATAAGATATTTTTTTATTTTACTAGGTAAGGCCCACTGAGTTATATAGCTCTTTTTCAGAAGAGACCAGGCCACAAATGATAGCTTAACAAAATGACTTGTGGAAATTTAAAGCAGCCAAATACTCTAAATGCATGTTCATTCTACATATATGAAAAACCGGAGGACCTAGAGAAAAATCCACACGACCACGGGGAGAGAGACATGCAAGCTCCAGATGTCCAGGCGTCAGGGTCGGGATCGATTCTCACGACCTACTGCATACCAGGCGAGGTATTTAACATCTCGCCAGTGGCACCCCTCACTAAATTAATGTAACGTTGTGGGTACGTCTAAGATGAAGATGTGCGTGTTAACACACAGCTTCACCGTACCCTCCGTTGTCTTTGTTTAGCTCTCGTGGAAAAAACGCATCCCCCGACGTAAAGCGGGATATCATTGTAAGTGTTTGGTGTGCGGGAGGAAACTGGAGTACTCGGATATGGACACAAGCATACCAGGGATAACGCTCAAAAGTTCTGCACAGATAGATTAATTGGAATACGTTACTGTACTACCATCTCCTTACCATGTTGCAGCTCAAGCCTCCTGCAATGAATGTACCACATGCTCAGCACTTTTGTCAATTCAATGTTGGAGGAAGGCTTTCCCACACATGTGCAGGTACCATGCGGGCTATTTGACAGTACTTCACCACACTGGTCATTACGGATTGATAAAGGCTAGGTCTACAGATGCGGTGGTACAGAGGTACGGTACAACAATGTACTCACTATATGTAGCCTCGCAAGCTTTATAAAAACCTGTTTTGTGAAACGTGGTCACCCAAACAAGCAATATCCGGTATCAAAACTTCCTTAACTTCCTAGTTCTGATGAGATCATTGGGTTCTTTCCGGGTGATTTGGTCCTAATTTAAATTTCGTTTTGAAGAGGATTCTGCGCTCGAAACACGAGTGTGTGTATGTTTAACTTATTTCGCACGGTATGTATCCAACCGTGCTAATCGGAGGTGTGGTGGGGGAAGGCCAACAAACGGAAGTGTACACATCAGTATACAATCACTGCAATCGCACGCACGTGAGGCAGGCGAATCCACGCGAGCGGAATCGCATCTCCACACGGATTGTACAGAACAGGCAAATAACGACTACATGGACGATGGGGCATGGATGCTGTTCAGGCAAACAGCGTCTCTTAAAAGAGCAATGCACGTTTGTCACGAGTTGTGCCTGGCTTGAGTTTCAATCGACCATTTCACAGATACAACGAGACAGAACGCTGTGTGTGAGAGAGAAGAAAACCCCTTTGCTCTTACAGCCGTGAGATAAGGGCAGACTTTGGATTAAAATGGCTGCTCAACAAGAGAGGCATTAAAAGCGCTAAAGCTGGGAGGGAGCAAAGCGTGGATGGATTAAACAGCGCGTGGTCTCCCGTTCGCTTCCTCGGCCCACACCCAGAGCTACACACCAACAACGGCCAAGCAGCTAAAACAGTAGCCGCCACAAAAGCCACACCACCAGCAGCCACAAGTCACGCCGACAGTAGCCACCACCAGCACCAGCTGCAACCGCCGCCGCCACCACCAGCAAGCAGCAACTGCCACATCGACAGCAGCCCCAATAGCTACACGAACAGTCATTCCAAGAGAAGCCACAATAGGAGTCTTAAATATCCACCAACTGCCACACAGCATAACCACCGGCATCAATAGTCACATCAACAGCAAGCACAAGCTACGGCAAAGGCATCAAAGTCAGCCACACCAAAGAATTCTGGTCGGGTATTTTAGCACAGCTGGTGGCTCAACAGGGCTGCAAATATTGCGATTATGAGATCCATTTGCAACCAGGGTTCAGCTTATCAACATCATCGTTTCAGTGGTCTGCAGAATAAGCACTGCATCGAGGGATACCATATTTAAGTGGTTAATATATTTTCCACCTTTTGTTTTTGATAATTTTACAGAATAAGTACACAATCCAATCCAATTGTTGTTTGTTTCACGAGGTTGTATCCTGACCATAAAAGCCTTATTACGTCTGCAGAAATTACTGGATGGCTGTGGTGGGAATCAATCCTATCAATTCTGTAGAAAGTGGCTCAGTAGTTGAGTCACCTTGACAGGTGTGTTATAACTCAGCCACTGCAGGAAAGAACGTGAAATGACATGCAGGACTAGTGTTTCCCCCCCCCCCCCCCAATTAGATTTGTCCTCAAATTGACTTTGGATGGATAATACCTTGTCCCGGACATAAACATTCTTTGGAAAAAGCCAAAAAATAGTACAAAAATGTAATTGCACTCCCAAAATAAATAAAAATGGAACGGCATTCAACGCAACACTACCTTGTTATTCACTCTGTCTCCACAGTGCCCAGCAACATAAAAATGACTGAATACCATAACGTTACATCCTGCACCATAAACAAATTATATGCAGCTACAAGTACAATTACAATTTTGGTCTCAATGGAAACAACAACGGGACTGGCCCGATCCCACCCGGGCAATCCACCCCCCTCTGGGTGCCCCCGTGCTTTTGAGGACACGCTGTATATCGGTGCCATGTCATAGGGGGAATAACTTTGCAGACGAACCTCTGCAAGTGAGCGGCGGCGACACCGCGTGTCACAGAACTACGTCACGAGTCCCTACGATTGACACTGTATATGCCCTGCTAAGGACCGTGATGAAATACGAAAATCCGACTGAAGGACCAAATTTAACTTGACGTTATTATTTTTTACTCTGCAGCCATTGCGTGTCCGTTGAACTTCTTTCGCAGACCTACGTAGCCAACCGTGCTAATCGGAGGCGACCAGGTGGAGGCTAGAAACTCGCTGTACTCGAGAAACTGGTTTAAGCACGGGCAGCTGAAAGCCGGAATTGAACCCGGAATCTCAATTGGAGTTGGCTCAGTCCCGACAATCTCCCGAACCACATCCAACACGTGCGACAAACATTCACCTGTGCCGGCGACGCCTCTCTCTGCCATCCCCTGCGACGGCTCACTGCCGTTCGTCGTCTCTCCGCCATGGTCCCCGACGCACGAACGCTCCATCATCCCTGGGTTCACCCTCTGTGCAGAGCAAGGGGGAAGTGCCGTGTTACTCATGGTTAATATTCAGGCGGCGTGCGTGCGCACCTTAACGCTGGGGCCCCGTTTATCTTCAAACCAATCACCCAGCCCACCACATCGCTTCGTGTTCGGGTGTTTGCAATTCGCGCTTCACGCCAAGTATCCCTTGTAAAATGAACTGTTTATGTATCAGCTGGCTGTGCCCTGGATAAACAAAAACGTGGTTTGGTTGAAGAACCTGCAAGGTAAATTAAAGTTCAAAGGTCAAAGTATACAGTAGACTCTCGATTATAATTATCCTCGTGCGGTTTATCCGATTTGTGGATTAACCGTGCACCTGAGATTTTGACACAAATTAATAACGCATGGATTTTCCCTTAAGCCCAAATTAATCATCTAAAAACAGTCATACATTGTTATTCTTGGAAATGTTTATTGCAAGTCACGTGCTTAAACCGAAAAAATATGTGCTTTGGTTAATCCGAAATCCATTTGATCGCCTATACATTACAGTAGTTGCAGGTCTTTACAATAGTGGGTGGCAGAGGTGGATTGATGTTGATTGGTGTAGCTCTGCTGCTGTCCACTGAGTGGGCCTCGTCTTCTGCACGGGAGCAGGAAAGTGTTCTTATCACCGAGCACGCGCATCAATTGGTTGATAGTTAATATTCGTTCTAAATCGAAAGAGTAAAAAATCTAAATCGTCAGTTGTGCTTCATTTTAAGTGATTTATCCGATCATTTATTTTGTGAGTTTAAATTTACGAAACGGTGCGATGGCACAGAAACGGCACCGTGTTGTTTTAACTTTAAATCAGAAACTGGACTAAGGCATAATTTTACAAACCTGTTTAAGTGAGTGTGTATTTTTGTATGGACTTCTGTATTAAAACAAGATCAATACATTATTTACTACCATGTTTTGTTTATTAACAAACTTTATTTTTTTGACTTAAACAATTTATTCTTACATTAGTGGTTTTTGGCAAAGATCCACGGAAAATGGTTATATTTTTGGATTATCCGCGATTTTATATTATCCACAGCCGTCCTCCCCGTCATTAGCGCGGATAATCGAGTCTACTGTATTTTAAACAACTCACCGGAGAATCAGAAAAAAAATCTGCATTCTGTAATATCCCAGAGACAAATGTATTAACTCTAGAGCAAGGTAAGGAGTCATAATATCAAGGGATAAAACAGAAAAAAACTAAAATATATAATTTGCATTAATTGTAAACAACAGATTCTCACCAGCACAATTTTACGCATGAACCTCAATAATTTAATTAACATTGAAGAACTCATTAAATCATTACATGCCCCGTTAATATTGCTGTAGGTTCCAGTGAGAACTGCCACAATGCAATGCTTTACAATGTCTACACGCGGACGGACGCTGGCATGTGCGGCGAGCCACTTTCCTGGCATTTTAAATGCATTGTCCGCAAATGTGGCCAATCGCGGATTACGCAGATAATAGAGGAAGGTTTTTTTGCCGAATATCGTTGTTTTTTTACTGATGGCAGGAGCTGAATGATATTACGCCCAATGTCTAAGGAAAATCGTGGAGTGTTTTTCATGGATATCGGGATACAACACTCTTACCTAAGACGTATCTGCAAGTGGCCCACATGTCTAAAGGAGTGCTTCTCGTGTAATTGTACACCTACACCCCTTTTGTCGATCCACTGCTGGATGAGGGCCACGATCACGCCTTTGCGGGCCGTGTGGGGTTATTTTACCACACCTCAAGCCGATCAGTGTGGGTCGGTAAAAACGAGAAGCGTAAACCTTGGGAGCACGCAGAGCAGTAGAGCAATGTGATTTTTGTGCAGCACGTGATACTTATTTTATTGCAAGATAATAAAAAAAATGTCCGTTTGTAAGGTGCACTTCATCCGTGGATCCCAAGCTCTACCCGAGCTTAATTCCCCCCCTTAGCTTCAGAGATCCAATGAGATCGGGTGCATTCCAGCAGATTATGCCGGCATCACAGCGATTTGCTTATAGGCCTCATGTGTAATTAGAGATTGACAAACGTTCATTTATAAGAATGATGGACCCATTGAGCACAGAAGCCTGTACAGTAATTTCAGGGGAGATGCGTGTTTAAAAGAAAGTGCACAGCAGTAAAAGTGGTGCTATGAGAGGCAGTGAGCGCATTTTGTTATCGTTTGTATGGGAGATGTTGAGAATCAGGAGAATAAAGAAAGAGCCCGCTTCTCTGTAAGAGAAAATAGGAAGTGGGTATAATTTTCATTCTCTTCTCACAACGCTGTATTCAAATCACAAAAAGTAATGTTTGAATGTAAAAAAAAATGTACAGTAGACTCTCGATTATCTGTGTGTGGTTTATCAGATTTGCGGATTAACCATGCACCTGAGATTTATTTTTATAAATTAATCACTCACGGATTTTCCCTTAAGCCTAAATGAGTCACCTTGAAACTTATATATTATGCTTGGAAATGTTTGTTACAAGCCACGTGCTTAAGCCAACCAAATATGCGCTCCGGGTAATCCTAAATCCACGTGATAACCCTCTACAGTACAGTAGTTGCATATCTTTACAACAGTGGGTGGAGTTTGACTTTGATTGGCGTGGCTCTGCTATCCACTGAGTGGGCCAAGTCTTCTGGTCGGGAGCAGAAAAGTGGTATTATCACTGAGCACGCACGTCAATCGGTCGTCGATTGTTAGTATTCGTTCTAAGTCGAAAGAGTAACAATCGAAATCGTCAGTTGTGCTTCATTTTGAGTGATTATCTGATCAGTTATTTCAAACTGTTTAAGTGATTGTAATTTTGTATGGACTTTTGTAATAAAACAAGATCAATGCATTATTTACTACAAATTTTTGTTCATTAACAAACTCAATTTTCTCAACGTAAACATAATTTATACCTATATTAGTGGTTTTTGGCATAAAGATTCGCGGAAAATTTCTATAGATTATCCGCGGTCGTCCTCCCCGTAATTAGCACAGATAATTTAATCTACTGTCATTTTCTGTATTCGTTACTCCCACCTCTATGGTGTCGCCTTCTTCCGCAGTTACATGTCCCCACTTAGCTGCAGCCACGAACACATTAATGCTTGGGTCGAGGAGCCCAGCCAGTCAAGAGCCAGAAAACTCGAGCCTATTATTTTTAACTCGCCTTTTGCCCATCCAAGGACGGGTGTATTACAGTACATCTGAAACTGGCAAGTGAAAAGCAGACCACGACGTGCTATTCATTGCTTTAATGCGTGTGCAATTTGTAAAGGCGCGGTGACACAGACATATTTCATTTTAAGGTTATAATCCCTTGTTCATCATGACGTCCTTTTTACTTTGATGTCTCAACAGCGTTACGGAGATCGCGTGACGCGAGGGTTCTGCTTTTGTCGTGAGGGTTGTAGTAAATTGACGGGGGTGCGTCAAGTATACGTATGCAGGTGGGGAGGGGTGTAAAAAGAACGCGTGCGTCCAGGGGGGGAAAGGGGATGGACCCTTAACTGCAAGACACCCGTCCTTGGACGGGCTTTCGGCGCATCAGAAAATAACTGCCTAACTTTGTCGCCATGAACACAAAGTGTCCCCCCCTCTCTTTTCATGACGTGACACACCCATATCCAGCAAACCTCAATCTTTTTTTATTTTAAAGGAAACCCTGCCAGAGTAGGGTTACGAAAAATAGTTTAAGACTCATTAGAGTGTTCCTCTCCACGGAAATCTTTAGTAAAAGGCGAAAGATTTATTCGCTCTGAAGAGAAACCAGAGTAAAGTTTAGTTAAATTATTCGTAGGTACTTATGCAAGCACATCCTCGATGTATCCTATGGGACCTGTTCTTCGCGATTTTAGTAAAATTTAAAACGTCCTTTGATACAACTTAAAATCAGTGATGATTTAATTTCCATTCATGTTTTGACACGAGGGTTATTAAAGTAATAGTATACTGGACATAGTTTACTTTGCATTGTGTTCATTGTTCATAATTACAGTATTGGACCAATGGTGGACCCGTAAACATGGCCCAATAACTCGGTCAGCATCCGTTAGCTTTTTAAAATACTGTATATTTAACAAATATATTTTAATAAATATACTGTATTGTCATTGATTATATGTATTATTCATACCAACTGTCATCTAATATCTACATATGGTGCTACATGTTTTCATTAAACACTAGCCTTTCGCCCATCCAAGGACGGGTGTATTGCAGTAAATCCGAAACTTGAAAGCGAAAGCAAACCGCGACTTGATATTCATTGCATTAATGCGTGTGCAATTTGTAATGGGGCGATGACAAAGACCTATTTCATTTTAAGGTTATAATCCCTTGTTCATCATGACGTCCTTTTTACTCTGATGTCTCAATAGCGTTACGGAGATCGCGTGAGGTGAGGGTTCTGCATTTGCAGTGAGGGTTGCAAGTTGACGCCGAGGAGAGGGGAGGGGGACCCTTGGCACCCATGTGGAGTGACGTCAGCCGCTAATTATTATGAATGGGGAGGGTGTCCATTTGGAGGACGTCACCTGCTTTTGAATATTAATGAGGGGGACTGGTCGATGTGGAGTGACGTTACGAGAATTAAGGACAGATATTACTGGGCGATTATAGTAGGTATTCAGGGGGGGGGGGGGGGGTGTAAAAAGAACGCGTGCGTCCAGGGGGGGGAAAGGGGATGGACCCTTAACTGCAATACACCCGTCCTTGGACGGGCTTTCGGCGCATCAGATAATAAATAACTGCCTAACTTTGTCGCCATGAACACAAAGTGTCCCCCCTCTCTTTTCATGACGTGACGCACCCATATCCAGCAAACCTCAATCTTTTTTTTATTTTAAAGGAAACCCTGCCAAAGCAGGGTTACGAAAAATAGTTTAAGACTCATTAGAGTGTTCCTCTCCACGGAAATCTTTAGTAAAAGGCGAAAGATTTATTCGCTCTGAAGAGAAACCAGAGTAAAGTTTAGTTCAATCATTCGTAGGTACTTATGCAAGCACATCCTCGATGTATCCTATGGGACCTGTTCTTCGCGATTTTAGTAAAATTTAAAACGTCCTTTGATACAACTTAAAATCAGTGATGATTTAATTTCCATTCATGTTTTGACACGAGGGTTATTAAAGTAATAGTATACTGGACATAGTTTACTTTGCATTGTGTTCATTGTTCATAATTACATTATTGGACCAATGGTGGACCCGTAAACATGGCCCAATAACTTGGTCAGCATCCATTAGCTTTTTAAAATACTGTATATTTAACAAATATATTTTAATAAATATACTGTATTGTCATTCATTATATGTATTATACATGCCAACTGTCATCTAATATCTGCATATGGCGCTACATGTTTTCTTTAAACACTAGCCTTTCGCCCATCCAAGGACGGGTGTATTGCAGTAAATCCGAAACTTGAAAGCGAAAGCAGACCGCGACGTGATATTCATTGCATTAATGCGTGTGCAATTTGTAAGGGGGCGATGACACAGACCTATTTCATTTTAAGGTTATAATTCCTTGTTCATCATGACGTCCTTTTTACTCTGATGTCTCAATAGCGTTACGGAGATCGCGTGAGGTGAGGGTTCTGCATTTGTAGTGAGGGTTGTAAGTTGACGCCGAGGAAAGGGGAGGGGGCCCCTTGGCACCCATGTGGAGTGACGTCAGCCGCTAATTATTATGAATGGGGGGGGGTGTGTCCATTTGGAGGACGTCACCTGCTCTTGAATATTAATGAGGGGGACTGGTCGATGTGGAGTGACGTTACGAGAGTTAAGGACAGATATTACTGGGCGATTATAGTAGGTATTCGAGGAGGGGTGCGTCAAGCGTATGTATGGAGGTTGGGGGGGGTGTAAAAAGTACGCCTGCATCCAGAGAGGGGGACAGGGGATGGACCCTTAACTGCAATACACCCATCCTTGGAGTGAGTCGGAGATGGCTAGTCAGATAATAAATAGCTGCATTAAGTTGTCGCCATGAACACAAAGTGTCCCACCCCTCTCTTTACATGACGTGAAGCACCCGCACCAAGTACCCTCAATCTTTTTTTTATTTCAAAGGAAACCCTGCCAGAGCAGGGTTACGAAAAATAGTTTAAGACTCATTAGAGTGTTCCTCTCCACGGAAATCTTCAGTAAAAGGCGAAAGATGTATTCGCTCTGAAGAGAAACCAGAGTAAAGTGTAGTTCCATCATTCGTATGTACTTATGGGAACACCCACTCTATTTATCCTATGGGACCTGTTCTTCGCGACTTTAGTAAAACGTCCTTTGATACAACTTTAAATCAGTGATTATTTAATTTCCATTAATGTTTTTCAACGAGGGTTACTCAAGTAAAGGTAATAGTATACTGCACATAGTTAACTTCTCATTGTGTTCATTGTACATAATTACAGTATTGGACCAATGGCGGACCCGTAAACATGGCCCAATAACTTTGTCAGCATCCGTTAGGTTTTTTAAATAAAGTCTCTATTAATAAATATACTTGAATAAATATACTGTATCGTCATTTATTATGTGTATTATACATACCAACTGTCATCTATTATCTACATATGGCACTGCATGTTTTCTTTAAACATACGCCTTTTGCCCGTCCGAGGACGGGTGTATTGCAGTGAATCTGAAACTGGCAAGTGAAAAGCAGACGGCGACGTGCTATTCATTGCATTAATGCGTGTGCAATTTGTAAAGGCGTGGTGACACAGACCTATTCCATTTTACGGTTATAATCCCTTGTTCATCATGACGTCCTTTTTACTTTGATGTCTCAACAGCATTACGGAGATCGCGTGACGTGAGGGTTCTGCCTTTGAAGTAAGGGTTGTAAGTTGACGCCGAGGAAAGGAGGCCCCTTGGCCCCCCATGTGGAGTGACGTCAACCGCTAATAATTATGAATGGGGGCGGAGGTGTCCATTTGGAGGATGTCAGCTGCTCTTGAAAATTAATGAGGGGGGCTGGTCGATGTGGAGTGACGTTACGAGAGTTAAGTACAGACATTACTGGGTGATTATAGTAGGTATTCGAGGGGGGGATGCCTCAAGCGTACGTACGCAGGTGGGGAGGAGGGGTGTAAAAAGTACGCGTGCATACAGGGAGAGGGACAGGGGATGGACCCTTAACTGCAATACACCTATCCTTGGAGTGAGTCGGAGATGGTTAGTCAAATAATAAATAGCTGCATAAAGTTGTCGCCATGAACACAAAGTGTCCCACCCCTCTCTTTACATGACGTGAAGCACCCGCACCAAGTACCCTCAATCTTTTTTTTATTTCAAAGGAAACCCTGCCAGAGCAGGGTTACGAAAAATAGTTTATGACTCATTCGAGTGTTCCTCTCCACGGAAATCTTTAGTAAAAGGCGAAAGATTTATTCGCTCTGAAGAGAAACCAGAGTAAAGTTTAGTTCCATCATTCGTATGTACTTATCGGAGCACCCGCTCCATTTATCCTATGGGACCTGTTCTTCGCGACTTTAGTAAAATAAAAACGTCCTTTGATACAACTTTAAATCAGTGATTAATTAATTTCCATTAATGTTTTTACACGAGGGTTACTCAAGTATAGGAGGGGGACAGGGGATGGACCCTTAACTGCAATACACCCATCTTTGGAGTGAGACGGAAACGGCTAGTCAAATAATAAATAGCTGCATAAAGTTGTCGCCATGAACACAAAGTGTCCCACCCCTCTCTTTACATGACGTGAAGCACCCGCACCAAGTACCCTCAATCTTTTTTTTATTTCAAAGGAAACCCTGCCAGAGCAGGGTTACGAAAAATAGTTTAAGACTCATTAGAGTGTTCCTCTCCACGGAAATCTTCAGTAAAAGGCGAAAGATGTATTCGCTCTGAAGAGAAACCAGAGTAAAGTTTAGTTCCATCATTCGTATGTACTTATTGGAACACCTACTCCATTTATCCTATGGGACCTGTTCTTCGCGACTTTAGTAAAACGTCCTTTGATACAACTTTAAATCAGTGATTATTTAATTTCCATTAATGTTTTTCAACGAGGGTTACTCAAGTAAAGGTAATAGTATACTGCACAGTTAACTTCTCATTGTGTTCATTGTACATAATTACAGTATTGGACCAATGGCGGACCCGTAAACATGGCCCAATAACTTTGTCAGCATCCGTTAGGTTTTTTAAATAAAGTCTCTATTAATAAATATACTTGAATAAATATACTGTATCGTCATTTATTATGTGTATTATACATACCAACTGTCATCTATTATCTACATATGGCACTGCATGTTTTCTTTAAACATACGCCTTTTGCCCGTCCGAGGACGGGTGTATTGCAGTGAATCTGAAACTGGCAAGTGAAAAGCAGACGGCGACGTGCTATTCATTGCATTAATGCGTGTGCAATTTGTAAAGGCGTGGTGACACAGACCTATTCCATTTTACGGTTATAATCCCTTGTTCATCATGACGTCCTTTTTACTTTGATGTCTCAACAGCATTACGGAGATCGCGTGACGTGAGGGTTCTGCCTTTGAAGTAAGGGTTGTAAGTTGACGCCGAGGAAAGGAGGCCCCTTGGCCCCCCATGTGGAGTGACGTCAACCGCTAATAATTATGAATGGGGGGGGAGGTGTCCATTTGGAGGATGTCAGCTGCTCTTGAAAATTAATGAGGGGGGCTGGTCGATGTGGAGTGACGTTACGAGAGTTAAGTACAGACATTACTGGGTGATTATAGTAGGTATTCGAGGGGGGGATGCCTCAAGCGTACGTACGCAGGTGGGGAGGAGGGGTGTAAAAAGTACGCGTGCATACAGGGAGGGGGACAGGGGATGGACCCTTAAATGCAATACACCCATCCT
Source organism: Lampetra planeri (assembly GCF_965212315.1). Classification (NCBI taxonomy): domain Eukaryota; kingdom Metazoa; phylum Chordata; class Hyperoartia; order Petromyzontiformes; family Petromyzontidae; genus Lampetra; species Lampetra planeri. The sequence continues at coordinate 8,002,199 of NC_136146.1, read as the reverse complement.
TGGAGTGAGTCGGAGATGGTTAGTCAAATAATAAATAGCTGCATAAAGTTGTCGCCATGAACACAAAGTGTCCCACCCCTCTCTTTACATGACGTGAAGCACCCGCACCAAGTACCCTCAATCTTTTTTTTATTTCAAAGGAAACCCTGCCAGAGCAGGGTTACAAAAAATAGTTTAAGACTCATTAGAGTGCTCCTCTCCACGGAAATCTTTAGTAAAAGGCGAAAGATTTATTCGCTCTGAAGAGAAACCAGAGTAAAGTTTAGTTCCATCATTCGTGTGTACTTATCGGAGCACCCTCTTCATTTATCCTATGGGACCTGTTCTTCGCGACTTTAGTAAAACGTCCTTTGATACAACTTTAAATCAGTGATTATTTAATTTCCAGTAATGTTTATAAACGAGGGTTACTCAAGTAAAGGTAATAGTATACTGCACAGTTTACTTCTCATTGTGTTCATTGTACATAATTACAGTATTGGACAAATGGCGGACCCGTAAACATGGCCCAATAACTTGGTCAGCATCCGTTAGGTTTTTTAAATAAAGTCTCTATTAATAAATATACTTGAATAAATATACTGTATCGTCATTTATTATGTGTATTATACATACCAACTGTCATCTATTATCTACATATGGCACTGCATGTTTTCTTTAAACATACGCTTTTTGCCCGTCCAAGGACGGGTGTATTGCAGTAAATCTGAAACTGGCAAGTGAAAAGCAGACGGCGACGTGCTATTCATTGCATTAATGCGTGTGCAATTTGTAAAGGCGCGGTGACACAGACCTATTCCATTTTACGGTTATAATCCCTTGTTCATCATGACGTCCTTTTTACTTTGATGTCTCAACAGCATTACGGAGATCGCGTGACGTGAGGGTTCTGCCTTTGTAGTGAGGGTTGTAAGCTGACGCCGAGGAGAGGAGGCCCCTTGGCCCCCCATGTGGAGTGACGTCAACCGCTAATAATTATGAATGATAGATAGATAGATCGTTTATTGTCATTGTCACCAGTACAACGAAATTTAAAATGCTCACCAGTCAGGGCATCATTCATAAATTTAAATTAAATAAAACAAGAAAATACAAATAAAATTAAATGAAAGATAATCAATTTATACTATATATAAAAACAGCCCAAGTATACCCACATACCCACATAAGGTTACATTTTGTCATTGCACATCTCTATTTCACAGTCAATTGAAAATACTATTACTTAATAATTAATTAGCATTATTGAGTGTGGTGATTGCTGTAGGATAAAAGCTCTGTTTGAATCTGTTTGTTCTTGTTTTGACTGATCTGAATCGTCTGCCTGATGGCAACAGCTCAAACAGTGAGTGTCCAGGGTGAGAAGAGTCCTTTATAATGTTCTGTGCTTTTTTGATGCAACATGAACTGTGTAGTTCTTCCAGTGTGGGGAGATGGCAGCCGGCGATCTTTTGGGCTGTGTTGATGACCCTCTGGAGCGCTTTCCTCTGAGCCACTGTGCAGCTGGTGTACCATACACAGATGCAGTATGTGAGAATGCTCTCGATGGAGGCTCGGTAGAAGGACACCAGCAGTTTCTGTGTGATGTTATTATTCCTGAGGATTCTCAGGAAGTAAAGTCTCTGCTGGGCCTTTTTCAGAAGCTCAGTGCTGTTGGCGCTCCAGGTCAGGCCCTCCCCAATGTGGACTCCCAGGAAGCAGAAGTCTGCCACCCTCTCCACACAGTCCCCGCTGATGATTAGTGGTGGAGTGTCCGTTTTCTTTCTCCTGTAGTCTATTATGAGCTCCTTGGTCTTTGCGGTGTTAAGGAGCAGGTTGTTGCCCCTGCAGTATGCTGTCAGCCGCTCCACCTCGTCCCTGTAGGCAGACTCATCCCCCCCAGAGATGAGCCCCACCACTGTGGTGTCATCAGCAAACTTCACAATGGTGTTGCTATGGTGGACGGCGGCACAGTCATGTGTGTAGAGGGAGTAGAGCAGGGGGCTCAGTACACAGCCCTGGGGGGAGCCGGTACTGAGGCTCAGGGCTGTGGATGTATGACGGCCCACTCTGACCCTCTGTCTGCGGCCCGAGAGGAAACTATGTATCCACATGCAGGTGGAATGTGGAATCCCCAGGTCGCCCAGTTTTTCCACCAGTTTGTGTGGGAGGATGGTGTTGAACGCAGAACTGTAATCCACGAAGAGCATCCGCACATAGCTCCCCTGCTGCTCCAGGTGTGACAGTGCAGCATGTAGTGCTGTGGCCACGGCGTCCTCCGTGGATCGGTTCGCTCTGTAGGCAAACTGGTGGGGGTCAAGGTTTCGGGGCAAGCTTCCTATGATGTGACTCCGGACCAGTTTTTCAAAGCACTTCATCACCACTGGCGTGAGTGCTACTGGCCGGTAGTCGTTGTAGCTGGAAATGTGGGTTTTTTTGGGCAGGGGGACTATGGTGGAGGACTTTAGGCAGAGTGGTACAGTGGACTGTTCCAGAGACAGGTTGAAAATCCTTGTGAAGACTCCAGCCAGCTCGTCAGCACAGTCCCTCAGCACACGTCCCGGGACGCCATCAGGTCCCGCAGCCTTCCTCGGGTTGAGGGCCCGCAGCGTGCGCCTCACCTCATGCTCCTCTACTGTGAGGTTTAAGCTGCTGTGGACCGTGAGGTTTGGTGATGCTGTCCCTTGTGGTGTCACCTCAAAGCGGGCAAAGAAGAGGTTCAACTCCTCTGCCAGAGCGGTGTCACCATCAGCAGCTCCGCGGTTGGCCCTGTAGTTGGTGAGGTGCTGGACTCCCTGCCACACCTGCCTGCTGTCGTTACTGTCCAGGCGTTCCTCAATCCTCCTCCTGTAGTCTGCTTTGGCCTCGCGGATGCCTCTCTTCAGGTTAGCTCAGGCTGTGCTGTAGAGAGCTTTGTCTCCGGAGTTGAAGGCGATGTTCCTCTCCTTCAGCAGTTGCTGGACCTCCCGGGTCATCCAGGGCTTCTGGTTGGGGTAAACCCGAACGCGTTTGTCCACAGTGACAGTGTCTATGCAGTTTTTAATGTAGCACAATACACTATATGTGAACACCTCCAGGTCCTGATGTTCGAAGACCCCCCAGTTGGTCCTATCAAAGCAGTCCTGCAGCTGCTGGGTGGCACCCTCAGGCCAGATGGCGACAGTTTTTGTGATGGTAGGAGCCGTTTTCTTGATGGGGGCGTATGCAGGGATCAAAAGCAGGGACAAATGGTCAGACTGGCCCAGGTGTGGTAGTGGTCTAGCCCTGTAGCCTAGTTTGATGTTGGTGTAGACCTTGTCCAGAATCTTAGTTCCCCTAGTAGCACACTTAACATGCTGGTGGAATTTAGGGAGTGCTGCCTTTAAGTCTGCATGGTTGAAATCCCCTGCTATAATCAGCACAGCGTCAGGATACTTGCTCTGCTGAATGCTAATGCTGCCATGTAAAAGTCCAATAGCTGAGTTAGCATTAGCATCCGGTGGGATGTAAACAGCAGTTATCATGACCACAGTAAACTCTCTTGGGAAGTAAATCGGCCTGCATTTGACAGTCACATACTCCAGATCTGGGGAGCAGTGGCTGTCTACAGTCACAGTGTTAGTACACCAGCTCTTATTCACGTACACACAGAGCCCCCCTCCTCTGCTCTTACCGGAGTCTACTGTTCTGTCCTGGCGCTGTGCTGTGTAGCCTGCGAGCTCAATAGCAGAGTCCGGGATGGATGAATGAAGCCAGGTTTCTGTGAAAAGCAGCATGCAGCTGTCCTTCACTACGTTGTTCGCTGTAGTCTGTAGCCTCAATTCATCCATTTTGTTCGCGATGGATCTGGCGTTCGTGAGAAATAGGCTGGGTAGCGGTGGTTTGAGTGGCTGCCTCCGTAGCCTGGCTAGCGCACCGGCCCTGCAGCCTCGCCTCTGTCTTCTCTCTCTACGCCGCCTTCGCCTCCTCCCCGCCGGGATGATAATCCACGGAGAGCCGGGCCTCCTCGCTAACTCCACTGGAATCTTGTGAAGACGGAGAAACTCGCTTGTAACACTCCGATCGTAACATAGTCCGATCTTAAGGAGATCGTGCCGGCTAAAGGTGTTACTCGCCCGACAAAATGAACACAAAACAAGACATAACGCGAACATAAACAACCATACAAGGCACCTACCGGGTAGACACTGAGCTGCTGCAACTGTGTGCGCCGCCATGATGCCCTTCTATGGGGGGGGAGGTGTCCATTTGGAGGATGTCAGCTGCTCTTGAAAATTAATGAGGGGGGCTGGTCGATGTGGAGTGACGTTACGAGAGTTAAGGACAGACATTACTGGGTGATTATAGTAGGTATTCGAGGAGGGGTGCGTCAAGCGTATGTATGGAGGTTGGGGGGGGTGTAAAAAGTACGCCTGCATCCAGAGAGGGGGACAGGGGGTGGACCCGTAACTGCAATACACCCATCCTTGGAGTGAGTCGGAGATGGCTAGTCAGATGATAAATAGCTGCATAAATTTGTCGCCATGAACACAAAGTGTCCCACCCCTCTCTTTACATGACGTGACGCACCCATATCCAGCAAACCTCAATCTTTTTTTATTTTAAAGGAAACCCTGCCAGAGCAGGGTTACGAAAAATAGTTTAAGACTCATTCGAGTGTTCCTCTCCACGGAAATCTTTAGTAAAAGGCGAAAGATTTATTCGCTCTGAAGAGAAACCAGAGTAAAGTTTAGTTCCATCATTCGTATGTACTTATCGGAGCACCCTCTCCATTTATCCTATGGGACCTGTTCTTCGCGACTTTAGTAAAATAAAAACGTCCTTTGATACAACTTTAAATCAGTGATTATTTAATTTCCAGTAATGTTTATAAACGAGGGTTACTCAAGTAAAGGTAATAGTATACTGCACATAGTTTACTTCGCATTGTGTTCATTGTACATAATTACAGAATTGGACCAATGGCGGACCCGTAAACATGGCCCAATAACTTGGTCAGCATCCATTAGGTTTTTTAAATAAAGTCTATTTTAATAAATATACTTGAATAAATATACGGTATCGTCATTTATTATGTGTATTATACATACCAACTGTCATCTATTATCTACATATGGCGCTGCATGTTTTCTTTAAACACTCGCCTTTTGCCCGTCCAAGGACGGGTGTATTGCAGTAAATCTGAAACTGGCAAGTGAAAAGCAGACGGCGACGTGCTATTCATTGCATTAATGCGTGTGCAATTTGTAAAGGCGCGGTGACACAGACCTATTCCATTTTACGGTTATAATCCCTTGTTCATCATGACGTCCTTTTTACTTTGATGTCTCAACAGCATTACGGAGATCGCGTGACGTGAGGGTTCTGCCTTTGTTGTGAGGGTTATAAGTTGAAGCCGAGGAGAGGAGGCCCCTTGGCCCCCCATGTGGAGTGACGTCAGCCGCTAATAATTATGAATGGGGGGGGGGTCCATTTGGAGGATGTCACCTGCTCTTGAAAAATAATGAGGGGGGCTGGTCGATGTGGAGTGACGTTACGAGAGTTAAGGACAGACATTACTGGGTGATCATAATAGGAATTCGAGGAGGGGTGCGTCAATCGTATGTATGGAGGTTGGGGGGGGGGTGTAAAAAGTACGCGTGCATCCAGAGAGGGGGACAGGGGATGGACCCGTAACTGCAATACACCCATCCTTGGAGTGAGTCGGAGATGGCTAGTCAGATAATAAATAGCTGCATAAAGTTGTCGCCATGAACACAAAGTGTCCCACCCCTCTCTTTACATGACGTGACGCACCCATATCCAGCAAACCTCAATCTTTTTTTATTTTAAAGGAAACCCTGCCAGAGCAGGGTTACGAAAAATAGTTTAAGACTCATTCGAGTGTTCCTCTCCACGGAAATCTTTAGTAAAAGGCGAAAGATTTATTCGCTCTGAAGAGAAACCAGAGTAAAGTTTAGTTCCATCATTCGTATGTACTTATCGGAGCACCCTCTCCATTTATCCTATGGGACCTGTTCTTCGCGACTTTAGTAAAATAAAAACGTCCTTTGATACAACTTTAAATCAGTGATTATTTAATTTCCAGTAATGTTTATAAACGAGGGTTACTCAAGTAAAGGTAATAGTATACTGCACATAGTTTACTTCGCATTGTGTTCATTGTACATAATTATAGAATTGGACCAATGGCGGACCCGTAAACATGGCCCAATAACTTGGTCAGCAATCCATTAGGTTTTTTAAATAAAGTCTCTTTTAATAAATATACTTGAATAAATATACGGTATCGTCATTTATGATGTGTATTATACATACCAACTGTCATCTATTATCTACATATGGCGCTGCATGTTTTCTTTAAACACTCGCCTTTTGCCCGTCCAAGGACGGGTGTATTGCAGTAAATCTGAAACTGGCAAGTGAAAAGCAGACGGCGACGTGCTATTCATTGCATTAATGCGTGTGCAATTTGTAAAGGCGCGGTGACACAGACCTATTCCATTTTACGGTTATAATCCCTTGTTCATCATGACGTCCTTTTTACTTTGATGTCTCAACAGCATTACGGAGCTCGCGTGACGTGAGGGTTCTGCCTTTGTTGTGAGGGTTATAAGTTGAAGCCGAGGAGAGGAGGCCCCTTGGCCCCCCATGTGGAGTGACGTCAGCCGCTAATAATTATGAATGGGGGGGGGTCCATTTGGAGGATGTCACCTGCTCTTGAAAAATAATGAGGGGGGCTGGTCGATGTGGAGTGACGTTACGAGAGTTAAGGACAGACATTACTGGGTGATTATAGTAGGTATTCGAGGAGGGGTGCGTCAATCGTATGTATGGAGGTTGGGGGGGGGGTGTAAAAAGTACGCGTGCATCCAGAGAGGGGGACAGGGGATGGACCCGTAACTGCAATACACCCATCCTTGGAGTGAGTCGGAGATGGCTAGTCAGATAATAAATAGCTGCATAAAGTTGTCGCCATGAACACAAAGTGTCCCACCCCTCTCTTTACATGACGTGAAGCATCCATATCCAGCAAACCTCAATCTTTTTTTATTTTAAAGGAAACCCTGCCAGAGCAGGGTTACGAAAAATAGTTTAAGACTCATTCGAGTGTTCCTCTCCACGGAAATCTTTAGTAAAAGGCGAAAGATGTATTCGCTCTGAAGAGAAACCAGAGTACAGTTAAGTTCCATCATTCGTATGTACTTATCGGAGCACCCTCTCCATTTATCCTATGGGACCTGTTCTTCGCGACTTTAGTAAAATAAAAACGTCCTTTGATACAACTTTAAATCAGTGATTATTTAATTTCCATTAATGTTTTTACACGAGGGTTACTCAAGTAAAGGAGGGGGACAGGGGATGGACCCTTAACTGCAATACACCCATCTTTGGAGTGAGACGGAGACGGCTAGTCAAATAATAAATAGCTGCATAAAGTTGTCGCCATGAACACAAAGTGTCCCACCCCTCTCTTTACATGACGTGAAGCACCCGCACCAAGTACCCTCAATCTTTTTTTTTATTTCAAAGGAAACCCTGCCAGAGCAGGGTTACGAAAAATAGTTTAAGACTCTTTAGAGTGTTCCTCTCCACGGAAATCTTTAGTAAAAGGCGAAAGATTTATTCGCTCTGAAGAGAAACCAGAGTAAAGTTTAGTTTCATCATTCGTATGTACTTATTGGAACACCCTCTCCATTTATCCTATGGGACCTGTTCTTCGCGACTTTAGTCAAATTAAAACGTCCTTTGATACAACTTTAAATCAGTGATTAATTAATTTCCATTAATGTTTTACACGAGGGTTACTCAAGTAAAGGAGGGGGACAGGGGATGGACCCTTAACTGCAATACACCCATCTTTGGAGTGAGACGGAAACGGCTAGTCAAATAATAAATAGCTGCATAAAGTTGTCGCCATGAACACAAAGTGTCCCACCCCTCTCTTTACATGACGTGAAGCACCCGCACCAAGTTCCCTCAATCTTTTTTTTATTTCAAAGGAAACCCTGCCAGAGCAGGGTTACGAAAAATAGTTTAAGACTCATTAGAGTGTTCCTCTCCACGGAAATCTTTAGTAAAAGGCGAAAGATTTATTCGCTCTGAAGAGAAACCAGAGTAAAGTTTAGTTCCATCATTCGTATGTACTTATCGGAGCACCCTCTACATTTATCCTATGGGACCTGTTCTTCGCGACTTTAGTAAAATTAAAACGTGCTTTGATTCAACTTTAAATCAGTGATTATTTAATTTTCAGTAATGTTTATAAACGAGGGTTACTCAAGTAAAGGTAATAGTATACTGCACATAGTTTACTTCGCATTGTGTTCATTGTACATAATTACAGTATTGGACCAATGGCGGACCCGTAAACATGGCCCAATAACTTGGTCAGCATCCGTTAGGTTTTTTAAATAAAGTCTCTTTTAATAAATATACTTGAATAAATATACTGTATCGTCATTTATTATGTGTATTATACATACCAACTGTCATCTATTATCTACATATGGCGCTGCATGTTTTCTTTAAACACTCGCCTTTTGCCCGTCCAAGGACGGGTGTATTGCAGTAAATCTGAAACTGGCAAGTGAAAAGCAGACGGCGACGTGCTATTCATTGCATTAATGCGTGTGCAATTTGTAAAGGCGCGGTGACACAGACCTATTCCATTTCACGGTTATAATCCCTTGTTCATCATGACGTCCTTTTTACTTTGATGTCTCAACAGCATTACGGAGATCGCGTGACGTGAGGGTTCTGCCTTTGTTGTGAGGGTTATAAGTTGAAGCCGAGGAGAGGAGGCCCCTTGGCCCCCCATGTGGAGTGACGTCAGCCGCTAATAATTATGAATGGGGGGGGGGTCCATTTGGAGGACGTCACCTGCACTTGAAAAATAATGAGGGGGGCTGGTCGATGTGGAGTGACGTTATGAGAGTTAAGGACAGACATTACTGGGTGATTATAGTAGGTATTCGAGGAGGGGTGCGTCAAGCGTATGTATGGAGGTTGGGGGGGGGGGTGTAAAAAGAACGCGTGCATCCAGAGAGGGGGACAGGGGATGGACCCGTAACTGCAATACACCCATCCTTGGAGTGAGTCGGAGATGGCTAGTCAGATAATAAATAGCTGCATAAAGTTGTCGCCATGAACACAAAGTGTCCGACCCCTCTCTTTACATGACGTGACGCACCCGTATCCAGCAAACCTCAATCTTTTTTTATTTTAAAGGAAACCCTGCCAGAGCAGGGTTACGAAAAATAGTTTAAGATTCATTCGAGTGTTCCTCTCCACGGAAATCTTTAGTAAAAGGCGAAAGATTTATTCGCTCTGAAGAGAAACCAGAGTAAAGTTTAGTTCCATCATTCGTATGTACTTATCGGAGCACCCTCTCCATTTATCCTATGGGACCTGTTCTTCGCGACTTTAGTAAAATAAAAACGTCCTTTGATACAACTTTAAATCAGTGATTAATTAATTTCCATTAATGTTTTACACGAGGGTTACTCAAGTAAAGGAGGGGGACAGGGGATGGACCCTTAACTGCAATACACCCATCTTTGGAGTGAGACGGAAACGGCTAGTCAAATAATAAATAGCTTCATAAAGTTGTCGCCATGAACACAAAGTGTCCCACCCCTCTCTTTACATGACGTGAAGCACCCGCACCAAGTTCCCTCAATCTTTTTTTTATTTCAAAGGAAACCCTGCCAGAGCAGGGTTACGAAAAATAGTTTAAGACTCATTAGATTGTTCCTCTCCACGGAAATCTTTAGTAAAAGGCGAAAGATTTATTCGCTCTGAAGAGAAACCAGAGTAAAGTTTAGTTCCATCATTCGTATGTACTTATCGGAGCACCCTCTACATTTATCCTATGGGACATGTTCTTCGCGACTTTAGTAAAATTAAAACGTGCTTTGATTCAACTTTAAATCAGTGATTATTTAATTTTCAGTAATGTTTATAAACGAGGGTTACTCAAGTAAAGGTAATAGTATACTGCACATAGTTTACTTCGCATTGTGTTCATTGTACATAATTACAGTATTGGACCAATGGCGGACCCGTAAACATGGCCCAATAACTTGGTCAGCATCCGTTAGGTTTTTTAAATAAAGTCTCTTTTAATAAATATACTTGAATAAATATACTGTATCGTCATTTATTATGTGTATTATACATACCAACTGTCATCTATTATCTACATATGGCGCTGCATGTTTTCTTTAAACACTCGCCTTTTGCCCGTCCAAGGACGGGTGTATTGCAGTAAATCTGAAACTGGCAAGTGAAAAGCAGACGGCGACGTGCTATTCATTGCATTAATGCGTGTGCAATTTGTAAAGGCGCGGTGACACAGACCTATTCCATTTCACGGTTATAATCCCTTGTTCATCATGACGTCCTTTTTACTTTGATGTCTCAACAGCATTACGGAGATCGCGTGACGTGAGGGTTCTGCCTTTGTTGTGAGGGTTATAAGTTGAAGCCGAGGAGAGGAGGCCCCTTGGACCCCCATGTGGAGTGACGTCAGCCGCTAATAATTATGAATGGCGGGGGGGTCCATTTGGAGGATGTCACCTGCTCTTGAAAAATAATGAGGGGGGCTGGTCGATGTGGAGTGACGGTACGAGAGTTAAGGACAGACATTACTGGGTGATTATAGTAGGTATTCGAGGAGGGGTGCGTCAATCGTATGTATGGAGGTTGGGGGGGGGGTGTAAAAAGAACGCGTGCATCCAGAGAGGGGGACAGGGGATGGACCCGTAACTGCAATACACCCATCCTTGGAGTGAGTCGGAGATGGCTAGTCAGATAATAAATAGCTGCATAAAGTTGTCGCCATGAACACAAAGTGTCCGACCCCTCTCTTTACATGACGTGACGCACCCGTATCCAGCAAACCTCAATCTTTTTTTATTTTAAAGGAAACCCTGCCAGAGCAGGGTTATGAAAAATAGTTTAAGATTCATTCGAGTGTTCCTCTCCACGGAAATCTTTAGTAAAAGGCGAAAGATTTATTCGCTCTGAAGAGAAACCAGAGTAAAGTTTAGTTCCATCATTCGTATGTACTTATCGGAGCACCCTCTCCATTTATCCTATGGGACCTGTTCTTCGCGACTTTAGTAAAATAAAAACGTCCTTTGATACAACTTTAAATCAGTGATTAATTAATTTCCATTAATGTTTTACACGAGGGTTACTCAAGTAAAGGAGGGGGACAGGGGATGGACCCTTAACTGCAATACACCCATCTTTGGAGTGAGACGGAAACGGCTAGTCAAATAATAAATAGCTGCATAAAGTTGTCGCCATGAACACAAAGTGTCCCACCCCTCTCTTTACATGACGTGAAGCACCCGCACCAAGTTCCCTCAATCTTTTTTTTATTTCAAAGGAAACCCTGCCAGAGCAGGGTTACGAAAAATAGTTTAAGACTCATTAGAGTGTTCCTCTCCACGGAAATCTTTAGTAAAAGGCGAAAGATTTATTCGCTCTGAAGAGAAACCAGAGTAAAGTTTAGTTCCATAATTCGTATGTACTTATCGGAGCACTCTCTCGATTTATCCTATGGGACCTGTTCTTCGCGACTTTAGTAAAATTAAAACGTCCTTTGATACAACTTTAAATCAGTGATTATTTAATTTCCATTAATGTTTTTAAACGAGGGTTACTCAAGTAAAGGTAATAGTATACTGCACATAGTTTACTTCACATTGTGTTCATTGTACATAATTACAGTATTGGACCAATGGCGGACCCGTAAACATGGCCCAATAACTTGGTCAGCATCCGTTAGGTTTTTTAAATAAAGTCTCTTTTAATAAATATACTTGAATAAATATACTGTATCGTCATTTATTATGTGTATTATACATAACAACTGTCATCTATTATCTACATATGGCGCTGCATGTTTTCTTTAAACACTCGCCTTTTGCCCGTCCAAGGACAGGTGTATTGCAGTAAATCTGAAACTGGCAAGTGAAAAGCAGACGGCGACGTGCTATTCATTGCATTAATGCGTGTGCAATTTGTAAAGGCGCGGTGACACAGACCTATTCCATTTTACGGTTATAATCCCTTGTTCATCATGACGTCCTTTTTACTTTGATGTCTCAACAGCATTACGGAGATCGCGTGACGTGAGGGTTCTGCCTTTGTAGTGAGGGTTGTAAGTTGACGCCGAGGAGAGGAGGCCCCTTGGCCCCCCATGTGGAGTGACGTCAGCCGCTAATAATTATGAATGGGGGGGGGGTCCATTTGGAGGATGTCACCTGCACTTGAAAAATAATGAGGGGGGCTGGTCGATGTGGAGTGATGTTATGAGAGTTAAGGACAGACATTACTGGGTGATTATAGTAGGTATTCGAGGAGGGGTGCGTGAAGCGTATGTATGGAGGTTGGGGGGGGTGTAAAAAGTACGCCTGCATCCAGAGAGGGGGACAGGGGATGGACCCGTAACTGCAATACACCCATCCTTGGAGTGAGTCGGAGATGGCTAGTCAGATAATAAATAGCTGCATAAAGTTGTCGCCATGAACACAAAGTGTCCCACCCCTCTCTTTACATGACGTGACACACCCATATCCAGCAAACCTCAATCTTTTTTCATTTTAAAGGAAACCCTGCCAGAGCAGGGTTACGAAAAATAGTTTAAGACTCATTCGAGTGTTCCTCTCCACGGAAATCTTTAGTAAAAGGCGAAAGATTTATTCGCTCTGAAGAGAAACCAGAGTAAAGTTTAGTTCCATCATTCGTATGTACTTATCGGAGCACCCTCTCCATTTATCCTATGGGACCTTTTCTTCGCGACTTTAGTAAAATAAAAACGTCCTTTGATACAACTTTAAATCAGTGATTAATTAATTTCCATTAATGTTTTTACACGAGGGTTACTCAAGTAAAGGAGGGGGACAGGGGATGGACCCTTAACTGCAATACACCCATCTTTGGAGTGAGACAGAAACGGCTAGTCAAATAATAAATAGCTGCATAAAGTTGTCGCCATGAACACAAAGTGTCCCACCCCTCTCTTTACATGACGTGAAGCACCCGCACCAAGTTCCCTCAATCTTTTTTTTTTATTTCAAAGGAAACCCTGCCAGAGCAGGGTTACGAAAAATAGTTTAAGACTCATTAGAGTGTTCCTCTCCACGGAAATCTTTAGTAAAAGGCGAAAGATTTATTCGCTCTGAAGAGAAACCAGAGTAAAGTTTAGTTCCATCATTCGTATGTACTTATTGGAACACCCTCTCCATTTATCCTATGGGACCTGTTCTTCGCGACTTTAGTAAAATGAAAACGTCCTTTGATACAACTTTAAATCAGTGATTATTTAATTTCCATTAATGTTTTTAAACGAGGGTTACTCAAGTAAAGGTAATAGTATACTGCACATAGTTTACTTCGCATTGTGTTCATTGTACATAATTACAGTATTGGACCAATGGCGGACCCGTAAACATGGCCCAATAACTTGGTCAGCATCCGTTAGGTTTTTTAAATAAAGTCTCTTTTAATAAATATACTTGAATAAATATACTGTATCGTCATTTATTATGTGTATTATACATACCAACTGTCATCTATTATCTACATATGGCGCTGCATGTTTTCTTTAAACACTCGCCTTTTGCCCGTCCAAGGACGGGTGTATTGCAGTAAATCTGAAACTGGCAAGTGAAAAGCAGACGGCGACGTGCTATTCATTGCATTAATGCGTGTGCAATTTGTAAAGGCGCGGTGACACAGACCTATTCCATTTCACGGTTATAATCCCTTGTTCATCATGACGTCCTTTTTACTTTGATGTCTCAACAGCATTACGGAGATCGCGTGACGTGAGGGTTCTGCCTTTGTTGTGAGGGTTATAAGTTGAAGCCGAGGAGAGGAGGCCCCTTGGACCCCCATGTGGAGTGACGTCAGCCGCTAATAATTATGAATGGCGGGGGGGTCCATTTGGAGGATGTCACCTGCTCTTGAAAAATAATGAGGGGGGCTGGTCGATGTGGAGTGACGGTACGAGAGTTAAGGACAGACATTACTGGGTGATTATAGTAGGTATTCGAGGAGGGGTGCGTCAATCGTATGTATGGAGGTTGGGGGGGGGGGTGTAAAAAGAACGCGTGCATCCAGAGAGGGGGACAGGGGATGGACCCGTAACTGCAATACACCCATCCTTGGAGTGAGTCGGAGATGGCTAGTCAGATAATAAATAGCTGCATAAAGTTGTCGCCATGAACACAAAGTGTCCGACCCCTCTCTTTACATGACGTGACGCACCCGTATCCAGCAAACCTCAATCTTTTTTTATTTTAAAGGAAACCCTGCCAGAGCAGGGTTACGAAAAATAGTTTAAGATTCATTCGAGTGTTCCTCTCCACGGAAATCTTTAGTAAAAGGCGAAAGATTTATTCGCTCTGAAGAGAAACCAGAGTAAAGTTTAGTTCCATCATTCGTATGTACTTATCGGAGCACCCTCTCCATTTATCCTATGGGACCTGTTCTTCGCGACTTTAGTAAAATAAAAACGTCCTTTGATACAACTTTAAATCAGTGATTAATTAATTTCCATTAATGTTTTACACGAGGGTTACTCAAGTAAAGGAGGGGGACAGGGGATGGACCCTTAACTGCAATACACCCATCTTTGGAGTGAGACGGAAACGGCTAGTCAAATAATAAATAGCTGCATAAAGTTGTCGCCATGAACACAAAGTGTCCCACCCCTCTCTTTACATGACGTGAAGCACCCGCACCAAGTTCCCTCAATCTTTTTTTTATTTCAAAGGAAACCCTGCCAGAGCAGGGTTACGAAAAATAGTTTAAGACTCATTAGAGTGTTCCTCTCCACGGAAATCTTTAGTAAAAGGCGAAAGATTTATTCGCTCTGAAGAGAAACCAGAGTAAAGTTTAGTTCCATCATTCGTATGTACTTATCGGAGCACCCTCTCCATTTATCCTATGGGACCTGTTCTTCGCGACTTTAGTAAAATAAAAACGTCCTTTGATACAACTTTAAATCAGTGATTAATTAATTTCCATTAATGTTTTACACGAGGGTTACTCAAGTAAAGGAGGGGGACAGGGGATGGACCCTTAACTGCAATACACCCATCTTTGGAGTGAGACGGAAACGGCTAGTCAAATAATAAATAGCTGCATAAAGTTGTCGCCATGAACACAAAGTGTCCCACCCCTCTCTTTACATGACGTGAAGCACCCGCACCAAGTTCCCTCAATCTTTTTTTTATTTCAAAGGAAACCCTGCCAGAGCAGGGTTACGAAAAATAGTTTAAGACTCATTAGAGTGTTCCTCTCCACGGAAATCTTTAGTAAAAGGCGAAAGATTTATTCGCTCTGAAGAGAAACCAGAGTAAAGTTTAGTTCCATCATTCGTATGTACTTATCGGAGCACCCTCTACATTTATCCTATGGGACCTGTTCTTCGCGACTTTAGTCAAATTAAAACGTCCTTTGATACAACTTTAAATCAGTGATTATTTAATTTCCATTAATGTTTTTAAACGAGGGTTACTCAAGTAAAGGTAATAGTATACTGCACATAGTTTACTTCGCATTGTGTTCATTGTACATAATTACAGTATTGGACCAATGGCGGACCCGTAAACATGGCCCAATAACTTGGTCGGCATCCGTTAGGTTTTTTAAATAAAGTCTCTTTTAATAAATATACTTGAATAAATATACTGTATCGTCATTTATTATGTGTATTATACATAACAACTGTCATCTATTATCTACATATGGCGCTGCATGTTTTCTTTAAACACTCGCCTTTTGCCCGTCCAAGGACGGGTGTATTGCAGTAAATCTGAAACTGGCAAGTGAAAAGCAGACGGCGACGTGCTATTCATTGCATTAATGCGTGTGCAATTTGTAAAGGCGCGGTGACACAGACCTATTCCATTTTACGGTTATAATCCCTTGTTCATCATGACGTCCTTTTTACTTTGATGTCTCAACAGCATTACGGAGATCGAGTGACGTGAGGGTTCTGCCTTTGTAGTGAGGGTTGTAAGTTGAAGCCGAGGAGAGGAGGCCCCTTGGCCCCCCATGTGGAGTGACGTCAGCCGCTAATAATTATGAATGGGGGGGGGGTCCATTTGGAGGACGTCACCTGCACTTGAAAAATAATGAGGGGGGCTGGTCGATGTGGAGTGACGTTATGAGAGTTAAGGACAGACATTACTGGGTGATTATAGTAGGTATTCGAGGAGGGGTGCGTCAAGCGTATGTATGGAGGTTGGGGGGGGTGTAAAAAGTACGCCTGCATCCAGAGAGGGGGACAGGGGATGGACCCGTAACTGCAATACACCCATCCTTGGAGTGAGTCGGAGATGGCTAGTCAGATAATAAATAGCTGCATAAAGTTGTCGCCATGAACACAAAGTGTCCGACCCCTCTCTTTACATGACGTGACGCACCCGTATCCAGCAAACCTCAATCTTTTTTTATTTTAAAGGAAACCCTGCCAGAGCAGGGTTACGAAAAATAGTTTAAGATTCATTCGAGTGTTCCTCTCCACGGAAATCTTTAGTAAAAGGCGAAAGATTTATTCGCTCTGAAGAGAAACCAGAGTAAAGTTTAGTTCCATCATTCGTATGTACTTATCGGAGCACCCTCTCCATTTATCCTATGGGACCTGTTCTTCGCGACTTTAGTAAAATAAAAACGTCCTTTGATACAACTTTAAATCAGTGATTAATTAATTTCCATTAATGTTTTACACGAGGGTTACTCAAGTAAAGGAGGGGGACAGGGGATGGACCCTTAACTGCAATACACCCATCTTTGGAGTGAGACGGAAACGGCTAGTCAAATAATAAATAGCTGCATAAAGTTGTCGCCATGAACACAAAGTGTCCCACCCCTCTCTTTACATGACGTGAAGCACCCGCACCAAGTTCCCTCAATCTTTTTTTTATTTCAAAGGAAACCCTGCCAGAGCAGGGTTACGAAAAATAGTTTAAGACTCATTAGAGTGTTCCTCTCCACGGAAATCTTTAGTAAAAGGCGAAAGATTTATTCGCTCTGAAGAGAAACCAGAGTAAAGTTTAGTTCCATCATTCGTATGTACTTATCGGAGCACCCTCTACATTTATCCTATGGGACCTGTTCTTCGCGACTTTAGTAAAATTAAAACGTGCTTTGATTCAACTTTAAATCAGTGATTATTTAATTTTCAGTAATGTTTATAAACGAGGGTTACTCAAGTAAAGGTAATAGTATACTGCACATAGTTTACTTCGCATTGTGTTCATTGTACATAATTACAGTATTGGACCAATGGCGGACCCGTAAACATGGCCCAATAACTTGGTCAGCATCCGTTAGGTTTTTTAAATAAAGTCTCTTTTAATAAATATACTTGAATAAATATACTGTATCGTCATTTATTATGTGTATTATACATACCAACTGTCATCTATTATCTACATATGGCGCTGCATGTTTTCTTTAAACACTCGCCTTTTGCCCGTCCAAGGACGGGTGTATTGCAGTAAATCTGAAACTGGCAAGTGAAAAGCAGACGGCGACGTGCTATTCATTGCATTAATGCGTGTGCAATTTGTAAAGGCGCGGTGACACAGACCTATTCCATTTCACGGTTATAATCCCTTGTTCATCATGACGTCCTTTTTACTTTGATGTCTCAACAGCATTACGGAGATCGCGTGACGTGAGGGTTCTGCCTTTGTTGTGAGGGTTATAAGTTGAAGCCGAGGAGAGGAGGCCCCTTGGCCCCCCATGTGGAGTGACGTCAGCCGCTAATAATTATGAATGGCGGGGGGGTCCATTTGGAGGATGTCACCTGCTCTTGAAAAATAATGAGGGGGGCTGGTCGATGTGGAGTGACGGTACGAGAGTTAAGGACAGACATTACTGGGTGATTATAGTAGGTATTCGAGGAGGGGTGCGTCAATCGTATGTATGGAGGTTGGGGGGGGGGGTGTAAAAAGAACGCGTGCATCCAGAGAGGGGGACAGGGGATGGACCCGTAACTGCAATACACCCATCCTTGGAGTGAGTCGGAGATGGCTAGTCAGATAATAAATAGCTGCATAAAGTTGTCGCCATGAACACAAAGTGTCCGACCCCTCTCTTTACATGACGTGACGCACCCGTATCCAGCAAACCTCAATCTTTTTTTATTTTAAAGGAAACCCTGCCAGAGCAGGGTTACGAAAAATAGTTTAAGATTCATTCGAGTGTTCCTCTCCACGGAAATCTTTAGTAAAAGGCGAAAGATTTATTCGCTCTGAAGAGAAACCAGAGTAAAGTTTAGTTCCATCATTCGTATGTACTTATCGGAGCACCCTCTCCATTTATCCTATGGGACCTGTTCTTCGCGACTTTAGTAAAATAAAAACGTCCTTTGATACAACTTTAAATCAGTGATTAATTAATTTCCATTAATGTTTTACACGAGGGTTACTCAAGTAAAGGAGGGGGACAGGGGATGGACCCTTAACTGCAATACACCCATCTTTGGAGTGAGACGGAAACGGCTAGTCAAATAATAAATAGCTGCATAAAGTTGTCGCCATGAACACAAAGTGTCCCACCCCTCTCTTTACATGACGTGAAGCACCCGCACCAAGTTCCCTCAATCTTTTTTTTATTTCAAAGGAAACCCTGCCAGAGCAGGGTTACGAAAAATAGTTTAAGACTCATTAGAGTGTTCCTCTCCACGGAAATCTTTAGTAAAAGGCGAAAGATTTATTCGCTCTGAAGAGAAACCAGAGTAAAGTTTAGTTCCATCATTCGTATGTACTTATCGGAGCACCCTCTACATTTATCCTATGGGACCTGTTCTTCGCGACTTTAGTAAAATTAAAACGTGCTTTGATTCAACTTTAAATCAGTGATTATTTAATTTTCAGTAATGTTTATAAACGAGGGTTACTCAAGTAAAGGTAATAGTATACTGCACATAGTTTACTTCGCATTGTGTTCATTGTACATAATTACAGTATTGGACCAATGGCGGACCCGTAAACATGGCCCAATAACTTGGTCAGCATCCGTTAGGTTTTTTAAATAAAGTCTCTTTTAATAAATATACTTGAATAAATATACTGTATCGTCATTTATTATGTGTATTATACATACCAACTGTCATCTATTATCTACATATGGCGCTGCATGTTTTCTTTAAACACTCGCCTTTTGCCCGTCCAAGGACGGGTGTATTGCAGTAAATCTGAAACTGGCAAGTGAAAAGCAGACGGCGACGTGCTATTCATTGCATTAATGCGTGTGCAATTTGTAAAGGCGCGGTGACACAGACCTATTCCATTTCACGGTTATAATCCCTTGTTCATCATGACGTCCTTTTTACTTTGATGTCTCAACAGCATTACGGAGATCGCGTGACGTGAGGGTTCTGCCTTTGTTGTGAGGGTTATAAGTTGAAGCCGAGGAGAGGAGGCCCCTTGGCCCCCCATGTGGAGTGACGTCAGCCGCTAATAATTATGAATGGCGGGGGGGTCCATTTGGAGGATGTCACCTGCTCTTGAAAAATAATGAGGGGGGCTGGTCGATGTGGAGTGACGGTACGAGAGTTAAGGACAGACATTACTGGGTGATTATAGTAGGTATTCGAGGAGGGGTGCGTCAATCGTATGTATGGAGGTTGGGGGGGGGGGTGTAAAAAGAACGCGTGCATCCAGAGAGGGGGACAGGGGATGGACCCGTAACTGCAATACACCCATCCTTGGAGTGAGTCGGAGATGGCTAGTCAGATAATAAATAGCTGCATAAAGTTGTCGCCATGAACACAAAGTGTCCGACCCCTCTCTTTACATGACGTGACGCACCCGTATCCAGCAAACCTCAATCTTTTTTTATTTTAAAGGAAACCCTGCCAGAGCAGGGTTACGAAAAATAGTTTAAGATTCATTCGAGTGTTCCTCTCCACGGAAATCTTTAGTAAAAGGCGAAAGATTTATTCGCTCTGAAGAGAAACCAGAGTAAAGTTTAGTTCCATCATTCGTATGTACTTATCGGAGCACCCTCTCCATTTATCCTATGGGACCTGTTCTTCGCGACTTTAGTAAAATAAAAACGTCCTTTGATACAACTTTAAATCAGTGATTAATTAATTTCCATTAATGTTTTACACGAGGGTTACTCAAGTAAAGGAGGGGGACAGGGGATGGACCCTTAACTGCAATACACCCATCTTTGGAGTGAGACGGAAACGGCTAGTCAAATAATAAATAGCTGCATAAAGTTGTCGCCATGAACACAAAGTGTCCCACCCCTCTCTTTACATGACGTGAAGCACCCGCACCAAGTTCCCTCAATCTTTTTTTTATTTCAAAGGAAACCCTGCCAGAGCAGGGTTACGAAAAATAGTTTAAGACTCATTAGAGTGTTCCTCTCCACGGAAATCTTTAGTAAAAGGCGAAAGATTTATTCGCTCTGAAGAGAAACCAGAGTAAAGTTTAGTTCCATCATTCGTATGTACTTATCGGAGCACCCTCTACATTTATCCTATGGGACCTGTTCTTCGCGACTTTAGTCAAATTAAAACGTCCTTTGATACAACTTTAAATCAGTGATTATTTAATTTCCATTAATGTTTTTAAACGAGGGTTACTCAAGTAAAGGAGGGGGACAGGGGATGGACCCTTAACTGCAATACACCCATCTTTGGAGTGAGACGGAGACGGCTAGTCAAATAATAAATAGCTGCATAAAGTTGTCGCCATGAACACAAAGTGTCCCACCCCTCTCTTTACATGACGTGAAGCACCCACACCAAGTACCCTCAATCTTTTTTTTATTTCAAAGGAAACCCTGCCAGAGCAGGGTTACGAAAAATAGTTTAAGACTCTTTAGAGTGTTCCTCTCCACGGAAATCTTTAGTAAAAGGCGAAAGATTTATTCGCTCTGAAGAGAAACCAGAGTAAAGTTTAGTTCCATAATTCGTATGTACTTATCGGAGCACTCTCTCGATTTATCCTATGGGACCTGTTCTTCGCGACTTTAGTAAAATTAAAACGTCCTTTGATACAACTTTAAATCAGTGATTATTTAATTTCCATTAATGTTTTTAAACGAGGGTTACTCAAGTAAAGGTAATAGTATACTGCACATAGTTTACTTCGCATTGTGTTCATTGTACATAATTACAGTATTGGACCAATGGCGGACCCGTAAACATGGCCCAATAACTTGGTCAGCATCCGTTAGGTTTTTTAAATAAAGTCTCTTTTAATAAATATACTTGAATAAATATACTGTATCGTCATTTATTATGTGTATTATACATAACAACTGTCATCTATTATCTACATATGGCGCTGCATGTTTTCTTTAAACACTCGCCTTTTGCCCGTCCAAGGACAGGTGTATTGCAGTAAATCTGAAACTGGCAAGTGAAAAGCAGACGGCGACGTGCTATTCATTGCATTAATGCGTGTGCAATTTGTAAAGGCGCGGTGACACAGACCTATTCCATTTTACGGTTATAATCCCTTGTTCATCATGACGTCCTTTTTACTTTGATGTCTCAACAGCATTACGGAGATCGCGTGACGTGAGGGTTCTGCCTTTGTAGTGAGGGTTGTAAGTTGACGCCGAGGAGAGGAGGCCCCTTGGCCCCCCATGTGGAGTGACGTCAGCCGCTAATAATTATGAATGGGGGGGGGGTCCATTTGGAGGATGTCACCTGCACTTGAAAAATAATGAGGGGGGCTGGTCGATGTGGAGTGATGTTATGAGAGTTAAGGACAGACATTACTGGGTGATTATAGTAGGTATTCGAGGAGGGGTGCGTGAAGCGTATGTATGGAGGTTGGGGGGGGTGTAAAAAGTACGCCTGCATCCAGAGAGGGGGACAGGGGATGGACCCGTAACTGCAATACACCCATCCTTGGAGTGAGTCGGAGATGGCTAGTCAGATAATAAATAGCTGCATAAAGTTGTCGCCATGAACACAAAGTGTCCCACCCCTCTCTTTACATGACGTGACACACCCATATCCAGCAAACCTCAATCTTTTTTCATTTTAAAGGAAACCCTGCCAGAGCAGGGTTACGAAAAATAGTTTAAGACTCATTCGAGTGTTCCTCTCCACGGAAATCTTTAGTAAAAGGCGAAAGATTTATTCGCTCTGAAGAGAAACCAGAGTAAAGTTTAGTTCCATCATTCGTATGTACTTATCGGAGCACCCTCTCCATTTATCCTATGGGACCTTTTCTTCGCGACTTTAGTAAAATAAAAACGTCCTTTGATACAACTTTAAATCAGTGATTAATTAATTTCCATTAATGTTTTTAAACGAGGGTTACTCAAGTAAAGGTAATAGTATACTGCACATAGTTTACTTCGCATTGTGTTCATTGTACATAATTACAGTATTGGACCAATGGCGGACCCGTAAACATGGCCCAATAACTTGGTCAGCATCCGTTAGGTTTTTTAAATAAAGTCTCTTTTAATAAATATACTTGAATAAATATACTGTATCGTCATTTATTATGTGTATTATACATACCAACTGTCACCTATTATCTACATATGGCGCTGCATGTTTTCTTTAAACACTCGCCTTTTGCCCGTCCAAGGACAGGTGTATTGCAGTAAATCTGAAACTGGCAAGTGAAAAGCAGACGGCGACGTGCTATTCATTGCATTAATGCGTGTGCAATTTGTAAAGGCGCGGTGACACAGACCTATTCCATTTTACGGTTATAATCCCTTGTTCATCATGACGTCCTTTTTACTTTGATGTCTCAACAGCATTACGGAGATCGCGTGACGTGAGGGTTCTGCCTTTGTAGTGAGGGTTGTAAGTTGACGCCGAGGAGAGGAGGCCCCTTGGCCCCCCATGTGGAGTGACGTCAGCCGCTAATAATTATGAATGGGGGGGGGGTCCATTTGGAGGATGTCACCTGCTCTTGAAAAATAATGAGGGGGGCTGGTCGATGTGGAGTGACGTTATGAGAGTTAAGGACAGACATTACTGGGTGATTATAGTAGGTATTCGAGGAGGGGTGCGTCAAGCGTATGTATGGAGGTTGGGGGGGGTGTAAAAAGTACGCCTGCATCCAGAGAGGGGGACAGGGGATGGACCCGTAACTGCAATACACCCATCCTTGGAGTGAGTCGGAGATGGCTAGTCAGATAATAAATAGCTGCCATGAACACAAAGTGTCCCACCCCTCTCTTTACATGACGTGAAGCACCCGCACCAAGTACCCTCAATCTTTTTTTTATTTCAAAGGAAACCCTGCCAGAGCAGGGTTACGAAAAATAGTTTAAGACTCTTTAGAGTGTTCCTCTCCACGGAAATCTTTAGTAAAAGGCGAAAGATTTATTCGCTCTGAAGAGAAACCAGAGTAAAGTTTAGTTCCATCATTCGTATGTACTTATTGGAACACCCTCTCCATTTATCCTATGGGACCTGTTCTTCGCGACTTTAGTAAAATGAAAACGTCCTTTGATACAACTTTAAATCAGTGATTATTTAATTTCCATTAATGTTTTTAAACGAGGGTTACTCAAGTAAAGGTAATAGTATACTGCACATGGTTTACTTCGCATTGTGTTCATTGTACATAATTACAGTATTGGACCAATGGCGGACCCGTAAACATGGCCCAATAACTTGGTCAGCATCCGTTAGGTTTTTTAAATAAAGTCTCTTTTAATAAATATACTTGAATAAATATACTGTATCGTCATTTATTATGTGTATTATACATACCAACTGTCATCTATTATCTACATATGGCGCTGCATGTTTTCTTTAAACACTCGCCTTTTGCCCGTCCAAGGACGGGTGTATTGCAGTAAATCTGAAACTGGCAAGTGAAAAGCAGACGGCGACGTGCTATTCATTGCATTAATGCGTGTGCAATTTGTAAAGGCGCGGTGACACAGACCTATTCCATTTTACGGTTATAATCCCTTGTTCATCATGACGTCCTTTTTACTTTGATGTCTCAACAGCATTACGGAGATCGCGTGACGTGAGGGTTCTGCATTTGTTGTGAGGGTTATAAGTTGAAGCCGAGGAGAGGAGGCCCCTTGGCCCCCCATGTGGAGTGACGTCAGCCGCTAATAATTATGAATGGGGGGGGGGGGTCCATTTGGAGGATGTCACCTGCTCTTGAAAAATAATGAGGGGGGCTGGTCGATGTGGAGTGACGTTACGAGAGTTAAGGACAGACATTACTGGGTAATTATAGTAGGTATTCGAGGAGGGGTGCGTCAATCGTATGTATGGAGGTTGGGGGGGGGGGGGGTGTAAAAAGTACGCGTGCATCCAGAGAGGGGGACAGGGGATGGACCCGTAACTGCAATACAACCATCCTTGGAGTGAGTCGGAGATGGCTAGTCAGATAATAAATAGCTGCATAAAGTTGTCGCCATGAACACAAAGTGTCCCACCCCTCTCTTTACATGACGTGACGCACCCATATCCAGCAAACCCTAATCTTTTTTCATTTTAAAGGAAACCCTGCCAGAGCAGGGTTACGAAAAATAGTTTAAGACTCATTCGAGTGTTCCTCTCCACGGAAATCTTTAGTAAAAGGCGAAATATTTATTCGCTCTGAAGAGAAACCAGAGTAAAGTTTAGTTCCATCATTCGTATGTACTTATCGGAGCACCTTTTCCATTTATCCTATGGGACCTGTTCTTCGCGACTTTAGTAAAATAAAAACGTCCTTTGATACAACTTTAAATCAGTGATTAATTAATTTCCATTAATGTTTTTACACGAGGGTTACTCAAGTAAAGGAGGGGGACAGGGGATGGACCCTTAACTGCAATACACCCATCTTTGGAGTGAGACGGAAACGGCTAGTCAAATAATAAATAGCTGCATAAAGTTGTCGCCATGAACACAAAGTGTCCCACCCCTCTCTTTACATGACTTGAAGCACCCGCACCAAGTTCCCTCAATCTTTTTTTTATTTCAAAGGAAACCCTGCCAGAGCAGGGTTACGAAAAATAGTTTAAGACTCATTAGAGTGTTCCTCTCCACGGAAATCTTTAGTAAAAGGCGAAAGATTTATTCGCTCTGAAGAGAAACCAGAGTAAAGTTTAGTTCCATCATTCGTATGTACTTATTGGAACACCCTCTCCATTTATCCTATGGGACCTGTTCTTCGCGACTTTAGTAAAATGAAAACGTCCTTTGATACAACTTTAAATCAGTGATTATTTAATTTCCATTAATGTTTATAAACGAGGGTTACTCAAGTAAAGGTAATAGTATACTGCACATAGTTTACTTCGCATTGTGTTCATTGTACATAATTACAGTATTGGACCAATGGCGGACCCGTAAACATGGCCCAATAACTTGGTCAGCATCCGTTAGGTTTTTTAAATAAAGTCTCTTTTAATAAATATACTTGAATAAATATACTGTATCGTCATTTATTATGTGTATTATACATAACAACTGTCATCTATTATCTACATATGGCGCTGCATGTTTTCTTTAAACACTCGCCTTTTGCCCGTCCAAGGACAGGTGTATTGCAGTAAATCTGAAACTGGCAAGTGAAAAGCAGACGGCGACGTGCTATTCATTGCATTAATGCGTGTGCAATTTGTAAAGGCGCGGTGACACAGACCTATTGCATTTTACGGTTATAATCCCTTGTTCATCATGACGTCCTTTTTACTTTGATGTCTCAACAGCATTACGGAGATCGCGTGACGTGAGGGTTCTGCCTTTGTAGTGAGGGTTGTAAGTTGACGCCGAGGAGAGGAGGCCCCTTGGCCCCCCATGTGGAGTGACGTCAGCCGCTAATAATTATGAATGGGGGGGGGGTCCATTTGGAGGATGTCACCTGCTCTTGAAAAATAATGAGGGGGGCTGGTCGATGTGGAGTGACGTTATGAGAGTTAAGGACAGACATTACTGGGTGATTATAGTAGGTATTCGAGGAGGGGTGCGTCAAGCGTATGTATGGAGGTTGGGGGAGGTGTAAAAAGTACGCCTGCATCCAGAGAGGGGGACAGGGGATGGACCCGTAACTGCAATACACCCATCCTTGGAGTGAGTCGGAGATGGCTAGTCAGATAATAAATAGCTGCATAAAGTTGTTGCCATGAACACAAAGTGTCCCACCCCTCTCTTTACATGACGTGACGCACCCATATCCAGCAAACCTCAATCTTTTTTCATTTTAAAGGAAACCCTGCCAGAGCAGGGTTACGAAAAATAGTTTAAGACTCATTCGAGTGTTCCTCTCCACGGAAATCTTTAGTAAAAGGCGAAATATTTATTCACTCTGAAGAGAAACCAGAGTAAAGTTTAGTTCCATCATTCGTATGTACTTATCGGAGCACCCTCTCCATTTATCCTATGGGACCTTTTCTTCGCGACTTTAGTAAAATAAAAACGTCCTTTGATACAACTTTAAATCAGTGATTAATTAATTTCCATTAATGTTTTTACACGAGGGTTACTCAAGTAAAGGAGGGGGACAGGGGATGGACCCTTAACTGCAATACACCCATCTTTGGAGTGAGACAGAAACGGCTAGTCAAATAATAAATAGCTGCATAAAGTTGTCGCCATGAACACAAAGTGTCCCACCCCTCTCTTTACATGACGTGAAGCACCCGCACCAAGTTCCCTCAATCTTTTTTTTTATTTCAAAGGAAACCCTGCCAGAGCAGGGTTACGAAAAATAGTTTAAGACTCATTAGAGTGTTCCTCTCCACGGAAATCTTTAGTAAAAGGCGAAAGATTTATTCGCTCTGAAGAGAAACCAGAGTAAAGTTTAGTTCCATCATTCGTATGTACTTATTGGAACACCCTCTCCATTTATCCTATGGGACCTGTTCTTCGCGACTTTAGTAAAATGAAAACGTCCTTTGATACAACTTTAAATCAGTGATTATTTAATTTCCATTAATGTTTTTAAACGAGGGTTACTCAAGTAAAGGTAATAGTATACTGCACATAGTTTACTTCGCATTGTGTTCATTGTACATAATTACAGTATTGGACCAATGGCGGACCCGTAAACATGGCCCAATAACTTGGTCAGCATCCGTTAGGTTTTTTAAATAAAGTCTCTTTTAATAAATATACTTGAATAAATATACTGTATCGTCATTTATTATGTGTATTATACATACCAACTGTCATCTATTATCTACATATGGCGCTGCATGTTTTCTTTAAACACTCGCCTTTTGCCCGTCCAAGGACAGGTGTATTGCAGTAAATCTGAAACTGGCAAGTGAAAAGCAGACGGCGACGTGCTATTCATTGCATTAATGCGTGTGCAATTTGTAAAGGCGCGGTGACACAGACCTATTCCATTTTACGGTTATAATCCCTTGTTCATCATGACGTCCTTTTTACTTTGATGTCTCAACAGCATTACGAAGATCGCGTGACGTGAGGGTTCTGCCTTTGTAGTGAGGGTTATAAGTTGACGCCGAGGAGAGGAGGCCCCTTGGCCCCCCATGTGGAGTGACGTCAGCCGCTAATAATTATGAATGGGGGGGGGTCCATTTGGAGGATGTCACCTGCTCTTGAAAAATAATGAGGGGGGCTGGTCGATGTGGAGTGACGTTATGAGAGTTAAGGACAGACATTACTGGGTGATTATAGTAGGTATTCGAGGAGGGGTGCGTCAAGCGAATGTATGGAGGTTGGGGGGGGGGGTGTAAAAAGTACGCCTGCATCCAGAGCGGGGGACAGGGGATGGACCCCTAACTGCAATACACCCATCCTTGGAGTGAGTCGGAGATGGCTAGTCAGATAATAAATAGCTGCATAAAGTTGTCGCCATGAACACAAAGTGTCCCACCCCTCTCTTTACATGACGTGACGCACCCATATCCAGCAAACCTCAATCTTTTTTCATTTTAAAGGAAACCCTGCCAGAGCAGGGTTACGAAAAATAGTTTAAGACTCATTCGAGTGTTCCTCTCCACGGAAATCTTTAGTAAAAGGCGAAAGATTTATTCGCTCTGAAGAGAAACCAGAGTAAAGTTTAGTTCCATCATTCGTATGTACTTATTGGAACACCCCGCCCATTTATCCTATGGGACCTGTTCTTCGCGACTTAAGTAAAATTAAAACGTCCTTTGATACAACTTTAAATCAGTGATTATTTAATTTCCATTAATGTTTTTAAACGAGGGTTACTCAAGTAAAGGTAATAGTATACTGCACATAGTTTACTTCGCATTGTGTTCATTGTACATAATTACAGTATTGGACCAATGGCGGACCCGTAAACATGGCCCAATAACTTGGTCAGCATCCGTTAGGCTTTTTAAATAAAGTCTCTTTTAATAAATATACTTGAATAAATATACTGTATCGTCATTTATTATGTGTATTATACATACCAACTGTCATCTATTATCTACATATGGCGCTGCATGTTTTCTTTAAACACTCGCCTTTTGCCCGTCCAAGGACGGGTGTATTGCAGTAAATCTGAAACTGGCAAGTGAAAAGCAGACGGCGACGTGCTATTCATTGCATTAATGTGTGTGCAATTTGTAAAGGCGCGGTGACACAGACCTATTCCATTTTACGGTTATAATCCCTTGTTCATCATGACGTCCATTTTACTTTGATGTCTCAACAGCATTACGGAGATCGCGTGACGTGAGGGTTCTGCCTTTGTTGTGAGGGTTATAAGTTGAAGCCGAGGAGAGGAGGCCCCTTGGCCCCCCATGTGGAGTGACGTCAGCCGCTAATAATTATGAATGGGGGGGGGGGGGGTCCATTTGGAGGATGTCACCTGCTCTTGAAAAATAATGAGGGGGGCTGGTCGATGTGGAGTGATGTTACGAGAGTTAAGGACAGACATTACTGGGTAATTATAGTAGGTATTCGAGGAGGGGTGCGTCAATCGTATGTATGGAGGTTGGGGGGGGAGGTGTAAAAAGTACGCGTGCATCCAGAGAGGGGGACAGGGGATGGACCCGTAACTGCAATACAACCATCCTTGGAGTGAGTCGGAGATGGCTAGTCAGATAATAAATAGCTGCATAAAGTTGTCGCCATGAACACAAAGTGTCCGACCCCTCTCTTTACATGACGTGACGCACCCATATCCAGCAAACCTCAATCTTTTTATATTTTAAAGGAAACCCTGCCAGAGCAGGGTTACGAAAAATAGTTTAAGACTCATTCGAGTGTTCCTCTCCACGGAAATCTTTAGTAAAAGGCGAAAGATTTATTCGCTCTGAAGAGAAACCAGAGTAAAGTTTAGTTCCATCATTCGTATGTACTTATCCGAGCACCCTCTCCATTTATCCTATGGGACCTGTTCTTCGCGACTTTAGTAAAATAAAAACGTCCTTTGATACAACTTTAAATCAGTGATTATTTAATTTCCATTAATGTGTTTACACGAGGGTTACTCAAGTAAAGGAGGGGGACAGGGGATGGACCCTTAACTGCAATAAACCCATCTTTGGAGTGAGACGGAAACGGCTAGTCAAATAATAAATAGCTGCATAAAGTTGTCGCCATGAACACAAAGTGTCCCACCCCTCTCTTTACATGACGTGAAGCACCCGCACCAAGTTCCCTCAATCTTTTTTTTTATTTCAAAGGAAACCCTGCCAGAGCAGGGTCACGAAAAATAGTTTAAGACTCATTAGAGTGTTCCTCTCCACGGAAATCTTTAGTAAAAGGCGAAAGATTTATTCGCTCTGAAGAGAAACCAGAGTAAAGTTTAGTTCAATCATTCGTATGTACTTATTGGAACACCCCCCCCATTTATCCTATGGGACCTGTTCTTCGCGACTTTAGTAAAATTAAAACGTCCTTTGATACAACTTTAAGCCAGTGATTATTTAATTTCCATTAATGTTTTTAAACGAGGGTTACTCAAGTAAAGGTAATAGTATACTGCACATAGTTTACTTCGCATTGTGTTCATTGTACATAATTACAGTATTGGACCAATGGCGGACCCGTAAACATGGCCCAATAACTTGGTCAGCATCCGTTAGGCTTTTTAAATAAAGTCTCTTTTAATAAATATACTTGAATAAATATACTGTATCGTCATTTATTATGTGTATTATACATACCAACTGTCATCTATTATCTACATATGGCGCTGCATGTTTTCTTTAAACACTCGCCTTTTGCCCGTCCAAGGACGGGTGTATTGCAGTAAATCTGAAACTGGCAAGTGAAAAGCAGACGGCGACGTGATATTCATTGCATTAATGCGTGTGCAATTTGTAAAGGCGCGGTGACACAGACCTATTCCATTTTACGGTTATAATCCCTTGTTCATCATGACGTCCATTTTACTTTGATGTCTCAACAGCATTACGGAGATCGCGTGACGTGAGGGTTCTGCCTTTGTTGTGAGGGTTATAAGTTGAAGCCGAGGAGAGGAGGCCCATTGGCCCCCCATGTGGAGTGACGTCAGCCGCTAATAATTATGAATGGGGGGGGGGTCTATTTGGAGGATGTCACCTGCTCTTGAAAAATAATGAGGGGGGCTGGTCGATGTGGAGTGACGTTACGAGAGTTAAGGACAGACATTACTGGGTGATTATAGTAGGTATTCGAGGAGGGGTGCGTCAAGCGTATGTATGGAGGTTGGGGGGGGTGTAAAAAGTACGCCTGCATCCAGAGAGGGGGACAGGGGATGGACCCGTAACTGCAATACACCCATCCTTGGAGTGAGTCGGAGATGGCTAGTCAGATAATAAATAGCTGCATAAAGTTGTCGCCATGAACACAAAGTGTCCGACCCGTCTCTTTACATGACGTGACGCACCCATATCCAGCAAACCTCAATCTTTTTTTATTTTAAAGGAAACCCTGCCAGAGCAGGGTTACGAAAAATAGTTTAAGACTCATTCGAGTGTTCCTCTCCACGGAAATCTTTAGTAAAGGTATTTAAAAGCTTTTATTTCAAATATATACAGTCAACAGTTTCAAAGTAACAACAACAACCCCCGAGAGGGACATTGCCTCCGGTACAGAATCCCTCACAGTTCGGCAACGCATGGAAAGTACTGACAACCGCAACACTCTTTCTTGGTCCATCAGATGTACTGTATAGCAAACAAGAATCCGCCATTGCCGACCCGAGTCTCACTCCTCAATTCCCAGTACTATTGCTAAGTTAATTTGGACAAGTGCTACCTGTGTCAACATGCGCGGCATGGAGGCGGAGGCCACTGCCATTTCTTTTTTGCTGCCTCACTGCCCATTCTTGCCCTATCCACCTCCACCACCCGCCAAAGCAGCCTGCAGGTTAGGTGGTAAACATCTGCAGGTGTCATATCGGTGCCCCTGGTCATCAAACCTCGCGCCTTCCACAAGGCTTCTTTTACAGCCCCAACAATGGCCCATGCCTGAGTCCAGGCCCTTCCCGCCCTTCGCCGAAAGACTCCCCAAATAATGCTTGGCACATTAACCATGACAGGATAGAAAGGTGCTAACAAAGGCTGGCACAGCTCCCACACTTCCTTCGCAAAAGGACATCGCACAAACACATGACCCGCATACTCATCCGCACTACAGCCCCTTGGGCACTTAGGAGTGCGGGCCAATTGGCGTGAATGCATAAATGCTCTGCATGTCAGCCTATCCCATACCGCCAGCCAAGATATATCCCTTTGCACCTTAGTTAGTGCCTCAGAAGACACATTTTCCCATATTTGCTGGTGAAGGACACTCCGTGCACCTGGTACCCCTTCGCAGGTCTCCTTCTTGACCATCTCAGCAAGAACACTTCGTGGGAGCCACGAATCTCTTACAAGGGCCGGCTCATATTCTGCAATGTACTTGCTAACCGCAGCACACAGCCACCCCTGTGTCCAAGCGAGGGGCGTACAAAGAGGCAGTGAAGCCATCCCTAATCTACGTAGGAGCCATGCCAGTCTATATCGCACAAAATATGAGGCTTTTGCCTGGAGCCCATCTGCAAAAAACAAGCGAATTGTATTACAAACAAAGATTGTACTCAGAGTACGTGCGACGTTAGGGGCTCCCCTCCCACCGTTCGCAGGATTTTTATACATGGTCTCCCTCTTCACCCGGTCCATCCCACCCCCCCAGATGAACCTGAAAAACAGCATCTCAATATAATGCAACGTTTGTGCACCTGGCGGAAAGATGTATGCCAGGTAATTGAGCACAGGTAACATTTCTGCTTTCAAAACCAAAATCTTCCCTTCCATAGTAAGGCTTCTGGTCATCCATCTGACTAGCCTGCCCTTCACAACCTTAATCTTTTCCCTCCAGTTCCTTTTTCCAGAATCCTTTACGTAAAAAGTGACCCCCAATATCCTAATCCCTTCCACCTGTACTTTCAGCTCTGTCGGGCAACCTTCGAAGAGCTTAGGGTTTCCAAAAAACATAATCTCACTCTTACTCAGGTTAATCCTAGATCCCGAGGCTAAGTGAAAAAGTCTCGCCAACTCCAAAACCCCCCATACCGAGGAGACATCCCTACAGAACACCACGATATCATCCATATACAGAATTATTTTTACCTGCTCTCCACTCCCCGGGATGGACACCCCTCGAATCCTCTGACTGGCTCTGACAGCCTGGGCAAAAGGTTCCATGCAAATAACAAACAAGACTGGTGACATGGGGCACCCTTGCCTCACACCCGATCGAACTGGAACAGCTTCAGACAGGACTCCATTTATCAAAAGTCTACTAGAAAGATTACTATATAACTTTTGTACCCAACTAACCAGTTGTTCTCCTATCCCCATATGAGTCAACACTGAAAACAAGTAGTCATGTGATATGCGGTCAAAAGCTTTCTCTTGATCTAAACTAAGGAGCCCCAGTGGCCCTCCCCCTTCTATTGTGGACTCTATGACTTCCCTTAATAAGATGAGGCTGTCTGAGATATGTCTGCCTGGGACAGCACATGTTTGGTCTGCTTGTGTAACTTCAGCCACCACACTTCCCAATCGTGCCGCAATGGTTTTGGCCAATATCTTGTAATCTGTATTCAACAGAGTAATTGGGCGCCAGTTCCCGATGTCGCTGCGGGCCCCCTTCCCCTTATATATAAGGGATATAACCCCTCCCCTCATGGACTCCGGCACTGGCCCATCAGCCAAGATTTCCCTGTATAATTGCAACAAGTCCTGTTTAATAGTGTCCCAGAACTTGACGTAGAATTCGGCTGGTATCCCGTCGCTACCAGGAGTCTTTTGCAGCCGCAAACCTCTCACGGCCTTATTCAGTTCCTCCATTTGTATTTGCCCATTCACCTCGTCTGGGGCCTCGACCTGTTGTTTAACTTCCCCAAGAAAAAAATCCCGGGCGTCCACCTCCGATATTTTATGGCTATAGAGGTCTGCATAATACTCTCGTGCAACCTCAACAACACCTTCCGTCTGTGTCTGCCTACCAAGGCTAGGGCTAACGAGCTCATGGATGACACTGTTGGGTTTCCTGCACTTTCTAAAAAAGAAACGCGTACACTTTTCTCCCTCTTCCACTGCCCTAACCCGTGCCCTAAAAACGAACTGCGCTGCCTGATTTTCAAGTGACAAGGAAATCTTGTCTTTTAAATGCCTTATTTCGTCCACCATAGGAAAACCTAATTCCAGCAACCGGTATGCCTTCTCCAGCTTGTCGTTCAAGCCCTTCATCTCATTCCTAACACTCATCCTTTTGCTGTGTGCCTGATAGAAACCCCTAGTCCGACTTTTAACCATCTCCCACCATTCAGCCATGGTGCCGAAGCAACACTGTAGGCTCCTCCATTCTACATAATGTTGAATGAAGGCCCTCACCAGCTTCTCATCTTCCAGGAAACTCGTGTTCATTTTCCAGATCCCCTTCCCTAACATTACTCCCCCTGGGATTTGAATCTTCGCCATAATCAATTTGTGATCCGAGAAAGAGACTGGCACAGTCTCTACATGCGCCACTGTAACCTTAGCAGAAACAAAAATAAAATCAATTCTCGAATGCAAAGATCCAGAGCTACTGACCCAGGTGAAGCCAGGAAGTGCTGGGTACAAGAACCTAAAGGTATCAGTCAAATCAAAATCTTTAACTAAAGCACTGAGCCCTCTAGAAGAAGGATCTATCCTCCGACTCCCAGTGGCAGGCAGAACGTCTGATAAGCTGAGTGGGCAGTTAAAATCTCCACCCAGGACAACATGTCTCTGTGTGACCAGCAGGGCAGATATATTACCCCACAGCTCCACTCGCTCCGAACACTGCGTAGGAGCATATACATTGATTAGACGGACTGCAGTTCCTCTATATATGGCATCGACATAATGCAGTCGGCCAGGAACAACTTCCTGGGCCTCCTGTACCTCCACACTTCGGCTTCCTATGAGGATGGCAACCCCAGAGCATCTGTTAACATTGCTCCCAGACCAAAAACATTGTCCATCCCAGGATTCAGTCAGTTTTGCCTGGTCGAGGGAATAAGGCAGGTGGCATTCCTGCAAAAAATAAATGTCTCTCTTTAGAGTCCGCAAATAATGAACCGTTGCTTTACGTTTAGCTGCTCCCCAGATTCCTCGCACGTTGACCGATGCAACAGAGAGCGCCATGACCAAGGGTGTTTAGTCCGGCTCAGCAGAAAAGTCCTCCAACAATGAGTAGCAATTTTCATCAACAAGGTCCAACAAACTCTCGGCTTGCACAGATTTCGGGTAAGACCCAATCTCTTGGCTCAGCTTGGCTGTTATCTCTTCTTCAGATGAAGCCAAGTTTTCTGTTGAAGAGTCAGACAATTGGGGGCATTTCCCTGGAACAGACCATGATGAGGCACTCGGTGCTCTCCTCTTCCTCTTTGCTTTCTGCCAGCCTGTCCTCTCGAATGACACTCTCTTGTCCACTTTCTTCTGCCGTTCTCCATCGTCCTCTGTCGTCTCAGCTTCCACTGCCCAGTCAGCCACAGTTGGCTCAGAGACTGCCTCCTCCATCACATTGGCCCTGGAGCTGTCTTCCTGCTGACTCGTAGATTCTCCTCCATCCACAGGCAGCACTTCCAGCTCCTTTCTTTCATCCTCCTGCTCCAAAAGTGGCACTCTCTGGACGACTGTCGCTCCATCGACATCATCAGCAACCAAATGATGTGGAGTGTGCTCCAACAAAGGTTCGGCTTTCTCATCAGCAGCCTGGTTTTTACGTGCCCGGACCATATTTGCATATGATTCAGGGCAGTTCCGGTAAAAATGGTCCTTGCTTCCACAGAGGTTGCATTGCGCTGGGGCTTGGCAATTATCCACTGTATGATCCAGGGACTTGCAGCGGTAGCACACTCGTGCTTCACATGCCACGGCTAGATGACCCCGTCTACCGCACCTTCTGCAGAGCTTGGGTTGGCCTTCGTAGACAATGAAGCCTTTACTCCCACCAATGTTGAGGGCGCTCGGAATGTGTTGCAGGGCACCGACCGCAGTTCTCAGCCTCACCCGCCACTGTCTAGCACCAGTCCAGATGCCCAGTGAATCCTGGACACGTTTGCAGTTTGATAACAGATGGCAATGCTGTCGCAGCCACACCTCCACATCATGATCGGGAAGCGATTCATTATACAAAAAGACCGTCACCATTTTCGTGTCCAATTCTGACAGCAAATGCAGCTTGAGCAGAGACAGGGGCCTCTCGCCTGCTTTTTCCTCAAAACGTGTCAGAAAGCGCTGTAGTAAATTGCTTGTCTTAAAACTAACATCAAAGGCTCTGCCGCCCGGCAAAGCTATCAAGCAAAATAGGTCCATGGGCTCAAATTTCAGCATACCCATAACCACAGTTCGCACAAAAATCGAGCGGTCCATAGTCACCTCTTCTGGCACGTCCTCCTTGAAGGCAACTCGGACACAGTTGTGGCGTCTGGCACGATCCGGCGTGAAGCCTGCTCCCGGCCCACCGCGCCTACGGCCTGCACGTTCCTGGTGCTGTTCCGCCGATGCAGGTTCTGCATTCTCCTTAGCAGTCTATGCCCGCTGGCCAGCAGGCTCCCCGATGTCCGTAGCACTCCTGTCAAGGCCAGCAGGCACGTCCAGCCTCCCCAGCAGCTGGCTCCCCTCAGTCGAGACTGACGACTGAGCCAAGGCACTCTCCTTCCGCACTCCAGACCGTTGAGCTGTGGCAGTTTCCACCTCCGCAGCAGTTGACGTGGCTTGCTCATCCCGGATCATCTCCACAGCTTGGCAGGTCTCCATATCTATTGGCCGAGCACCCACTGGCCTCACGGCCAGGGTTACCCGCCTCTCTACGGAAATCTTTAGTAAAAGGCGAAAGATTTATTCGCTCTGAAGAGAAACCAGAGTAAAGTTTAGTTCAATCATTCGTATGTACTTATCGGAGCACCCTCTCCATTTATCCTATGGGACCTTTTCTTCGCGACTTTAGTAAAATAAAAACGTCCTTTGATACAACTTTAAATCAGTGATTAATTAATTTCCATTAATGTTTTTACACGAGGGTTACTCAAGTAAAGGAGGGGGACAGGGGATGGACCCTTAACTGCAATACACCCATCTTTGGAGTGAGACGGAGACGGCTAGTCAAATAATAAATAGCTGCATAAAGTTGTCGCCATGAACACAAAGTGTCCCACCCCTCTCTTTACATGACGTGAAGCACCCGCACCAAGTTCCCTCAATCTTTTTTTTTATTTCAAAGGACACCCTGCCAGAGCAGGGTTACGAAAAATAGTTTAAGACTCTTTAGAGTGTTCCTCTCCACGGAAATCTTTAGTAAAAGGCGAAAGATTTATTCGCTCTGAAGAGAAACCAGAGTAAAGTTTAGTTCCATCATTCGTATGTACTTATTGGAACACCCTCTCCATTTATCCTATGGGACCTGTTCTTCGCGACTTTAGTAAAATTAAAACGTTCTTTGATACAACTTTAAATCAGTGATTATTTAATTTCCATTAATGTTTTTAAACGAGGGTTACTCAAGTAAAGGTAATAGTATACTGCATATAGTTTACTTCGCATTGTGTTCATTGTACATAATTACAGTATTGGACCAATGGCGGACCCGTAAACATGGCCCAATAACTTGGTCAGCATCCATTAGGTTTTTTAAATAAAGTCTCTTTTAATAAATATACTTGAATAAATATACTGTATCGTCATTTATTATGTGTATTATACATACCAACTGTCATCTATTATCTAAATATGGCGCTGCATGTTTTCTTTAAACACTCGCCTTTTGCCCGTCCAAGGACGGGTGTATTGCAGTAAATCTGAAACTGGCAAGTGAAAAGCAGACGGCGACGTGCTATTCATTGCATTAATGCGTGTGCAATTTGTAAAGGCGTGGTGACACAGACCTATTCCATTTTACGGTTATAATCCCTTGTTCATCATGACGTCCTTTTTACTTTGATGTCTCAACAGCATTACGGAGATCGCGTGACGTGAGGGTTCTGCCTTTGTAGTGAGGGTTGTAAGTTGACGCCGAGGAGAGGAGGCCCCTTGGCCCCCCATGTGGAGTGACGTCAGCCGCTAATAATTATGAATGGGGGGGGGGTCCATTTGGAGGATGTCACCTGCTCTTGAAAAATAATGAGGGGGGCTGGTCGATGTGGAGTGACGTTATGAGAGTTAAGGACAGACATTACTGGGTGATTATAGTAGGTATTCGAGGAGGGGTGCGTCAAGCGTATGTATGGAGGTTGGGGGGGGTGTAAAAAGTACGCCTGCATCCAGAGAGGGGGACAGGGGATGGACCCGTAACTGCAATACACCCATCCTTGGAGTGAGTCGGAGATGGCTAGTCAGATAATAAATAGCTGCATAAAGTTGTCGCCATGAACACAAAGTGTCCGACCCGTCTCTTTACATGACGTGACGCACCCATATCCAGCAAACCTCAATCTTTTTTTATTTTAAAGGAAACCCTGCCAGAGCAGGGTTACGAAAAATAGTTTAAGACTCATTCGAGTGTTCCTCTCCACGGAAATCTTTAGTAAAAGGCGAAAGATTTATTCGCTCTGAAGAGAAACCAGAGTAAAGTTTAGTTCCATCATTCGTATGTACTTATCGGAGCACCCTCTCCATTTATCCTATGGGACCTGTTCTTCGCGA
This sequence comes from Lampetra planeri, assembly GCF_965212315.1. Lineage (NCBI taxonomy): Eukaryota > Metazoa > Chordata > Hyperoartia > Petromyzontiformes > Petromyzontidae > Lampetra > Lampetra planeri. The sequence continues at coordinate 7,964,189 of NC_136146.1, read as the reverse complement.
CTTTAGTAAAATAAAAACGTCCTTTGATACAACTTTAAATCAGTGATTATTTAATTTCCATTAATGTTTTTACACGAGGGTTACTCAAGTAAAGGAGGGGGACAGGAGATGGACCCTTAACTGCAATAAACCCATCTTTGGAGTGAGACGGAAACGGCTAGTCAAATAATAAATAGCTGCATAAAGTTGTCGCCATGAACACAAAGTGTCCCACCCCTCTCTTTACATGACGTGAAGCACCCGCACCAAGTTCCCTCAATCTTTTTTTTATTTCAAAGGAAACCCTGCCAGAGCAGGGTTACGAAAAATAGTTTAAGACTCATTAGAGTGTTCCTCTCCACGGAAATCTTTAGTAAAAGGCGAAAGATTTATTCGCTCTGAAGAGAAACCAGAGTAAAGTTTAGTTCAATCATTCGTATGTACTTATTGGAACACCCCCCCCATTTATCCTATGGGACCTGTTCTTCGCGACTTTAGTAAAATTAAAACGTCCTTTGATACAACTTTAAATCAGTGATTATTTAATTTCCATTAATGTTTTTAAACGAGGGTTACTCAAGTAAAGGTAATAGTATACTGCACATAGTTTACTTCGCATTGTGTTCATTGTACATAATTACAGTATTGGACCAATGGCGGACCCGTAAACATGGCCCAATAACTTGGTCAGCATCCGTTAGGCTTTTTAAATAAAGTCTCTTTTAATAAATATACTTGAATAAATATACTGTATCGTCATTTATTATGTGTATTATACATACCAACTGTCATCTATTATCTACATATGGCGCTGCATGTTTTCTTTAAACACTCGCCTTTTGCCCATCCAAGGACGGGTGTATTGCAGTAAATCTGAAACTGGCAAGTGAAAAGCAGACGGCGACGTGATATTCATTGCATTAATGCGTGTGCAATTTGTAAAGGCGCGGTGACACAGACCTATTCCATTTTACGGTTATAATCCCTTGTTCATCATGACGTCCATTTTACTTTGATGTCTCAACAGCATTACGGAGATCGCGTGACGTGAGGGTTCTGCCTTTGTTGTGAGGGTTATAAGTTGAAGCCGAGGAGAGGAGGCCCCTTGGCCCCCCATGTGGAGTGACGTCAGCCGCTAATAATTATGAATGGGGGGGGGGGTCCATTTGGAGGATGTCACCTGCTCTTGAAAAATAATGAGGGGGGCTGGTCGATGTGGAGTGACGTTACGAGAGTTAAGGACAGACATTACTGGGTAATTATAGTAGGTATTCGAGGAGGGGTGCGTCAATCGTATGTATGGAGGTTGGGGGGGGAGGTGTAAAAAGTACGCGTGCATCCAGAGAGGGGGACAGGGGATGGACCCGTAACTGCAATACAACCATCCTTGGAGTGAGTCGGAGATGGCTAGTCAGATAATAAATAGCTGCATAAAGTTGTCGCCATGAACACAAAGTGTCCCACCCCTCTCTTTACATGACGTGACGCACCCATATCCAGCAAACCTCAATCTTTTTTCATTTTAAAGGAAACCCTGCCAGAGCAGGGTTACGAAAAATAGTTTAAGACTCATTCGAGTGTTCCTCTCCACGGAAATCTTTAGTAAAAGGCGAAAGATTTATTCGCTCTGAAGAGAAACCAGAGTAAAGTTTAGTTCCATCATTCGTATGTACTTATCGGAGCACCCTCTCCATTTATCCTATGGGACCTGTTCTTCGCGACTTTAGTAAAATAAAAACGTCCTTTGATACAACTTTAAATCAGTGATTATTTAATTTCCATTAATGTACACTATGGGAACCTCATTTGCCAGTAAAAATATGATAATTGGTTTTTTACCCTTTTATCTGGCAACAAAACTGACACCTTTTTACAAGGAGTCATGTATCAGAGTTATGTCTTTTGTTTGTATTATAACTGCAGGTATTGCGGTCTATGCAAACATGACTCCTTGTAAAAAGGTGTCAGTTTTGTTGCCAGATAAAAGGGTAAAAAAACAATTATCATATTTTTACTGGCAAATGAGGTTCCCATAGTGTAGATGCTTGCCCCGAGCTCTCATACTCTGATGGTGCAATAGCTGCATAAAGTTGTCGCCATGAACACAAAGTGTCCCACCCCTCTCTTTACATGACGTGAAGCACCCGCACCAAGTACCCTCAATCTTTTTTTTATTTCAAAGGAAACCCTGCCAGAGCAGGGTTACGAAAAATAGTTTAAGACTCTTTAGAGTGTTCCTCTCCACGGAAATCTTTAGTAAAAGGCGAAAGATTTATTCGCTCTGAAGAGAAACTAGAGTAAAGTTTAGTTCCATCATTCGTATTTACTTATTGGAACACCCTTTCCATTTATCCTATGGGACCTGTTCTTCGCGACTTTAGTAAAATTAAAACGTCCTTTGATACAACTTTAAATCAGTGATTATTTAATTTCCATTAATGTTTATAAACGAGGGTTACTCAAGTAAAGGTAATAGTATACTGCATATAGTTTACTTCGCATTGTGTTCATTGTACATAATTACAGTATTGGACCAATGGCGGACCCGTAAACATGGCCCAATAACTTGGTCAGCATCCGTTAGGTTTTTTAAATAAAGTCTCTTTTAATAAATATACTTGAATAAATATACTGTATCGTCATTTATTATGTGTATTATACATACCAACTGTCATCTATTATCTACATATGGCGCTGCATGTTTTCTTTAAACACTCGCCTTTTGCCCGTCCAAGGACAGGTGTATTGCAGTAAATCTGAAACTGGCAAGTGAAAAGCAGACGGCGACGTGCTATTCATTGCATTAATGCGTGTGCAATTTGTAAAGGCGCGGTGACACAGACCTATTCCATTTTACGGTTATAATCCCTTGTTCATCATGACGTCCTTTTTACTTTGATGTCTCAACAGCATTACGGAGATCGCGTGACGTGAGGGTTCTGCCTTTGTAGTGAGGGTTGTAAGTTGACGCCGAGGAGAGGAGGCCCCTTGGCCCCCGATGTGGAGTGACGTCAGCCGCTAATAATTATGAATGGGGGAATGGGTCCATTTGGAGGATGTCACCTGCTCTTGAAAAATAATGAGGGGGGCTGGTCGATGTGGAGTGACGTTATGAGAGTTAAGGACAGACATTACTGGGTGATTATAGTAGGTATTCGAGGAGGGGTGCGTCAAGCGTATGTATGGAGGTTGGGGGGGGTGTAAAAAGTACGCCTGCATCCAGAGAGGGGGACAGGGGATGGACCCGTAACTGCAATACACCCATCCTTGGAGTGAGTCGGAGATGGCTAGTCAGATAATAAATAGCTGCATAAAGTTGTCGCCATGAACACAAAGTGTCCCACCCCTCTCTTTACATGACGTGACGCACCAATATCCAGCAAACCTCAATATTTTTTCATTTTAAAGGAAACCCTGCCAGAGCAGGGTTACGAAAAATAGTTTAAGACTCATTCGAGTGTTCCTCTCCACGGAAATCTTTAGTAAAAGGCGAAAGATTTATTCGCTCTGAAGAGAAACCAGAGTAAAGTTTAGTTCCATCATTCGTATGTACTTATCGGAGCACCCTCTCCATTTATCCTATGGGACCTGTTCTTCGCGACTTTAGTAAAATAAAAACGTCCTTTGATACAACTTTAAATCAGTGATTATTTAATTTCCATTAATGTTTTTACACGAGGGTTACTCAAGTAAAGGAGGGGGACAGGGGATGGACCCTTAACTGCAATAAACCCATCTTTGGAGTGAGACGGAAACGGCTAGTCAAATAATAAATAGCTGCATAAAGTTGTCGCCATGAACACAAAGTGTCCCACCCCTCTCTTTACATGACATGAAGCACCCGCACCAAGTTCCCTCAATCTTTTTTTTTATTTCAAAGGAAACCCTGCCAGAGCAGGGTTACGAAAAATAGTTTAAGACGCATTAGAGTGTTCCTCTCCACGGAAATCTTTAGTAAAAGGCGAAAGATTAATTCGCTCTGAAGAGAAACCAGAGTAAAGTTTAGTTCCATCATTCGTATGTACTTATTGGAACACCCTCTCCATTTATCCTATGGGACTTGTTCTTCGCGACTTTAGTAAAATTAAAACGTCCTTTGATACAACTTTAAATCAGTGATTATTTAATTTCCATTAATGTTTTTAAACGAGGGTTACTCAAGTAAAGGTAATAGTATACTGCACATAGTTTACTTCGCATTGTGTTCATTGTACATAATTACAGTATTGGACCAATGGCGGACCCGTAAACATGGCCCAATAACTTGGTCAGCATCCGTTAGGTTTTTTAAATAAAGTCTCTTTTAATAAATATACTTGAATAAATATACTGTATCGTCATTTATTATGTGTATTATACATACCAACTGTCATCTATTATCTACATATGGCGCTGCATGTTTTCTTTAAACACTCGCCTTTTGCCCGTCCAAGGACGGGTGTATTGCAGTAAATCTGAAACTGGCAAGTGAAAAGCAGACGGCGACGTGCTATTCATTGCATTAATGCGTGTGCAATTTGTAAAGGCGCGGTGACACAGACCTATTCCATTTTACGGTTATAATCCCTTGTTCATCATGACGTCCTTTTTACTTTGATGTCTCAACAGCATTACGGAGATCGCGTGACGTGAGGGTTCTGCCTTTGTTGTGAGGGTTATAAGTTGAAGCCGAGGAGAGGAGGCCCCTTGGCCCCCCATGTGGAGTGACGTCAGCCGCTAATAATTATGAATGGGGGGGGGGGTCCATTTGGAGGATGTCACCTGCTCTTGAAAAATAATGAGGGGGGCTGGTCGATGTGGAGTGACGTTACGAGAGTTAAGGACAGACATTACTGGGTAATTATAGTAGGTATTCGAGGAGGGGTGCGTCAATCGTATGTATGGAGGTTGGGGGGGGAGGTGTAAAAAGTACGCGTGCATCCAGAGAGGGGGACAGGGGATGGACCCGTAACTGCAATACAACCATCCTTGGAGCTGCATAAAGTTGTCGCCATGAACACAAAGTGTCCCACCCCTCTCTTTACATGACGTGAAGCACCCGCACCAAGTACCCTCAATCTTTTTTTTTTTATTTCAAAGGAAACCCTGGCAGAGCAGGGTTACGAAAAATAGTTTAAGACTCTTTAGAGTGTTCCTCTCAACGGAAATCTTTAGTAAAAGGCGAAAGATTTATTCGCTCTGAAGAGAAACCAGAGTAAAGTTTAGTTCCATCATTCGTATGTACTTATTGGAACACCCTCCCCATTTATCCTATGGGACCTGTTCTTCGCGACTTTAGTAAAATTAAAACGTCCTTTGATACAACTTTAAATCAGTGATCATTTAATTTCCATTAATGTTTTTAAACGAGGGTTACTCAAGTAAAGGTAATAGTATACTGCACATAGTTTACTTCGCATTGTGTTCATTGTACATAATTACAGTATTGGACCAATGGCGGACCCGTAAACATGGCCCAATAACTTGGTCAGCATCCGTTAGGCTTTTTAAATAAAGTCTCTTTTAATAAATATACTTGAATAAATATACTGTATCGTCATTTATTATGTGTATTATACATACCAACTGTCATCTATTATCTACATATGGCGCTGCATGTTTTCTTTAAACACTCGCCTTTTGCCCGTCCAAGGACGGGTGTATTGCAGTAAATCTGAAACTGGCAAGTGAAAAGCAGACGGCGACGTGCTATTCATTGCATTAATGCGTGTGCAATTTGTAAAGGCGCGGTGACACAGACCTATTCCATTTTACGGTTATAATCCCTTGTTCATCATGACGTCCATTTTACTTTGATGTCTCAACAGCATTACGGAGATCGCGTGACGTGAGGGTTCTGCCTTTGTTGTGAGGGTTATAAGTTGAAGCCGAGGAGAGGAGGCCCCTTGGCCCCCCATGTGGAGTGACGTCAGCCGCTAATAATTATGAATGGGGGGGGGGGTCCATTTGGAGGATGTCACCTGCTCTTGAAAAATAATGAGGGGGGCTGGTCGATGTGGGGTGACGTTACGAGAGTTAAGGACAGACATTACTGGGTAATTATAGTAGGTATTCGAGGAGGGGTACGTCAATCGTATGTATGGAGGTTGGGGGGGGAGGTGTAAAAAGTACGCGTGCATCCAGAGAGGGGGACAGGGGATGGACCCGTAACTGCAATACACCCATCCTTGGAGTGAGTCGGAGATGGCTAGTCAGATAATAAATAGCTGCATAAAGTTGTCGCCATGAACACAAAGTGTCCCACCCCTCTCTTTACATGACGTGACGCACCAATATCCAGCAAACCTCAATCTTTTTTTATTTTAAAGGAAACCCTGCCAGAGCAGGGTTACGAAAAATAGTTTAAGACTCATTCGAGTGCTCCTCTCCACGGAAATCTTTAGTAAAAGGCGAAAGATTTATTCGCTCTGAAGAGAAACCAGAGTAAAGTTTAGTTCCATCATTCGTATGTACTTATTGGAACACCCTCTCCATTTATCCTATGGGACCTGTTCTTCGCGACTTTAGTAAAATTACAATGTCCTTTGATACAACTTTAAATCAGTGATTATTTAATTTCCATTAATGTTTTTAAACGAGGGTTACTCAAGTAAAGGTAATAGTATACTGCACATAGTTTACTTCGCATTGTGTTCATTGTACATAATTACAGTATTGGACCAATGGCGGACCCGTAAACATGGCCCAATAACTTGGTCAGCATCCGTTAGGTTTTTTAAATAAAGTCTCTTTTAATAAATATACTTGAATAAATATACTGTATCGTCATTTATTATGTGTATTATACATACCAACTGTCATCTATTATCTACATATGGCACTGCATGTTTTCTTTAAACATACGCCTTTTGCCCGTCCAAGGACAAGTGTATTGCAGTAAATCTGAAACTGGCAAGTGAAAAGCAGACGGCGACGTGCTATTCATTGCATTAATGCGTGTGCAATTTGTAAAGGTGCGGTGACACAGACCTATTCCATTTTACGGTTATAATCAGTTGTTCATCATGACGTCCTTTTTACTTTGATGTCTCAACAGCATTACGGAGATCGCGTGACGTGAGGGTTCTGCCTTTGTAGTGAGGGTTGTAAGTTGACGCCGAGGAGAGGAGGCCCCTTGGCTCCCCATGTGGAGTGACGTCAACCGCTAATAATTATGAATGGGGGGGAGGTGTCCATTTGGAGGATGTCAGCTGCTCTTGAAAATTAATGAGGGGGGCTGGTCGATGTGGAGTGACGTTACGAGAGTTAAGGACAGACATTACTGGGTGATTATAGTAGGTATTCGAGGAGGGGTGCGTCAAGCGTATGTATGGAGGTTGGGGGGGGTGTAAAAAGTACGCCTGCATCCAGAGAGGGGGACAGGGAATGGACCCGTAACTGCAATACACCCATCCTTGGAGTGAGTCGGAGATGGCTAGTCAGATAATAAATAGCTGCACAAAGTTGTCGCCATGAACACAAAGTGTCCCACCCCTCTCTTTACATGACGTGACGCACCCATATCCAGCAAACCTCAATCTTTTTTTATTTTAAAGGAAACCCTGCCAGAGCAGGGTTACGAAAAATAGTTTAAGACTCATTCGAGTGTTCCTCTCCACGGAAATCTTTAGTAAAAGGCGAAAGATTTATTCGCTCTGAAGAGAAACCAGAGTAAAGTTTAGTTCCATCATTCGTATGTACTTATCGGAGCACCCTCTCCATTTATCCTATGGGACCTGTTCTTCGCGACTTTAGTAAAATAAAAACGTCCTTTGATACAACTTTAAATCAGTGATTATTTAATTTCCATTAATGTGTTTACACGAGTGTTACTCAAGTAAAGGAGGGGGACAGGGGATGAACCCTTAACTGCAATAAACCCATCTTTGGAGTGAGACGGAAACGGCTAGTCAAATAATAAATAGCTGCATAAAGTTGTCGCCATGAACACAAAGTGTCCCACCCCTCTCTTTACATGACGTGAAGCACCCGCACCAAGTTCCCTCAATCTTTTTTTTATTTCAAAGGAAACCCTGCCAGAGCAGGGTTACGAAAAATAGTTTAAGACTCATTAGAGCGTTCCTCTCCACGGAAATCTTTAGTAAAAGGCGAAAGATTTATTCGCTCTGAAGAGAAACCAGAGTAAAGTTTAGTTCCATCATTCGTATGTACTTATTGGAACACCCTACCCATTTATCCTATGGGACCTGTTCTTCGCGACTTTAGTAAAATTAAAACGTCCTTTGATACAACTTTAAATCAGTGATTATTTAATTTCCATTAATGCTTTTAAACGAGGGTTACTCAAGTAAAGGTAATAGTATACTGCACATAGTTTACTTCGCATTGTGTTCATTGTACATAATTACAGTATTGGACCAATGGCGGACCCGTAAACATGGCCCAATAACTTGGTCAGCATCCGTTAGGCTTTTTAAATAAAGTCTCTTTTAATAAATATACTTGAATAAATATACTGTATCGTCATTTATTATGTGTATTATACATACCAACTGTCATCTATTATCTACATATGGCGCTGCATGTTTTCTTTAAACACTCGCCTTTTGCCCGTCCAAGGACGGGTGTATTGCAGTAAATCTGAAACTGGCAAGTGAAAAGCAGACGGCGACGTGCTATTCATTGCATTAATGCGTGTGCAATTTGTAAAGGCGCGGTGACACAGACCTATTCCATTTTACGGTTATAATCCCTTGTTCATCATGACGTCCTTTTTACTTTGATGTCTCAACAGCATTACGGAGATCGCGTGACGTGAGGGTTCTGCCTTTGTAGTGAGGGTTGTAAGTTAACGCCGAGGAGAGGAGGCCCCTTGGCCCCCCATGTGGAGTGACGTCAGCCGCTAATAATTATGAATGGGGGGGGGGGGTCCATTTGGAGGATGTCACCTGCTCTTGAAAAATAATGAGGGAGGCTGGTCGATGTGGAGTGACGTTATGAGAGTTAAGGACAGACATTACTGGGTGATTATAGTAGGTATTCGAGGAGGGGTGCGTCAAGCGTATGTATGGAGGTTGGGGGGGGTGTAAAAAGTACGCCTGCATCCAGAGAGGGGGACAGGGAATGGACCCGTAACTGCAATACACCCATCCTTGGAGTGAGTCGGAGATGGCTAGTCAGATAATAAATAGCTGCACAAAGTTGTCGCCATGAACACAAAGTGTCCGACCCCTCTCTTTACATGACGTGACGCACCCATATCCAGCAAACCTCAATCTTTTTTTATTTTAAAGGAAACCCTGCCAGAGCAGGGTTACGAAAAATAGTTTAAGACTCATTCGAGTGTTCCTCTCCACGGAAATCTTTAGTAAAAGGCGAAAGATTTATTCGCTCTGAAGAGAAACCAGAGTAAAGTTTAGTTCCATCATTCGTATGTACTTATCGGAGCACCCTCTCCATTTATCCTATGGGACCTGTTCTTCGCGACTTTAGAAAAATAAAAACGTCCTTTGATACAACTTTAAATCAGTGATTATTTAATTTCCATTAATGTGTTTACACGAGGGTTACTCAAGTAAAGGAGGGGGACAGGGGATGAACCCTTAACTGCAATAAACCCATCTTTGGAGTGAGACGGAAACGGCTAGTCAAATAATAAATAGCTGCATAAAGTTGTCGCCATGAACACAAAGTGTCCCACCCCTCTCTTTACATGACGTGAAGCACCCGCACCAAGTTCCCTCAATCTTTTTTTTATTTCAAAGGAAACCCTGCCAGAGCAGGGTTACGAAAAATAGTTTAAGACTCATTAGAGCGTTCCTCTCCACGGAAATCTTTAGTAAAAGGCGAAAGATTTATTCGCTCTGAAGAGAAACCAGAGTAAAGTTTAGTTCCATCATTCGTATGTACTTATTGGAACACCCTCCCCATTTATCCTATGGGACCTGTTCTTCGCGACTTTAGTAAAATTAAAACGTCCTTTGATACAACTTTAAATCAGTGATTATTTAATTTCCATTAATGCTTTTAAACGAGGGTTACTCAAGTAAAGGTAATAGTATACTGCAAATAGTTTACTTCGCATTGTGTTCATTGTACATAATTGCAGTATTGGACCAATGGCGGACCCGTAAACATGGCCCAATAACTTGGTCAGCATCCGTTAGGCTTTTTAAATAAAGTCTCTTTTAATAAATATACTTGAATAAATATACTGTATCGTCATTTATTATGTGTATTATACATACCAACTGTCATCTATTATCTACATATGGCGCTGCATGTTTTCTTTAAACACTCGCCTTTTGCCCGTCCAAGGACGGGTGTATTGCAGTAAATCTGAAACTGGCAAGTGAAAAGCAGACGGCGACGTGCTATTCATTGCATTAATGCGTGTGCAATTTGTAAAGGCGCGGTGACACAGACCTATTGCATTTTACGGTTATAATCCCTTGTTCATCATGACGTCCATTTTACTTTGATGTCTCAACAGCATTACGGAGATCGCGTGACGTGAGGGTTCTGCCTTTGTTGTGAGGGTTATAAGTTGAAGCCGAGGAGAGGAGGCCCCTTGGCCCCCCATGTGGAGTGACGTCAGCCGCTAATAATTATGAATGGGGGGGGGTCCATTTGGAGGATGTCACCTGCTCTTGAAAAATAATGAGGGGGGCTGGTCGATGTGGAGTGACGTTATGAGAGTTAAGGACAGACATTACTGGGTGATTATAGTAGGTATTCGAGGAGGGGTGCGTCAAGCGTATGTATGGAGGTTGGGGGGGGGGTGTAAAAAGTACGCCTGCATCCAGAGCGGGGGACAGGGGATGGACCCCTAACTGCAATACACCCATCCTTGGAGTGAGTCGGAGATGGCTAGTCAGATAATAAATAGCTGCATAAAGTTGTCGCCATGAACACAAAGTGTCCCACCCCTCTCTTTACATGACGTGACGCACCCATATCCAGCAAACCTCAATCTTTTTTCATTTTAAAGGAAACCCTGCCAGAGCAGGGTTACGAAAAATAGTTTAAGACTCATTCGAGTGTTCCTCTCCACGGAAATCTTTAGTAAAAGGCGAAAGATTTATTCGCTCTAAAGAGAAACCAGAGTAAAGTTTAGTTCCATCATTCGTATGTACTTATTGGAACACCCTCCCCATTTATCCTATGGGACCTGTTCTTCGCGACTTAAGTAAAATTAAAACGTCCTTTGATACAACTTTAAATCAGTGATTAATTAATTTCCATTAATGTTTTTAAACGAGGGTTACTCAAGTAAAGGTAATAGTATACTGCACATAGTTTACTTCGCATTGTGTTCATTGTACATAATTACAGTATTGGACCAATGGCGGACCCGTAAACATGGCCCAATAACTTGGTCAGCATCCGTTAGGTTTTTTAAATAAAGTCTCTTTTAATAAATATACTTGAATAAATATACTGTATCGTCATTTATTATGTGTATTATACATACCAACTGTCATCTATTATCTACATATGGCGCTGCATGTTTTCTTTAAACACTCGCCTTTTGCCCGTCCAAGGACAGGTGTATTGCAGTAAATCTGAAACTGGCAAGTGAAAAGCAGACGGCGACGTGCTATTCATTGCATTAATGCGTGTGCAATTTGTAAAGGCGCGGTGACACAGACCTATTGCATTTTACGGTTATAATCCCTTGTTCATCATGACGTCCTTTTTACTTTGATGTCTCAACAGCATTACGGAGATCGCGTGACGTGAGGGTTCTGCCTTTGTAGTGAGGGTTGTAAGTTGACGCCGAGGAGAGGAGGCCCCTTGGCCCCCCATGTGGAGTGACGTCAGCCGCTAATAATTATGAATGGGGGGGGGGTCCATTTGGAGGATGTCACCTGCTCTTGAAAAATAATGAGGGGGGCTGGTCGATGTGGAGTGACGTTATGAGAGTTAAGGACAGACATTACTGGGTGATTATAGTAGGTATTCGAGGAGGGGTGCGTCAAGCGTATGTATGGAGGTTGGGGGGGGGGTGTAAAAAGTACGCCTGCATCCAGAGCGGGGGACAGGGGATGGACCCCTAACTGCAATACACCCATCCTTGGAGTGAGTCGGAGATGGCTAGTCAGATAATAAATAGCTGCATAAAGTTGTCGCCATGAACACAAAGTGTCCCACCCCTCTCTTTACATGACGTGACGCACCCATATCCAGCAAACCTCAATCTTTTTTCATTTTAAAGGAAACCCTGCCAGAGCAGGGTTACGAAAAATAGTTTAAGACTCATTCGAGTGTTCCTCTCCACGGAAATCTTTAGTAAAAGGCGAAAGATTTATTCGCTCTGAAGAGAAACCAGAGTAAAGTTTAGTTCCATCATTCGTATGTACTTATTGGAACCCCCCTCCCCATTTATCCTATGGGACCTGTTCTTCGCGACTTAAGTAAAATTAAAACGTCCTTTGATACAACTTTAAATCAGTGATTATTTAATTTCCATTAATGTTTTTAAACGAGGGTTACTCAAGTAAAGGTAATAGTATACTGCACATAGTTTACTTCGCATTGTGTTCATTGTACATAATTACAGTATTGGACCAATGGCGGACCCGTAAACATGGCCCAATAACTTGGTCAGCATCCGTTAGGCTTTTTAAATAAAGTCTCTTTTAATAAATATACTTGAATAAATATACTGTATCGTCATTTATTATGTGTATTATACATACCAACTGTCATCTATTATCTACATATGGCGCTGCATGTTTTCTTTAAACACTCGCCTTTTGCCCGTCCAAGGACGGGTGTATTGCAGTAAATCTGAAACTGGCAAGTGAAAAGCAGACGGCGACGTGCTATTCATTGCATTAATGTGTGTGCAATTTGTAAAGGCGCGGTGACACAGACCTATTCCATTTTACGGTTATAATCCCTTGTTCATCATGACGTCCATTTTACTTTGATGTCTCAACAGCATTACGGAGATCGCGTGACGTGAGGGTTCTGCCTTTGTTGTGAGGGTTATAAGTTGAAGCCGAGGAGAGGAGGCCCCTTGGCCCCCCATGTGGAGTGACGTCAGCCGCTAATAATTATGAATGGGGGGGGGGGTCCATTTGGAGGATGTCACCTGCTCTTGAAAAATAATGAGGGGGGCTGGTCGATGTGGAGTGACGTTACGAGAGTTAAGGACAGACATTACTGGGTAATTATAGTAGGTATTCGAGGAGGGGTGCGTCAATCGTATGTATGGAGGTTGGGGGGGGAGGTGTAAAAAGTACGCGTGCATCCAGAGAGGGGGACAGGGGATGGACCCGTAACTGCAATACAACCATCCTTGGAGTGAGTCGGAGATGGCTAGTCAGATAATAAATAGCTGCATAAAGTTGTCGCCATGAACACAAAGTGTCCGACCCCTCTCTTTACATGACGTGACGCACCCATATCCAGCAAACCTCAATCTTTTTATATTTTAAAGGAAACCCTGCCAGAGCAGGGTTACGAAAAATAGTTTAAGACTCATTCGAGTGTTCCTCTCCACGGAAATCTTTAGTAAAAGGCGAAAGATTTATTCGCTCTGAAGAGAAACCAGAGTAAAGTTTAGTTCCATCATTCGTATGTACTTATCGGAGCACCCTCTCCATTTATCCTATGGGACCTGTTCTTCGCGACTTTAGTAAAATAAAAACGTCCTTTGATACAACTTTAAATCAGTGATTATTTAATTTCCATTAATGTGTTTACACGAGGGTTACTCAAGTAAAGGAGGGGGACAGGGGATGGACCCTTAACTGCAATAAACCCATCTTTGGAGTGAGACGGAAACGGCTAGTCAAATAATAAATAGCTGCATAAAGTTGTCGCCATGAACACAAAGTGTCCCACCCCTCTCTTTACATGACGTGAAGCACCCGCACCAAGTTCCCTCAATCTTTTTTTTTATTTCAAAGGAAACCCTGCCAGAGCAGGGTTACGAAAAATAGTTTAAGACTCATTAGAGTGTTCCTCTCCACGGAAATCTTTAGTAAAAGGCGAAAGATTTATTCGCTCTGAAGAGAAACCAGAGTAAAGTTTAGTTCAATCATTCGTATGTACTTATTGGAACACCCCCCCCCCATTTATCCTATGGGACCTGTTCTTCGCGACTTTAGTAAAATTAAAACGTCCTTTGATACAACTTTAAATCAGTGATTATTTAATTTCCATTAATGTTTTTAAACGAGGGTTACTCAAGTAAAGGTAATAGTATACTGCACATAGTTTATTTCGCATTGTGTTCATTGTACATAATTACAGTATTGGACCAATGGCGGACCCGTAAACATGGCCCAATAACTTGGTCAGCATCCGTTAGGCTTTTTAAATAAAGTCTCTTTTAATAAATATACTTGAATAAATATACTGTATCGTCATTTATTATGTGTATTATACATACCAACTGTCATCTATTATCTACATATGGCGCTGCATGTTTTCTTTAAACACTCGCCTTTTGCCCGTCCAAGGACGGGTGTATTGCAGTAAATGTGAAACTGGCAAGTGAAAAGCAGACGGCGACGTGCTATTCATTGCATTAATGCGTGTGCAATTTGTAAAGGCGCGGTGACACAGACCTATTCCATTTTACGGTTATAATCCCTTGTTCATCATGACGTCCATTTTACTTTGATGTCTCAACAGCATTACGGAGATCGCGTGACGTGAGGGTTCTGCCTTTGTTGTGAGGGTTATAAGTTGAAGCCGAGGAGAGGAGGCCCATTGGCCCCCCATGTGGAGTGACGTCAGCCGCTAATAATTATGAATGGGGGGGGGGTCCATTTGGAGGATGTCACCTGCTCTTGAAAAATAATGAGGGGGGCTGGTCGATGTGGAGTGACGTTACGAGAGTTAAGGACAGACATTACTGGGTAATTATAGTAGGCATTCGAGGAGGGGTGCGTCAATCGTATGTATGGAGGTTGGGGGGGGAGGTGTAAAAAGTACGCGTGCATCCAGAGAGGGGGACAGGGGATGGACCCGTAACTGCAATACAACCATCCTTGGAGTGAGTCGGAGATGGCTAGTCAGATAATAAATAGCTGCATAAAGTTGTCGCCATGAACACAAAGTGTCCCACCCCTCTCTTTACATGACGTGACGCACCCATATCCAGCAAACCTCAATCTTTTTTCATTTTAAAGGAAACCCTGCCAGAGCAGGGTTACGAAAAATAGTTTAAGACTCATTCGAGTGTTCCTCTCCACGGAAATCTTTAGTAAAAGGCGAAAGATTTATTCGCTCTGAAGAGAAACCAGAGTAAAGTTTAGTTCCATCATTCGTATGTACTTATCGGAGCACCCTCTCCATTTATCCTATGGGACCTGTTCTTCGCGACTTTAGTAAAATAAAAACGTCCTTTGATACAACTTTAAATCAGTGATTATTTAATTTCCATTAATGTACACTATGGGAACCTCATTTGCCAGTAAAAATATGATAATTGGTTTTTTACCCTTTTATCTGGCAACAAAACTGACACCTTTTTACAAGGAGTCATGTATCAGAGTTATGTCTTTTGTTTGTATTATAACTGCAGGTATTGCGGTCTATGCAAACATGACTCCTTGTAAAAAGGTGTCAGTTTTGTTGCCAGATAAAAGGGTAAAAAACCAATTATCATATTTTTACTGGCAAATGAGGTTCCCATAGTGTAGATGCTTGCCCCGAGCTCTCATACTCTGATGGTGCAATAGCTGCATAAAGTTGTCGCCATGAACACAAAGTGTCCCACCCCTCTCTTTACATGACGTGAAGCACTCGCACCAAGTACCCTCAATCTTTTTTTTATTTCAAAGGAAACCCTGCCAGAGCAGGGTTACGAAAAATAGTTTAAGACTCTTTAGAGTGTTCCTCTCCACGGAAATCTTTAGTAAAAGGCGAAAGATTTATTCGCTCTGAAGAGAAACTAGAGTAAAGTTTAGTTCCATCATTCGTATTTACTTATTGGAACACCCTCTCCATTTATCCTATGGGACCTGTTCTTCGCGACTTTAGTAAAATTAAAACGTCCTTTGATACAACTTTAAATCAGTGATTATTTAATTTCCATTAATGTTTATAAACGAGGGTTACTTAAGTAAAGGTAATAGTATACTGCATATAGTTTACTTCGCATTGTGTTCATTGTACATAATTACAGTATTGGACCAATGGCGGACCCGTAAACATGGCCCAATAACTTGGTCAGCATCCGTTAGGTTTTTTAAATAAAGTCTCTTTTAATAAATATACTTGAATAAATATACTGTATCGTCATTTATTATGTGTATTATACATACCAACTGTCATCTATTATCTACATATGGCGCTGCATGTTTTCTTTAAACACTCGCCTTTTGCCCGTCCAAGGACGGGTGTATTGCAGTAAATCTGAAACTGGCAAGTGAAAAGCAGACGGCGACGTGCTATTCATTGCATTAATGCGTGTGCAATTTGTAAAGGCGCGGTGACACAGACCTATTCCATTTTACGGTTATAATCCCTTGTTCATCATGACGTCCTTTTTACTTTGATGTCTCAACAGCATTACGGAGATCGCGTGACGTGAGGGTTCTGCCTTTGTAGTGAGGGTTGTAAGTTGACGCCGAGGAGAGGAGGCCACCTTGGCCCCCGATGTGGAGTGACGTCAGCCGCTAATAATTATGAATGGGGGAATGGGTCCATTTGGAGGATGTCACCTGCTCTTGAAAAATAATGAGGGGGGCTGGTCGATGTGGAGTGACGTTATGAGAGTTAAGGACAGACATTACTGGGTGATTATAGTAGGTATTCGAGGAGGGGTGCGTCAAGCGTATGTATGGAGGTTGGGGGGGGTGTAAAAAGTACGCCTGCATCCAGAGAGGGGGACAGGGGATGGACCCGTAACTGCAATACACCCATCCTTGGAGTGAGTCGGAGATGGCTAGTCAGATAATAAATAGCTGCATAAAGTTGTCGCCATGAACACAAAGTGTCCCACCCCTCTCTTTACATGACGTGACGCACCCATATCCAGCAAACCTCAATCTTTTTTCATTTTAAAGGAAACCCTGCCAGAGCAGGGTTACGAAAAATAGTTTAAGACTCATTCGAGTGTTCCTCTCCACGGAAATCTTTAGTAAAAGGCGAAAGATTTATTCGCTCTGAAGAGAAACCAGAGTAAAGTTTAGTTCCATCATTCGTATGTACTTATCGGAGCACCCTCTCCATTTATCCTATGGGACCTGTTCTTCGCGACTTTAGTAAAATAAAAACGTCCTTTGATACAACTTTAAATCAGTGATTATTTAATTTCCATTAATGTACACTATGGGAACCTCATTTGCCAGTAAAAATATGATAATTGGTTTTTTACCCTTTTATCTGGCAACAAAACTGACACCTTTTTACAAGGAGTCATGTATCAGAGTTATGTCTTTTGTTTGTATTATAACTGCAGGTATTGCGGTCTATGCAAACATGACTCCTTGTAAAAAGGTGTCAGTTTTGTTGCCAGATAAAAGGGTAAAAAACCAATTATCATATTTTTACTGGCAAATGAGGTTCCCATAGTGTAGATGCTTGCCCCGAGCTCTCATACTCTGATGGTGCAATAGCTGCATAAAGTTGTCGCCATGAACACAAAGTGTCCCACCCCTCTCTTTACATGACGTGAAGCACTCGCACCAAGTACCCTCAATCTTTTTTTTATTTCAAAGGAAACCCTGCCAGAGCAGGGTTACGAAAAATAGTTTAAGACTCTTTAGAGTGTTCCTCTCCACGGAAATCTTTAGTAAAAGGCGAAAGATTTATTCGCTCTGAAGAGAAACTAGAGTAAAGTTTAGTTCCATCATTCGTATTTACTTATTGGAACATCCTCTCCATTTATCCTATGGGACCTGTTCTTCGCGACTTTAGTAAAATTAAAACGTCCTTTGATACAACTTTAAATCAGTGATTATTTAATTTCCATTAATGTTTATAAACGAGGGTTACTTAAGTAAAGGTAATAGTATACTGCATATAGTTTACTTCGCATTGTGTTCATTGTACATAATTACAGTATTGGACCAATGGCGGACCCGTAAACATGGCCCAATAACTTGGTCAGCATCCGTTAGGTTTTTTAAATAAAGTCTCTTTTAATAAATATACTTGAATAAATATACTGTATCGTCATTTATTATGTGTATTATACATACCAACTGTCATCTATTATCTACATATGGCGCTGCATGTTTTCTTTAAACACTCGCCTTTTGCCCGTCCAAGGACAGGTGTATTGCAGTAAATCTGAAACTGGCAAGTGAAAAGCAGACGGCGACGTGCTATTCATTGCATTAATGCGTGTGCAATTTGTAAAGGCGCGGTGACACAGACCTATTCCATTTTACGGTTATAATCCCTTGTTCATCATGACGTCCTTTTTACTTTGATGTCTCAACAGCATTACGGAGATCGCGTGACGTGAGGGTTCTGCCTTTGTAGTGAGGGTTGTAAGTTGACGCCGAGGAGAGGAGGCCACCTTGGCCCCCGATGTGGAGTGACGTCAGCCGCTAATAATTATGAATGGGGGAATGGGTCCATTTGGAGGATGTCACCTGCTCTTGAAAAATAATGAGGGGGGCTGGTCGATGTGGAGTGACGTTATGAGAGTTAAGGACAGACATTACTGGGTGATTATAGTAGGTATTCGAGGAGGGGTGCGTCAAGCGTATGTATGGAGGTTGGGGGGGGTGTAAAAAGTACGCCTGCATCCAGAGAGGGGGACAGGGGATGGACCCGTAACTGCAATACACCCATCCTTGGAGTGAGTCGGAGATGGCTAGTCAGATAATAAATAGCTGCATAAAGTTGTCGCCATGAACACAAAGTGTCCGACCCGTCTCTTTACATGACGTGACGCACCCATATCCAGCAAACCTCAATCTTTTTTTATTTTAAAGGAAACCCTGCCAGAGCAGGGTTACGAAAAATAGTTTAAGACTCATTCGAGTGTTCCTCTCCACGGAAATCTTTAGTAAAAGGCGAAAGATTTATTCGCTCTGAAGAGAAACCAGAGTAAAGTTTAGTTCCATCATTCGTATGTACTTATCGGAGCACCCTCTCCATTTATCCTATGGGACCTGTTCTTCGCGACTTTAGTAAAATAAAAACGTCCTTTGATACAACTTTAAATCAGTGATTATTTAATTTCCATTAATGTTTTTACACGAGGGTTACTCAAGTAAAGGAGGGGGACAGGGGATGGACCCTTAACTGCAATAAACCCATCTTTGGAGTGAGACGGAAACGGCTAGTCAAATAATAAATAGCTGCATAAAGTTGTCGCCATGAACACAAAGTGTCCCACCCCTCTCTTTACATGACGTGAAGCACCCGCACCAAGTTCCCTCAATCTTTTTTTTTATTTCAAAGGAAACCCTGCCAGAGCAGGGTTACGAAAAATAGTTTAAGACTCATTAGAGTGTTCCTCTCCACGGAAATCTTTAGTAAAAGGCGAAAGATTTATTCGCTCTGAAGAGAAACCAGAGTAAAGTTTAGTTCAATCATTCGTATGTACTTATTGGAACACCCCCCCCATTTATCCTATGGGACCTGTTCTTCGCGACTTTAGTAAAATTAAAACGTCCTTTGATACAACTTTAAATCAGTGATTATTTAATTTCCATTAATGTTTTTAAACGAGGGTTACTCAAGTAAAGGTAATAGTATACTGCACATAGTTTACTTCGCATTGTGTTCATTGTACATAATTACAGTATTGGACCAATGGCGGACCCGTAAACATGGCCCAATAACTTGGTCAGCATCCGTTAGGTTTTTTAAATAAAGTCTCTTTTAATAAATATACTTGAATAAATATACTGTATCGTCATTTATTATGTGTATTATACATACCAACTGTCATCTATTATCTACATATGGCGCTGCATGTTTTATTTAAACACTCGCCTTTTGCCCGTCCAAGGACGGGTGTATTGCAGTAAATCTGAAACTGGCAAGTGAAAAGCAGACGGCGACGTGCTATTCATTGCATTAATACGTGTGCAATTTGTAAAGGCGCGGTGACACAGACCTATTCCATTTTACGGTTATAATCCCTTGTTCATCATGACGTCCATTTTACTTTGATGTCTCAACAGCATTACGGAGATCGCGTGACGTGAGGGTTTTGCCTTTGTTGTGAGGGTTATAAGTTGAAGCCGAGGAGAGGAGGCCCCTTGGCCCCCCATGTGGAGTGACGTCAGCCGCTAATAATTATGAATGGGGGGGGGGGTCCATTTGGAGGATGTCACCTGCTCTTGAAAAATAATGAGGGGGGCTGGTCGATGTGGAGTGAAGTTACGAGAGTTAAGGACAGACATTACTGGGAAATTATAGTAGGTATTCGAGGAGGGGTGCGTCAATCGTATGTATGGAGGTTGGGAGGGGAGGTGTAAAAAGTACGCGTGCATCCAGAGAGGGGGACAGGGGATGGACCCGTAACTGCAATACAACCATCCTTGGAGTGAGTCGGAGATGGCTAGTCAGATAATAAATAGCTGCATAAAGTTGTCGCCATGAACACAAAGTGTCCCACCCCTCTCTTTACATGACGTGACGCACCCATATCCAGCAAACCTCAATCTTTTTTCATTTTAAAGGAAACCCTGCCAGAGCAGGGTTACGAAAAATAGTTTAAGACTCATTCGAGTGTTCCTCTCCACGGAAATCTTTAGTAAAAGGCGAAAGATTTATTCGCTCTGAAGAGAAACCAGAGTAAAGTTTAGTTCCATCATTCGTATGTACTTATCGGAGCACCCTCTCCATTTATCCTGTGGGACCTGTTCTTCGCGACTTTAGTAAAATAAAAACGTCCTTTGATACAACTTTAAATCAGTGATTATTTAATTTCCATTAATGTGTTTACACGAGGGTTACTCAAGTAAAGGAGGGGGACAGGGGATGGACCCTTAACTGCAATAAACCCATCTTTGGAGTGAGACGGAAACGGCTAGTCAAATAATAAATAGCTGCATAAAGTTGTCGCCATGAACACAAAGTGTCCCACCCCTCTCTTTACATGACGTGAAGCACCCGCACCAAGTTCCCTCAATCTTTTTTTTATTTCAAAGGAAACCCTGCCAGAGCAGGGTTACGAAAAATAGTTTAAGACTCATTAGAGTGTTCCTCTCCACGGAAATCTTTAGTAAAAGGCGAAAGATTTATTCGCTCTGAAGAGAAACCAGAGTAAAGTTTAGTTCCATCATTCGTATGTACTTATTGGAACACCCTCCCCATTTATCCTATGGGACCTGTTCTTCGCGACTTTAGTAAAATTAAAACGTCCTTTGATACAACTTTAAATCAGTGATTATTTAATTTCCATTAATGTTTTTAAACGAGGGTTACTCAAGTAAAGGTAATAGTATACTGCACATAGTTTACTTCGCATTGTGTTCATTGTACATAATTACAGTATTGGACCAATGGCGGACCCGTAAACATGGCCCAATAACTTGGTCAGCATCCGTTAGGCTTTTTAAATAAAGTCTCTTTTAATAAATATACTTGAATAAATATACTGTATCGTCATTTATTATGTGTATTATACATACCAACTGTCATCTATTATCTACATATGGCGCTGCATGTTTTCTTTAAACACTCGCCTTTTGCCCGTCCAAGGACGGGTGTATTGCAGTAAATCTGAAACTGGCAAGTGAAAAGCAGACGGCGACGTGCTATTCATTGCATTAATGCGTGTGCAATTTGTAAAGGCGCGGTGACACAGACCTATTCCATTTTACGGTTATAATCCCTTGTTCATCATGACGTCCTTTTTACTTTGATGTCTCAACAGCATTACGGAGATCGCGTGACGTGAGAATTCTGCCTTTGTAGTGAGGGTTGTAAGTTGACGCCGAGGAAAGGAGGCCCCTTGGCCCCCCATGTGGAGTGACGTCAGCCGCTAATAATTATGAATGGGGGGGGGGGTCCATTTGGAGGATGTCACCTGCTCTTGAAAAATAATGAGGGGGGATGGTCGATGTGGAGTGACGTTATGAGAGTTAAGGACAGACATTACTGGGTGATTATAGTAGGTATTCGAGGAGGGGTGCGTGAAGCGTATGTATGGAGGTTGGGGGGGGTGTAAAAAGTACGCCTGCATCCAGAGAGGGGGACAGGGGATGGACCCGTAACTGCAATACACCCATCCTTGGAGTGAGTCGGAGATGGCTAGTCAGATAATAAATAGCTGCATAAAGTTGTCGCCATGAACACAAAGTGTCCCACCCCTCTCTTTACATGACGTGACACACCCATATCCAGCAAACCACAATCTTTTTTCATTTTAAAGGAAACCCTGCCAGAGCAGGGTTACGAAAAATAGTTTAAGACTCATTCGAGTGTTCCTCTCCACGGAAATCTTTAGTAAAAGGCGAAAGATTTATTCGCTCTGAAGAGAAACCAGAGTAAAGTTTAGTTCCATCATTCGTATGTACTTATCGGAGCACCCTCTCCATTTATCCTATGGGACCTTTTCTTCGCGACTTTAGTAAAATAAAAACGTCCTTTGATACAACTTTAAATCAGTGATTAATTAATTTCCATTAATGTTTTTAAACGAGGGTTACTCAAGTAAAGGTAATAGTATACTGCACATAGTTTACTTCGCATTGTGTTCATTGTACATAATTACAGTATTGGACCAATGGAGGACCCGTAAACATGGCCCAATAACTTGGTCAGCATCCGTTAGGTTTTTTAAATAAAGTCTCTTTTAATAAATATACTTGAATAAATATACTGTATCGTCATTTATTATGTGTATTATACATACCAACTGTCATCTATTATCTACATATGGCGCTGCATGTTTTCTTTAAACACTCGCCTTTTGCCCGTCCAAGGACAGGTGTATTGCAGTAAATCTGAAACTGGCAAGTGAAAAGCAGACGGCGACGTGCTATTCATTGCATTAATGCGTGTGCAATTTGTAAAGGCGCGGTGACACAGACCTATTGCATTTTACGGTTATAATCCCTTGTTCATCATGACGTCCTTTTTACTTTGATGTCTCAACAGCATTACGGAGATCGCGTGACGTGAGGGTTCTGCCTTTGTAGTGAGGGTTGTAAGTTGACGCCGAGGAGAGGAGGCCCCTTGGCCCCCCATGTGGAGTGACGTCAGCCGCTAATAATTATGAATGGGGGGGGGGTCCATTTGGAGGATGTCACCTGCTCTTGAAAAATAATGAGGGGGGCTGGTCGATGTGGAGTGACGTTATGAGAGTTAAGGACAGACATTACTGGGTGATTATAGTAGGTATTCGAGGAGGGGTGCGTCAAGCGTATGTATGGAGGTTGGGGGGGGTGTAAAAAGTACGCCTGCATCCAGAGAGGGGGACAGGGGATGGACCCGTAACTGCAATACACCCATCCTTGGAGTGAGTCGGAGATGGCTAGTCAGATAATAAATAGCTGCATAAAGTTGTTGCCATGAACACAAAGTGTCCCACCCCTCTCTTTACATGACGTGACGCACCCATATCCAGCAAACCTCAATCTTTTTTCATTTTAAAGGAAACCCTGCCAGAGCAGGGTTACGAAAAATAGTTTAAGACTCATTCGAGTGTTCCTCTCCACGGAAATCTTTAGTAAAAGGCGAAATATTTATTCGCTCTGAAGAGAAACCAGAGTAAAGTTTAGTTCCATCATTCGTATGTACTTATCGGAGCACCCTCTCCATTTATCCTATGGGACCTTTTCTTCGCGACTTTAGTAAAATAAAAACGTCCTTTGATACAACTTTAAATCAGTGATTAATTAATTTCCATTAATGTTTTTACACGAGGGTTACTCAAGTAAAGGAGGGGGACAGGGGATGGACCCTTAACTGCAATACACCCATCTTTGGAGTGAGACAGAAACGGCTAGTCAAATAATAAATAGCTGCATAAAGTTGTCGCCATGAACACAAAGTGTCCCACCCCTCTCTTTACATGACGTGAAGCACCCGCACCAAGTTCCCTCAATCTTTTTTTTTATTTCAAAGGAAACCCTGCCAGAGCAGGGTTACGAAAAATAGTTTAAGACTCATTCGAGTGTTCCTCTCCACGGAAATCTTTAGTAAAAGGCGAAAGATTTATTCGCTCTGAAGAGAAACCAGAGTAAAGTTTAGTTCCATCATTCGTATGTACTTATCGGAGCACCCTCTCCATTTATCCTATGGGACCTTTTCTTCGCGACTTTAGTAAAATAAAAACGTCCTTTGATACAACTTTAAATCAGTGATTAATTAATTTCCATTAATGTTTTTAAACGAGGGTTACTCAAGTAAAGGTAATAGTATACTGCACATAGTTTACTTCGCATTGTGTTCATTGTACATAATTACAGTATTGGACCAATGGCGGACCCGTAAACATGGCCCAATAACTTGGTCAGCATCCGTTAGGTTTTTTAAATAAAGTCTCTTTTAATAAATATACTTGAATAAATATACTGTATCGTCATTTATTATGTGTATTATACATACCAACTGTCATCTATTATCTACATATGGCGCTGCATGTTTTCTTTAAACACTCGCCTTTTGCCCGTCCAAGGACAGGTGTATTGCAGTAAATCTGAAACTGGCAAGTGAAAAGCAGACGGCGACGTGCTATTCATTGCATTAATGCGTGTGCAATTTGTAAAGGCGCGGTGACACAGACCTATTGCATTTTACGGTTATAATCCCTTGTTCATCATGACGTCCTTTTTACTTTGATGTCTCAACAGCATTACGGAGATCGCGTGACGTGAGGGTTCTGCCTTTGTAGTGAGGGTTGTAAGTTGACGCCGAGGAGAGGAGGCCCCTTGGCCCCCCATGTGGAGTGACGTCAGCCGCTAATAATTATGAATGGGGGGGGGGTCCATTTGGAGGATGTCACCTGCTCTTGAAAAATAATGAGGGGGGCTGGTCGATGTGGAGTGACGTTATGAGAGTTAAGGACAGACATTACTGGGTGATTATAGTAGGTATTCGAGGAGGGGTGCGTCAAGCGTATGTATGGAGGTTGGGGGGGGTGTAAAAAGTACGCCTGCATCCAGAGAGGGGGACAGGGGATGGACCCGTAACTGCAATACACCCATCCTTGGAGTGAGTCGGAGATGGCTAGTCAGATAATAAATAGCTGCATAAAGTTGTTGCCATGAACACAAAGTGTCCCACCCCTCTCTTTACATGACGTGACGCACCCATATCCAGCAAACCTCAATCTTTTTTCATTTTAAAGGAAACCCTGCCAGAGCAGGGTTACGAAAAATAGTTTAAGACTCATTCGAGTGTTCCTCTCCACGGAAATCTTTAGTAAAAGGCGAAATATTTATTCGCTCTGAAGAGAAACCAGAGTAAAGTTTAGTTCCATCATTCGTATGTACTTATCGGAGCACCCTCTCCATTTATCCTATGGGACCTTTTCTTCGCGACTTTAGTAAAATAAAAACGTCCTTTGATACAACTTTAAATCAGTGATTAATTAATTTCCATTAATGTTTTTACACGAGGGTTACTCAAGTAAAGGAGGGGGACAGGGGATGGACCCTTAACTGCAATACACCCATCTTTGGAGTGAGACAGAAACGGCTAGTCAAATAATAAATAGCTGCATAAAGTTGTCGCCATGAACACAAAGTGTCCCACCCCTCTCTTTACATGACGTGAAGCACCCGCACCAAGTTCCCTCAATCTTTTTTTTTATTTCAAAGGAAACCCTGCCAGAGCAGGGTTACGAAAAATAGTTTAAGACTCATTCGAGTGTTCCTCTCCACGGAAATCTTTAGTAAAAGGCGAAAGATTTATTCGCTCTGAAGAGAAACCAGAGTAAAGTTTAGTTCCATCATTCGTATGTACTTATCGGAGCACCCTCTCCATTTATCCTATGGGACCTTTTCTTCGCGACTTTAGTAAAATAAAAACGTCCTTTGATACAACTTTAAATCAGTGATTAATTAATTTCCATTAATGTTTTTAAACGAGGGTTACTCAAGTAAAGGTAATAGTATACTGCACATAGTTTACTTCGCATTGTGTTCATTGTACATAATTACAGTATTGGACCAATGGCGGACCCGTAAACATGGCCCAATAACTTGGTCAGCATCCGTTAGGTTTTTTAAATAAAGTCTCTTTTAATAAATATACTTGAATAAATATACTGTATCGTCATTTATTATGTGTATTATACATACCAACTGTCATCTATTATCTACATATGGCGCTGCATGTTTTCTTTAAACACTCGCCTTTTGCCCGTCCAAGGACAGGTGTATTGCAGTAAATCTGAAACTGGCAAGTGAAAAGCAGACGGCGACGTGCTATTCATTGCATTAATGCGTGTGCAATTTGTAAAGGCGCGGTGACACAGACCTATTGCATTTCACGGTTATAATCCCTTGTTCATCATGACGTCCTTTTTACTTTGATGTCTCAACAGCATTACGGAGATCGCGTGACGTGAGGGTTCTGCCTTTGTAGTGAGGGTTGTAAGTTGACGCCGAGGAGAGGAGGCCCCTTGGCCCCCCATGTGGAGTGACGTCAGCCGCTAATAATTATGAATGGGGGGGGGGTCCATTTGGAGGATGTCACCTGCTCTTGAAAAATAATGAGGGGGGCTGGTCGTTGTGGAGTGACGTTATGAGAGTTAAGGACAGACATTACTGGGTGATTATAGTAGGTATTCGAGGAGGGGTGCGTCAAGCGTATGTATGGAGGTTGGGGGGGGTGTAAAAAGTACGCCTGCATCCAGAGAGGGGGACAGGGGATGGACCCGTAACTGCAATACACCCATCCTTGGAGTGAGTCGGAGATGGCTAGTCAGATAATAAATAGCTGCATAAAGTTGTTGCCATGAACACAAAGTGTCCCACCCCTCTCTTTACATGACGTGACGCACCCATATCCAGCAAACCTCAATCTTTTTTCATTTTAAAGGAAACCCTGCCAGAGCAGGGTTACGAAAAATAGTTTAAGACTCATTCGAGTGTTCCTCTCCACGGAAATCTTTAGTAAAAGGCGAAATATTTATTCGCTCTGAAGAGAAACCAGAGTAAAGTTTAGTTCCATCATTCGTATGTACTTATCGGAGCACCCTCTCCATTTATCCTATGGGACCTTTTCTTCGCGACTTTAGTAAAATAAAAACGTCCTTTGATACAACTTTAAATCAGTGATTAATTAATTTCCATTAATGTTTTTACACGAGGGTTACTCAAGTAAAGGAGGGGGACAGGGGATGGACCCTTAACTGCAATACACCCATCTTTGGAGTGAGACAGAAACGGCTAGTCAAATAATAAATAGCTGCATAAAGTTGTCGCCATGAACACAAAGTGTCCCACCCCTCTCTTTACATGACGTGAAGCACCCGCACCAAGTTCCCTCAATCTTTTTTTTTATTTCAAAGGAAACCCTGCCAGAGCAGGGTTACGAAAAATAGTTTAAGACTCATTAGAGTGTTCCTCTCCACGGAAATCTTTAGTAAAAGGCGAAAGATTTATTCGCTCTGAAGAGAAACCAGAGTAAAGTTAAGTTCCATCATTCGTATGTACTTATTGGAACACCCTCTCCATTTATCCTATGGGACCTGTTCTTCGCGACTTTAGTAAAATGAAAACGTCCTTTGATACAACTTTAAATCAGTGATTATTTAATTTCCATTAATGTTTTTAAACGAGGGTTACTCAAGTAAAGGTAATAGTATACTGCACATAGTTTACTTCGCATTGTGTTCATTGTACATAATTACAGTATTGGACCAATGGCGGACCCGTAAACATGGCACAATAACTTGGTCAGCATCCGTTAGGTTTTTTAAATAAAGTCTCTTTTAATAAATATACTTGAATAAATATACTGTATCGTCATTTATTATGTGTATTATACATACCAACTGTCATCTATTATCTACATATGGCGCTGCATGTTTTCTTTAAACACTCGCCTTTTGCCCGTCCAAGGACAGGTGTATTGCAGTAAATCTGAAACTGGCAAGTGAAAAGCAGACGGCGACGTGCTATTCATTGCATTAATGCGTGTGCAATTTGTAAAGGCGCGGTGACACAGACCTATTCCATTTTACGGTTATAATCCCTTGTTCATCATGACGTCCTTTTTACTTTGATGTCTCAACAGCATTACGGAGATCGCGTGACGTGAGGGTTCTGCCTTTGTAGTGAGGGTTGTAAGTTGACGCCGAGGAGAGGAGGCCACCTTCGCCCCCGATGTGGAGTGACGTCAGCCGCTAATAATTATGAATGGGGGAATGGGTCCATTTGGAGGATGTCACCTGCTCTTGAAAAATAATGAGGGGGGCTGGTCGATGTGGAGTGACGTTATGAGAGTTAAGGACAGACATTACTGGGTGATTATAGTAGGTATTCGAGGAGGGGTGCGTCAAGCGTATGTATGGAGGTTGGGGGGGGTGTAAAAAGTACGCCTGCATCCAGAGAGGGGGACAGGGGATGGACCCGTAACTGCAATACACCCATCCTTGGAGTGAGTCGGAGATGGCTAGTCAGATAATAAATAGCTGCATAAAGTTGTCGCCATGAACACAAAGTGTCCGACCCGTCTCTTTACATGACGTGACGCACCCATATCCAGCAAACCTCAATCTTTTTTTATTTTAAAGGAAACCCTGCCAGAGCAGGGTTACGAAAAATAGTTTAAGACTCATTAGAGTGTTCCTCTCCACGGAAATCTTTAGTAAAAGGCGAAAGATTTATTCGCTCTGAAGAGAAACCAGAGTAAAGTTTAGTTCCATCATTCGTATGTACTTATTGGAACACCCTCTCCATTTATCCTATGGGACCTGTTCTTCGCGACTTTAGTAAAATGAAAACGTCCTTTGATACAACTTTAAATCAGTGATTATTTAATTTCCATTAATGTTTTTAAACGAGGGTTACTCAAGTAAAGGTAATAGTATACTGCACATAGTTTACTTCGCATTGTGTTCATTGTACATAATTACAGTATTGGACCAATGGCGGACCCGTAAACATGGCCCAATAACTTGGTCAGCATCCGTTAGGCTTTTTAAATAAAGTCTCTTTTAATAAATATACTTGAATAAATATACTGTATCGTCATTTATTATGTGTATTATACATACCAACTGTCATCTATTATCTACATATGGCGCTGCATGTTTTCTTTAAACACTCGCCTTTTGCCCGTCCAAGGACAGGTGTATTGCAGTAAATCTGAAACTGGCAAGTGAAAAGCAGACGGCGACGTGCTATTCATTGCATTAATGCGTGTGCAATTTGTAAAGGCGCGGTGACACAGACCTATTCCATTTTACGGTTATAATCCCTTGTTCATCATGACGTCCATTTTACTTTGATGTCTCAACAGCATTACGGAGATCGCGTGACGTGAGGGTTCTGCCTTTGTAGTGAGGGTTGTAAGTTGACGCCGAGGAGAGGAGGCCACCTTGGCCCCCGATGTGGAGTGACGTCAGCCGCTAATAATTATGAATGGGGGAATGGGTCCATTTGGAGGATGTCACCTGCTCTTGAAAAATAATGAGGGGGGCTGGTCGATGTGGAGTGACGTTATGAGAGTTAAGGACAGACATTACTGGGTGATTATAGTAGGTATTCGAGGAGGGGTGCGTCAAGCGTATGTATGGAGGTTGGGGGGGTGTAAAAAGTACGCCTGCATCCAGAGAGGGGGACAGGGGATGGACCCGTAACTGCAATACACCCATCCTTGGAGTGAGTTGGAGATGGCTAGTCAGATAATAAATAGCTGCATAAAGTTGTCGCCATGAACACAAAGTGTCCGACCCGTCTCTTTACATGACGTGACGCACCCATATCCAGCAAACCTCAATCTTTTTTTATTTTAAAGGAAACCCTGCCAGAGCAGGGTTACGAAAAATAGTTTAAGACTCATTCGAGTGTTCCTCTCCACGGAAATCTTTAGTAAAAGGCGAAAGATTTATTCGCTCTGAAGAGAAACCAGAGTAAAGTTTAGTTCCATCATTCGTATGTACTTATCGGAGCACCCTCTCCATTTATCCTATGGGACCTGTTCTTCGCGACTTTAGTAAAATAAAAACGTCCTTTGATACAACTTTAAATCAGTGATTATTTAATTTCCATTAATGTTTTTACACGAGGGTTACTCAAGTAAAGGAGGGGGACAGGGGATGGACCCTTAACTGCAATAAACCCATCTTTGGAGTGAGACGGAAACGGCTAGTCAAATAATAAATAGCTGCATAAAGTTGTCGCCATGAACACAAAGTGTCCCACCCCTCTCTTTACATGACGTGAAGCACCCGCACCAAGTTCCCTCAATCTTTTTTTTTATTTCAAAGGAAACCCTGCCAGAGCAGGGTTACGAAAAATAGTTTAAGACTCATTAGAGTGTTCCTCTCCACGGAAATCTTTAGTAAAAGGCGAAAGATTTATTCGCTCTGAAGAGAAACCAGAGTAAAGTTTAGTTCAATCATTCGTATGTACTTATTGGAACACCCCCCCCATTTATCCTATGGGACCTGTTCTTCGCGACTTTAGTAAAATTAAAACGTCCTTTGATACAACTTTAAATCAGTGATTATTTAATTTCCATTAATGTTTTTAAACGAGGGTTACTCAAGTAAAGGTAATAGTATACTGCACATAGTTTACTTCGCATTGTGTTCATTGTACATAATTACAGTATTGGACCAATGGCGGACCCGTAAACATGGCCCAATAACTTGGTCAGCATCCGTTAGGCTTTTTAAATAAAGTCTCTTTTAATAAATATACTTGAATAAATATACTGTATCGTCATTTATTATGTGTATTATACATACCAACTGTCATCTATTATCTACATATGGCGCTGCATGTTTTCTTTAAACACTCGCCTTTTGCCCGTCCAAGGACGGGTGTATTGCAGTAAATCTGAAACTGGCAAGTGAAAAGCAGACGGCGACGTGCTATTCATTGCATTAATGCGTGTGCAATTTGTAAAGGCGCGGTGACACAGACCTATTCCATTTTACGGTTATAATCCCTTGTTCATCATGACGTCCATTTTACTTTGATGTCTCAACAGCATTACGGAGATCGCGTGACGTGAGGGTTCTGCCTTTGTTGTGAGGGTTATAAGTTGAAGCCGAGGAGAGGAGGCCCCTTGGCCCCCCATGTGGAGTGACGTCAGCCGCTAATAATTATGAATGGGGGGGGGGGTCCATTTGGAGGATGTCACCTGCTCTTGAAAAATAATGAGGGGGGCTGGTCGATGTGGAGTGACGTTACGAGAGTTAAGGACAGACATTACTGGGTAATTATAGTAGGTATTCGAGGAGGGGTGCGTCAATCGTATGTATGGAGGTTGGGGGGGGAGGTGTAAAAAGTACGCGTGCATCCAGAGAGGGGGACAGGGGATGGACTCGTAACTGCAATACAACCATCCTTGGAGTGAGTCGGAGATGGCTAGTCAGATAATAAATAGCTGCATAAAGTTGTCGCCATGAACACAAAGTGTCCCACCCCTCTCTTTACATGACGTGACGCACCCATATCCAGCAAACCTCAATCTTTTTTCATTTTAAAGGAAACCCTGCCAGAGCAGGGTTACGAAAAATAGTTTAAGACTCATTCGAGTGTTCCTCTCCACGGAAATCTTTAGTAAAAGGCGAAAGATTTATTCGCTCTGAAGAGAAACCAGAGTAAAGTTTAGTTCCATCATTCGTATGTACTTATCGGAGCACCCTCTCCATTTATCCTATGGGACCTGTTCTTCGCGACTTTAGTAAAATAAAAACGTCCTTTGATACAACTTTAAATCAGTGATTATTTAATTTCCATTAATGTACACTATGGGAACCTCATTTGCCAGTAAAAATATGATAATTGGTTTTTTACCCTTTTATCTGGCAACAAAACTGACACCTTTTTACAAGGAGTCATGTATCAGAGTTATGTCTTTTGTTTGTATTATAACTGCAGGTATTGCGGTCTATGCAAACATGACTCCTTGTAAAAAGGTGTCAGTTTTGTTGCCAGATAAAAGGGTAAAAAACCAATTATCATATTTTTACTGGCAAATGAGGTTCCCATAGTGTAGATGCTTGCCCCGAGCTCTCATACTCTGATGGTGCAATAGCTGCATAAAGTTGTCGCCATGAACACAAAGTGTCCCACCCCTCTCTTTACATGACATGAAGCACCCGCACGAAGTTCCCTCAATCTTTTTTTTTATTTCAAAGGAAACCCTGCCAGAGCAGGGTTACGAAAAATAGTTTAAGACTCATTAGAGTGTTCCTCTCCACGGAAATCTTTAGTAAAAGGCGAAAGATTAATTCGCTCTGAAGAGAAACCAGAGTAAAGTTTAGTTCCATCATTCGTATGTACTTATTGGAACACCCTCTCCATTTATCCTATGGGACCTGTTCTTCACGACTTTAGTAAAATTAAAACGTCCTTTGATACAACTTTAAATCAGTGATTATTTAATTTCCATTAATGTTTTTAAACGAGGGTTACTCAAGTAAAGGTAATAGTATACTGCACATAGTTTACTTCGCATTGTGTTCATTGTACATAATTACAGTATTGGACCAATGGCGGACCCGTAAACATGGCCCAATAACTTGGTCAGCAACCGTTAGGTTTTTTAAATAAAGTCTCTTTTAATAAATATACTTGAATAAATATACTGTATCGTCATTTATTATGTGTATTATACATACCAACTGTCATCTATTATCTACATATGGCGCTGCATGTTTTCTTTAAACACTCGCCTTTTGCCCGTCCAAGGACAGGTGTATTGCAGTAAATCTGAAACTGGCAAGTGAAAAGCAGACGGCGACGTGCTATTCATTGCATTAATGCGTGTGCAATTTGTAAAGGCGCGGTGACACAGACCTATTCCATTTTACGGTAATAATCCCTTGTTCATCATGACGTCCTTTTTACTTTGATGTCTCAACAGCATTACGGAGATCGCGTGACGTGAGGGTTCTGCCTTTGTAGTGAGGGTTGTAAGTTGACGCCGAGGAGAGGAGGACCCTTGGCCCCCCATGTGGAGTGACGTCAGCCGCTAAAAATTATGAATGGGGGGGGGGGGTCCATTTGGAGGATGTCACCTGCTCTTGAAAAATAATGAGGGGGGCTGGTCGATGTGGAGTGACGTTATGAGAGTTAAGGACAGACATTACTGGGTGATTATAGTAGGTATTCGAGGAGGGGTGCGTCAAGCGTATGTATGGAGGTTGGGGGGGGGTGTAAAAAGTACGCCTGCATCCAGAGAGGGGGACAGGGGATGGACCCGTAACTGCAATACACCCATCCTTGGAGTGAGTCGGAGATGGCTAGTCAGATAATAAATAGCTGCATAAAGTTGTCGCCATGAACACAAAGTGTCCCACCCCTCTCTTTACATGACGTGACGCACCCATATCCAGCAAACCTCAATCTTTTTTTTATTTTAAAGGAAACCCTGCCAGAGCAGGGTTACGAAAAATAGTTTAAGACTCATTCGAGTGTTCCTCTCCACGGAAATCTTTAGTAAAAGGCGAAAGATTTATTCGCTCTGAAGAGAAACCAGAGTAAAGTTTAGTTCCATCATTCGTATGTACTTATCGGAGCACCCTCTCCATTTATCCTATGGGACCTGTTCTTCGCGACTTTAGTAAAATAAAAACGTCCTTTGATACAACTTTAAATCAGTGATTAATTAATTGCCATTAATGTTTTTACACGAGGGTTACTCAAGTAAAGGAGGGGGACAGGGGATGGACCCTTAACTGCAATACACCCATCTTTGGAGTGAGACGGAGACGGCTAGTCAAATAATAAATAGCTGCATAAAGTTGTCGCCATGAACACAAAGTGTCCCACCCCTCTCTTTACATGACGTGAAGCACCCGCACCAAGTACCCTCAATCTTTTTTTTATTTCAAAGGAAACCCTGCCAGAGCAGGGTTACGAAAAACAGTTTAAGACTCATTAGAGTGTTCCTCTCCACGGAAATCTTTAGTAAAAGGCGAAAGATTTATTCGCTCTGAAGAGAAACTAGAGTAAAGTTTAGTTCCATCATTCGTATGTACTTATTGGAACACCCTCTCCATTTATCCTATGGGACCTGTTCTTCGCGACTTTAGTAAAATTAAAACGTCCTTTGATACAACTTTAAATCAGTGATTATTTAATTTCCATTAATGTTTTTAAACGAGGGTTACTCAAGTAAAGGTAATAGTATACTGCACATAGTTTACTTCGCATTGTGTTCATTGTACATAATTACAGTATTGGACCAATGGCGGACCCGTAAACATGGCCCAATAACTTGGTCAGCAACCGTTAGGTTTTTTAAATAAAGTCTCTTTTAATAAATATACTTGAATACATATACTGTATCGTCATTTATTATGTGTATTATACATACCAACTGTCATCTATTATCTACATATGGCGCTGCATGTTTTCTTTAAACACTCGCCTTTTGCCCGTCCAAGGACAGGTGTATTGCAGTAAATCTGAAACTGGCAAGTGAAAAGCAGACGGCGACGTGCTATTCATTGCATTAATGCGTGTGCAATTTGTAAAGGCGCGGTGACACAGACCTATTCCATTTTACGGTTATAATCCGTTGTTCATCATGACGTCCTTTTTACTTTGATGTCTCAACAGCATTACGGAGATCGCGTGACGTGAGGGTTCTGCCTTTGTAGTGAGGGTTGTAAGTTGACGCCGAGGAGAGGAGGCCCCTTGGCTCCCCATGTGGAGTGACGTCAACCGCTAATAATTATGAATGGGGGGGAGGTGTCCATTTGGAGGATGTCAGCTGCTCTTGAAAATTAATGAGGGGGGCTGGTCGATGTGGAGTGACGTTACGAGAGTTAAGGACAGACATTACTGGGTGATTATAGTAGGTATTCGAGGAGGGGTGCGTCAAGCGTATGTATGGAGGTTGGGGGGGGTGTAAAAAGTACGCCTGCATCCAGAGAGGGGGACAGGGAATGGACCCGTAACTGCAATACACCCATCCTTGGAGTGAGTCGGAGATGGCTAGTCAGATAATAAATAGCTGCATAAAGTTGTCGCCATGAACACAAAGTGTCCGACCCCTCTCTTTACATGACGTGACGCACCCATATCCAGCAAACCTCAATCTTTTTTTATTTTAAAGGAAACCCTGCCAGAGCAGGGTTACGAAAAATAGTTTAAGACTCATTCGAGTGTTCCTCTCCACGGAAATCTTTAGTAAAAGGCGAAAGATTTATTCGCTCTGAAGCGAAACCAGAGTAAAGTTTAGTTCCATCATTCGTATGTACTTATCGGAGCACCCTCTCCATTTATCCTATGGGACCTGTTCTTCGCGACTTTAGTAAAATAAAAACGTCCTTTGATACAACTTTAAATCAGTGATTATTTAATTTCCATTAATGTGTTTACACGAGGGTTACTCAAGTAAAGGAGGGGGACAGGGGATGGACCCTTAACTGCAATAAACCCATCTTTGGAGTGAGACGGAAACGGCTAGTCAAATAATAAATAGCTGCATAAAGTTGTCGCCATGAACACAAAGTGTCCCACCCCTCTCTTTACATGACGTGAAGCACCCGCACCAAGTTCCCTCAATCTTTTTTTTATTTCAAAGGAAACCATGCCAGAGCAGGGTTACGAAAAATAGTTTAAGACTCATTAGAGTGTTCCTCTCCACGGAAATCTTTAGTAAAAGGCGAAAGATTTATTCGCTCTGAAGAGAAACCAGAGTAAAGTTTAGTTCCATCATTCGTATGTACTTATTGGAACACCCTCCCCATTTATCCTATGGGACCTGTTCTTCGCGACTTTAGTAAAATTAAAACGTCCTATGATACAACTTTAAATCAGTGATTATTTAATTTCCATTAATGTTTTTAAACGAGGGTTACTCAAGTAAAGGTAATAGTATACTGCACATAGTTTACTTCGCATTGTGTTCATTGTACATAATTACAGTATTGGACCAATGGCGGACCCGTAAACATGGCCCAATAACTTGGTCAGCATCCGTTAGGCTTTTTAAATAAAGTCTCTTTTAATAAATATACTTGAATAAATATACTGTATCGTCATTTATTATGTGTATTATACATACCAACTGTCATCTATTATCTACATATGGCGCTGCATGTTTTCTTTAAACACTCGCCTTTTGCCCGTCCAAGGACGGGTGTATTGCAGTAAATCTGAAACTGGCAAGTGAAAAGCAGACGGCGACGTGCTATTCATTGCATTAATGCGTGTGCAATTTGTAAAGGCGCGGTGACACAGACCTATTCCATTTTACGGTTATAATCCCTTGTTCATCATGACGTCCTTTTTACTTTGATGTCTCAACAGCATTACGGAGATCGCGTGACGTGAGGGTTCTGCCTTTGTAGTGAGGGTTGTAAGTTGACGCCGAGGAGAGGAGGCCCCTTGGCCCCCCATGTGGAGTGACGTCAGCCGCTAATAATTATGAATGGGGGGGGGGGTCCATTTGGAGGATGTCACCTGCTCTTGAAAAATAATGAGGGGGGCTGGTCGATGTGGAGTGACGTTATGAGAGTTAAGGACAGACATTACTGGGTGATTATAGTAGGTATTCGAGGAGGGGTGCGTCAAGCGTATGTATGGAGGTTGGGGGGGGGTGTAAAAAGTACGCCTGCATCCAGAGAGGGGGACAGGGGATGGACCCGTAACTGCAATACACCCATCCTTGGAGTGAGTCGGAGATGGCTAGTCAGATAATAAATAGCTGCATAAAGTTGTCGCCATGAACACAAAGTGTCCCACCCCTCTCTTTACATGACGTGACGCACCCATATCCAGCAAACCTCAATCTTTTTTTTTTATTTTAAAGGAAACCCTGCCAGAGCAGGGTTACGAAAAATAGTTTAAGACTCATTCGAGTGTTCCTCTCCACGGAAATCTTTAGTAAAAGGCGAAAGATTTATTCGCTCTGAAGAGAAACCAGAGTAAAGTTTAGTTCCATCATTCGTATGTACTTATCGGAGCACCCTCTCCATTTATCCTATGGGACCTGTTCTTCGCGACTTTAGTAAAATAAAAACGTCCTTTGATACAACTTTAAATCAGTGATTAATTAATTTCCATTAATGTTTTTACACGAGGGTTACTCAAGTAAAGGAGGGGGACAGGGGATGGACCCTTAACTGCAATACACCCATCTTTGGAGTGAGACGGAGACGGCTAGTCAAATAATAAATAGCTGCATAAAGTTGTCGCCATGAACACAAAGTGTCCCACCCCTCTCTTTACATGACGTGAAGCACCCGCACCAAGTACCCTCAATCTTTTTTTTATTTCAAAGGAAACCCTGCCAGAGCAGGGTTACGAAAAATAGTTTAAGACTCTTTAGAGTGTTCCTCTCCACGGAAATCTTTAGTAAAAGGCGAAAGATTTATTCGCTCTGAAGGGAAACCAGAGTAAAGTTTAGTTCCATCATTCGTATGTACTTATTGGAACACCCTCTCAATTTATCCTATGGGACCTGTTCTTCGCGACTTTAGTAAAATTAAAACGTCCTTTGATACAACTTTAAATCAGTGATTATTTAATTTCCATTAATGTTTTTAAACGAGGGTTACTCAAGTAAAGGTAATAGTATACTGCACATAGTTTACTTCGCATTGTGTTCATTGTACATAATTACAGTATTGGACCAATGGCGGACCCGTAAACATGGCCCAATAACTTGGTCAGCATCCGTTAGGTTTTTTAAATAAAGTCTCTTTTAATAAATATACTTGAATAAATATACTGTATCGTCATTTATTATGTGTATTATACATACCAACTGTCATCTATTATCTACATATGGCGCTGCATGTTTTCTTTAAACACTCGCCTTTTGCCCGTCCAAGGACAGGTGTATTGCAGTAAATCTGAAACTGGCAAGTGAAAAGCAGACGGCGACGTGCTATTCATTGCATTAATGCGTGTGCAATTTGTAAAGGCGCGGTGACACAGACCTATTCCATTTTACGGTTATAATCCCTTGTTCATCATGACGTCCTTTTTACTTTGATGTCTCAACAGCATTACGGAGATCGCGTGACGTGAGGGTTCTGCCTTTGTAGTGAGCGTTGTAAGTTGACGCCGAGGAGAGGAGGCCTCTTGGCCCCCCATGTGGAGTGACGTCAGCCGCTAATAATTATGAATGGGGGGGGGGGGTCCATTTGGAGGATGTCACCTGCTCTTGAAAAATAATGAGGGGGGCTGGTCGATGTGGAGTGACGTTATGAGAGTTAAGGACAGACATTACTGGGAGATTATAGTAGGTATTCGAGGAGGGGTGCGTCAAGCGTATGTATGGAGGTTGGGGGGGGTGTAAAAAGTACGCCTGCATCCAGAGAGGGGGACAGGGGATGGACCCGTAACTGCAATACACCCATCCTTGGAGTGAGTCGGAGATGGCTAGTCAGATAATAAATAGGCGCATAAAGTTGTCGCCATGAACACAAAGTGTCCCACCCCTCTCTTTACATGACGTGACGCACCCATATCCAGCAAACCTCACCCTTTTTTTTATTTTAAAGGAAACCCTGCCAGAACAGGGTTACGAAAAATAGTTTAAGACTCATTCGAGTGTTCCTCTCAACGGAAATCTTTAGTAAAAGGCGAAAGATTTATTCGCTCTGAAGAGAAACCAGAGTAAAGTTTAGTTCCATCATTCGTATGTACTTATCGGAGCACCCTCTCCATTTATCCTATGGGACCTGTTCTTCGCGACTTTAGTAAAATAAAAACGTCCTTTGATACAACTTTAAATCAGTGATTAATTAATTTCCATCAATGTTTTATACGAGGGTTACTCAAGTAAAGGAGGGGGACAGGGGATGGACCCTTAACTGCAATACACCCATCTTTGGAGTGAGACGGAAACGGCTAGTCAAATAATAAATAGCTGCATAAAGTTGTCGCCATGAACACAAAGTGTCCCACCCCTCTCTTTACATGACGTGACGCACCCATATCCAGCAAACCTCAATCTTTTTTTTTATTTTAAAGGAAACCCTGCCAGAGCAGGGTTACGAAAAATAGTTTAAGACTCATTAGAGTGTTCCTCTCCACGGAAATCTTTAGTAAAAGGCGAAAGATTTATTCGCTCTGAAGAGAAACCAGAGTAAAGTTTACTTCCATCATTCGTATGTACTTATCGGAGCACCCTCTCCATTTATCCTATGGGACCTGTTCTTCGCGACTTTAGTAAAATAAAAACGTCCTTTGATACAACTTTAAATCAGTGATTAATTAATTTCCATTAATGTTTTTACACGAGGGTTACTCAAGTAAAGGAGGGAGACAGGGGATGGACCCTTAACTGCAATACACCCATCTTTGGAGTGAGACGGAAACGGCTAGTCAAATAATAAATAGCTGCATAAAGTTGTCGCCATGAACACAAAGTGTCCCACCCCTCTCTTTACATGACGTGAAGCACCCGCACCAAGTTCCCTCAATCTTTTTTTTTATTTCAAAGGAAACCCTGCCAGAGCAGGGTTACGAAAAATAGTTTAAGACTCATTAGAGTGTTCCTCTACACGGAAATCTTTAGTAAAAGGCGAAAGATTTATTCGCTCTGAAGAGAAACCAGAGTAAAGTTTAGTTCCATCATTCGTATGTACTTATTGGAACACCCTCTCCATTTATCCTATGGGACCTGTTCTTCGCGACTTTAGTAAAATAAAAACGTCCTTTGATGCAACTTTAAATCAGTGATTAATTAATTTCCATTAATGTTTTTACACGAGGGTTACTCAAGTAAAGGAGGGGGACAGGGGATGGACCCTTAACTGCAATACACCCATCTTTGGAGTGAGACGGAAACGGCTAGTCAAATAATAAATAGCTGCATAAAGTTGTCGCCATGAACACAAAGTGTCCCACCCCTCTCTTTACATGACGTGAAGCACCCGCACCAAGTTCCCTCAATCTTTTTTTTTATTTCAAAGGAAACCCTGCCAGAGCAGGGTTACGAAAAATAGTTTAAGACTCATTAGAGTGTTCCTCTCCACGGAAATCTTTAGTAAAAGGCGAAAGATTTATTCGCTCTGAAGAGAAACCAGAGTAAAGTTTAGTTCCATCATTCGTATGTACTTATCGGAGCACCCTCTCCATTTATCCTATGGGACCTGTTCTTCGCGACTTTAGTAAAATAAAAACGTCCTTTGATACAACTTTAAATCAGTGATTAATTAATTTCCATTAATGTTTTTACACGAGGGTTACTCAAGTAAAGGAGGGGGACAGGGGATGGACCCTTAACTGCAATACACCCATCTTTGGAGTGAGACGGAAACGGCTAGTCAAATAATAAATAGCTGCATAAAGTTGTCGCCATGAACACAAAGTGTCCCACCCCTCTCTTTACATGACGTGAAGCACCCGCACCAAGTTCCCTCAATCTTTTTTTTTATTTCAAAGGAAACCCTGCCAGAGCAGGGTTACGAAAAATAGTTTAAGACTCATTAGAGTGTTCCTCTCCACGGAAATCTTTAGTAAAAGGCGAAAGATTTATTCGCTCTGAAGAGAAACCAGAGTAAAGTTTAGTTCCATCATTCGTATGTACTTATCGGAGCACCCTCTCCATTTATCCTATGGGACCTGTTCTTCGCGACTTTAGTAAAATAAAAACGTCCTTTGATACAACTTTAAATCAGTGATTAATTAATTTCCATTAATGTTTTTACACGAGGGTTACTCAAGTAAAGGAGGGGGACAGGGGATGGACCCTTAACTGCAATACACCCATCTTTGGAGTGAGACGGAAACGGCTAGTCAAATAATAAATAGCTGCATAAAGTTGTCGCCATGAACACAAAGTGTCCCACCCCTCTCTTTACATGACGTGAAGCACCCGCACCAAGTACCCTCAATCTTTTTTTTATTTCAAAGGAAACCCTGCCAGAGCAGGGTTACGAAAAATAGTTTAAGACTCTTTAGAGTGTTCCTCTCCACGGAAATCTTTAGTAAAAGGCGAAAGATTTATTCGCTCTGAAGAGAAACCAGAGTAAAGTTTAGTTCCATCATTCGTATGTACTTACTGGAACACCCTCTCCATTTATCCTATGGGACCTGTTCTTCGCGACTTTAGTAAAATTACAATGTCCTTTGATACAACTTTAAATCAGTGATTATTTAATTTCCATTAATGTTTTTAAACGAGGGTTACTCAAGTAAAGGTAATAGTATACTGCACATAGTTTACTTCGCATTGTGTTCATTGTACATAATTACAGTATTGGACCAATGGCGGACCCGTAAACATGGCCCAATAACTTGGTCAGCATCCGTTAGGTTTTTTAAATAAAGTCTCTTTTAATAAATATACTTGAATAAATATACTGTATCGTCATTTATTATGTGTATTATACATACCAACTGTCATCTATTATCTACATATGGCACTGCATGTTTTCTTTAAACATACGCCTTTTGCCCGTCCAAGGACAAGTGTATTGCAGTAAATCTGAAACTGGCAAGTGAAAAGCAGACGGCGACGTGCTATTCATTGCATTAATGCGTGTGCAATTTGTAAAGGCGCGGTGACACAGACCTATTCCATTTTACGGTTATAATCCGTTGTTCATCATGACGTCCTTTTTACTTTGATGTCTCAACAGCATTACGGAGATCGCGTGACGTGAGGGTTCTGCCTTTGTAGTGAGGGTTGTAAGTTGACGCCGAGGAGAGGAGGCCCCTTGGCTCCCCATGTGGAGTGACGTCAACCGCTAATAATTATGAATGGGGGGGAGGTGTCCATTTGGAGGATGTCAGCTGCTCTTGAAAATTAATGAGGGGGGCTGGTCGATGTGGAGTGACGTTACGAGAGTTAAGGACAGACATTACTGGGTGATTATAGTAGGTATTCGAGGAGGGGTGCGTCAAGCGTATGTATGGAGGTTGGGGAGGGTGTAAAAAGTACGCCTGCATCCAGAGAGGGGGACAGGGAATGGACCCGTAACTGCAATACACCCATCCTTGGAGTGAGTCGGAGATGGCTAGTCAGATAATAAATAGCTGCATAAAGTTGTCGCCATGAACACAAAGTGTCCCACCCCTCTCTTTACATGACGTGACGCACCCATATCCAGCAAACCTCAATCTTTTTTTTTATTTCAAAGGAAACCCTGCCAGAGCAGGGTTACGAAAAATAGTTTAAGACTCATTAGAGTGTTCCTCTCCACGGAAATCTTTAGTAAAGGTATTTAAAAGCTTTTATTTCAAATATATACAGTCAACAGTTTCAAAGTAACAACAACAACCCCCGAGAGGGACATTGCCTCCGGTACAGAATCCCTCACAGTTCCGCAACATATGGAAGGTACTGACAACCGCAACACTCTTTCTTGGTCCATCAGATGTACTGTATAGCAAACAAGAATCCGCCATTGCCGACCCGAGTCTCACTCCTCAATTCCCAGTACTATTGCTAAGTTAATTTGCACAAGTGCTACCTGTGTCAACATGCGCGGCATGGAGGTGGAGGCCACTGCCATTTCTTTTTTGCTGCCTCACTGCCCATTCTTGCCCTATCCACCTCCACCACCCGCCAAAGCAGCCTGCAGGTCAGGCGGTAAACATCTGCAGGTGTCATATCGGTGCCCCTGGTCATCAAACCTCGCGCCTTCCACAAGGCTTCTTTTACAGCCCCAACAATGGCCCATGCCTGAGTCCAGGCCCTTCCCGCCCTTCGCCGAAAGACTCCCCAAATAATGCTTGGCACATTAACCATGACAGGATAGAAAGGTGCTAACAAAGGCTGGCACAGCTCCCACACTTCCTTCGCAAAAGGACATCGCACAAACACATGACCCGCATACTCATCCGCACTACAGCCCCTTGGGCACTTAGGAGTGCGGGCCAATTGGCGTGAATGCATAAATGCTCTGCATGTCAGCCTATCCCATACCGCCAGCCAAGATATATCCCTTTGCACCTTAGTTAGTGCCTCAGAAGACACATTTTCCCATATTTGCTGGTGAAGGACACTCCGTGCACCTGGTACCCCTTCGCAGGTCTCCTTCTTGACCATCTCAGCAAGAACACTTCGTGGGAGCCACGAATCTCTTACAAGGGCCGGCTCATATTCTGCAATGTACTTGCTAACCGCAGCACACAGCCACCCCTGTGTCCAAGCGAGGGGCGTACAAAGAGGCAGTGAAGCCATCCCTAATCTACGTAGGAGCCATGCCAGTCTATATCGCACAAAATATGAGGCTTTTGCCTGGAGCCCATCTGCAAAAAACAAGCGAATTGTATTACAAACAAAGATTGTACTCAGAGTACGTGCGACGTTAGGGGCTCCCCTCCCACCGTTCGCAGGATTTTTATACATGGTCTCCCTCTTCACCCGGTCCATCCCACCCCCCCAGATGAACCTGAAAAACAGCATCTCAATATAATGCAACGTTTGTGCACCTGGCGGAAAGATGTATGCCAGGTAATTGAGCACAGGTAACATTTCTGCTTTCAAAACCAAAATCTTCCCTTCCATAGTAAGGCTTCTGGTCATCCATCTGACTAGCCTGCCCTTCACAACCTTAATCTTTTCCCTCCAGTTCCTTTTTCCAGAATCCTTTACGTAAAAAGTGACCCCCAATATCCTAATCCCTTCCACCTGTACTTTCAGCTCTGTCGGGCAACCTTCGAAGAGCTTAGGGTTTCCAAAAAACATAATCTCACTCTTACTCAGGTTAATCCTAGATCCCGAGGCTAAGTGAAAAAGTCTCGCCAACTCCAAAACCCCCCATACCGAGGAGACATCCCTACAGAACACCACGATATCATCCATATACAGAATTATTTTTACCTGCTCTCCACTCCCCGGGATGGACACCCCTCGAATCCTCTGACTGGCTCTGACAGCCTGGGCAAAAGGTTCCATGCAAATAACAAACAAGACTGGTGACATGGGGCACCCTTGCCTCACACCCGATCGAACTGGAACAGCTTCAGACAGGACCCCATTTATCAAAAGTCTACTAGAAAGATTACTATATAACTTTTGTACCCAACTAACCAGTTGTTCTCCTATCCCCATATGAGTCAACACTGAAAACAAGTAGTCATGTGATATGCGGTCAAAAGCTTTCTCTTGATCTAAACTAAGGAGCCCCAGTGGCCCTCCCCCTTCTATTGTGGACTCTATGACTTCCCTTAATAAGATGAGGCTGTCTGAGATATGTCTGCCTGGGACAGCACATGTTTGGTCTGCTTGTGTAACTTCAGCCACCACACTTCCCAATCGTGCCGCAATGGTTTTGGCCAATATCTTGTAATCTGTATTCAACAGAGTAATTGGGCGCCAGTTCCCGATGTCGCTGCGGGCCCCCTTCCCCTTATATATAAGGGATATAACCCCTCCCCTCATGGACTCCGGCACTGGCCCATCAGCCAAGATTTCCCTGTATAATTGCAACAAGTCCTGTTTAATAGTGTCCCAGAACTTGACGTAGAATTCGGCTGGTATCCCGTCGCTACCAGGAGTCTTTTGCAGCCGCAAACCTCTCACGGCCTTATTCAGTTCCTCCATTTGTATTT
Source organism: Lampetra planeri (assembly GCF_965212315.1). Classification (NCBI taxonomy): domain Eukaryota; kingdom Metazoa; phylum Chordata; class Hyperoartia; order Petromyzontiformes; family Petromyzontidae; genus Lampetra; species Lampetra planeri. Next base: position 7,919,727 of record NC_136146.1, on the reverse strand, counting down.
GCCCATTCACCTCGTCTGGGGCCTCGACCTGTTGTTTAACTTCCCCAAGAAAAAAATCCCGGGCGTCCACCTCCGATATTTTATGGCTATAGAGGTCTGCATAATACTCTCGTGCAACCTCAACAACACCTTCCGTCTGTGTCTGCCTACCAAGGCTAGGGCTAACGAGCTCATGGATGACACTGTTGGGTTTCCTGCACTTTCTAAAAAAGAAACGCGTACACTTTTCTCCCTCTTCCACTGCCCTAACCCGTGCCCTAAAAACGAACTGCGCTGCCTGATTTTCAAGTGACAAGGAAATCTTGTCTTTTAAATGCCTTATTTCGTCCACCATAGGAAAACCTAATTCCAGCAACCGGTATGCCTTCTCCAGCTTGTCGTTCAAGCCCTTCATCTCATTCCTAACACTCATCCTTTTGCTGTGTGCCTGATAGAAACCCCTAGTCCGACTTTTAACCATCTCCCACCATTCAGCCATGGTGCCGAAGCAACACTGTAGGCTCCTCCATTCTACATAATGTTGAATGAAGGCCCTCACCAGCTTCTCATCTTCCAGGAAACTCGTGTTCATTTTCCAGATCCCCTTCCCTAACATTACTCCCCCTGGGATTTGAATCTTCGCCATAATCAATTTGTGATCCGAGAAAGAGACTGGCACAGTCTCTACATGCGCCACTGTAACCTTAGCAGAAACAAAAATAAAATCAATTCTCGAATGCAAAGATCCAGAGCTACTGACCCAGGTGAAGCCAGGAAGTGCTGGGTACAAGAACCTAAAGGTATCAGTCAAATCAAAATCTTTAACTAAAGCACTGAGCCCTCTAGAAGAAGGATCTATCCTCCGACTCCCAGTGGCAGGCAGAACGTCTGATAAGCTGAGTGGGCAGTTAAAATCTCCACCCAGGACAACATGTCTCTGTGTGACCAGCAGGGCAGATATATTACCCCACAGCTCCACTCGCTCCGAACACTGCGTAGGAGCATATACATTGATTAGACGGACTGCAGTTCCTCTATATATGGCATCGACATAATGCAGTCGGCCAGGAACAACTTCCTGGGCCTCCTGTACCTCCACACTTCGGCTTCCTATGAGGATGGCAACCCCAGAGCATCTGTTAACATTGCTCCCAGACCAAAAACATTGTCCATCCCAGGATTCAGTCAGTTTTGCCTGGTCGAGGGAATAAGGCAGGTGGCATTCCTGCAAAAAATAAATGTCTCTCTTTAGAGTCCGCAAATAATGAACCGTTGCTTTACGTTTAGCTGCTCCCCAGATTCCTCGCACGTTGACCGATGCAACAGAGAGCGCCATGACCAAGGGTGTTTAGTCCGGCTCAGCAGAAAAGTCCTCCAACAATGAGTAGCAATTTTCATCAACAAGGTCCAACAAACTCTCGGCTTGCACAGATTTCGGGTAAGACCTAATCTCTTGGCTCAGCTTGGCTGTTATCTCTTCTTCAGATGAAGCCAAGTTTTCTGTTGAAGAGTCAGACAATTGGGGGCATTTCCCTGGAACAGACCATGATGAGGCACTCGGTGCTCTCCTCTTCCTCTTTGCTTTCTGCCAGCCTGTCCTCTCGAATGACACTCTCTTGTCCACTTTCTTCTGCCGTTCTCCATCGTCCTCTGTCGTCTCAGCTTCCACTGCCCAGTCAGCCACAGTTGGCTCAGAGACTGCCTCCTCCATCACATTGGCCCTGGAGCTGTCTTCCTGCTGACTCGTAGATTCTCCTCCATCCACAGGCAGCACTTCCAGCTCCTTTCTTTCATCCTCCTGCTCCAAAAGTGGCACTCTCTGGACGACTGTCGCTCCATCGACATCATCAGCAACCAAATGATGTGGAGTGTGCTCCAACAAAGGTTCGGCTTTCTCATCAGCAGCCTGGTTTTTACGTGCCCGGACCATATTTGCATATGATTAAGGGTAGTTCCGGTAAAAATGGTCCTTGCTTCCACAGAGGTTGCATTGCGCTGGGGCTTGGCAATTATCCACTGTATGATCCAGGGACTTGCAGCGGTAGCACACTCGTGCTTCACATGCCACTGCTAGATGACCCCGTCTACCGCACCTTCTGCAGAGCTTGGGTTGGCCTTCGTAGACAATGAAGCCTTTACTCCCACCAATGTTGAGGGCGCTCGGAATGTGTTGCAGGGCACCGACCGCAGTTCTCAGCCTCACCCGCCACTGTCTAGCACCAGTCCAGATGCCCAGTGAATCCTGGACACGTTTGCAGTTTGATAACAGATGGCAATGCTGTCGCAGCCACACCTCCACATCATGATCGGGAAGCGATTCATTATACAAAAAGACCGTCACCATTTTCGTGTCCAATTCTGACAGCAAATGCAGCTTGAGCAGAGACAGGGGCCTCTCGCCTGATTTTCCTCAAAACGTGTCAGAAAGCGCTGTAGTAAATTGCTTGTCTTAAAACTAACATCAAAGGCTCTGCCGCCCGGCAAAGCTATCAAGCAAAATAGGTCCATGGGCTCAAATTTCAGCATACCCATAACCACAGTTCGCACAAAAATCGAGCGGTCCATAGTCACCTCTTCTGGCACGTCCTCCTTGAAGGCAACTCGGACACAGTTGTGGCGTCTGGCACGATCCGGCGTGAAGCCTGCTCCCGGGCCACCGCGCCTACGGCCTGCACGTTCCTGGTGCTGTTCCGCCGATGCAGGTTCTGCATTCTCCTTAGCAGTCTGTGCCCGCTGGCCAGCAGGCTCCCCGATGTCCGTAGCACTCCTGTCAAGGCCAGCAGGCACGTCCAGCCTCCCCAGCAGCTGGCTCCCCTCAGTCGAGACTGACGACTGAGCCAAGGCACTCTCCTTCCGCACTCCAGACCGTTAGGCTGTGGCAGTTTCCACCTCCGCAGCAGTTGACGTGGCTTGCTCATCCCGGATCATCTCCACAGCTTGGCAGGTCTCCATATCTATTGGCCGAGCACCCACTGGCCTCACGGCCAGGGTTACCCGCCTCTCTACGGAAATCTTTAGTAAAAGGCGAAAGATTTATTCGCTCTGAAGAGAAACCAGAGTAAAGTTTAGTTCCATCATTCGTATGTACTTATCGGAGCACCCTCTCCATTTATCCTATGGGACCTGTTCTTCGCGACTTTAGTAAAATAAAAACGTCCTTTGATACAACTTTAAATCAGTGATTAATTAATTGCCATTAATGTTTTTACACGAGGGTTACTCAAGTAAAGGAGGGGGACAGGGGATGGACCCTTAACTGCAATACACCCATCTTTGGAGTGAGACGGAAACGGCTAGTCAAATAATAAATAGCTGCATAAAGTTGTCGCCATGAACACAAAGTGTCCCACTCCTCTCTTTACATGACGTGAAGCACCCGCACCAAGTACCCTCAATCTTTTTTTTATTTCAAAGGAAACCCTGCCAGAGCAGGGTTACGAAAAATAGTTTAAGACTCATTAGAGTGTTCCTCTCCACGGAAATCTTTAGTAAAAGGCGAAAGATTTATTCGCTCTGAAGAGAAACCAGAGTAAAGTTTAGTTCCATCATTCGTATGTACTTATCGGAGCACCCTCTCCATTTATCCTATGGGACCTGTTCTTCGCGACTTTAGTAAAATAAAAACGTCCTTTGATACAACTTTAAATCAGTGATTAATTAATTGCCATTAATGTTTTTACACGAGGGTTACTCAAGTAAAGGAGGGGGACAGGGGATGGACCCTTAACTGCAATACACCCATCTTTGGAGTGAGACGGAAACGGCTAGTCAAATAATAAATAGCTGCATAAAGTTGTCGCCATGAACACAAAGTGTCCCACCCCTCTCTTTACATGACGTGAAGCACCCGCACCAAGTTCCCTCAATCTTTTTTTTATTTCAAAGGAAACCCTGCCAGAGCAGGGTTACGAAAAATAGTTTAAGACTCACTCGAGTGTTCCTCTCCACGGAAATCTTTAGTAAAAGGCGAAAGATTTATTCGCTCTGAAGAGAAACCAGAGTAAAGTTTAGTTCCATCATTCGTATGTACTTATCAGAGCACCCTCTCCATTTATCCTATGGGACCTGTTCTTCGCGACTTAAGTAAAATAAAAACGTCCTTTGATACAACTTTAAATCAGTGATTAATTAATTTCCATTAATGTTTTTACACGAGGGTTACTCAAGTAAAGGAGGGGGACAGGGGATGGACCCTTAACTGCAATACACCCATCTTTGGAGTGAGACGGAAACGGCTAGTCAAATAATAAATAGCTGCATAAAGTTGTCGCCATGAACACAAAGTGTCCCACCCCTCTCTTTACATGACGTGAAGCACCCGCACCAAGTTCCCTCAATCTTTTTTTTTATTTCAAAGGAAACCCTGCCAGAGCAGGGTTACGAAAAATAGTTTAAGACTCTTTAGAGTGTTCCTCTCCACGGAAATCTTTAGTAAAAGGCGAAAGATTTATTCGCTCTGAAGAGAAACCAGAGTAAAGTTTAGTTCCATCATTCGTATGTACTTATTGGAACACCCTCTCCATTTATCCTATGGGACCTGTTCTTCGCGACTTTAGTAAAATTACAATGTCCTTTGATACAACTTTAAATCAGTGATTATTTAATTTCCATTAATGTTTTTAAACGAGGGTTACTCAAGTAAAGGTAATAGTATACTGCACATAGTTTACTTCGCATTGTGTTCATTGTACATAATTACAGTATTGGACCAATGGCGGACCCGTAAACATGGCCCAATAACTTGGTCAGCATCCGTTAGGTTTTTTAAATAAAGTCTCTTTTAATAAATATACTTGAATAAATATACTGTATCGTCATTTATTATGTGTATTATACATACCAACTGTCATCTATTATCTACATATGGCACTGCATGTTTTCTTTAAACATACGCCTTTTGCCCGTCCAAGGACAAGTGTATTGCAGTAAATCTGAAACTGGCAAGTGAAAAGCAGACGGCGACGTGCTATTCATTGCATTAATGCGTGTGCAATTTGTAAAGGCGCGGTGACACAGACCTATTCCATTTTACGGTTATAATCCGTTGTTCATCATGACGTCCTTTTTACTTTGATGTCTCAACAGCATTACGGAGATCGCGTGACGTGAGGGTTCTGCCTTTGTAGTGAGGGTTGTAAGTTGACGCCGAGGAGAGGAGGCCCCTTGGCTCCCCATGTGGAGTGACGTCAACCGCTAATAATTATGAATGGGGGGGAGGTGTCCATTTGGAGGATGTCAGCTGCTCTTGAAAATTAATGAGGGGGGCTGGTCGATGTGGAGTGACGTTACGAGAGTTAAGGACAGACATTACTGGGTGATTATAGTAGGTATTCGAGGAGGGGTGCGTCAAGCGTATGTATGGAGGTAGGGGGGGGGTGTAAAAAGTACGCCTGCATCCAGAGAGGGGGACAGGGAATGGACCCGTAACTGCAATACACCCATCCTTGGAGTGAGTCGGAGATGGCTAGTCAGATAATAAATAGCTGCATAAAGTTGTCGCCATGAACACAAAGTGTCCCACCCCTCTCTTTACATGACGTGACGCACCCATATCCAGCAAACCTCAATCTTTTTTTTATTTTAAAGGAAACCCTGCCAGAGCAGGGTTACGAAAAATAGTTTAAGACTCACTCGAGTGTTCCTCTCCACGGAAATCTTTAGTAAAAGGCGAAAGATTTATTCGCTCTGAAGAGAAACCAGAGTAAAGTTTAGTTCCATCATTCGTATGTACTTATCAGAGCACCCTCTCCATTTATCCTATGGGACCTGTTCTTCGCGACTTAAGTAAAATAAAAACGTCCTTTGATAGAACTATAAATCAGTGATTAATTAATTTCCATTAATGTTTTTACACGAGGGTTACTCAAGTAAAGGAGGGGGACAGGGGATGGACCCTTAACTGCAATACACCCATCTTTGGAGTGAGACGGAAACGGCTAGTCAAATAATAAATAGCTGCATAAAGTTGTCGCCATGAACACAAAGTGTCCCACCCCTCTCTTTACATGACGTGAAGCACCCGCACCAAGTTCCCTCAATCTTTTTTTTTATTTCAAAGGAAACCCTGCCAGAGCAGGGTTACGAAAAATAGTTTAAGACTCATTAGAGTGTTCCTCTCCACGGAAATCTTTAGTAAAAGGCGAAATATTTATTCGCTCTGAAGAGAAACCAGAGTAAAGTTTAGTTCCATCATTCGTATGTACTTATCGGAGCACCCTCTCCATTTATCCTATGGGACCTGTTCTTCGCGACTTTAGTAAAATAAAAACGTCCTTTGATACAACTTTAAATCAGTGATTAATTAATTGCCATTAATGTTTTTACACGAGGGTTACTCAAGTAAAGGAGGGGGACAGGGGATGGACCCTTAACTGCAATACACCCATCTTTGGAGTGAGACGGAAACGGCTAGTCAAATAATAAATAGCTGCATAAAGTTGTCGCCATGAACACAAAGTGTCCCACCCCTCTCTTTACATGACGTGAAGCACCCGCACCAAGTTCCCTCAATCTTTTTTTTTATTTCAAAGGAAACCCTGCCAGAGCAGGGTTACGAAAAATAGTTTAAGACTCATTAGAGTGTTCCTCTCCACGGAAATCTTTAGTAAAAGGCGAAATATTTATTCGCTCTGAAGAGAAACCAGAGTAAAGTTTAGTTCCATCATTCGTATGTACTTATCGGAGCACCCTCTCCATTTATCCTATGGGACCTGTTCTTCGCGACTTTAGTAAAATAAAAACGTCCTTTGATACAACTTTAAATCAGTGATTAATTAATTGCCATTAATGTTTTTACACGAGGGTTACTCAAGTAAAGGAGGGGGACAGGGGATGGACCCTTAACTGCAATACACCCATCTTTGGAGTGAGACGGAAACGGCTAGTCAAATAATAAATAGCTGCATAAAGTTGTCGCCATGAACACAAAGTGTCCCACTCCTCTCTTTACATGACGTGAAGCACCCGCACCAAGTACCCTCAATCTTTTTTTTATTTCAAAGGAAACCCTGCCAGAGCAGGGTTACGAAAAATAGTTTAAGACTCTTTAGAGTGTTCCTCTCCACGGAAATCTTTAGTAAAAGGCGAAAGATTTATTCGCTCTGAAGAGAAACCAGAGTAAAGTTTAGTTCCATCATTCGTATGTACTTATTGGAACACCCTCTCCATTTATCCTATGGGACCTGTTCTTCGCGACTTTAGTAAAATTACAATGTCCTTTGATACAACTTTAAATCAGTGATTATTTAATTTCCATTAATGTTTTTAAACGAGGGTTACTCAAGTAAAGGTAATAGTATACTGCACATAGTTTACTTCGCATTGTGTTCATTGTACATAATTACAGTATTGGACCAATGGCGGACCCGTAAACATGGCCCAATAACTTGGTCAGCATCCGTTAGGTTTTTTAAATAAAGTCTCTTTTAATAAATATACTTGAATAAATATACTGTATCGTCATTTTTTATGTGTATTATACATACCAACTGTCATCTATTATCTACATATGGCACTGCATGTTTTCTTTAAACATACGCCTTTTGCCCGTCCAAGGACAAGTGTATTGCAGTAAATCTGAAACTGGCAAGTGAAAAGCAGACGGCGACGTGCTATTCATTGCATTAATGCGTGTGCAATTTGTAAAGGCGCGGTGACACAGACCTATTCCATTTTACGGTTATAATCCCTTGTTCATCATGATGTCCTTTTTACTTTGATGTCTCAACAGCATTACGGAGATCGCGTGACGTGAGGGTTCTGCCTTTGTAGTGAGGGTTGTAAGTTGACGCCGAGGAGAGGAGGACCCTTGGCTCCCCATGTGGAGTGACGTCAGCCGCTAAAAATTATGAATGGGGGGGGGGTCCATTTGGAGGATGTCACCTGCTCTTGAAAAATAATGAGGGGGGCTGGTCGATGTGGAGTGACGTTATGAGAGTTAAGGACAGACATTACTGGGTGATTATAGTAGGTATTCGAGGAGGGGTGCGTCAAGCATATGTATGGAGGTTGGGGGGGGGTGTAAAAAGTACGCCTGCATCCAGAGAGGGGGACAGGGGATGGACCCGTAACTGCAATACACCCATCCTTGGAGTGAGTCGGAGATGGCTAGTCAGATAATAAATAGCTGCATAAAGTTGTCGCCATGAACACAAAGTGTCCCACCCCTCTCTTTACATGACGTGACGCACCCATATCCAGCAAACCTCAATCTTTTTTTATTTTAAAGGAAACCCTGCCAGAGCAGGGTTACGAAAAATAGTTTAAGACTCACTCGAGTGTTCCTCTCCACGGAAAACTTTAGTAAAAGGCGAAAGATTTATTCGCTCTGAAGAGAAACCAGAGTAAAGTTTAGTTCCATCATTCGTATGTACTTATCAGAGCACCCTCTCCATTTATCCTATGGGACCTGTTCTTCGCGACTTGAGTAAAATAAAAACGTCCTTTGATACAACTTTAAATCAGTGATTAATTAATTTCCATTAATGTTTTTACACGAGGGTTACTCAAGTAAAGGAGGGGGACAGGGGATGGACCCTTAACTGCAATACACCCATCTTTGGAGTGAGACGGAAAAGGCTAGTCAAATAATAAATAGCTGCATAAAGTTGTCGCAATGAACACAAAGTGTCCCACTCCTCTCTTTACATGACGTGAAGCACCCGCACCAAGTACCCTCAATCTTTTTTTTATTTCAAAGGAAACCCTGCCAGAGCAGGGTTACGAAAAATAGTTTAAGACTCTTTAGAGTGTTCCTCTCCACGGAAATCTTTAGTAAAAGGCGAAAGATTTATTCGCTCTGAAGAGAAACCAGAGTAAAGTTTAGTTCCATCATTCGTATGTACTTATTGGAACACCCTCTCCATTTATCCTATGGGACCTGTTCTTCGCGACTTTAGTAAAATTACAATGTCCTTTGATACAACTTTAAATCAGTGATTATTTAATTTCCATTAATGTTTTTAAACGAGGGTTACTCAAGTAAAGGTAATAGTATACTGCACATAGTTTACTTCGCATTGTGTTCATTGTACATAATTACAGTATTGGACCAATGGCGGACCCGTAAACATGGCCCAATAACTTGGTCAGCATCCGTTAGGTTTTTTAAATAAAGTCTCTTTTAATAAATATACTTGAATAAATATACTGTATCGTCATTTATTATGTGTATTATACATACCAACTGTGATCTATTATCTACATATGGCACTGCATGTTTTCTTTAAACATACGCCTTTTGCCCGTCCAAGGACAAGTGTATTGCAGTAAATCTGAAACTGGCAAGTGAAAAGCAGACGGCGACGTGCTATTCATTGCATTAATGCGTGTGCAATTTGTAAAGGCGCGGTGACACAGACCTATTCCATTTTACGGTTATAATCCGTTGTTCATCATGACGTCCTTTTTACTTTGATGTCTCAACAGCATTACGGAGATCGCGTGACGTGAGGGTTCTGCCTTTGTAGTGAGGGTTGTAAGTTGACGCCGAGGAGAGGAGGCCCCTTGGCTCCCCATGTGGAGTGACGTCAACCGCTAATAATTATGAATGGGGGGGAGGTGTCCATTTGGAGGATGTCAGCTGCTCTTGAAAATTAATGAGGGGGGCTGGTCGATGTGGAGTGACGTTACGAGAGTTAAGGACAGACATTACTGGGTGATTATAGTAGGTATTCGAGGAGGGGTGCGTCAAGCGTATGTATGGAGGTTGGGGGGGGTGTAAAAAGTACGCCTGCATCCAGAGAGGGGGACAGGGAATGGACCCGTAACTGCAATACACCCATCCTTGGAGTGAGTCGGAGATGGCTAGTCAGATAATAAATAGCTGCATAAAGTTGTCGCCATGAACACAAAGTGTCCCACCCCTCTCTTTACATGACGTGACGCACCCATATCCAGCAAACCTCAATCTTTTTTATTTTAAAGGAAACCCTGCCAGAGCAGGGTTACGAAAAATAGTTTAAGACTCACTCGAGTGTTCCTCTCCACAGAAATCTTTAGTAAAAGGCGAAAGATTTATTCGCTCTGAAGAGAAACCAGAGTAAAGTTTAGTTCCATCATTCGTATGTACTTATCAGAGCACCCTCTCCATTTATCCTATGGGACCTGTTCTTCGCGACTTTAGTAAAATAAAAACGTCCTTTGATACAACTTTAAATCAGTGATTAATTAATTGCCATTAATGTTTTTACACGAGGGTTACTCAAGTAAAGGAGGGGGACAGGGGATGGACCCTTAACTGCAATACACCCATCTTTGGAGTGAGACGGAAACGGCTAGTCAAATAATAAATAGCTGCATAAAGTTGTCGCCATGAACACAAAGTGTCCCACTCCTCTCTTTACATGACGTGAAGCACCCGCACCAAGTACCCTCAATCTTTTTTTTATTTCAAAGGAAACCCTGCCAGAGCAGGGTTACGAAAAATAGTTTAAGACTCTTTAGAGTGTTCCTCTCCACGGAAATCTTTAGTAAAAGGCGAAAGATTTATTCGCTCTGAAGAGAAACCAGAGTAAAGTTTAGTTCCATCATTCGTATGTACTTATTGGAACACCCTCTCCATTTATCCTATGGGACCTGTTCTTCGCGACTTTAGTAAAATTACAATGTCCTTTGATACAACTTTAAATCAGTGATTATTTAATTTCCATTAATGTTTTTAAACGAGGGTTACTCAAGTAAAGGTAATAGTATACTGCACATAGTTTACTTCGCATTGTGTTCATTGTACATAATTACAGTATTGGACCAATGGCGGACCCGTAAACATGGCCCAATAACTTGGTCAGCATCCGTTAGGTTTTTTAAATAAAGTCTCTTTTAATAAATATACTTGAATAAATATACTGTATCGTCATTTATTATGTGTATTATACATACCAACTGTGATCTATTATCTACATATGGCACTGCATGTTTTCTTTAAACATACGCCTTTTGCCCGTCCAAGGACAAGTGTATTGCAGTAAATCTGAAACTGGCAAGTGAAAAGCAGACGGCGACGTGCTATTCATTGCATTAATGCGTGTGCAATTTGTAAAGGCGCGGTGACACAGACCTATTCCATTTTACGGTTATAATCCGTTGTTCATCATGACGTCCTTTTTACTTTGATGTCTCAACAGCATTACGGAGATCGCGTGACGTGAGGGTTCTGCCTTTGTAGTGAGGGTTGTAAGTTGACGCCGAGGAGAGGAGGCCCCTTGGCTCCCCATGTGGAGTGACGTCAACCGCTAATAATTATGAATGGGGGGGGAGGTGTCCATTTGGAGGATGTCAGCTGCTCTTGAAAATTAATGAGGGGGGCTGGTCGATGTGGAGTGACGTTACGAGAGTTAAGGACAGACATTACTGGGTGATTATAGTAGGTATTCGAGGAGGGGTGCGTCAAGCGTATGTATGGAGGTTGGGGGGGGTGTAAAAAGTACGCCTGCATCCAGAGAGGGGGACAGGGAATGGACCCGTAACTGCAATACACCCATCCTTGGAGTGAGTCGGAGATGGCTAGTCAGATAATAAATAGCTGCATAAAGTTGTCGCCATGAACACAAAGTGTCCCACCCCTCTCTTTACATGACGTGACGCACCCATATCCAGCAAACCTCAATCTTTTTTATTTTAAAGGAAACCCTGCCAGAGCAGGGTTACGAAAAATAGTTTAAGACTCACTCGAGTGTTCCTCTCCACGGAAATCTTTAGTAAAAGGCGAAAGATTTATTCGCTCTGAAGAGAAACCAGAGTAAAGTTTAGTTCCATCATTCGTATGTACTTATCAGAGCACCCTCTCCATTTATCCTATGGGACCTGTTCTTCGCGACTTGAGTAAAATAAAAACGTCCTTTGATACAACTTTAAATCAGTGATTAATTAATTTCCATTAATGTTTTTACACGAGGGTTACTCAAGTAAAGGAGGGGGACAGGGGATGGACCCTTAACTGCAATACACCCATCTTTGGAGTGAGACGGAAACGGCTAGTCAAATAATAAATAGCTGCATAAAGTTGTCGCCATGAACACAAAGTGTCCCACCCCTCTCTTTACATGACGTGAAGCACCCGCACCAAGTTCCCTCAATCTTTTTTTTTATTTCAAAGGAAACCCTGCCAGAGCAGGGTTACGAAAAATAGTTTAAGACTCATTAGAGTGTTCCTCTCCACGGAAATCTTTAGTAAAAGGCGAAATATTTATTCGCTCTGAAGAGAAACCAGAGTAAAGTTTAGTTCCATCATTCGTATGTACTTATCGGAGCACCCTCTCCATTTATCCTATGGGACCTGTTCTTCGCGACTTTAGTAAAATAAAAACGTCCTTTGATACAACTTTAAATCAGTGATTAATTAATTGCCATTAATGTTTTTACACGAGGGTTACTCAAGTAAAGGAGGGGGACAGGGGATGGACCCTTAACTGCAATACACCCATCTTTGGAGTGAGACGGAAACGGCTAGTCAAATAATAAATAGCTGCATAAAGTTGTCGCCATGAACACAAAGTGTCCCACTCCTCTCTTTACATGACGTGAAGCACCCGCACCAAGTACCCTCAATCTTTTTTTTATTTCAAAGGAAACCCTGCCAGAGCAGGGTTACGAAAAATAGTTTAAGACTCTTTAGAGTGTTCCTCTCCACGGAAATCTTTAGTAAAAGGCGAAAGATTTATTCGCTCTGAAGAGAAACCAGAGTAAAGTTTAGTTCCATCATTCGTATGTACTTATTGGAACACCCTCTCCATTTATCCTATGGGACCTGTTCTTCGCGACTTTAGTAAAATTACAATGTCCTTTGATACAACTTTAAATCAGTGATTATTTAATTTCCATTAATGTTTTTAAACGAGGGTTACTCAAGTAAAGGTAATAGTATACTGCACATAGTTTACTTCGCATTGTGTTCATTGTACATAATTACAGTATTGGACCAATGGCGGACCCGTAAACATGGCCCAATAACTTGGTCAGCATCCGTTAGGTTTTTTAAATAAAGTCTCTTTTAATAAATATACTTGAATAAATATACTGTATCGTCATTTTTTATGTGTATTATACATACCAACTGTCATCTATTATCTACATATGGCACTGCATGTTTTCTTTAAACATACGCCTTTTGCCCGTCCAAGGACAAGTGTATTGCAGTAAATCTGAAACTGGCAAGTGAAAAGCAGACGGCGACGTGCTATTCATTGCATTAATGCGTGTGCAATTTGTAAAGGCGCGGTGACACAGACCTATTCCATTTTACGGTTATAATCCCTTGTTCATCATGACGTCCTTTTTACTTTGATGTCTCAACAGCATTACGGAGATCGCGTGACGTGAGGGTTCTGCCTTTGTAGTGAGGGTTGTAAGTTGACGCCGAGGAGAGGAGGACCCTTGGCTCCCCATGTGGAGTGACGTCAGCCGCTAAAAATTATGAATGGGGGGGGGGTCCATTTGGAGGATGTCACCTGCTCTTGAAAAATAATGAGGGGGGCTGGTCGATGTGGAGTGACGTTATGAGAGTTAAGGACAGACATTACTGGGTGATTATAGTAGGTATTCGAGGAGGGGTGCGTCAAGCATATGTATGGAGGTTGGGGGGGGGTGTAAAAAGTACGCCTGCATCCAGAGAGGGGGACAGGGGATGGACCCGTAACTGCAATACACCCATCCTTGGAGTGAGTCGGAGATGGCTAGTCAGATAATAAATAGCTGCATAAAGTTGTCGCCATGAACACAAAGTGTCCCACCCCTCTCTTTACATGACGTGACGCACCCATATCCAGCAAACCTCAATCTTTTTTTATTTTAAAGGAAACCCTGCCAGAGCAGGGTTACGAAAAATAGTTTAAGACTCACTCGAGTGTTCCTCTCCACGGAAAACTTTAGTAAAAGGCGAAAGATTTATTCGCTCTGAAGAGAAACCAGAGTAAAGTTTAGTTCCATCATTCGTATGTACTTATCAGAGCACCCTCTCCATTTATCCTATGGGACCTGTTCTTCGCGACTTGAGTAAAATAAAAACGTCCTTTGATACAACTTTAAATCAGTGATTAATTAATTTCCATTAATGTTTTTACACGAGGGTTACTCAAGTAAAGGAGGGGGACAGGGGATGGACCCTTAACTGCAATACACCCATCTTTGGAGTGAGACGGAAACGGCTAGTCAAATAATAAATAGCTGCATAAAGTTGTCGCCATGAACACAAAGTGTCCCACTCCTCTCTTTACATGACGTGAAGCACCCGCACCAAGTACCCTCAATCTTTTTTTTATTTCAAAGGAAACCCTGCCAGAGCAGGGTTACGAAAAATAGTTTAAGACTCTTTAGAGTGTTCCTCTCCACGGAAATCTTTAGTAAAAGGCGAAAGATTTATTCGCTCTGAAGAGAAACCAGAGTAAAGTTTAGTTCCATCATTCGTATGTACTTATTGGAACACCCTCTCCATTTATCCTATGGGACCTGTTCTTCGCGACTTTAGTAAAATTACAATGTCCTTTGATACAACTTTAAATCAGTGATTATTTAATTTCCATTAATGTTTTTAAACGAGGGTTACTCAAGTAAAGGTAATAGTATACTGCACATAGTTTACTTCGCATTGTGTTCATTGTACATAATTACAGTATTGGACCAATGGCGGACCCGTAAACATGGCCCAATAACTTGGTCAGCATCCGTTAGGTTTTTTAAATAAAGTCTCTTTTAATAAATATACTTGAATAAATATACTGTATCGTCATTTATTATGTGTATTATACATACCAACTGTGATCTATTATCTACATATGGCACTGCATGTTTTCTTTAAACATACGCCTTTTGCCCGTCCAAGGACAAGTGTATTGCAGTAAATCTGAAACTGGCAAGTGAAAAGCAGACGGCGACGTGCTATTCATTGCATTAATGCGTGTGCAATTTGTAAAGGCGCGGTGACACAGACCTATTCCATTTTACGGTTATAATCCGTTGTTCATCATGACGTCCTTTTTACTTTGATGTCTCAACAGCATTACGGAGATCGCGTGACGTGAGGGTTCTGCCTTTGTAGTGAGGGTTGTAAGTTGACGCCGAGGAGAGGAGGCCCCTTGGCTCCCCATGTGGAGTGACGTCAACCGCTAATAATTATGAATGGGGGGGAGGTGTCCATTTGGAGGATGTCAGCTGCTCTTGAAAATTAATGAGGGGGGCTGGTCGATGTGGAGTGACGTTACGAGAGTTAAGGACAGACATTACTGGGTGATTATAGTAGGTATTCGAGGAGGGGTGCGTCAAGCGTATGTATGGAGGTTGGGGGGGGTGTAAAAAGTACGCCTGCATCCAGAGAGGGGGACAGGGAATGGACCCGTAACTGCAATACACCCATCCTTGGAGTGAGTCGGAGATGGCTAGTCAGATAATAAATAGCTGCATAAAGTTGTCGCCATGAACACAAAGTGTCCCACCCCTCTCTTTACATGACGTGACGCACCCATATCCAGCAAACCTCAATCTTTTTTATTTTAAAGGAAACCCTGCCAGAGCAGGGTTACGAAAAATAGTTTAAGACTCACTCGAGTGTTCCTCTCCACAGAAATCTTTAGTAAAAGGCGAAAGATTTATTCGCTCTGAAGAGAAACCAGAGTAAAGTTTAGTTCCATCATTCGTATGTACTTATCAGAGCACCCTCTCCATTTATCCTATGGGACCTGTTCTTCGCGACTTTAGTAAAATAAAAACGTCCTTTGATACAACTTTAAATCAGTGATTAATTAATTGCCATTAATGTTTTTACACGAGGGTTACTCAAGTAAAGGAGGGGGACAGGGGATGGACCCTTAACTGCAATACACCCATCTTTGGAGTGAGACGGAAACGGCTAGTCAAATAATAAATAGCTGCATAAAGTTGTCGCCATGAACACAAAGTGTCCCACTCCTCTCTTTACATGACGTGAAGCACCCGCACCAAGTACCCTCAATCTTTTTTTTATTTCAAAGGAAACCCTGCCAGAGCAGGGTTACGAAAAATAGTTTAAGACTCTTTAGAGTGTTCCTCTCCACGGAAATCTTTAGTAAAAGGCGAAAGATTTATTCGCTCTGAAGAGAAACCAGAGTAAAGTTTAGTTCCATCATTCGTATGTACTTATTGGAACACCCTCTCCATTTATCCTATGGGACCTGTTCTTCGCGACTTTAGTAAAATTACAATGTCCTTTGATACAACTTTAAATCAGTGATTATTTAATTTCCATTAATGTTTTTAAACGAGGGTTACTCAAGTAAAGGTAATAGTATACTGCACATAGTTTACTTCGCATTGTGTTCATTGTACATAATTACAGTATTGGACCAATGGCGGACCCGTAAACATGGCCCAATAACTTGGTCAGCATCCGTTAGGTTTTTTAAATAAAGTCTCTTTTAATAAATATACTTGAATAAATATACTGTATCGTCATTTATTATGTGTATTATACATACCAACTGTGATCTATTATCTACATATGGCACTGCATGTTTTCTTTAAACATACGCCTTTTGCCCGTCCAAGGACAAGTGTATTGCAGTAAATCTGAAACTGGCAAGTGAAAAGCAGACGGCGACGTGCTATTCATTGCATTAATGCGTGTGCAATTTGTAAAGGCGCGGTGACACAGACCTATTCCATTTTACGGTTATAATCCGTTGTTCATCATGACGTCCTTTTTACTTTGATGTCTCAACAGCATTACGGAGATCGCGTGACGTGAGGGTTCTGCCTTTGTAGTGAGGGTTGTAAGTTGACGCCGAGGAGAGGAGGCCCCTTGGCTCCCCATGTGGAGTGACGTCAACCGCTAATAATTATGAATGGGGGGGGAGGTGTCCATTTGGAGGATGTCAGCTGCTCTTGAAAATTAATGAGGGGGGCTGGTCGATGTGGAGTGACGTTACGAGAGTTAAGGACAGACATTACTGGGTGATTATAGTAGGTATTCGAGGAGGGGTGCGTCAAGCGTATGTATGGAGGTTGGGGGGGGTGTAAAAAGTACGCCTGCATCCAGAGAGGGGGACAGGGAATGGACCCGTAACTGCAATACACCCATCCTTGGAGTGAGTCGGAGATGGCTAGTCAGATAATAAATAGCTGCATAAAGTTGTCGCCATGAACACAAAGTGTCCCACCCCTCTCTTTACATGACGTGACGCACCCATATCCAGCAAACCTCAATCTTTTTTATTTTAAAGGAAACCCTGCCAGAGCAGGGTTACGAAAAATAGTTTAAGACTCACTCGAGTGTTCCTCTCCACGGAAATCTTTAGTAAAAGGCGAAAGATTTATTCGCTCTGAAGAGAAACCAGAGTAAAGTTTAGTTCCATCATTCGTATGTACTTATCAGAGCACCCTCTCCATTTATCCTATGGGACCTGTTCTTCGCGACTTTAGTAAAATAAAAACGTCCTTTGATACAACTTTAAATCAGTGATTAATTAATTGCCATTAATGTTTTTACACGAGGGTTACTCAAGTAAAGGAGGGGGACAGGGGATGGACCCTTAACTGCAATACACCCATCTTTGGAGTGAGACGGAAACGGCTAGTCAAATAATAAATAGCTGCATAAAGTTGTCGCCATGAACACAAAGTGTCCCACTCCTCTCTTTACATGACGTGAAGCACCCGCACCAAGTACCCTCAATCTTTTTTTTATTTCAAAGGAAACCCTGCCAGAGCAGGTTACGAAAAATAGTTTAAGACTCTTTAGAGTGTTCCTCTCCACGGAAATCTTTAGTAAAAGGCGAAAGATTTATTCGCTCTGAAGAGAAACCAGAGTAAAGTTTAGTTCCATCATTCGTATGTACTTATTGGAACACCCTCTCCATTTATCCTATGGGACCTGTTCTTCGCGACTTTAGTAAAATTACAATGTCCTTTGATACAACTTTAAATCAGTGATTATTTAATTTCCATTAATGTTTTTAAACGAGGGTTACTCAAGTAAAGGTAATAGTATACTGCACATAGTTTACTTCGCATTGTGTTCATTGTACATAATTACAGTATTGGACCAATGGCGGACCCGTAAACATGGCCCAATAACTTGGTCAGCATCCGTTAGGTTTTTTAAATAAAGTCTCTTTTAATAAATATACTTGAATAAATATACTGTATCGTCATTTATTATGTGTATTATACATACCAACTGTGATCTATTATCTACATATGGCACTGCATGTTTTCTTTAAACATACGCCTTTTGCCCGTCCAAGGACAAGTGTATTGCAGTAAATCTGAAACTGGCAAGTGAAAAGCAGACGGCGACGTGCTATTCATTGCATTAATGCGTGTGCAATTTGTAAAGGCGCGGTGACACAGACCTATTCCATTTTACGGTTATAATCCGTTGTTCATCATGACGTCCTTTTTACTTTGATGTCTCAACAGCATTACGGAGATCGCGTGACGTGAGGGTTCTGCCTTTGTAGTGAGGGTTGTAAGTTGACGCCGAGGAGAGGAGGCCCCTTGGCTCCCCATGTGGAGTGACGTCAACCGCTAATAATTATGAATGGGGGGGAGGTGTCCATTTGGAGGATGTCAGCTGCTCTTGAAAATTAATGAGGGGGGCTGGTCGATGTGGAGTGACGTTACGAGAGTTAAGGACAGACATTACTGGGTGATTATAGTAGGTATTCGAGGAGGGGTGCGTCAAGCGTATGTATGGAGGTTGGGGGGGGTGTAAAAAGTACGCCTGCATCCAGAGAGGGGGACAGGGAATGGACCCGTAACTGCAATACACCCATCCTTGGAGTGAGTCGGAGATGGCTAGTCAGATAATAAATAGCTGCATAAAGTTGTCGCCATGAACACAAAGTGTCCCACCCCTCTCTTTACATGACGTGACGCACCCATATCCAGCAAACCTCAATCTTTTTTATTTTAAAGGAAACCCTGCCAGAGCAGGGTTACGAAAAATAGTTTAAGACTCACTCGAGTGTTCCTCTCCACGGAAATCTTTAGTAAAAGGCGAAAGATTTATTCGCTCTGAAGAGAAACCAGAGTAAAGTTTAGTTCCATCATTCGTATGTACTTATCAGAGCACCCTCTCCATTTATCCTATGGGACCTGTTCTTCGCGACTTTAGTAAAATAAAAACGTCCTTTGATACAACTTTAAATCAGTGATTAATTAATTGCCATTAATGTTTTTACACGAGGGTTACTCAAGTAAAGGAGGGGGACAGGGGATGGACCCTTAACTGCAATACACCCATCTTTGGAGTGAGACGGAAACGGCTAGTCAAATAATAAATAGCTGCATAAAGTTGTCGCCATGAACACAAAGTGTCCCACTCCTCTCTTTACATGACGTGAAGCACCCGCACCAAGTACCCTCAATCTTTTTTTTATTTCAAAGGAAACCCTGCCAGAGCAGGGTTACGAAAAATAGTTTAAGACTCTTTAGAGTGTTCCTCTCCACGGAAATCTTTAGTAAAAGGCGAAAGATTTATTCGCTCTGAAGAGAAACCAGAGTAAAGTTTAGTTCCATCATTCGTATGTACTTATTGGAACACCCTCTCCATTTATCCTATGGGACCTGTTCTTCGCGACTTTAGTAAAATTACAATGTCCTTTGATACAACTTTAAATCAGTGATTATTTAATTTCCATTAATGTTTTTAAACGAGGGTTACTCAAGTAAAGGTAATAGTATACTGCACATAGTTTACTTCGCATTGTGTTCATTGTACATAATTACAGTATTGGACCAATGGCGGACCCGTAAACATGGCCCAATAACTTGGTCAGCATCCGTTAGGTTTTTTAAATAAAGTCTCTTTTAATAAATATACTTGAATAAATATACTGTATCGTCATTTATTATGTGTATTATACATACCAACTGTGATCTATTATCTACATATGGCACTGCATGTTTTCTTTAAACATACGCCTTTTGCCCGTCCAAGGACAAGTGTATTGCAGTAAATCTGAAACTGGCAAGTGAAAAGCAGACGGCGACGTGCTATTCATTGCATTAATGCGTGTGCAATTTGTAAAGGCGCGGTGACACAGACCTATTCCATTTTACGGTTATAATCCGTTGTTCATCATGACGTCCTTTTTACTTTGATGTCTCAACAGCATTACGGAGATCGCGTGACGTGAGGGTTCTGCCTTTGTAGTGAGGGTTGTAAGTTGACGCCGAGGAGAGGAGGCCCCTTGGCTCCCCATGTGGAGTGACGTCAACCGCTAATAATTATGAATGGGGGGGGAGGTGTCCATTTGGAGGATGTCAGCTGCTCTTGAAAATTAATGAGGGGGGCTGGTCGATGTGGAGTGACGTTACGAGAGTTAAGGACAGACATTACTGGGTGATTATAGTAGGTATTCGAGGAGGGGTGCGTCAAGCGTATGTATGGAGGTTGGGGGGGGTGTAAAAAGTACGCCTGCATCCAGAGAGGGGGACAGGGAATGGACCCGTAACTGCAATACACCCATCCTTGGAGTGAGTCGGAGATGGCTAGTCAGATAATAAATAGCTGCATAAAGTTGTCGCCATGAACACAAAGTGTCCCACCCCTCTCTTTACATGACGTGACGCACCCATATCCAGCAAACCTCAATCTTTTTTATTTTAAAGGAAACCCTGCCAGAGCAGGGTTACGAAAAATAGTTTAAGACTCACTCGAGTGTTCCTCTCCACGGAAATCTTTAGTAAAAGGCGAAAGATTTATTCGCTCTGAAGAGAAACCAGAGTAAAGTTTAGTTCCATCATTCGTATGTACTTATCAGAGCACCCTCTCCATTTATCCTATGGGACCTGTTCTTCGCGACTTTAGTAAAATAAAAACGTCCTTTGATACAACTTTAAATCAGTGATTAATTAATTGCCATTAATGTTTTTACACGAGGGTTACTCAAGTAAAGGAGGGGGACAGGGGATGGACCCTTAACTGCAATACACCCATCTTTGGAGTGAGACGGAAACGGCTAGTCAAATAATAAATAGCTGCATAAAGTTGTCGCCATGAACACAAAGTGTCCCACTCCTCTCTTTACATGACGTGAAGCACCCGCACCAAGTACCCTCAATCTTTTTTTTATTTCAAAGGAAACCCTGCCAGAGCAGGGTTACGAAAAATAGTTTAAGACTCTTTAGAGTGTTCCTCTCCACGGAAATCTTTAGTAAAAGGCGAAAGATTTATTCGCTCTGAAGAGAAACCAGAGTAAAGTTTAGTTCCATCATTCGTATGTACTTATTGGAACACCCTCTCCATTTATCCTATGGGACCTGTTCTTCGCGACTTTAGTAAAATTACAATGTCCTTTGATACAACTTTAAATCAGTGATTATTTAATTTCCATTAATGTTTTTAAACGAGGGTTACTCAAGTAAAGGTAATAGTATACTGCACATAGTTTACTTCGCATTGTGTTCATTGTACATAATTACAGTATTGGACCAATGGCGGACCCGTAAACATGGCCCAATAACTTGGTCAGCATCCGTTAGGTTTTTTAAATAAAGTCTCTTTTAATAAATATACTTGAATAAATATACTGTATCGTCATTTATTATGTGTATTATACATACCAACTGTGATCTATTATCTACATATGGCACTGCATGTTTTCTTTAAACATACGCCTTTTGCCCGTCCAAGGACAAGTGTATTGCAGTAAATCTGAAACTGGCAAGTGAAAAGCAGACGGCGACGTGCTATTCATTGCATTAATGCGTGTGCAATTTGTAAAGGCGCGGTGACACAGACCTATTCCATTTTACGGTTATAATCCGTTGTTCATCATGACGTCCTTTTTACTTTGATGTCTCAACAGCATTACGGAGATCGCGTGACGTGAGGGTTCTGCCTTTGTAGTGAGGGTTGTAAGTTGACGCCGAGGAGAGGAGGCCCCTTGGCTCCCCATGTGGAGTGACGTCAACCGCTAATAATTATGAATGGGGGGGGAGGTGTCCATTTGGAGGATGTCAGCTGCTCTTGAAAATTAATGAGGGGGGCTGGTCGATGTGGAGTGACGTTACGAGAGTTAAGGACAGACATTACTGGGTGATTATAGTAGGTATTCGAGGAGGGGTGCGTCAAGCGTATGTATGGAGGTTGGGGGGGGTGTAAAAAGTACGCCTGCATCCAGAGAGGGGGACAGGGAATGGACCCGTAACTGCAATACACCCATCCTTGGAGTGAGTCGGAGATGGCTAGTCAGATAATAAATAGCTGCATAAAGTTGTCGCCATGAACACAAAGTGTCCCACCCCTCTCTTTACATGACGTGACGCACCCATATCCAGCAAACCTCAATCTTTTTTATTTTAAAGGAAACCCTGCCAGAGCAGGGTTACGAAAAATAGTTTAAGACTCACTCGAGTGTTCCTCTCCACGGAAATCTTTAGTAAAAGGCGAAAGATTTATTCGCTCTGAAGAGAAACCAGAGTAAAGTTTAGTTCCATCATTCGTATGTACTTATCAGAGCACCTTCTCCATTTATCCTATGGGACCTGTTCTTCGCGACTTAAGTAAAATAAAAACGTCCTTTGATACAACTTTAAATCAGTGATTAATTAATTTCCATTAATGTTTTTACACGAGGGTTACTCAAGTAAAGGAGGGGGACAGGGGATGGACCCTTAACTGTAATACACCCATCTTTGGAGTGAGACGGAGACGGCTAGTCAAATAATAAATAGCTGCATAAAGTTGTCGCCATGAACACAAAGTGTCCCACCCCTCTCTTAACATGACGTGAAGCACCCGCACCAAGTTCACTCAATCTTTTTTTATTT
This sequence comes from Lampetra planeri, assembly GCF_965212315.1. NCBI lineage: Eukaryota > Metazoa > Chordata > Hyperoartia > Petromyzontiformes > Petromyzontidae > Lampetra > Lampetra planeri. The sequence continues at coordinate 7,897,005 of NC_136146.1, read as the reverse complement.
CAAAGGAAACCCTGCCAGAGCAGGGTTATGAAAAATAGTTTAAGACTCATTAGAGTGTTCCTCTCCACGGAAATCTTTAGTAAAAGGCGAAAGATTTATTCGCTCTGAAGAGAAACCAGAGTAAAGTTTAGTTCCATCATTCGTATGTACTTATTGGAACACCCTCTCCATTTATCCTATGGGACCTGTTCTTCGCGACTTTAGTAAAATTACAACGTCCTTTGATACAACTTTAAATCAGTGACTATTTAATTTCCATTAATGTTTTTAAACGAGGGTTACTCAAGTAAAGGTAATAGTATACTGCACATAGTTTACTTCGCATTGTGTTCATTGTACATAATTACAGTATTGGACCAATGGCGGACCCGTAAACATGGCCCAATAACTTGGTCAGCATCCGTTAGGTTTTTTAAATAAAGTCTCTTTTAATAAATATACTTGAATAAATATACTGTATCGTCATTTATTATGTGTATTATACATACCAACTGTGATCTATTATCTACATATGGCACTGCATGTTTTCTTTAAACATACGCCTTTTGCCCGTCCAAGGACAAGTGTATTGCAGTAAATCTGAAACTGGCAAGTGAAAAGCAGACGGCGACGTGCTATTCATTGCATTAATGCGTGTGCAATTTGTAAAGGCGCGGTGACACAGACCTATTCCATTTTACGGTTATAATCCGTTGTTCATCATGACGTCCTTTTTACTTTGATGTCTCAACAGCATTACGGAGATCGCGTGACGTGAGGGTTCTGCCTTTGTAGTGAGGGTTGTAAGTTGACGCCGAGGAGAGGAGGCCCCTTGGCTCCCCATGTGGAGTGACGTCAACCGCTAATAATTATGAATGGGGGGGGAGGTGTCCATTTGGAGGATGTCAGCTGCTCTTGAAAATTAATGAGGGGGGCTGGTCGATGTGGAGTGACGTTACGAGAGTTAAGGACAGACATTACTGGGTGATTATAGTAGGTATTCGAGGAGGGGTGCGTCAAGCGTATGTATGGAGGTTGGGGGGGGTGTAAAAAGTACGCCTGCATCCAGAGAGGGGGACAGGGAATGGACCCGTAACTGCAATACACCCATCCTTGGAGTGAGTCGGAGATGGCTAGTCAGATAATAAATAGCTGCATAAAGTTGTCGCCATGAACACAAAGTGTCCCACCCCTCTCTTTACATGACGTGACGCACCCATATCCAGCAAACCTCAATCTTTTTTATTTTAAAGGAAACCCTGCCAGAGCAGGGTTACGAAAAATAGTTTAAGACTCACTCGAGTGTTCCTCTCCACGGAAATCTTTAGTAAAAGGCGAAAGATTTATTCGCTCTGAAGAGAAACCAGAGTAAAGTTTAGTTCCATCATTCGTATGTACTTATTGGAACACCCTCTCCATTTATCCTATGGGACCTGTTCTTCGCGACTTTAGTAAAATTACAACGTCCTTTGATACAACTTTAAATCAGTGACTATTTAATTTCCATTAATGTTTTTAAACGAGGGTTACTCAAGTAAAGGTAATAGTATACTGCACATAGTTTACTTCGCATTGTGTTCATTGTACATAATTACAGTATTGGACCAATGGCGGACCCGTAAACATGGCCCAATAACTTGGTCAGCATCCGTTAGGTTTTTTTAAATAAAGTCTCTTTTAATAAATATACTTGAATAAATATACTGTATCGTCATTTATTATGTGCATTATACATACCAACTGTCATCTATTATCTACATATGGCACTGCATGTTTTCTTTAAACATACGCCTTTTGCCCGTCCAAGGACAGGTGTATTGCAGTAAATCTGAAACTGGCAAGTGAAAAGCAGACGGCGACGTGCTATTCATTGCATTAATGCGTGTGCAATTTGTAAAGGCGCGGTGACACAGACCTATTCCATTTTACGGTTATAATCCGTTGTTCATCATGACGTCCTTTTTACTTTGATGTCTCAACAGCATTACGGAGATCGCGTGACGTGAGGGTTCTGCCTTTGTAGTGAGGGTTGTAAGTTGACGCCGAGGAGAGGAGGCCCCTTGGCTCCCCATGTGGAGTGACGTCAACCGCTAATAATTATGAATGGGGGGGAGGTGTCCATTTGGAGGATGTCAGCTGCTCTTGAAAATTAATGAGGGGGGCTGGTCGATGTGGAGTGACGTTACGAGAGTTAAGGACCGACATTACTGGGTGATTATAGTAGGTATTCGAGGAGGGGTGCGTCAAGCGTATGTATGGAGGTTGGGGGGGGGTGTAAAAAGTACGCCTGCATCCAGAGAGGGGGACAGGGAATGGACCCGTAACTGCAATACACCCATCCTTGGAGTGAGTCGGAGATGGCTAGTCAGATAATAAATAGCTGCATAAAGTTGTCGCCATGAACACAAAGTGTCCCACCCCTCTCTTTACATGACGTGAAGCACCCGCACCAAGTTCCCTCAATCTTTTTTTTTATTTCAAAGGAAACCCTGCCAGAGCAGGGTTATGAAAAATAGTTCAAGACTCATTAGAGTGTTCCTCTCCACGGAAATCTTTAGTAAAAGGCGAAAGATTTATTCGCTCTGAAGAGAAACCAGAGTAAAGTTTAGTTCCATCATTCGTATGTACTTATTGGAACACCCTCTCCATTTATCCTATGGGACCTGTTCTTCGCGACTTTAGTAAAATTAAAACGTCCTTTGATACAACTTTAAATCAGTGATTATTTAATTTCCATTAATGTTTTTAAACGAGGGTTACTCAAGTAAAGGTAATAGTATACTGCACATAGTTTACTTCGCATTGTGTTCATTGTACATAATTACAGTATTGGACCAATGGCGGACCCGTAAACATGGCCCAATAACTTGGTCAGCATCCGTTAGGTTTTTTTAAATAAAGTCTCTTTTAATAAATATACTTGAATAAATATACTGTATCGTCATTTATTATGTGTATTATACATACCAACTGTCATCTATTATCTACATATGGCACTGCATGTTTTCTTTAAACATACGCCTTTTGCCCGTCCAAGGACAGGTGTATTGCAGTAAATCTGAAACTGGCAAGTGAAAAGCAGACGGCGACGTGCTATTCATTGCATTAATGCGTGTGCAATTTGTAAAGGCGCGGTGACACAGACCTATTCCATTTTACGGTTATAATCCGTTGTTCATCATGACGTCCTTTTTACTTTGATGTCTCAACAGCATTACGGAGATCGCGTGACGTGAGGGTTCTGCCTTTGTAGTGAGGGTTGTAAGTTGACGCCGAGGAGAGGAGGCCCCTTGGCTCCCCATGTGGAGTGACGTCAACCGCTAATAATTATGAATGGGGGGGGAGGTGTCCATTTGGAGGATGTCAGCTGCTCTTGAAAATTAATGAGGGGGGCTGGTCGATGTGGAGTGACGTTACGAGAGTTAAGGACCGACATTACTGGGTGATTATAGTAGGTATTCGAGGAGGGGTGCGTCAAGCGTATGTATGGAGGTTGGGGGGGGTGTAAAAAGTACGCCTGCATCCAGAGAGGGGGACAGGGAATGGACCCGTAACTGCAATACACCCATCCTTGGAGTGAGTCGGAGATGGCTAGTCAGATAATAAATAGCTGCATAAAGTTGTCGCCATGAACACAAAGTGTCCCACCCCTCTCTTTACATGACGTGAAGCACCCGCACCAAGTTCCCTCAATCTTTTTTTTATTTCAAAGGAAACCCTGCCAGAGCAGGGTTACGAAAAATAGTTCAAGACTCATTAGAGTGTTCCTCTCCACGGAAATCTTTAGTAAAAGGCGAAAGATTTATTCGCTCTGAAGAGAAACCAGAGTAAAGTTTAGTTCCATCATTCGTATGTACTTATTGGAACACCCTCTCCATTTATCCTATGGGACCTGTTCTTCGCGACTTCAGTAAAATTAAAACGTCCTTTGATACAACTTTAAATCAGTGATTATTTAATTTCCATTAATGTTTTGACACGAGGGTTATTACAGTAAAGGTAATAGTATACTGCACATAGTATACTTCACATTGTGTTCATTGTTCATAATTACAGTATTGGACCAATGGAGGACCCGTAAACATGGCCCAATAACTTGGTCAGCATCCGTTAGCTTTTTAAAATACTGTATATTTAACAAATATATTTTAATAAATATACTGTATTGTCATTGATTATATGTATTATACATACCAACTGTCATCTATTATCTACATATGGCGCTACATGTTTTCTTTAAACACTAGCCTTTTGCCCATCCAAGGAAGGGTGTATTGCAGTAAATCCGAAACTTGCAAGCAAAAGCAGACCGCGACGTGATATTCATTGCATTAATGCGTGTGCAATTTGTAAGGGGGCGATGACACAGACCTATTTCATTTTAAGGTTATAATCCCTTGTTCATCATGACGTCCTTTTTACTCTGATGTCTCAATAGCGTTACGGAGATTGCGTGAGGTGAGGGTTCTGCATTTGTATTGAGGGTTGTAAGTTGACGCCGAGGAGAGGGGAGGGGGCCCCTTGGCACCCATGTGGAGTGACGTCAGCCGCTAATTATTATGGATGGGGGGGGTGTCCATTTGGAGGACGTCACCTGTTCATGATTATTAATGAGGGGGGCTGGTCGACGTGGAGTGACGTCACGCGCGGGACACAGACATTCTTGGCTCATGATTGTAGTAAACTAGCTTTACTACTCGGCTTTGCCCAGGACTTGGATTCACCATGCCCGTCCGCCTTTGTCTCCCCAGTAGTGATGTTCACACACCACGCCAGTTACTTGTTTGAGGCTGAGTCGACCTAGGGGAGGCCCAGGACCGGTTCAAATAATCGTCACCGGTGGTGGGCGTGAGCGAGAATTGAACTCGGGTCGCCGGGATCATAGCGCAGCACGCTAAGCACTACACTACCGCTCCCCCCACACCCACACATGCGCGCGCCCATAGGTACACATACACGCGCTTGCTGCAGACACACACAACTTTCAGGGTGTGTACGGCAGTAAACGACTGAAATAATAAACCACCTTAGACCTGCCACACATTTGTATTTCACTTTACCCGCGATCAGCAGGCACACTCCGTTACGCTTCCGCACACGGGTCACATGACAAATGTGACGTCACAGCTAACTTGCCGTGCAAAATATATGCATTATTGCGCCCCTCCCCCCCAAAATAAAAAAAAAAGTCTACTTTCATAATTTTTGCATGGTGTACAGTCTGGAAAGTACCCACATGGCAAATGTCAAGTTTGTTGCATGTCGGGAAGTAGGCTAAACATTTTGAACAGACACACATATTCACAACTTTGCCTTTTATATATGTAGGACTCGTACTGATGCGACAGCTTCTTTGTCTTTCTCGTCTTTTATTCACGCATATAGTTCACACCTCCTCATCATCACTCCATGCCTCTCCGTTCACTCGCTCCGCGACTTCGCTCGCTCTCTCTCTCTCTCTCCCCCAAGGTCCGTTACTCCGCTGCTACCCTACTCTGTACTCGCTCCGTCCACTGCTACCCTATCTGTATTCTCTCTATCCACTGCTACCGTACGCTGTATTTTCTCTATCCACTGCTACCCTATCTGTATTCTCTCTATCCACTGCTACCGTACGCTGTATTTTCTCTATCCACTGCTACCCTATCTGTATTCTCTCTGTCTACCTTTATCGTATCTATTCCTGCTCCCTGCTGCTCCGTCTCTGTCCTGGGCACCAACCACTCCAACTCCAACACCAACCAAGACTCCCGTCTCTCCGTTACGCTGTGCCTTTATACCCGAACCAATCAGCCCCAATTAATTATCTCATCCCCCGCTTCGCTACTCGCCCCCAGGCCCCCAGCCTCACGTGACCATGTTATCGCCGTCAGCCCGGCGCCAGTCATCAGCCACTCACCCTCCTGACTAATCACCGGCCTGCGTCCTCCGTTACCCTTTACACCTGTGGTGTCTCTTAATGACCTCCCCCTCAATGGCACACAACAACACTGTATGCTCAGTTGCCCGCATAGCAACAGAACGCGTGGCGCGTGACATTTCAAGTCCTACATATATATGGAGGTATATGCACACAGAGGCGGAGACAGGACACATGGATGTTAGCGTAGATACAATGAGATACACAGAGACACACGTCGTTGGAACACAGCAAGTGTCCTGCACATGTCCAAGGGACTTGCAGTAACTTCAAATATTACCCCCCCCCCCAGCCTTTTGTGCATTCTGGTTTCTGAAACGATCTTCCAATTTTATGGCCACATTAGTAAAATTAGGGGGTGTGGAGGAAATTTATCCAATTACCCCGCAGGGGTTTTTATACACGCGCTTTTTGTCCCCCCGGGCGCGACTCCGCAGTTACCCGAAACTGTTTGGCGAATATGAGTTGATGTCAAATCCTTTAATTATCCCCCCCCCGCACGAATGTACGTGTGCTTTTGTCTCCACTACACATTACCACGGACAAGTGAAGTTTCGCTGTAGTTCATTTCATGGAGTCGTGCTTTGTGATCATTGGTGGGTAGACCGTGTTAGTAACTGTGTCACGGTTGACGATAGCCCTCTGGCATTAGTCAGGGTTCACTAAAATAAAATTAACACTTGTCGAATACATCCAACACTAATTTCGTTCACAAAAATAACACCGATGCATCGCACTGGTCCACACATCCAACAACAAGAAACCCAAGCATCCACACATCAGAACACCCACACACAAAAGACCTCCTTACTCCATAGACTTTAACAGACTATTGGGGTAAGGGGCCATCCATTTAGTACGTACGCATGGAGGGGGTTAACCCAAATGCGTACGCTTGCGTATGGGGGGTCTACTGACAAATGTACTCATAGGAAACGGGGGGGGGGGGGGTGAAGCCTCGATAATAATTTGTCTACATTGGCCTTCAAATTAGTTAGATAGTCCGGCGGTGGACTGTTTGCTTAAACACGTTCATATTAATCCTTGATCGTTTCTGCGTGGATTAAATATCGGCCGTTCTATAGGATTCAGGGGGTGTAAAAAGTCCGCGTGCGTTCAGGAAGGGGGTTAGGGGTCAAGTTTTGACAGATTTCAGCGTGGCTACTAAATGGATGGCTCCTAAGTGCTAAGTGCTTGTTAGCGAGCACCTGTCGTCTGGCAACACGCGAAGCGATGGACATGTGGTCAACACCACGCCCGGCCGCCTTTGTCTCCCCAATTGCTGATATTTACACACGCGGCGCACCAGGTTACTCATTAAATCGTGAGTCTACCCAGGGATGGCCCAGAATCGGTTCAGATCCGTATTCGGTTATGGTTACTGGTTGTGCGCGTGAATCGAACTCAGGTCGACGGGGTCGGTCGCGCAGCGTCCCAACTATTGCGCCACCGCTCCCCAGAACCCACAAAGACAAAAATAACCCGTGTTGTATTCTAGATTAGAAGTTTTCGTGACTGTAATGAACCAAACTCTTTGTTTTTTCGGTAAAGTCACGTAGGTAAAAAATAATAAAAATGAAAACAGCTTTTTTTTAAATTGTGATTTCATTGAGTTGTTTTCATTTTACTTATTTTTTACCTACGCGACTTTACCTGGCCAACACCACGCCTGGCCGCATTTGTCTCTCCCCCTCCCAGTGGTGATGTTTACCCACCACCCCATACCAGGTACTCATGAGGCCGAGTAAACCTACACACACTCAAACACCAGACCGCACATCTCCCTCACACGCCGCAATTCTCACCTATCCAAGGCGGCTGGGGAATCCAGACGGTCGTCCCTCGCGTCTCGACTCACTGAACGAGGAGGAAGGTCTTGAAGAAAACCATGCCCGGCTCGCGTGTACGAATCGCCACGATTATTACTGCACAGCTTCTCACCCCCCCACGCTCCCCCTGTATGCGCCTTCGGGAAAGCGCGACAGTGCTCGTCCTGATTGTGTTTATTTATATTTTTAAAAAAGGCTTTAGGAGAAAGATGTGCGATCGACGAAGAGCCGTGAGATTGTCGATGTGCGTACAAAGTGGCGCCGTTATGTGTACAGGAAGAATCGAAGACAGTGGTGTGTGTTTAACATTACACAATGTCACTATAATTATCAAGTAGCTCGGAGTGTTAACTGCACCCCATGAAATATATCAGCAACTACACAACAGCTTGTAAAATAATTGTATACATTGGTTTCTTTTCACGAGTAAAACATCTCGAAATATGCGTCAGCACCTCTACCAATAACTATGACCACAACTATATTAATCTATAATAATTCAATAACTACACCAAGTATCTGTCTCCACCAAAACTATAACTATCGACCCTCTCAACTATCTATCGCCAAACGGTATCTCTATGCAAGCCATCTGTATCTATTCATGAGCACTGGTGTCTCTTATAAATGCAAATACATCTTTAGCAGTATCTCTTATTGTACCACATCTATTATACTCGACACATATCTACATTGGTGCCTGACAGTGATGTATTTCTTCACAAATTTTCCTAAGGTAACAGATATACCCCCATCCCTATGTCGAATGCATCTACATAATTCTATAACAATATTGTCTGCGACTCTACACATTCCTACAAGTCTCCACTTCCATAAGCCTACAGCAATATCTATATTACAGTACCCCGTTTCCCTTGTGTGCATAACCCTATCCATACATAACTTTACGCAAACCCTATCTCTGTCTGCACCAGCAGCTGCAACACATCTCTTAACCCAGTGTCCCCATGACTCTACACGTCACAATCTACATCCCACACGCAGGAACTACACGAGGCTGTCCTGTGTCCAACTCTATCCACGCATTGCTATTGCATCTCTTGCACACCACGTCTCTCAATACATCACCGCAACACGCCGGTGTCACCTATCGCGCTTATCAATAACCTCCGATTAGCATCGGTTGTGCGACGTAGGGTGTTAGAACCAAGTTCAACGCACATATGTAATCGTCTCTACGATAGATGCGCATCTGTAAAACTGTGATCTATTTATTGTATCTCTCAACGCAAAGCCTCTACCCTCCCACTGGGCCTCTTCCCCTTGTCAATGGGAAGCCGAAAGCGGAAGTCGAGCCGAACAACGCCGTCACCGTCCGCGATGACGTCGAAATGTCGGCGCATGGATACTTACAGCCGGCGACACACACAAAAAAAAGAGAAAATAGTGCACGGTCGCGTACCACGTGATCCGCGAGGGCCAATCGCGAATTAGCGTGGGGGAGGGGAAAGCTGTTCGATCACGTGACTGCGCGAGGTAAAATAAGTAGTGCGCGCCCGGGGAGAGGAGCGGAAGGGGGGGGCGATCACGTGATCCGGGGCTTTAATAGGGCCACGTGATCGGCGCGCGCGTGTGTTTGTCGGCGGTCACGTGATTGTGGGAAAAAATCACATTCGTGCCACGTGGCCAATCAAATGGCGCTCAGGCTGTTTGGTCATCTTGCTTCGAACGACTGATGCATCAGATGCAGTATTTATACCGGAGAGAAATCCGATCAGCTGAAAAGCTTTTCTTTCCACAGATGTCCAGTAGGGGCGGGTCAGAACGTTACAACAACAAACAGCACAAAGCAACGATTGGAGTGCAACGTATAGGAAAGGTAAACAAATGACTTAAACAAAATATACAAATAAAACGAAACTATTTTTTATTTTACCAGGTAAGGCCCACTGAGCTACTGTGTGGCTTTTTTCAGAAGCGATCTGACCACAAATGATAGCTCAACAAAAGGGGCCGTCCATAAATGACGTCACGCGATTTTGGACGATTTTTGACCCCCCCCCCCCCTAGTCACACGGCGTCACAAAAAGTCAGACCCCCACTCAAATATGACGTCACAAAGCTCTGCCCCCCCCAAAAAAAACATGCTTCAAATCGCTTTAAACTATTGTCATTGTAGTGCGTATTTAATGTGCCGCTGCACTCTGATGTTGTAGGAGAAATAATTTATTAAAAAGTATATTTAATTAAGTAGAACGTGTTGTATATATTTAAAGTTGCATATTTTGATGTGAAGTCACGCTTCTCAAACCCTCCCCCCCTCGTCACACATCGTCACAAATGTCTGACCCCCCTCCCCCCTAGGTGCGTGACGCCATTTATGGACGGCCCCAAAGTGGTTTATCATGTGGAAATTTATAGCAGAGCAACAACTACAATTTCGCATTCAGGTGGTCAAACCAGATAACCGCGTCAGGAGCAACGATGTGTATCGCGATGATGTCTTCTTCGTATTTGTGGATCGGACACTGGATATTTCTTTATCTTCCGTCTGGCATCCGCATCTGTCATGAATTGTGCACATGCGGTTTAGGGTGGACCATGAATTTCGTGGAAGATCAAATCCAGGGATCTTCACTCAGGATGATGGCTAGACGAGACGGTTCTACTCCACCGTGTCGGGAGCAAGCTGTGTTGTCTCTTCTCCCGTTTATGAACTGGCTTTGGCCCTCCCCTAAATCTACTCAGGCTAAAATGAGTACCTGGTGCAGTGTGAGCATCGCTACTGGGGAGACAAAGGCGGTCGGGCGTGGTGCTGACCACCCACCACCTCATCCACCGTTCCGGCCTTTCAAACAGCACCTGCCCCAACAGTTTGTTTTAGGCTATGTAACATCACCTAAATTTGACTATATAAACCGAGAGAGAATGCTTGACAATCGTGTATGTTAGAACCCAAATGGATGGAACACAATGTCATAAAATATACTGCTTCACAATTGGAACAATCGGTAACGCGAGAATACGTTTTCCCCTTTTTTATTATTACACGCTTTTCATTAACCTCAAATCTTGTCACTTAATTTTTACCCACTTCCCAATGTGGTATCGACTGCAAACATGGTATACTTATGTCATACTGATGACAATAGTATATTCTATCATAAAAAATTAAAACATATATTTTAAACATTTTTTTATATGTTATGTTTCGGCTTGGGTCTAATTGTCCACGCTCAACTGACGTTGGCTGTAAATCACCACGGCCCCTTACGTTATGGCAAGCTTCGGGGCCACTTCCTGGAGTTGTGGAGTTCTTCCATTACTAGTACGGTACATTTTAATAAAGCGTCTTTAAAAAAAGTTTTTTTTAATATTACTTATTAATCTGTTCTAATCCATTCATTGCCCCAACTGATAGCCTCGCGGCTGTCCGTCGATCACAGTCCACGTCACACCCACGAGCTGCAGTGGCGGGTCTCTGTCCACATTCAGCACCACGAGTCGTGGAGCCTCATCCCTGCAGTTCGCCGTTGTGGTGTTGCACCTCTTTTATCATATAGCCTCTCTGTTTTTTTTGGGGGGGGCAGAGCTTTGTGACGTCATATTTGAGTGGGGGTCTGACTTTTTGTGACGCCGTGTGACTAGGGGGGGGGGGGTCAAAAATCGTCCAAAATCGCGTGACGTCATTTATGGACGGCCCCTTTTGTGAGGGTTCTGCCTTTGTAGTGAGGGTTGTGAGTTGACGCTGAGGTGGGGGGAGGAGGCGCCTCGCCCCCCATGTGGAGTGACGTCACCCGCTAATTATTATTAATGGCGGGGGGGGTGTCCATTTGGAGACGTCACCTGCTCATGATTATTAATGAGGGGGGTTCTCCATGCGGAGTGACGTCACCCGCTCATGATTATTAATGAGGGGGGGGAGGGTCCATGTGGAGGACGTAACCTGTTCATTATTATTAATGAGGGGGGCTGGTCGACGTGGAGTGACGTCACACGCATGATACACAGACATTCTTGGCTCATTATAGTTAATGTAAAATTGTGTCCATGTGCAATGTAGCTCTCAGAGTCACCGTCTTTCTTCATGTATATTTATTACGAATAAAGTCCGCTGACAACTTAACGCGTGACCGCGAGTGACTATATACACTTGGGTAATTAGACGACTCTATTTTGAGACAATGTAACTCTCGCATCAAGACTACTCCCGTTGGGTCCCGTGCTTCCCCCACGTGACCCTGTCAAGGCTTGTTCCATTAATCATTAGCACGTCAATTAGTAACCATGGTCCCGGGGAGCCATACTGTCCCTCTATCGCCCCGTACTGTCTTTACACATGCAACCCAAACTATTAACCATATAGTAAAACCACCCAAGTCTTCGCTCCTTCAATGAAATAATAGCAAAACTGCACAACACTATTTCCTGAAGCCCTCTCGTGGTTTACAGACCTCAGCAATATTTAGCTCCTGAACACAGTCGTAAGCCTGAGTAGAAAGGAATGTTTTTTTTCAAGTCTCATGCCTTTCAGTGATAAATCCCTTTGTTAACTGCTGGATGAGAGGGGGTAGGGTTAGAGTTGGGTAGGGAGGGGGGTCAAGACCGTTTCAGATACAGTATCACTAAAAGGATATTTTTTCCCTGGGTGGGATATAAACTCCGTCTACCAGGTTTGCGGCAGTGTGCCACTGTGGCACTGTTATGGAAAAACGTTTAAATCTGCATTGGTCAAACTAAATGATCGTCCAGCCCAACTGCAAGTAGAATTCATGACTTTAAGCATTTCGATGTTTATAATGTAATGTTTCCCATCCCAGCTGATAATTTTGTTTCAAGGTTTATCATCTTAGGGATAATGGGTTGATGAGTTTAATTACAGCAATAATTCAAGCCGAGTTCTTATACATTTCAACTGGTGTATATTTTATTTCACAAGACAGTACTGTGGAACACACATTCTAACACGCATTAGGATGAGGGCTATGGTTATACAATAACAGTTCTCCATGGATAGGTTACAAAAGGTGTTAATACATACACTCTAAAACACAAACGAAAGCATTGGCGAAAACCACACTTAAGTTAATCATTTCGATATCCAGCACTTGCAATGTACTGTATATCAAATGTGTACACTTCACACAAATATATCAAAAAGCTTGCATTCCACGATCAACGACATGGTAACAAACTTTGCACTAAAAACACATTGGTATATTGATTGAATAAACATACATTGAAAATATTTTCGGCCCTTTCCCAAACTAAACGAAACAAACTCATGTTTTTTTTTTGCCACGTAAGGGCCACTGAGCGATGTAGCTCATTTTCAGAAGCGAGCTGGTCACAACTGATAGCTCAACGAAGTGGATTATCATGTGGAAATGTATAGCAGCCAAATACTCGGAATGCACGTTGATTCTAAATGAGGGAACTGGAGGACGCGGAGAAAAATCCACGCGGCCATGGGGGGAACATGGAGCCCAGGATGGTGAAGGGGCTTATTCGCACTAATAGTGACTGTCGTGTCTGATAATGTGACCTGCCAAAGGTATTTTGCAGCACGTTTCATTTCAACCATTCAAACCCACGTATACACTGGACTCACAATGTCCACGGTGTCACAAATCCACTGTTAGATGAAGGCCGCTTCATATCGTAATTGTCACTGGGGGTTGTTGGGCCATACTTCACCACACTGGTCAGTGTGGGGATGGTGAAAGGGTGGCCAGGACTGGTGCAGATTTCACTCTCAAATGATGGCAACCTTGTTAAAGGTTAAAACTCGTAGAGTGTGCAAACCACAGCAGCACCACTCCACACAGTTTATATCGGTATGATCATATTCAATGATTGTTGAAAATATATTATGAGCCACCCGAGAAAAAATTTACACGATCACAGAAATCACCTTTATCTGTTGTCCAGAGGTCAGTTTGTCACCATCATTCTCATGACAGGATAATTCTTTATAACATTACCGCATGACAGGCTGCTCATATCTGCCATTACCTTGACTTTAACCAACATAACATGCAGAGGCAAACACAACAGAAACTGAAAGTGACCTTGGGGTAATAGGACTTTACGGACAGCCTGTATATGAAATCAATACACACAATTCCCACACTGGGACGCACAAACACGTTCACTTAATATTGATAAATGTGTTAAACGATTCGCCAAAATTGTATATTAATTTAGATGCCAAAAACAAATACAGTAACTCCCCCCCGCCCCCCACTTACCCCCAAACACATACACAACGTGTCCTTGAAATTCCAGGCTAATTCAGTGGTGCAGTGCCATAGTATATACATTTTCTTAACAAAACCCTGGTATTTCCATGAAGACCAATTTAGCCCATTTAGAGCTTGGAACGCCACATATCCAGTATTGCTCTTTTATTTAATAATATAAATAGCAATATAAAAGAGAGAAAAAAACAACACTGAATATCACAAGGCAATTCTGCACTGGACAAAGTAGCAGCTGTTAAGTACAAAACCAAACTGGGACTGCTTCGCTCGTGAAATTTCTGCGCAACGTGGAATTGCAGCAAACGACTTGACATTGGTCTGCGCACTGTTCAATTTCAGCTTCGTGAGCGCGATTTTCAATTTCTTTTGACATGGTTAGTTGTCCCTCAAAACCCCTGCTCTATGTCAGAGTCATGGTTTACCACGTAATTTTGAGGACACACTGTGCAGTTATGCATTTTGCAAATGTGCCACCCAAAGACACCGATGCCAAACGTATACATGTACAAATCCACATTCAATCTCTTAGACACACACACAATTTATGTACAAATTAAGGCAACGTGGAACGCCGAAGGCTTGAAAAGCCCAAGTATGGAGTGACTTGCACTCAATGTCTAGTCTCTACAGCTTACATTCTACTGTAGCAATATTACAACTCAACGATGTTTTACTCTACCAGACAAGGTGCACTGAGCTATATAGCTCTTTTTCAGAAGCGACCTGTCCACAAGTGATAGCCCAATTTATAGCAGCCAAATATTCTAAACGCATGTTGATTCTAAATGTGGAGGGGAAAACCGGCAGACCCAGAGGACAATACACACGACCACGGGGAGAACATGCAAACTCCAAATATACAGGCACCAGGGTCGGGATTGAACCCATGGCCTCCTGTATACCAGGCAAAGTAGTTAACATCTCACCACCGAGGAGCTCAAATATTCAACTTCACGTCTATTAGCACACAATCAGTATAACTCTTTGTCACTGATTGAAATGTCCATGCGTATTATTTACTTCTCATCTAACTTCCATATAAATGTAAATTATTTGTGTTTCCATCGCCATTTTAGATGTAGTTAAATAATCCCAAACCCACCCCCTCTCGCCAACTCTTAGATTTTTTTTTATCCATCTGTACAACACCTTGAGCTGCAGTTGCATTTTGCCACTTTATAATTAAACATTTGCATTTATTTTTTAATAATGAATATACCAAAATTCACGTGACATTTGTGTGAAATACTCCTTCACAAAAAAACGTAAATTGTGGCTCTGCATTAGGTTGCATGCCACCAGGGATTGTCACATTTTGATTATTCTAGATTCTTCTTTTGTACCCCCCCCCCCAAATTTGTAAGTGGCTGAAAGTTACCTTTTATTATATTACGTAAAAAATATCAAAACTGCAAAGTCTGTTAATAATTAAGCCAGTGTCAATGGACTCACCAATAATAACTCTTTAGCGCCCTCTATTGCCATTTTTGGGAAGTCCAGCCGGATTCAGAACGACCTGCGGATAAATTTGAAAAAACTGTGGCCCTTTAAACTTGTATGGCAGTGGGATTCAATATGACAAACTGCCCACTAGTTTCACATTTACTATGTATTAACGGTCTTCAGTGCAACACAGCACATGTGCATGAGAAGCCTCTTGGTTAATTCACTGTGTGATAAGGGCCTGATCCCCACACCGTGCGGGTCATGAGGGCTACGCCTTGACCATACTTCACCACACTGGTCAGTGCTGTGTGCTAAAGGCGCGGAGCATAAACGTGGGAGCACAGCAGCACAGTACAATTATGTTTTTTGCAACACTGCTCTTTGCTGACCACCACGTAGCACAACCACACAGCCACTTATGGCAGCCTGTTTGTGCATGTGGTCGCCCATCCAAGCACTATCCAAGCTCAAATCTGCTTAGCTTTCGAAATCTGCCAAGATCTGACAATTGTATTTGGCTCAATGTTGGTATCACAATGTTAGTTGAGCCACATGTGACACACACACGTAAATTGGCGAGGACTTGGGTCTTGCTGTTGAATTTGGAGCTGCAAATTCTGGAGGCGTAGCAGACGATTTATTCCGAGGCTCCAGACAGCTCAGACAGCTCATGGATCGATGTCGTCACCATCACTTTCTTGCACCTCTTTAAATCTAAAATGGAACAAAACAGGGAAAGCAAAGTATATTCTCACAGGCAAAATTAACAACATATATTCATCTTCTTGGTTCTTTCGGTAAAGTCACGTGACTTTACCGAAAGAACCAAGAAGATGAATCCCTGCAGTCACGAAAGCTTTAAATCGAAACATATATTCAATGTGACAAACATCTCAACAAGCTTTCGTACATGTATAGCCCTTTATCAATCCACTGCCTGATGAGGGCCTGGATGACGGCAGGTCGTGGACATTATTTGGCCATACTTAGTGCGTGTTGGTGAAGGCAAGGAGTATAGATGTAGGAGCATAGAAGACCATGACAACAATAGATGTATGATAAAATATAAATAGGTTTTAGCCTTTATGGAAATAAAACAAGTGTTAAGATGTTCAAACACCAAATAGAAACCTTTTGCAAAGAAATCAAGCTCGAATTAACCACACTACTTGTAGTGAACATGCAAACAAACATGCTCTGATAATATATGGCATTGTCTTTGAAACTGATTGGCCTACACCAGAGACAGCCTTCTTGAGGGCTTAGTCTCACCAGCGTTAGACCAGAGAACGCCAAAAGGGAAACAGTCCAAAGACAACGCACTATCAGAGCATATATAGCTTGGGGTGAGCAGTTGAAAAATGGGACCTTTTTCCAGTATCAAAGGATGAAAAAATAAAGAGATTTGGCTGCAGTCCTCTAGTGCACACCACATAGCCCCACTACACTATGGCATCCTGACTTGCAAGGTGGTGGGGTTGCCCATACCAAATACTATCCAGGATCAACCCCGCTTAACTTCCAAGATCTGAAGAGAGGTGTTGCATTTCGGGTGATTTTGTCATATTGTGCCATAATGTGAGTGTAACCACGTTACCATAAAGGCGTGGACTCAATCATCTCTGTAAGACGTCAGTGTGACATACATGCCAACCCCATATCAGTGCCTACCTTATGACATACAAATTCAGACCTTATTGGTCACCCCGTGCCCTTATAAATCTCAACGTTCATCCTACAAAGTCCCATAACAAGGGTCAAACACAAACCAATAGACAAAAAAAATGTTGCCCGTATTCAACTGGCTGTACGCCGTATGGACCTGAAAACTAAATTTCCCTGTACAAGAATACGGGATAAACCGTATGGATTGACAGCTATGAGTATGTTTAACACGTAGGCTTCCGAGACCAATATCATCCATAATACAGTTTTTTTGGGTTAGATCACGTAAATATATAGATGTGTCGTTAAACTCGCCACCACCCGACACAGCCAACTATTAAGGTTTGTCACATAAATAGAACATGCCAATTCGTCACTAGTACAGCACTCCGGTGTGTTGGAGAGCAAAGCCATAACATTTACAATCTGAGTACGACGTTTCGCCAGTAATTACAACTAGCTTCAGGAGACAGGTTCGTGGAGAAATTATCCTGTTTCGTTCCTTAAATACATGGGTAGATGTAAAATAAAAATAATAATAGAAATAAAATTATAAATCACGACGTTTCGGAGGCAACACAAGTCTCCGTCATCAGGTGGGACCGTCACAGCTATATTTGCTGTATCTTGATACAGTAAATCTTGATACAGTAAATATAGCTGTGACGGTCCCACCTGATGACGGAGACTTGTGTTGCCTCCGAAACGTCGTGATTTATAATTTTATTTATATTATTATTTCTATTATTTTTATTTTTATTATTTATTTTTACCTACGTGACTTTACCGAAAAAAACCTAAGAGTATGAATCCTTGCAGTCACGAAAGCTTCAAATCTAGAATGGGTAGATGTGATGGCATCACTTGTGAGCACTTCTTGAGTGATGTTGGGGGGGATTAATTAATGCATATATATGACAATGGGTATACATTTCCGATTGGGTTATTTATATGGTAATCAACGTACGTTATGCATGCACAATATGCGAACCCATAGTTCTTGTACCTCCTGTCGATTGTGTGTACTAAGAGAGCCATACCAACAGTAATCTCTGTATAGGCATGCATTTAAACAATGTATTATTTGATGATTCGCTTTCAAGCAGCACTAAGTCTGTAGCTACCCGAACGGTTAGAATGATTGTTATTTCTCTCAGTTTCGATGAGTGTCCATGTTCCAACCGGCTAAAGGATATGCACCTATGAGCGCCGATCTATTAGCTGTATCTGGCAGGGTAAAGTACTTTATAAGTGGGGCAAATTCTACAGGTTACAACATCATAGCTGTTAATCCTTGGGATGGAGAAAGGGTCTTCCTGGTATACCTAATATACATAATATATGCATCATTACATTTGAAATGAGGACTGAATATAAAAGAAATCGGGCCTTTCGATTGAAAAATATTGTTAACTCGAATTTATACTATTTTCTCGAAAACATATAATTTTAACTGGAAACCCAATAGTGTTGCCATGGAGAATACACATTTCAGATGTGATGTGTTTACATACTGATTACTATAATTTTGGCTCTTTACATCATTGCCATCAGCCATTACGAATACAATGTTGGATGACGTCCTCACCAATCAATAATTCAGTAGACATGACAACGTTGGGTGAACGTTGGACTAACGCAGGGGTGGGGAACCTTTTTTCTGCCAAGGGCCATTTGGATATTTATAACATTCGCGGGCCACACAAAATTATCAACTTCAAAATTTGCCTGTTATATTTGGTCAAACATTTAATGGGCTCACCCCTAATGCGATGGGCTGCAACTGCTTCTCTTTGGTGAGGCGTGTGAAGTTAGCTGGTATTGATGATGTTGCTACTCGCAACTGCTTTTCCAGGTTTGCTCCTAGACTTATTGAATTTCGAGTCCTGCCTGCGGTTGCCTTGGCAGGGCCACACCAAATGATTTCGCGGGCCTCATACGGCCCACGGGCGGGACGTTCCCCACCCCTGGAATAACGGCTTACCCAACCTTCCATGTTCACTGGGTGGACTAAGTATCGTCACATCTAGGATAAATGCGTTAAATTACAGCACAGAACTTGCACAACACTTCCACGCGCGATCTTCGTCCATGTATCGTTTACAATCAAAGGTGGTAACTATAAATCACAAAGGTGAATCGTTATACGAATTGCAATCATCCAGGTAATCAGGTTGTAATATGGCTGGGCATTGCCTTGATTGTTGAGAACAATAGAAGGCGTGGTTCATGTCAAACCCTGCACTGCAGCAATAGCCGCCATGCTTGGTGTCGCATTTAACAACCGCCACCACCGTGAACAATGCAAAGCACACTCTTTTTAAGTATTTACAATAAAAACAACTCAACATCCTGACTTCACGTTGCCTGTGTGTGTTGTATATTACGGTGTGCTTCGTAAGACCAGCTTTGCATTGTGTGCAAAGTAATGTCAATAACAACAAAGGCACGTCGCGACAGTCGGTAACGTATAATAAATAAGGCGCACGGATTAATTTAAATCTAGGGGAATATTCAACGAAATTATATTTTAGACTTTAAATCCATATGACGATATGGGGGGGGGTGGGGGGATAGGATTCTGGATGTGGCATAGATCGGCTAGGGGGCGATCCATTTACCGATTTCTGACCATCGTCAAGAGGCGACTGGCCATTTTGTTAAGAGATGTCCCCATATCTCACAGAGTGTTACACGACGTAATACGTGTATACAGTATCGGTAGATAGGTACAGGCTTTGAATTTAAATGTTAGGCTCTTTGTTTCACTAATGTAAGTGGGGTATCCGTAAATGGATCGCCCTGTTTTTTCTTCGCTGGTGTAACTCTATGCCATCTCCAAACCCCAATAACCTCCCCCACCAAAAGCCCCACTAACCCTCCGAACCAGCTGCGCTCGAATCCTCGCTGTAACACAAAGTTCAAACCGTGGAGACAAATGGATTTGGGCAGGGCACGTCGCGAGAAGGGACGATGGCCTGGTGACGGCGGCTCGGGGAGGCCTCCATCCAACAGTGGATCGATTGCAGTGGGTTATCGATAAACGGATCACCCTATACATTCTCATCCAACTGCCCAAACCAGCACCACCCCCATCCCTCCCCCCAATTCTGAACGGATTTGAAATTCCAGCGACGCAAACACAAAACCCTGCGTCTCCTTCCAACTGTGAGTGAGTGTAAGGCGAGCGAGCCTCTCTTACCTGTCCCAATACACCTGTGCTCGCGTTTTACTTGCTTCGTGGGGGGCTGTGGTTGAGGGAGTCTTGAAGGGGTGGGGGGGGGGCGTTAGTGGGGGGCTCGGACACCCCCCACCTTCTCCTACCCCCCCACCACGACTTCACTGCTTGATGAAGAGCTTGCGTGTCCGCACCTGTGTGCGTGTGTGCCGGTCTGGGTGATGGGGGCGTCATTGCCCAGGTGGGCTGGGACTCGGTCACGTCATGTGACTTCCACACGGACAATCGCCTGCCTGTCTTGCGGTTATTCATCAGAGCGACCCATCATCATGTGTAGATAACTCCCGTGCAAATAAAATATATGTGTATATCTAAAACAGCTGCAGAGAGAAAAACAACGTGTTTAAAAGCCTCGAACGTCTCCTTGCAATCTCATTTAACTTACATAATTTTAACATCTCTGCATACCTGTCAACTCATACGGTTTACCCGTATTATTTCCTGTACATGGAAATTTAGTTTTCAGGTCCATACGGCGTACAGCCGTTTCAAAACGGGCAAAAAATGGTGTCTATTTCTTTGTTTCTCTCTTGTGATGGGACTTTGTAGGATGAACTTTGAGATTTATAAGGGCACGGGGTGACCAATAAGGTCTGAAATAGGTCTGTCATAAGTGAGGCACTGATAAGGGGTTGGCATGTATGCCTCTGTGTGATATACTACGCATTCGCTTCACAATACAGAACAGTTACTCATCAGGCACCTGTTGAGAAGAGGGGAATTCAGTGCAGTAAAAAAATTAACCCGTAAAAACAAAGTTTTTCACTATAAATCCTTTATATGCGTGTTCAATGGGCCACAACCCAGCCCACATTGGTCTTTGAAACGGGCGGCTAGGGTCCTCTCGTCCTCTGGCTTGAGATGGCTGCCACCTATGGGTCAGATGATTGCCTGGCACCATTAAGCAATTGATAATTAAATATTTTAAAAAATTCCAAAAAAGTGTAACATTTTCACGAAAATACATTGTCACGCACAACGAGTCTGTGTGCAAAATGTCAGCTCGATTGGATCACGGGAAGTGGGTTAAAAACGACCGAAAGATTTGCACGGTCGTAAGCGCGCAAGCAAGTTAACTTAATATAAAGGATTTAAAAAACACAGTGCCCCGACTTACGAACCGTCCGATTTACGAACGCGGCTCATGAACTGTTCCCGTTCGTGAATCGGGGAGCTGTCTTATTATACATGGATCACCCTGTATATTTCAATTAATCGGTGAAGATCAATACAACCCCCCACCACCACGACTATCTTGCGTGGTAACAACCCACCCAGCCACCTGGACACGGTCTGATTTCATTACTCCATCTCCCCGAGTTGGGTGTCCCTCTCGGCTGCGTTACCATCCCCCTTTACAAAAATTTGTTGTCATCCATTGTTGGATGTGAAGTTTTTATCCCACCACGCCGTATCTGTCAGTCGTGGGGGTTGTCTGACCATGCTTCACCACGCTGTATAGATCTTTTTCAAAAGCAGAATCAGAAAATGTATTTACACTGGAAGAATCCGATAAGCTATCAAGCTCTTTTTCACGTGTCCAGTAGAGGCGGGTCAGAAAGTTACGACAACAATACACAACACGATAGGAGTGCAAAGTATAGAAAACGTAAGCAAATTACCAAAAACAAATAAAGATACACTATGTGTGCAGCCATTGGTGACCAAACTAAGACTGTTAATCTGAGAATAGGTTTTCGCCTTTTTTTCTGACAACAAAACAGGTGTTAAGATGTTAAAACACCAAACTGAAACCTTTTACAAGGAATCATGTCTGCATTAACCACAATACTTGTGGTCAGAATGCAAACAAAAAACGTACTCTGATAACATATGCATTGTCTTTGAATCTGATTGGTCCACACCAGAGACAGCTTTCTTTTGAGCCTATTCTGAAAACGGTGTAAGACTAGAGGACGCCAAAATAAAAAAGGAGAAACCTATTCTCAGATTTTGGTACTGGTAAAGGAGGTCCCATGATGAAATAAGACTGTTAACTCGCTACACTTGAGAATCCAGATTAAACTATTGTAGTAACGCTCACGACTCGTTCACACCGGAGTTGGAGGCACACTTGTTTATTTAACCCCAACGTTGTGACATACACATTTGAGGGGGTATCGGCCCCCTCACCCGTCTATCTGAGGACACACCTCTCTAGCTAACCCTAGCCTGCCTCTGAGTCCTCCACTAATGGGCTAGGGGAGGCTATCTTGGCCCGACACTGGTCAGTCGGGCCCGGTACCCAGAGTCCAGACCAGCACTGGCTCTGGCCCTGGTACCCACGCCACTGGCTCGAGCCTGCGCGGTCCTGATAAGGACGGCGTACCAGGGGGAGTCCAGGGCTCTCTCTAAGACGTCTTCCGTCTTCTCTCCTTTAGCTAAACATCACTCCCGAGCCCTACGATACATTCCCCTTTTATACCCAACCCCTCCCTGAGGGGTGGGGCCCCGGGGGATCATAACGACCGAATCGACCCCCCAGGGTGTCTGGCGCGGACGTCGCAGAGGGCACCTGCTCGTGCACTCATGTAGCCCCGCCTACTGTGTTTGTTTACCATAGGCTGCCATGCATAACGGGCTCTCTCTCTAACACCCCTACATCACTCCCCCCCACATAGCATGCAGCCGTCCCGGCTGCCAACATACAAAAATTTGACAATAAAGGTGCCTTCACCCCCTGACCGCGCGTGTGCCTCACTATTTTTGAACAATAACAGGAACCAGAACAAGAACGCAACAGCAAGATGAGAAAACAACCCGTCGCACCCCCCCCGAATAAATACGAATTCCGTAAAAAAAACAGCCTATATACAATCAGCAGGGAACCCACCACGCACACACAACACACGGTGAAGCCAACATATGTACATCCGAGGAGTGGGGAACACACCACCCACACAACATCCAATGAACACAACAGCTATGTACACATCTTCCGGCCTCACAACAGTTTGCGCATTTTAGCGCGCGTCCTTGCAGCGGGCCCCTCACACGGGGTAACCGCGCGTGGCGGACCATCAGGTGGCAATTGTCCGTCTTGGGGTGAGCATTCATCCGACTCCGCGTGACCCTCGGTATCCGCAGGAGGGGTGATCGGGCGTGAGCCCGTCACTCCTGATGCACCTGAAGGTGGCACAGCCGGCAAGGCATTAGGTGAGAGCGACGGAGACGGACCCAGCGAGTCGGCCGACCCCCCACATGCTTGGCCACGCGCGTGTGAAGTGTGATTGTGTACCGCAGAGAAGGGTTTTAACCTAGAGGGGTGCACGAACCATCGCCGCTTCCCCCACTTGATGCGCACGCACTGCGGTCGTAACACCTCCACCACTTCCACAGGGCCCCGCCACGGCCGCACCAGTTTAGAGGAGGTTGCCAGTGGCACCTGGGGGCAGTGCAGCCATGCCTTGTCCCCCGGCTTCCACTGCAGCATGTGCGCTCGACTCAATCTGAGGCGCTCATTCGCCTTCTGACGGAGGTCAGAGTTTTGCATTGCAGCATCCCGTGCCTCGGTCAATTTGTCCAGATTAAATTTAACGTGGTCAGCCAGATTAGTTTTTCCCTGCGGCACGGGGATCTGCAACTGGGCACGAACAGGCGGGTCTGGTTCTCGGCCGTACATGAGGTAAAAGGGAGAAAACCCCGTAGCTGCATGGGGTGCCATCCGGTACGCCGCCAAGACCCCCTGAATTTGTAGGTCCCAATCCGTTTGCGAGTCCGAAACTTGTTGTGATAACATGGACGTGATGGTGCGATGCAACCGTTCGACCATCCCGTCAGTTTGTGGGTGATATGGGGAGGTCCGAATTTTCTTTGTGCCCAGGAGATCACAGACTTGTCTGAGTAGTTTACCGGAAAAATTTCTGCCCTGGTCGGTCAGCAGCCTCTCCGGAGCACCTTTGTCCAGGACATAACCCTGAACAAAGGCCTCCACGATGGCTGCTGCCGACTGGTTGGCCAGAGGCCAGGCCATAGGCCAGCGTGTAAAATACTCGACACCAGTCAACAAATATCTATTCCCCCTGGGGGTGGCGGGGAATGGTCCCAAAATGTCCAGAGCGACCAGCTCGTTTATCCTGGACACTTTGATCGATTGCAAGGGCGGGTTAGACTCCCGTGCCGGCGGTTTGCGTTGTGCACATCGAGGGCATGATCCCAACAAATCCCCAACATCCCTCGTCATGCCAGGCCAATAAAAATCAAGTTGCAGCAAGGCGAGAGTCTTTTGGGTCCCCAGGTGTAGGAGGCGCTCATGAGCGGCCCAGACCACCCTGCCCCGCAACCCAGTAGGGACCACCAGCCGATGTCGACGCGACTTCCCGTCCCAATGCATCAGCAGGCCTTGGCACATTTCCCATGCGTCGGAACCACCTCTTTTTCCCCCCGCCGCACCGCCAACGCGACGTCGCCACCCGAGGAGGGAGACATCCTCCATCTGGAGGCGCCCCCAGTCAATGACGGGCAACCCCAACAGGGAATCTTTGCCCTGTTGTTCGATCGAATTAGTAACTACTGTATCGTCGTCGTTGGCGGCCGCCAAGACAGGAACCGATGTGTCCCCTGGAGGTCTGCAACGTCCAGACCCCAGGAGGCATGCACACTCGGAGGTGGTTGGCAAGCGCGACAGAGCGTCCGCGTTGGTGTGGCGAACGCCCTTACGGTATGTGGTTTGGAAATCGTAATCCTGGAGGACCTCCAACCATCGGGACAATTGTCCCGATGGCTGTTGAACCCTCAGGGCGTACTGCAGTGCCGCATGATCTGTGCGGACGGTGAAATGCCGACCGTACAGATATGGGCGATACTGTTGGATGAAATGGACAATTGCCAACAGTTCCCTACGGGTGACACAATATCGTTGCTCCGCTGGAGACAACACCCGACTGCCGTACGCAACCACACGTTCCACGCCGTCAACCACCTGGGAGAGCACGCCCCCAATACCCGTGTTGCTCGCATCGGTGTCGAGCAAGAATGGTTTAGAAAAATCAGGGTAAATCAGGGGAGGAGCGTTTACCAAAGCGTCCCGAAGGGAGCAAAAAGCAGCTTCCTCCTCCTGACCCCAGCAGAACCGAACCCCTTTTGATGTTAAAGCGTGTAGGGGTTTTGCTATAGTCGCAAAATTAGCGACGAAGCGTCTATAATACGACGCAAACCCAATAAAACTCCTAACCTCTCCCACTGAGGTGGGAGTCGGCCAGGAGCTTACACACTGCGTTTTGGCGGGATCGGTAGAAATACCTGAGCGTCCCACGATGTGCCCCAAATAACGCACCGACTCGCGTAACAAATGGCATTTTTGGGGCTTAAATTTCAAATTAGCAGCCCGCATCTTTAGGAAAACCGCCCGCAACCTCTGGAGATGTTCATCAAAAGTTTTGCCAAAGACAATAACGTCATCCAAATAAATCAGGCACGACTCCCATTGCAATCCAGCCAAAACCAATTCCATCAACCGCTGGAAAGTTGCCGGCGCTGAGTGTAAGCCCATCGGCAACCGGTTGAATTGAAACAGGCCGTGCGGAGTACGGAAAGCAGTTTTAGGCTTTGAATCATCGTCCAGAGGAAGCTGCCAGAATCCCGAAAGTAAGTCCAATGTGGAGAAGAATCGCGCTCCCGCCAAGGCGTCAAGCGATTCGTCCATCCGTGGGAGCGGGTATGCGTCGGCAACCGTAATTTTATTAAGGCGCCGAAAGTCAACGCAAAACCGCAACGAACCGTCCTGCTTCTTAACCAGGACGATCGGCGCTCCCCAAGGGCTGTTGGAGGGAGAAATGATGTCGGCGGCTAGCATGTCATCAACAGCCGATTTGACATGGTCCTTTTCGGCGGGACTCAACCGAAAAGGATTCTGGCGTATTGGCGCGCTGTCACCCGTATCAATATGGTGACGCAGCAGATTAGTGCAGCCCAAATCGTATTTATCCCGACTGAAAACGTCGGAAAATTCCCTTAGTAGTGTCTTAAGACGTTGACGCTCTAAATTTGACAGGTCCGTCGATCCCGCACAAAGCGCCTCGAGCCACCCTTCATCGCTGTCCGAATGTGGTCGCGGTGCAGGGACAGCGCCAACATGACTCGCGACGGGTTCCTCACAGGGCACCGGCGTTGCGTGAGCAAGCACGGTCCCCTGTGGGACCACCACCGTCTGCGAGCCCACATTGAGGACCGCGATGAAGGGTTCTCCTTCCCCTCTCACTATGGTCTGGGCCGGGAGTAAATCAGGTCCACTGACCCCGGCCCTAGACGGTCCCAACAGAACCCCTTGAGCCCCAATGCCCTTAGCGAAGGGCCGCCGAAGTTTCAAAGGAATCAACATTTGCGCCCCCGGAGGAACGCGCACCGTTCTATCTACGAACGCCGGCACCGCCGCGAACGCCGTCCGGCTCGTAGCGGGGGATGGCAGAAACGCCATGCGTCGGCCCGATGGGAGCTCAATGCATCCCTGGTCGATTAATATCCTAATCGGCATTTTGGCCAGGAAGTCCGTCCCCAGCAGGCACGGAACCGCCAGCGAGGAGGAAACAAAAATCGGCCCAGACAATTTAATATCCCCGACACAAATTTGGGCACGAATTTGTCCGATGATGCCAAGTGAACCCCCGTTAGCAGCAAAGAATGGCACGTTAACAGGCATCAAAGGACGGCTTTGGGCAGGGAGAATGTTATAAATCAACTCCGAAATAATGGTCGCCGATGCTCCTGTATCGACCAGGATGCGCACCTCGACCCCATCGATGTGACCCACAACGGCCGACGACCCTGACGACGCGGCTACAACCCGATGGGCCAACACGGACCACTGGCTGGGTTCAATCTGAGTACCCAGAGCGGTGCGTGTTGGTGCCATGGTACGCGATATTGGCCCCCCCTTCGCTGCGGTGTTTGAGTGTGTGACGGGCGTGTGCGTGGGCCAAGCATGAGGGGTGCCGCGACTCGCCGGATTATGATGGTGGAGCTTGTGACGAGGGCCGGCGTCCCGTTGAGGTGTCGTCCTGCGCTGCCCAGGAGAGCGGCACCCCGAGGCGACGTGGCCCCGGATGCCGCAGTTGTAACAGCGTGGAAGCGCTGGTGACGACGATGGATGTTGTAGACGGCTTGAACCGGCCCGGTCCTCCCGTACTCCCGCTCCATGCTGCCGTTGATGGTCGATGGCGCAAACCTCTTCCGCCGGGAGGGTGGCTGCAGCGACGGCACGCCCGCTCGCCGCCTTGCTGGCCTTCCGTCGTTGAGAGGACAGGTTTGCGTGGAGAAGACGGGCCGCTTGGAGGGAGCACATCTCTGCATCGTCCTGTGCGACAATGACGATGTCTAAGTCGTCCGCCAGCAAAAGTATCTTCTCTGTCACCATGGCGTCGACACCCTCGTCATCCATTCGTGGAAAGGCCTCCTTCGCCAGTGCCAGGAGGCTTGTGCGGTACGCCAGGGGCGACTCCTTCGTCCCCCGCTGGCGATCGTAAAAGAGTTGGCGACAGTCCGATGGTGGACCATATACCGCCGACAGCACCTGCATCGCCTTCCGCAGCGTGGAGCGCCTCTCCTTCGAAGCCGATGTTAGAGTGGCGAGGGCGTCGCTGTCGAGAAGTGCTGGCAGCGCGCGGAGAGCCTCGGCGTCTGTCCACTGTGCCATCTCCTGGTGAGCGAGGAAGCGCCGCTGGAAGCCGCCCCAGTCGCCATCCTCGCCCACAAATTCCTTGAGTGGAGGTAGCCGCTGATGTAAGGCAGCGGCTGCAGAGGAAGAACGCACTCCCTCGTCCGCCTCACTCAACTCAGCGTCGGCACGAACCAGCGATGGCATCGCCGGTCGCACCCGTGGTGACGTTCCGCCCGTTGGTGGTGAGGCGGCAGGTACTGTACTCCCGCCGTTGGACGCGATGCTTAGAGCGGCCACGCCCTCAACAGCAGCTGCGGCGATGGCGGGAGTTTCAAAATGTTGCTCCGTGGAAATGGCGGGAAGGCGCTGTGATCGTCGGCTGCCGTTGCCCCGTGGCGGTCCCGCAGCCCCCAGCTGCGTGATGGTGTCGAGCATGGCGGCTGCGGCGTACAGCAGCTCGGTCAGCTTCGCGTGCGCCTCCCTCAGCCCCTCCATCGACGGCTCCCCTTCCTCCAGCTGCTGTGGCGTGGATGCGCCCAGCCCCGGCTGGTCGATGGCATCTTCAGCCGTCTCGGGCCCTCCGACTGCAGTGGTGTCTTCTGCCTCTGGTACCCCGACTCGAGTCGTCCGGCGTGTATCCATGTTCGTACTTTGTTTCACTTCTGACGCCAGATGTAGTAACGCTCACGACTCGTTCACACCGGAGTTGGAGGCACACTTGTTTATTTAACCCCAACGTTGTGACATACACATTTGAGGGGGTATCGGCCCCCTCACCCGTCTATCTGAGGACACACCTCTCTAGCTAACCCTAGCCTGCCTCTGAGTCCTCCACTAATGGGCTAGGGGAGGCTATCTTGGCCCGACACTGGTCAGTCGGGCCCGGTACCCAGAGTCCAGACCAGCACTGGCTCTGGCCCTGGTACCCACGCCACTGGCTCGAGCCTGCGCGGTCCTGATAAGGACGGCGTACCAGGGGGAGTCCAGGGCTCTCTCTAAGACGTCTTCCGTCTTCTCTCCTTTAGCTAAACATCACTCCCGAGCCCTACGATACATTCCCCTTTTATACCCAACCCCTCCCTGAGGGGTGGGGCCCCGGGGGATCATAACGACCGAATCGACCCCCCAGGGTGTCTGGCGCGGACGTCGCAGAGGGCACCTGCTCGTGCACTCATGTAGCCCCGCCTACTGTGTTTGTTTACCATAGGCTGCCATGCATAACGGGCTCTCTCTCTAACACCCCTACACTATTAAGCAATAACTATTTTTATTTTGCCAGGTAAAGCCGACTGAGTTATTAGCTTCTTTTTCAGAAGCGACCTGGCCACAAATCATAGCTCAACGTTGTGGCTTATCGTGTGGACATGTATAGCACGGTAAGAGAGAGAGACACGCAAACTCCAAATATACAGCATGCGCCAGGGTCGGGATCGAACCCACGACCTCCTGTATACCAGGCGAGGTAGTTAACATCTCGCTACTGTGGGTCTCCATACTGATTAAGCAGAGTAAAGTTACAGTCCTGTAAACGCCTAACGTGTCCGTCCCACCTGTGTAAGAGCACACATTATATAAACCCGACATAGGGAGTTGTCCACTTTTTATCGGCTTCAGCCCGCATGACCTACACGCGAACGTGGCCACGGTGGCGAGATGTTAACTACCTCCCCTGGTATCCAGGAGGTCATGGTTTCGATCCACGTTTTTTCTCCGGGTCCTCCGATTTTTTTTCCTTCCACATTTAGAATCAATATCGCGCGTTTCGAATATTTGGCTGTTATGCATTTCCGCACGTTGATAAGCCACTTCGTTGCCCTCGCACTTGCCAGGTCGCTTTGGAAAAATAAGCTCATAGCTCAGTGGGCCCTGACATGGTAATGTAATTTTTTTTTTAGCTTTTTACGTGTCTTGCGAGCCCCCCCCCCCACCTCTTGTTAGGGGCCGCCCATAAATGACGTCACGCGATTTTGGACGATTTTTGACCACCCCCCTTCGTCACACGATGTCACAAAAAGTCAGACCCCCCCTCAAATATGACGTCACAAAGCTCTGTCCGCCCCCCCAAAATAAAACATACTTCAAATCGCTTTAAACTATTGTCATGGTAGTGCGTATTTAATGTGCCGCTGCACTCTGATGTTGTAAGAGAAAACATTTATTAAAAAAGTATATTTAATTAAGTGGAACGTGTTG
This sequence comes from Lampetra planeri, assembly GCF_965212315.1. Lineage (NCBI taxonomy): Eukaryota > Metazoa > Chordata > Hyperoartia > Petromyzontiformes > Petromyzontidae > Lampetra > Lampetra planeri. Next base: position 7,866,917 of record NC_136146.1, on the reverse strand, counting down.
TCTATATTTATTTAAAGTTGCGCATTTTGATGTGACGTCACATTTCTCACCCCCCCCCCCTCGTCACACATCGTCACAAATGGCTGACCCCCCCCCCCCCCAGGTGCGTGACGTCATTTATGGACGGCCCCTTATGCCACTCATAGGGGCTGTGTTGTATCCTTGTCAGTGAATGAACATACTTGTCAACCCATACGATTTACTCATATTCTTGTACAGGGAAATCGAGTTTCCAGGTCCATACGGCATACAGCCGTTTCAATAAGGGCAAAAACAATGGTTTGTCTATTTGTTTGTGTTTCTACCTTGTGATGGGACTTTGTAGGATGAACGCTGCGATTTATAAAGGCACGGGGGTGACCAATAAGGTCTGACTTTGTATGTGATAAGGTAGGCACTGATATGGGGTTGACAGGTATGGAGTGGTGAGTGTGCTAGTGGTGATTGTCTATTTTGATTTGAAGTTTTCGTGACTGCAGGAAATCCATACTTTTTGGTTCTTTCGGTAAAGTCACGTAGATAGAACAAACAATAAAAGAACACGACGTTTCGGTCGCAACACAAGCGTCCGTCATCAGGTGTTGCGACCGTGTTCTTTTATTATTATTTTTTATCTACGTGACTTTACCGAAAGAACCAGAGAGTATGATTGTCTATTTGTTTGTGTTTCTCCCTTGTGGTGTGTATGAACGGTGACAATTATAAGGGCACGGGGGTGATCAATAAGGTCTAAATTGGTCTGTGATAAGATCGGGCACTGACAAGGAGTTGACAGCAAGGCCGTAATTATAATATATTGGGAGGGGGGGGGGGACACACCCCCCCCTCCCAATATTCAAATATGCTTAAAATGTCCCCCCCAATATATTGCTATAAAAAAATTGCTATGCTATGTAAATAAAAACAACAATTTTCTAATCCTTGGCCACAATATCTGGACTTGTCTTCATATAACAATGCATAGATTTGTTTATATGATTGTGGTTATGGTTGTACTTTATTAATCCCTAATCTCTGCCATTACATACAATGAAACAAGAAATGGTAAAAAAGTTAAAACAGAGCATTTTAATACAATACACTATTAGACATTATTGTAAAATATAAATAAAAAGTCCATCCCATGTGTTAGTGAATTTTTTTTATTTCAGGCAGGAAATGAGTTTCAAATTTAGATATTTTTTCTGGGTTGGGACCCCCAGACCCCCTGGAAGATTTGGTCCCCCCGAATGTTGACGCCATGGCTACGGCCTTGGTTGACAGGTATGTAGTGGTGAGTGTACTCGTGGTGAGTGTACTAACGGTGAGTGTCTATTTGTGTTTCTCCCTTGTGGTGTGACATTGTAGGATGAACGTTGACGTTGAGATTTATAAGGGCACGGGGGTGACCAACGAGGTCGGATTGATCTGTAATAAAGTGTTGACGGGCACGAATGCCGATAATTAGGCACCCCACGCAGTTCGCCATCACTTCTGGGAAGCGACGCGAGATGGGGGAGGGGTTTGGATACGTCACGGGGAGGCGATCGGAAGCGAAACAAAACACACGTCCCTCTCTCTCTCACGTGACAACACTCGGCATCTTCTCAAGTTCCAGAGGCTGCTCACGTCTCCTTTGCCCTCTCTGGACATCATCATCAACAACTTCATTACTCTCATCAACTTCATTACCACCATCAACATCATTACCATCATCAACATCATTAACATCATCGTAAAGTTCATTACCATCAATATCATTACCACCATCAATATCATTACCATCATCGTAAACTTCATTAACATCATCGTCACCACCACCAATTATCGTCGAAATAATTACCATCATCACCGTCATCCAAATTCATTCATCATCATCAATAGAATCGTAATTTAATTTTATATCGCGTCATTCACACAGAATCCCACATATCGTTGCCATCACCATCAATATCATCATCAATACCGTCATCAATACCACCATCAATATCATCATCACAAGGTGAGTGTGCTCGCGATCAAACTGCATGGTGATCCATTTATAGATACCCCACTGGTTTCGAACTTCACCCACCTCGTTTTGGCCATCAGCAAGGCGATGGAGTCGACGTATCGACGACTTTGACAGGCGATGCGCCCTCTGCTGTGTTTACGAGAAGAGAGTGTGAATAATAAAGAGTTAGTAAGCGTATTTGGATCGGTGGGAGATTACGCAAATGCTTGGAAATACAAACATTTTACTGTAACACTGCACAGTTTCCATACTATTTTGGTGGGGTATCTATAAATGGTTCACCTGTACACGGACATGACTACATGTACATTACACATGGACACAATTTTACTGGTAGGAACCTCCTGGTTACACCAGCCCACAGGGGATTATTGTGTCCGTCCGTCCGTCGTGAAGGGAGGGGCTGGGTGGGGAGGGTGGGGCTGGGTGGGGAGGGTGGGGAGGGGCTGGGTGGGGTGGGTGGGGAGGGGCTGGGTGGGGAGGGTGGGGCTGGGTGGGGTGGGTGGGGAGGGGCTGGGTGGGGAGGGTGGAGCTGGGTGGGGAGGGTGGGGCTGGGTGGGGAGGGCATGGTCACCCCGTGGTGCCCTTATAAAACTCAACGTTTAACCTACTCACGCCGGCTTGTGCCCGCCCTCACAGTCGGGCATATTTGCGGAATACACCACGCCGCCGTTGACCCTGGCCATTGACCGAGCAACGCAACGTTCCTACCAGCTCCCTCCGCAGGAAAGTGTTTGTTAATCCACTGCTGGAAGAGGGCCTCCCCCAAACACTCGGTGGGCGACAGAGAGCAATGGAGCAAAATCAGTTGTGCTGTATTTCTATGCTCCCAGTGCTTCTCGCCTTCAACCCGCACTTAACCAGCGTGGTGAAGTATGGTCAAGTAACCCCCACGACGGCGATGACGTCCTCATTCAGCAACGGATTGTCACACAAGGGCTGGTTACATACAATTCGATATACTAAAGAGTCTGCACGTCTAAAGTTGTGGCTATGTTGACATGGTCTCGTAATTTTGTTGGCCACAATTTGATGAGTTCACGTGTTTAAGTAGCGTTCATCACCAATTTTCAGGCGGGCGGCACTTTCGCAGATAAGGGACCGTCCATAAATGACGTCACGCACCTGGGGGGGGGGGGGGGTCAGACATTTGTGACGATGTGTGACGAGGAGAGGGGGTTTTAGAAATGTGACGTCGCATCAAAATGCGCAACTTTAAATAAATATAGACAACCCGTTCTACTTAATTAAATATACTTTTTTTTATATAAATGTTTTCTCCTACAACATCAGAGTGCAGCGCCACATTAAATACGCACTACAATGACAATAGTTTAAAGCGATTTGAAGCATGTTTTATTGGGGGGGGGGGCAGAGCTTTGTGACGTCTTATTTGAGGGGGGGTCTGACTGACTTTTTGTGATGCCGTGTGACGATGGGGGGGGGGGCAAAAATCGTCAAAAATCGTTGTTTATGGACGCCCCTAAGACATCATCAGTGTGAGAGCCTCCACACCATTTGAAACCATTGGGGGGTTTGACAGCAGCACGATGATCATGGGGGATGTCACAATGTGTGTATTTTGGGGGCCCCACTAACGGCCACTAGGGGCCCACCAGTGAGTGGCCCGCGGTGGCCTTGCAATGAAGAACACATTCCTGCGGAGGGAGCTGGTAGGAACGTTGGGTTGCTCTGTCAATGGCCAGGGTCAACGGCGGCGTGGTGTATTCCGCAAATATGCCCGACTGTGAGGGCACAAGCCGGCGTGAGTAGGTTAAACGTTGAGTTTTATAAGGGCACCACGAGGTGACCAGCCCCTCCCCTCCCCACCCAGCCCCACCCCTCCCACCCCCCACCCAGCCCCACCCTCCCCACCCTCCCCAACCAGCTCCTCCCCACCCTCCCCACCCAGCCCTTCCCCACCCTCTCCTCCCCACCCAGCCCCTCCCTCCACACCCAGCCCCTCCCTGCACGACGGACGGACACAATACTCCCCTGTGGGCTGGTGTAACCAGGAGGTTCCTACCAGTAAAACTGCTCTAAAGGTTTCCTACTCAGTGTGGGACCACCAACGCGAGAAATGCAGCGCCTGCCCTTGGGCTCTTGAACTACAGGGCCCCTGCGGGGGTCACCTTGTGCCGCACAGGGACAGCTGCCACTTGGGGTGCCCCTTTAAAATGTATTGTTGGTGAGATGTGATGTCAAAAAAAGCTCTCTTGAGACACACCTGCGCATAGGAGGGGTCTATGCGTATATTACTACGAAAATGAGCCAAGAATGTCTGTGTCACTCGCGTGACGTCACTCCACATGCCGCACCCCCCTCATTAATATTAATGAGTGGGTGGATTTTTACACTCACGCAGAAGGTCGAGCGGAAATATTTTTTCGGAGCAAATTCGCTTTAAGTTTGACGTTTCTTTATTGAAAGTTAATCTAATAAATAATTGTACGCTGCAACAAAAGGTAAGTCTAAATTATGCTTCTACATTATGGTAAAATAGACATTTTTCGGTGATTTTCCAGATATTGTATCGATTTCCAATTTATTTCAACCCCAGCGACCGAAAGCAGAAGAGAATAAAGTATTAGAGCAGTGAATTTGAACAAATTGAAAATTGCTACAGTGACATGAAATGAGGTGTTTTATGACGTTGTTTTGTGTAAGAATCACTGCCATTAATACAGTGCTACAGTGAACTGCGGTTAAGTGTTTTACGACTTCATTTTGTGCCAGATTCACTGCCATTAATACAGTGCTACAGTGAAATGCAATGCAGTGTTTGATGACATACTTGCAAGATTCACTGCCATTAAATTTACACAAAATATAATTATACTTTGCAAAAAAAAATCGTAAATATTACAGCTTCCGTCCATGGACGGCCAAACAAGCTAGTAAAGTAAATAATTTGAGTATGATTACGTTGGCTGTAGGTATAGAAGCCCTGCTTTGACACAAACGTTCTAACATGGATCGTTTGTAATGATCACATGCAGATCAACCCATACGGTTTACCCGTTTTCTTGTACAGGGAAATTAAGTAAAAAAACACGTTTTGTATATTTTTTTGTGTTTCTCCCTTTTGATGGGACTTTGTAGGATGAACTTTGAGATTTATGAGGGCATGGGCTGACCAATTAGGTCTGAATTGGTCTGTAATAAGGTAGGCACTGATAAGGGGTTGACAGGTATGTGATCATTGGCTTTTTAAGTTCCATGTCTGAAAAAAAACACAAGTGGCTGTCCAGCATTAACACACATATTGAGCGAGTGGGAGCCCAGTCGTTTGCACCATCACTTGAAGTTGCCCCATGATGTTAAACTGAATGCCATTTTTTAAAATTTCAGGTCAACATGTCTGCCAATATAGAAGATATTGATGAAGAATATTTCTCCAGGCAGTTGTGAGTATTTGCTTTTACCCTGGACATGGTACACATCTTACAAAGCAAGGAATAAAATGTATGCATATGCGTGGATTCGGAAGTATTGAATTATTTTGATTCATGTACTACCTGCTATGTGGATCAGAAATATGGACATTACCATATGGTTGAGAATTCCAAAGTCAAGCAGTGTAGGGGGAAGAAGCCAAAAGGGAAGTGATTTGAGCTGCAGTAACTCTAAATATGGAACTTCAGGCCAGTGTTGGATCAATGTTGGTCCAATGGTTCCAACCACATGCCAACGTTGGCCCAACGTTACATGTTTAGGGATGGTGATTGAACATATGATGATGATGGCTGAAATTCGGATTCAAACCGACGATTGCAGCAGTGCAACGACGATCGAAGCAGGCTCATGGCTATTGAGCCACCTGGGGGGCCACCTGTTGGGTTTGTTGGTTTGTAAACGTTCCTTGAGGTGTGCGCAGCACCTGCTGATGTTGCATTGCTGTCGCGCCACTCCTCTGCATAAGGTACGTGCTGGGGCACGAGGCAACGCGGCGGATACAGGAGGCCCATGTGCTCGTGAGCGGGATGCATGGCCTCGGACTGGAGGTCGCTAAGAACGTGGTGCTGGTCGGTGTAGGGAAGGTGACGGTGCACGACACGCAGCCACTCACCAGGAGAGACCTCTCCTCACAGGTGAGGAGGGCATTGGGGGTGGAGCAGAGGTATCCGGTTATCGGCATCACCGTCAGGTGCATCGTGCTGGGCATGTTTGTTGCATATTCTTAGGTTTTTTCGGGAAAATCGCGTAGGTAAAACATTCAAATTTATTAATTTTAATGTTTTACCTACGTGACTTTAATTTTAATGTTTTACCTACGTGACTTTGCCCAAAAAACCTAAGAATATGAATCATTGCAGTCACGAAAGCTTCAAATCTAGAATTAAATGTTTGTTGCAGGTTTCCCACCTTCGAGAAGCAGAATATGGGGGCAGGCACCATTTTTAAGGAACCCGAGTAAATAGAACGCAAAAAAGTAGTCAATTACGTTTTTAGTCGGATGACTTGACCAATTATCCCAGCAGTAGTTTACTGACAAGGTCCCCTTCCTGTACAAGTATCGACACAGCTGTGGACATCCTTGGTGAACATTATTTTGGCCGCGCCTCCATTATTATTGTTTACCATCGCCATCAACCCTCAAGAGACACTTAAAAACTCACCTCTATAACCATGCTTTCGAGTAACTCTGAGATTGGCTCCACGCCTCTGAGTTGCGGCCATTACGTCCGCAAATTTGCGCGCGTTGTAAATTGCATTATTATTATTAGCGACGTGCCCTGGCCAAACCAACCACCTTTTCTTAAAAGTTTTAATCGTGTCATTAATCAGCCTATGTTCTCTCATCCATACGTTCCTCTTTTTGTCCCTCGGTGTAATTCCGATAAATTCAAATATGCTTCTCTATGCTTTTTGCACACTCTTTTTAGTTTTTTTGTAGTGTTTACAGCAGTGTTTTCCACTAATTTTCAGAGGGGTGGCCACTTCCGCCGATAAGACATCATCAGTGGGAGGGCTGCCACACATTTGAAACCATTGGGGTTTGACAGCAGCACGATGATTATGGAGCGTGTTTTCACTAAGAGTATGTGTTTTTACATTTGCGTGTTGTCAGGGCTGCACGTCAGGGGCCACACTAAAGGCCACCAGGGGCCGCCAGGGGCCCGCGGGCCTTGCAAGCCTTGCAATGATGAACAAGAGTTTACACGAACGACCATTGTATTCGAACGTATAAGTGGAAAGGAATGCTCATGCTTCCACCTTGGAATCCCAGTTTAAAAATAATCTTTGTATTGACGCGGATGCTCTGTGCACTGGCAGTTTTATGGACGGGAGAAGGATCTGCAGAGGAATCGTGCTCAGCTGTCCCAGTCCCACTTGAAGCAGCTGAACGAGTTTGTGCGGGTGTCGGATTACAGCAACTCGCTCACGGAGGAATTTCTCTCGCAGTTCCAGGTGAAGAACCCCTCCCCTCCCCTTTTGAAAGGACAAACAGCAGATTTCATGTCGCTGGTGTAGACAATCCCAGCTGTATTTTTTCATTGTCGGGACGACAGCCGCCTCGTCGGCAGTGTGGAGGAAGGGAGGAGGGGGTGGTGGGGGGGCGGCCCTGAGACCAACGTAGAGTTTGGTCAGGGGGCTCCCGTCGACAGTGTGCATCACGGTCTGTCACCGACCGCATCCACTCAGCTGTAAACACCAAACACAACAACAACCCCCATTCGTCACTAGGTGACGGCCACGTCACCACGGTGTTTGTGCCAGGCTATGTGCACTTTAAGGCCATCTGAAGTGTTGAACGCCCGCTGGCAGGAGGTTATCGGACAGACCCAAGTGCCATGGGTTGACTGAATGACATGACTGGCACCTAGACACCCTGGCTAGTCACACTTTGTGGTAACAGAACATATTTTGTGGAGGTAATGTTTTGGGTAATGGCGATTTTAGTACAGAAACAAGTCAACCAGAAAAATATTTTTAATGTGACTGATAGCAACAATATTTTACTATCATTCAAGATAATCATCGTGTCAACGTAGAGCATTGTAATGCAATGTACAGCCCTTTCTCAATCATACATTACCACGCTGCTCACTACAGATTGGCGAAGAGGGGGAGGCCTAGGACCAGTTCAAATATATATGTGTATAACTTCCACTCTTGTTAGCTGTATCCGGGAATCAAATTACAGTTACCGGGCTCATAGAGCAGTGGGCTAACCGTGGCGCAACCACTCTGGTGGAGGATTATGGGTAGTAAATTATAAATAAACAGACACCACATTAAAAAATCCCAACAAGTTAATCCATCAGGCTTTGGGCCAACGTTTTCCACATCCACGTTTTTCAGCTCACGACGATGTCTGGTGTCTGCTGTTCGGTGCAGGTCGTGGTTCTCACCAACTCCTCCTTGAGTGAGCAGCTTCGTATTGGGAGCATCTGTCGCGCCCATGGCATCAAACTCATCATCGCGAGCACCTGCGGCCTGTTCGGGTAACCCCCACACCGCCAACGGCAACTCCCCCGCACCTCCGATTAGCACGGTCGAATACGTACGGTGTGAAAGAAATTTAACGTATGTATAACTCGGCTGACATGAAGCAGTGCGACCTTGCTGCACTAAACTTTCGTGGGCGCACGCACCTGGCTCTTCCTGCTTGCTGATTTCAAACTGTTTCCTAAAAGCTTCCTCTTCAACCACGTCTTAATACCCCCTTAATTGGTTCACTTCTCTCCTTGCCTTGCGCGGTCAATCCTGCGTCCTCCGGCTCTTGCCGTGTAATTCTGCGCTCTGAGATGTTTGTAACGCGATGGGCACATGACAGTCGTGCGGTGTTTTGCAATGCGTTGTGCATAACTCGAAGAAAATAAATCCGTTTTTGCAACCACGTCGCTCATTGTTGAGCCATTACAACCAGGCATGGTGTATGTGGTAGTCCCTTGGTTAACAGTGACATCGGTTAACAGTCTTCTAGTTAACGTTTCGCCTCCCAAAGGACCCCATGGTTTTGACTAATATAAAAATGTTGATTTAACGATATGTTTATGTTATGCACGCGGGTGCCAATTTGGCCAGTCCGAGCGCTCGTACAGTGAGGGAAAAAAGTATTTGATCCCCTGCTGATTTTGTACGTTTGCCCACTGACAAAGAAATGATCATTCTATAATTTTAATGGTAGGTTTATTTGACCAGTGAGAGACAGAATAACAACAACAAAATCCAAAAAAACGCATGTAAAAAATGTTATAAATTGATTTTCATTTTAATGAGGGAAATACGTTTGTTGTTATTCTGTCTCTCACTGTTCAAATAAACCTACCATTAAAATGATAGACTGATAATTTCTTTGCCAGTGGGCAAACGTACAAAATCAGCAGGGGATCAAATATTTTTTTCCCTCACTGTAAGTGGGCTGAACATGCCTCAGACAATAAATTAAGCCCATTTATGAGCGTTTAGACCGCGACTGGATTTGTTTACATTATGTTTTCTGTTTTGGCAGTGGAAATAAAATCTAAACTATGTTTTTATGGTCAAAAATATCAATTTCTGATCGTCTTGGAATGGATTCATACTTTCAACATGTAATTTCTTTATGCCATTTAAAGTAATTTCGGTTGACAGTAGTTTCGTAGAACGAATTAAAAACATTAACCGAGGGACTTCTGTATATGAAACAAGCTTGTATAGTGCAAGCCACAACTGCCCGGCCTTGTCTCTTGCCTGGACCATCCAGCCCAAAGAGATCGTTCAAGTCAGGCAGGGCATCTGGGAATGCATTGGGGCCTGCTGAGGATAAGTAAACAACAAACCAATCCAACTAGCACCTACATCATGTACTGATTTCATTGCTACATCTCCTTAGCGGATGTAATCTCGGACATGTTCCGCTCCTTGGCTGCCACTCGGTTATTATTCTTGACCAGTGATCTACCTTAGCCAAGCCCACTTACTTTGCTTAATAGTTTGAATGAATGTGTAAATATGTGTTGCTAAAAACACAAGACGTGTATTCCAACCCATTTAAATATATGTGAACTGTGACTAAGCGGCAGTAATCGGAGTCGCGGACAAGTCGGGCTTTCCAAGTGGAATTCTCCGTCACAGCAAGTGTCATGGTGTCTTGGTGCTAATTGTTCTTATGCCTGTCGCATAACAAAGCAAACTATTTCTTGTGAATTAAAATATTTGGCGACGCTGCTGCTGCTGCAATGGCATTCGGGCACAAGTACAACACAAGGCCGCATTGTCATTGACGAATGTGTGGAGTTAATTTCTGGTGAGCATCGTTGCGTTTGGAGCCATTGCACCTCCAGTTAGCACGGTTGGCTACGTACGGTGCGAAAGAAGTATGTGTTAGCAGAGCTACAGCGGGACTATCCGTATGTATGTGTGTATATTGAATTTCTTTCACACCGGACATAGTCAACCGTGCTAATCAGAGATGCGGGGAAGGACAACAAAGTAAAAAGTGTGTGTGTGACATTGACATTGTCACACATAATGGGTTGCTTCTGCCTTGAGATGTATTTCAATGTGAAACAAAAAACAATCTACGCCTTTGCGGATATTTATGATGATGATTGTGGTTTTGGTGATGACTATTTTTTGTCATTTGTAGGCAAATATTCTGTGATTTTGGAGATGAATTTGTTGTGGTGGACCCAACTGGAAAGACTATCACCTCCACTGTCGCATCCATCAGCAAGGTATGGGAGGCTGCAATCACCAGTCTGTAAAGTAGTTGTTTTTACATTAAATAAAAAATATATCGTTGCAGTGCCATCACTTTGATCAATTAATTAATGCAGTAGTAAAGCATGGATATAACTACTAATAAGAAAATCACTCTTTAAGCAATTGGCCAAATGATTCAATGTACAAAACCCTCCTGAACAACAAAACGTCTTCAGGTTCGACAATAGATACAAGTTATTGATGGAATCCAGGACAAAGAGTGAGAGAAGAGTTAGTGGGGAGATGGATACAGGACAGAGAGAGATGGAGCATTCAGAGAGAGGTTGAGATGAGCATCTTGCGATCAATGGACCACTTGATATGCTCTATTACACGGGCCCCTATAAAAACAGCAGCCTCCCCCGTCACCTTTCCTCCCGAAGGCAGGAAACCCCCTCGCAAATCCCCGCCCACGCCACCCGAGCATCAACGCAATTGGAACCATTTTTTGTGACGAGTCGAGCATCCGAACCGATAATCGGTCGAGTAATTCGATTAATTAAATAATCACATAGTCTCGCTGTAGCTCTGCTAACACTGACCCACTGTGGTGGGCTGTTTCGCACCATAGGAGAGCCCCGGTGTGGTCACGTGTGCGGAGGCTGAGGGCCACGACTTTGAGAACGGGGACCTGGTGGTGTTCTCCGGCGTGCGAGGCATGACGGAGCTCAACCGCGGCCGACCCCGCACTGTTACGGTCATCGGTAAGGGAGCTTCGCTTTATGCACCTCCGCGATCGGCACGGTAGGCTACGTACAGCGCGAAAGGAGTTCAACCTGCATACGTACGTAAACGCAGCCCATGGACGCGGCTACTCCACGGTCTGGTTTGGAGAGCCAGGTGCAGTCAAGCTCTTGCCTAGTTGTGACACTCACCCATAGGTGATCACAGAGAACAGCATATATGTATCGTGATTGTTCTGTGTGTACATTTTTTAAGTTTAGTTGTACAATAACAAACACGATTTATAATGCGCGCATATTTCGGGAATCGGGATGCAAAGTTTGATCCAGAACTCAGAGGCACGGAGCCAGAGCTCAGAATCCCTCATTTGCCAACCTGAACAGGTGAGAGCCTTTATAGGCGAGAGCACCTGGACGGGTGAGAGCCTGAACAGATGAGAGCCTGGACGTGTGAGAGCCTGGACGTGTGAGAGCCTGAATGGGTGAGAGCCTGAGCGGGTGAGAGCCTGAACCGTTTGAGAACCTGAACAGGGTGAGAACCTGAACCGGGTGCACCTTCAGCTGTTGCTAAAGGTGGGTGGTCATTGGATGCAGTGCTAGTGCAGTGGCAGAGAGTTTCCGATGGCTTCTGGTGAAGCTGCGGAGAAATACCGCTCAGCCGGGATGGTCCTGGTTCTGAGTATGATGAGCAGGTTAATACTGTCCAGCCAACTCTCAATTATCCGGGGTGATCGGGGAGGGGGCGGGCGGGGGGAAGCCCAGGTTCCCCAGACAAAACAAAACCACGGATAATGCAAATCATATGTAAGTTAGGCTAAAATAAATATAATCTACTGAGCTGTATAGAATGGGACGGTACAGATGTAGAATGTCGTCATCTGTTTTTATTGATTTTTAAAGTGATTGGTTGTTAGCGGTCGTGATACAGATTTGTATTTTCAGTGCATGGTGTACTGCTATTTTGAAAAGGAGCATCGGGCCAATTGTGTTTCTACCGTCGTTTTCCGAGATTTCACGGACATTATATTCAAGTTCAGGATTTTCCATGACTACACCGTGAGCTCCGTGTCCTCCTTGTCAATGCCTTAGCCATCGTGTCTCGTGTGTGATGTGAACAGATGACAAATCCTTCAGTGTTGGAGACACCAGCGACCTGTCCGACTATACCGAAGGAGGGGAAGCGATCAAGGTTAACATTCCACAGACCATCAAGTTTGTAAGTTTATTTTTATTTACGTTTTTTAAGGTGCAGTAGACCCAACAAAAGGGCTTCAGAGCGCCAAATAGTAAAATGTATACAAAATAAAATACATCTCCAGTTCACCTGACATTTCCTAGGAAATTAGTACATTTTTAGTTTCTTTCTAATTGGGAGTATCTCTGCAGTTCTACAAGGCAGAGCGTTCCAAATCTGAGAGCCAAGGACCGAAAAAAAGCCGGAGCTCCGAAATGTTTTATTCCGACAGTGGCTGAAAGAGGAGCCCGGTCAGGGAGTGTGAGAACCTCAAACTCCTGGAAGGATTGTAAAGCTGCAGAGTGCCTTTTTGAATCAAGCACAGTAATTTGAATCATGCACGGAGCTGATTTGGAAAGTTTGGGAGATTGGGTCCCGACGAAAACGACCAGTCGGTCAAAAGTCGTGCACAGGAGTCCTGAATGCTCTGCGGTAGTTTAACTCGACACAGTGGAAGACCCACGTACAGGACATTGCCAAAGTCGAGACCATATGTGACAAGGGAATTCAGGAAGGTAGCATCATTTCCATCAGTGAGCTTATTTCATATGTACATTATTTAACATGTAAGGGTGGAGTGGTGGTGCAGTGTATACCACACAGCGGCTATGAACCCGGCGACCTGAATTCGATTCCAGGCAATGGCTAATGTCGGTTTAAAGGCTCTGCAATAATGGACAACATTTTTTTTCATTTAACAAAGAATATGCTTTAACTTCATCGTCCAACACAAGCCTGAAGCAGTTTTAATATATATTTAAGATAACAAATGTTAACCCTTTTCCGTTCCGAGACATCTGCAAGTTGCAGGGTGGGTATCTCGTTCACCGCTGAATCTTGGAACGTGCAAGCAGTTAGCGTAATTTATTTTTAGAGAGGCGTAGCGCCGTTGTTTTTAAAGACATTTTACTCACCGCAGAGAACTTTAGCGACACCACCATGTTCTACGATAGACGACGTACACATAAGTCATCGGAATGAGTTAAAACACAAACCTACGAGTGATCACTTGAGCGTCATCGCATTCAGAGCGTTGTCCTTGCCTGTCCCCTGTGCAGTTGCCTTTGCAAGAAGCTCTGGTGAAGCCCAGGTTTCAGGAGGGATGTGACCAGACTGTGGCCCCCACCCTGCACAAAGCTTTCCAGGCCCTGCACAGGTTTCAGCAAAAGCATAACCGTTTGCCACGGCCGCACAACCAGGTACGTACGGCAATCGCACGCAAGTCGCTCGCCTCATCTTCTCGCATCACCATCATCATTATTCTCCCGATTTTTTTACCCTCCCGGTTATGGTGCTATCAGCGTCATGCCCGCCCCCCCTTTCCCGATCCCCACCCTGACGCCTGTATATTTGTAGTTTGCATGTTCTCCTTGCGGTTTGCTGGATTTTTCTCCGGGTCCTCCGGTTTTTCCCTCCACATTTAGAATCGACATGCGTTTAGAGTATTTGTCTGTTATACATTTCCATGTGATAAGCCATTTCGTTGAGCGATCATTTGTGGCCAGGTCACTTATGAAAAAGAGCTACCTGGTAAAATCAAAAAATGTTTTTTGAAGAATGTTGAGTGGAGTGGTGTTACATTGGTAACAGTGGTAAGCGCGCTGCTGTGCTATGAACCCGGCCACCCGAGTTCAATTCCCGGCCACAGCTAACATCAGTGGCGAGCGGTACCCGAACCCACCTTAACCAATACACCATGAGGCAACCTGCACTGACAAGCGAGGTGAAGTATGGTAAAAAAAAAAATAGCCAAACCGACACGGCATGGGGAGGCCTTCATCTGCTGGTGGATTGAGAAGGGCTGGAAGTAATTTGTATGATTTGACATTTGTAGAAGAGTTTATAAAAAGGGGGGCTGAGCCCTCAGCATGGCGGGGAGCCACAGGAGGGGCACTAAGCCCCTTTATGAACTATAAAACTATATACTATTTTTATTGATCACGTAATGCCCACTGAGCTATATAGCTCATTTTCAGATGCTACCTGGCCACAAATGATAGCTCGACGAAGTGGCTTATCTTGTGGAAATTTATAGCAGCCAAATACCCTAAAAGTGTGACGTTAATTTTAAATGTGGAGGGTAATACCGGAGGACCCGGAGTAAAATCCACGCGACCACAGGGAGAGAGACACACAAACTCCAAATACACAGGCTTCAGGGTCTAGATCGAACCCACGACCTCCTATAAAGCAGACAAGGTAGTTAACGTTTTAGCACCATGGTGCCCCCCTCCCTGCCCCCCCACATCGACGCCACAGGACTGAAGGGGACCGTCTCAATCCCGACATAAACCAACGTGTTGTTGCCGCTCCCCTCTGCCCCAAGGCTGACGCGGACGAGGTTGTGAAGGAGAGTGCAGGGGTGGAGCTGGGGGTGGATGTGGGGGTGGAGCTCCAGGAGTGGCTGGTGCGACGATTGGCGTTCACGGCCCAGGGAGACCTGGCTCCTCTCAACAGCTTCATCGGTGGGGTCGCCGCGCAGGAGGTCATCAAGGTGGATATGTCTCTAGATTTGAAGCTTTCGTGAGTGCAATGATCCATACTCTTTGGTTTTTTCGGTAAAGTCACGTAGGTTAAAAAAGAGAGAAAACAAATAAATTAAATCACGTTTCGGATACAACACAAGCCTCCGTCTTCAGGTGGCACCGTCACAGCAAAAATCATTGTATCAAGGGACCTGAAGACGGAGGCTTGTGTTGCCTCCGAAACGTGATTTAATTTATTTGTTTTCTCTCTTTTTTAACCTACGTGACTTTACCGAAAAAACCAAAAAGTATGGATACGTCTCGTTTGCCTGCAGGCGTCCATCTGACTGCCTTTTAACTATCCCAAGAACAGGGATAGGAATAGATGACAAAGATTTTGCCCCGTTGCAGCACCAACGTTTTGGAACAACCTTGTTTCGTCCCTGAACATCGTAAATCTTCCTTCGAAAAATATCCTGAAGCAGAAGATTAGTGCTGGATGCAAGCGCATTTTCAAATGTGATTTGTAACTTTTATCCTTACCAGTGTACTGATAGTTCAATTTTAATGTGCAGTTGTATTGCGGGACTGCGAGTTGTCTTGGTGTGGTTGTGAATGTTCTTGCTGTTTTGCTGCCTTGCCCAAGCTTGGGAATCGGAGTACTTAGGCAATTTATACTTATTTTACGTATTTATTTTTAGTGATTTGTATTTCTTTCCTACACTTTGAGCTCTGATCGATGTTTTGTATTGTATGCTGTTGTAACTTTCTGACCCATCCCTGCTGGACACCTGTGAAAAAGAGCTTTAGAGCTCATCGGATAGCTCAAGGATAAAGAAAGATTCTGACTTAGCAGTCCACGGTTGGGAAAACCTCTTCCTTACTGAGGGCCGATTAGGACCTTTGGACACCTTTGGTGTGCGACCATACGTTACCACATACCTCGGTCTTGTCCAATAATAATAATAGTTTTTGATGGTAGGTTTTTACCCTTTTAACTGGTACAAAACTGACACCTTTATTCAAGGCATCATGTTTGCAATGACCACAACACAAGTAGTCAATAAAGCAAACAATAAAGGTGTCAGTTTTGTACCAGTTAAAAGGGTAAAAACCTACCATTATATTTTGCCACTGGTAAAAGAGATCTCATAGTGTAAATGTTTACCCCGAACTCTCAATACTCTGATATTGCACTGTTTTTGAGTTGTACGCCTTCTGGTGTCATCTGGCCCTACACCAATGGGGACTAGGCTCTAAAGAAAGCCGTCTCGGGTGTGGGCCAATCAACTTCAATGACAGTGCATATTATTATCCTTATCAGAGTTGCTTCTTTTTGTTTGCTTTATTGACTACTTGTGTTGTGGTCATTGCAAACATGATGCCTTGAATAAAGGTGTCAGTTTTGTACCAGTTAAAAGGGTAAAAACCTACCATTATATTTTGCCACTGGTAAAAGAGATCTCATAGTGTAATAGTTTTTGAATTAACGTGCGTATTGACCGAGTGTAATTAACGTGCCCTTGTAGTGACAGAGGTGGCTTCACCTTATCCATGGGTGTGTTGGAATAGCAACGATTGTCAATGTAAATCCATGTCCAGCGTGTCGCATATGGTGATGCTGATAACTTCACCAAGCCCTGTCCGTTACCTCCCATCCAGCGGCACACGTGGATCCAGAGGCTAGACCATTTCTTTTCCTCCTCCTACTAATCTGTTGTTATCCGATTAGTCGAGTAATCGAAACCGATAATCAGTGGTGTGATCGATTACTTTTACCATGGGATTACATCCTGGGTTTAATCAATTTGGGTTGCAGTTGGTCGCAGAGGTGAACTTAGAACTGTGCGTGTGTTTGCCGCAAACTCTGCATCTCCTAGGCGTGCACGGGCTCCTTCATGCCGCTCAATCAGTGGATGTATTACTCGGCGGCAAAGTGCCTTCCCGATGAGGGCACGGGTACCGTGGATATGGAGGAGGCCTGCAAACCGGTATGTTATCTGTGTGTGTGTGTCATCCACACTCGGGGGTTCTAAAAAATATTCACGGTGCCTATCGCAATGGTGACAACCAAGAGTGGTTGGTGTTAAGCCAACCGTGGTCAGTGTTGAATGCACAAATGGTCGGGTGATGAAATACGAATGGCCGCCGTAGCTCCGTATCCGCCCTTGTAACTGTTGCAAGAGATGCTCTGGACCCTGTAAACACTACGTATGTACGTATGTTAAAGTCCTTTCGCATTATTATTATTATTATAACAAACTGCTCATGTTTGTATGGCTCACTCTTACCCATATCGTGCCCTTAATCTGGGGGGTTCACAGTCCTTTGTTTGTTGACTCTGTTCCCTTTCCCCCACCGTGCACCTTGATGCGTTTGTTCTTTGCAGACGGACAGCCGCTATGATGGCCAAATCGCTGTGTTTGGAAAGAAATTCCAGGAAAAACTTGCTTCCCTTAAGTACTTCTTGGTAAGATTCAGTGGAACGGTGACGGTAACTATCTGGGTGTGTAAGCGGTACAACTAAACTTAAACTAAACAATTTTTCATTTTACCAGGTAAGGCCCACTGAGCTATACAGCTTTTTTTCAGAAGCGACCTGGCCACAAATGATAGCTCACTGAAGTGGCTTATCGCGTGGAAATTTAAATCAGCCAAATACTCTTAAACGTACTTTCCCAAATGTGGAGAGAAAAACCAGAGTCCCTGGGGAAAAATCCACGCGGCCACGGGGAGAGAGACATGCAAACTTCAAGTATGCAGGCGTCAGGGTCGGAATTGAACCCACGACCTCCTCCATACCAGGCGAGGTAGTTAACATCTCACCACCGTGGCGACTGCACTGGGGCCCACAGAACAGGGAGGGGGTGGGGGGGGTCCAGGTACTGGGCTACAAAAATGGGGAGGGTAAACTGGACAAGGGCCCATTTCATGCCTTGCAACGGGGGCCCATGCTGGCCATACTGCGATAACAGGGATTGCAGGAGATAACTTCACTTACTGTGGAAGTCCCGTAACAACTCCGAAATGTTTATTCAGTTGATCGTATCAAAATGTTTATATTGTTTCGTAAGCATTTAATCAAAGTTTTTTCAAGGACCCAGAATGCAGTTGGAACATCACAATGAGGGAGGGACAACACGTAGCGTATGACAGGCCGGGCGTAATGCGCCCTCATAATTCGGGAACGAACGAGGGCCGGTAACGATTGGGAAGAATGTATTCAAGGGGGAGGGAGGAAAATGTGAAAAAAGAGGGGGTGGTCGGGGACAACCCTTATTATTTAAAAATTAAATCGAGATGCAAGCCCCAGAAGAAAAAAAATGCAAGCTACTTTTGTTTCATTAAAACAACATCGATCCACTTAGTGGCTCTCGCAACGCACCGCACGTTGTGAGGCATCGCGATGAGTTTTCAGCTTTCACTTTTTTGAGGATTTTAAGTGATTTCAGCATTCTCTGTTATGGCTAACAGGTCGAACCTGGAACGACGTAGCCTGCTGCCACAGTTAACGGATCTGTACTTCACGATGGTATCCTGTCATGGCTGCTGACTTTCCGATTGGTGACCTGCTTCCTTTGCATCGTGTGGTTGTCTTGGAGCTGCTTACACCATCTCGCGTCGTAGACGCATACGCCAACCCATATACTCATTCATTGGCTGAAAACATCTCAATCTAAGCGCCTCCATGTGTGCTGATTACGCTGCATTGTGAGATACAGTTGCATAATTGATACACTTTATTATTGTTGCGTAGTACTTGTTGACGCCAAGGGGAATTGTAGAACCAGACGAAGACGAGGATTCTTACTTAAGGCTGCTTGCCGTTTATTTACACTCTTACACACTGTCCACTACACTCACTGGTTGTTACACTCTCTGAACTCCACGCTTACACCCGTTATGGCGCACGTCAGAACTCTGTCCTTTACGCGGACATCCCTTCAGCTATCTAAGCCCTGGTACGGCTCCCCTTTGTCTACCCCCTCGTTTGCACCGGGCGGGGGATCATCCAACACCGCCCGGCGACGAGGTGAGACCTCTACATCTCGAGCCCTTCTTCGGTGGCTGGGATGTTTTCCACGTAGGCTCTCGTTCCTCTGCCAACGGCGACGACTTCACTCTCCCTACGGCGACCACCTCCCTCTCCCTATGGCGACCCCACCGTCGTCACGGGTCCCCCTTAAATAGCCCTTGGCGGCTCCTCCCCCTAGCTCGGATCCGGCCTTTTCACGAAGGCACCCCCCCCCCCTTACAGCACCCGTGACATGACGTCATTCTCCGCTGTCAACTCGCTCGCACCTCCCTGTGTACGCTCCCTCATGGTTGCTCACTCTACTCCTCTACATTATTATTAAAAAGCTTTTGCTGTCACCCCACCACTGCACGCTCCTTAACGCCGCTTGATTACTACTTTCAATTATTGTTTCTCATTAACAGTTTGCGTTACACAACCTTGGTTCAGTGAGATGAGGGCCGTACGTATAAGTATTTTTTTCTGTGGTTGCATATTTCTTTGAATGCATGCCCACGAAACCCAATGCAAGGGCTCCCCTTTTTGTCCCAGGTGGGTGCTGGGGCCATTGGCTGCGAGCTGCTGAAGAACTTTGCGATGATGGGACTGGGTGAGGTGACTGTGACCGACATGGACCACATTGAGAGATCCAACCTGCATCGCCAGTTCCTCTTCCGGCCTGGAGATGTCAAGGTGCCATGCACGGCTTTTTTGCGATGGACGCGTGTGAAGTTAAGACCCACGACGTCTCTGGTTTCCCATTGCGCCATCGACGCAGAAAATTCGATGTAAACAACACAACCGCATAAAATAATAAATAATAAAAATAACAAAAGTCATACGTTAGTTTATATTGTACCCAAAATAAAATTACACATCCCCTAATGGCAGCTTGTCCCTTATATGGCACAAGGTGAACAGAGGACAGACGACATGTAGACATCATAACGTCCATCCAAGTGACTTATAGCATCGTGCAGCCTGCAAGGACACGCTCGTTTCTATTCCGTGGCTCACCATAATAGAGGAGTTCCAGAACCCTTCCTGGTGGACACCGGAACATGTGCTCGTCCCAGAAGCTCACCCTGCCCATGCCTCTGTGCGCCTCCGCCCCCGTGCCCTAACGCCCATGGTGTTGCCAACAGAAGTCAAAGTCGGAGGTGGCGGCGCGTGCCGCTAGCGAGATGAACCCCGATGTGCGCATCAACCCGCACAGGCTCAGCGTCGGTCCGGCATCGGAATCCGTTTTCGGCCAGAGCTTCTTTGACGAGCTGGACGGCGTTGCGACCGCCCTGGACAATATCGAAGCACGTGAGTGGAGGCTATGGTCACTGTGAATTGTTTTATTGTTATTATTGTAAAACAAAAATGTGGAGCTTGTCCACAAAGTGGCTCGAGGTGGTGTGATCTGCCTCGCAATCAGAAGGGTGTGATTTCAAATCCCTGGTTGGGGGTTGACTCAGCCCATCACCTCTCCGGGGCTTGATAAAACGATGCTCAATTTGTAGGGAAGTCAACGGTGGTTATCCTGTGGATATGCTCAGCCCTGCGATAGGAATTTGCAATTGCCACCACTGGCTTTGCAGGGCTGTAAACAGGGGATGAGCACTAATGCCTCAATGCTGCTCATTTGAGCAGGAAATCATCATTTTGACTTAACTGTTTTTTATTTCACCAGGTAAGGCCCACTGAGCTGTGTAGCTCTTCTTCAGAAGAGACCTGGCCAGAAATGACAGCTCAATGGAAATGGCTTATCACGTGGAAATGTATCGCAGCCAAATACTCTAAACACACATTGATTCTAAATGTGGAGGGGAAAACCGGAAGACCCCGAGTAAAATCCACGTGACCACGGGGAGAGAGACACGCAGACTCCTAATATACAGCAGGCGTCAGGGTCGCGATCGAAACCGGCGACCTCCTCTATACCAGGCGAGGTAGTTAACATCTCGCCACCACGGCGACTTCCACGAACGAGCGTGCGCGATCTCTTCCCAGGAGAGTACGTGGACAGGCAGTGCGTGAATCACCGCAAACCTCTGCTGGAAAGTGGCACGGAGGGGCTGGAGGGCAGCGTGCAGGTGGTGGTGCCGTTCCTCACGCAGTCCTACGGCTGCGTCGCCAATCCGAGGAAGGAAACCATCCCTTTGTGCAGCGTGCGCAGTAACCCCAGCACCACCGCGCACACTCTGCAGGTACGATGAGCACATCATCATCATCGTCATTCTCATCATCATCCGGCCGGGTGGTTCAGCGGTAGTGGCGGGCATTCCGAAGGTTGCTAGTTTATATCTTGGATGTGGGAAGAGTTAGAGGGGGGAAAGGTTGACTCAGCCCATCCTCCCTACAGGATTGCTGACGTAATTACCATTTGGTAGGAGAGGGCAACGGTGGTTGTCCTACGGGGAACCTCGCCACCGTCATAGGGATGTGGAATTTACACTATTGAGACAAATTACCCAGTCCCTGCCCACTTCCAACAGCACTCCACGTAATTGGCCGTACATCCCAAGCAAGGTTCTCTTGAAGAAGAGAAGTGCCACGATTCGGTGAGCCTTTTCTGGAAGACCGTTACAATTAGTTGATGACAGCGGCTGCCAGGAGTGGTCAGGAGCCTGTTTGGAGCCTTGGAAATGATAACAGAGCTTATAAATTACTAGCTGTGCTACCCGGCTTCGCCCGGGACTTGGATCCACCACGCCCGGCCGCCTTTGTCTCCCCAGTGGCGATGTTCACACACCACACTAATTACTCGTTTGAGGCTGAGTCGACCTAGGGGAGGCCCAGGACCGGTTCAAATAATCGTCACCGGTGTTGGCCGTGAGCGGGAATCGAACTCGGGTCGCGGGGTTCGTAGCGCGGCGCGCTAACCACTACACTACGTTGCGTTACGCTTCCACATGCGCGGGTCACGTGACAGATTTGACGTCACAGCTCACTTGCCATGCAAAAATATAAATGCATTATTGAGCTCCCCCCCCCCCTCCCAAAAAAAAGAAAGTGTATTTTTATAATTTTTTCATGGTGTACAGTCTGGAAAGTACCAACATTGCAAATTTCCAGTTTGTTGCATGTCGGGAAGTAGGCTAAACATTTTGAACAGACACATATTCACAACTTTGCCTTTTATATATATGGAGATTATACATTATGGATGACCAGGTGGCGCAGAGGTCAGAGTGGTGAGTTGTCACTGCGGAGTTCCTGGGTTTGAATCCGGGTTGGAGTTGCCACGGTGGCTAGGAGATGTTAACTACCTTGCCTGATCTACAGGAGGTCGTGAGTTCGATCCCGACCCTGATGCCTGCTTTATATTTGGAGTTTGCGTGTCTCTCTCCCCGTGGTCGCGTCGACTTTTCTCCGGGTCTTCCGGTTTTTCCCCTTTACATTTACAATCAACGTGCGTTTAGAGTATTTGTCTGCTATAAATGTGCACGTGATAAGCCACTTCTGTTGAGCTATCATTTGTGGCCAGGTTGCTTCTGAAAAAGACCTGTATAGCTCAGTGGGCCTTAATAGGTAAAATAAAAACAGGTTTATTAAGTGTACTGAGTTAACAGTCTTAGTTCGGTCACCAATGGCTGCACACAAAAAAAAAAAATATTGTTAAATTTGAATTTTCATTCACGTTGGCTAAATTTACAAATATTTGTTTTTCAATTCGACAAATATTACTCTCTGTGGCAGGGTAGGTGGAAATTGCTGTGTCATTGTGTCGATAAAATATCACATTAATTGCTTTTGGAAGTTATTCTGTGGACATCCTTCCGTGGACAAATTCTATAACATGGGACGTTGCACTGCAGTATGGGAATATCCAAATGGATTCCTCACACCAGAGCGTGACACCACTCGCACAGTCGGGATACGGATACAAATTGGGGACAAAAACGTGAAAAAAATTGTCTGCAGTGAAGTGCCGTTGAAAATGGGGTAGCTCCGATGCCGGATTAAGCTAGTGCGGGGCCTGCGGCATAACCTTACGCACATAAAAGTTGAAGGCAGTGTAGTACTATAGTAATAGAACGAGTGCAGAATTACTGAACCGGAATTTATAGCTTGAAAGCATTTAGCGCGGGGCCCTTGAAAGTGCGGGGCCCGTAGCATATTCTACTTTTGCTATGAGGATAATCTGGCACTGGGTAGCTCGCAGGGATCGCGTCAGTGAGGGGCAGCCCTCTCTTGATCCCTGTCTCGCTTGCCACCCCTAATCCCCTCATCCTTGAAACCCCTTGAACCACTGCAGTGGGCGAAGGAGGAGTTTGAGGAGCTGTTTGCGGTCCAAGTGAAACATGCCAAGGAATGCGTCCAGTAGGTGGAGAGGCACTGCATTTATGGCATTTTACACAAGTACAATCATTACCTCTCGCACGCACGTGCAAACAAACACACACACATGCATAGTGCCCGAGCAAGGGCAGGGTATGTAGATGTGTTTGTTGAACTTCTTTCGCACTGTACATAGCCAACTGTGCTAATCGGAGGTGCGGGATAGGGTGGGGCAGGGTGGGGCTGGGTGGTGGTAAGGTGGGGTGTGACAAGGCAGGATGGGCATGGCTGGATAGGGTGGGACAGGGTGGGATAGTGGGGCAAGGCGGGCCTGGCAAGGCAGGATGGGGCAGGGTGGGATGGTGAGGCAAGGCGGGGCATGGCTGGACAGGGTGGGATGGTGGGGCAAGGCGGGCCTGGCAAGGCAGGATGGGGCAGGGTGGGATGGTGGGGCAAGGCGGGGCATGGCTGGACAGGGTGGGGCAGGGTGGGATGGTGGGGCAAGGCGGGGCATGGCAAGGCAGGGTGGGGCAGGGTGGGATGGTGGGGCAAGGCGCGGCATGGCAAGGCAGGGTGGGTTGGTGAGGCAAGGTGGGGCATGGCAGGGCAGGGTGGGATGGTGGGGCAAGGCGGGGCATGGCAAGGCAGGGTGGGGCAGGGTGGGTTGGTGAGGCAAGGTGGGACATGACAAGGCAGGGTGGGGCAAGGCGGCCGCCCCGGGCACCCCTCTGACCTGAATGGGAAACCAAAATGTTGTAAAAGAAGACATCTATGGTGGTGCTGGTGCTACAGCAGCTGAGAGGAGCGAGGAAGGGGGCGTTGGAGGACGGCACATTGTCGCTGGCACCATGTCCAGCTATGGTTTTGCACACACACATATAGCAATCAGTGGGTTTGTTATAAATATTAACAGCTGTTGTTTACCATTTTCCCTTAGTGACTGTTTGCTTGCTTGTTCATTAATTACATTTTATATGACTAAATCGCCCAGAATGTGCCCCATTCCGTACGATCGTATAAGCTAAGCAGATGTGTAAGCCTGGATAGTATTTGGGGAGGCCCTCATCCAGCAGTAGAATTGACAAAAAACGGGTAGCTGTGCAGGTACACGTTGAATATTCTTTTTTTGGTTTAACACAGGTTTTAGCGACCAACATTATCCATAAGAGAGCTTTTTTTTACGGGTTAGATCGCGTAAATATAAATCTGTCGTTATAAACCTGCCACCACCCAACACAGCCAATTGTTTTCTTTTTGTTAACGTCCCATAGAAGTGTGCAGGCTCTTGGGGAGAGGGTACAATCCCTTTCACTTGGGCAGGCGAGCGGAGGCGATGCCAGCCTGGAGGGGTGTGTGGCCTGGGCTCGGCATCGCTGGCTACAATCTTACCACGACCACCGGATACCGCCGCCAGCGACGACGACGACGGTACCAGTTCACTCGCCCACTGCCTCTCATCCAATGATGCATCGTTCATTCATTCACTTCCTTTACCTCTTCTTTCCTGTTTTTGTAAAAAAATGCATCTGTTTTATTCTGGTTGTGCTTATAATATCATAGAATTACGTTGTTTAGGTGGATTTTAGTTTCTAAAACTAAAATAAAATGGAGTTTATACATACTCTTTGGTTCTTTCGGTAAAGTCACGTGGGTATAAAAATAAAATAAATCACGACGTTTCGGGCGCAACACAAGCGTCCGTCATCCCACCTGATGACGGACGCTTGTGTTGCGCCCGAAACGTTGTGATTTATTTTATTTTATACCTACGTGATTTTTTTGGTAATTGTCTGTGGCAGAAAGGAAACTGGCAGCTAGCAAGGAAAGAGATGTAGAGGGAGACACAGACCATCATCCTCTTGTAGAGCAACGACTGCAATTTCATATCGACGTGGTTAATGAGCCAGATTATTGCGTCAGGAGTAGCGGCAGAGGGCATCGCTGTAGCGACGCCCTCTTCGTGTTTGCGAATCGGGCATTGAGTCGTTATAAGTCCCATGAACAAAGACCGAGATGGATTGATATTTTAAATAATGCCATTGATCACAAGGGCCCATGTGTGACTGAAGTAACACAGTAGTGTATCTGTCATTTTCTCTAAATGTTCAGAAATCTGACCTTTTCACCTATCCGCCTATACCCCAGTCTCCAGTCAGTCGGATATGGGACAATGTGCCATGTGTGTAATTTACTTGTGTGTGCGTGTGCGTGTGTGCATGTGTGCGTGTGTGGCAACAACGACAACCGCCATTCGCCACTAAGTGGCGGTGACGTCACCACGACGCTTGTGCCAGGCCATGTGCACCTTGAGGCCACGTGAAGTGTCGAACGCCCGCTGGCAGGAGGTCACGGGGCAGACCCAGGTGCCACGGGTCGACTGACTGAGATGACTGACAATGGCGGTTGTTGTGCATAGTGGCACAGTGGTAGAGCAGCGGATAGCATGCTGCGCCACGAACCCACCGATCTGAGTTTAATTCACCCTGATGGCCAACACCAGTGACGATTATCTGAACCGGTCCTGGGCCTCCATTAGTTCGACTCAACCTCAAATGAGTATAGCTGATGCAGTGTCTAAACATCGGCACTAGGGAGACAAAGGTTGGTGGGCTGTGATATTGCCCACCCACTTGCTCGTGTGCCGTGCCGGCCTTCATATAAGTGCGACTCGCTAACAGCAGTTGCCCCAACAGGCTGTTGAAAACTATACCAGCGCCTCTTTGTCTTTGCAGCAACCCTCTTCCAGCGTACGCAGCCCCAAGTGTCTGGAGTTCAGCAACACAAATGTGAGTCCTCCAAGCGACCCCGACAAACAGCAGACGCTCGAGCACTCGAGAACTCCTTGCTTGCAGACTCCCCTTGCTAAGTGTGGTTGATCATAAGACCGTGGTTTAGCAGTTACAATTATCGAATCCTAAATTATTGAGGGTGTATCGGGACTACGAATGTGGCACTCCTAGTTTTGACTTTCATTCACGGCTCGCGTCAGTGGCGAGTTATATCTGAAACCTGCGCTGGGCCTCGCCCAGGTAGACTCAGCCTTTAGATTGAGTACCTTGTGCAGTGTGTAAATGTCGGCACCGAAGAGGCAGAGGCGACCATCGTGCGCGCCGTACCGGCACTCCGCGGTGCTCGCTAGCAGCACTTGCCCCAATGGTCAGGGCGATACCGGGGCATCGTTGTCTCTGTATAAACACAGGCCCTGCACGTGGACTACGTGGCGGCAGCAGTGAAGCTTTACGCTCATGCGTACGGGTTTCCGGTGCCGACGGACCGGGCCTCTGTGGAGCGGGTTCTGCGGGAGGGTAAGAGTGCACCAGCATATAGAGCAGTGTTCTTCACTAATTTTCAAAGGGGTGGGGAGGCCACTTCCGCCGATGAGACATCATCAGTGGGAGGGCCGCCACGCATTTCAAACCATTGCGGTTTGACAGCAGCACTATGATGATGATGTTGATGGGGGGTGTTTCCACATTTTGTACATTGTCGGGGAGTGGGGGCACACGTCAGGGGCCACACTAAAGGCCACCAGGGGCTGCCAGTGGCCCGCGGGCCTTGCAATGAACAACACCGATATAGACACTCGCGATTACCGGTACGCTTCTCTAACTTTTTTCCACTGCACAACTGAGCCATACCGGGGCCGTGCCAAGCCAGCCGAGCACCGATCAGGAGGTCGATAAGTTTGCTTTTTTCCACTGAAACAAACCGAACTAGTCCTTCGACATCGGACGCAATGAACCGATATGCTCCCCACTGTCTATTCTCAATGCCTTCGCCAACCCGAACGAAACCGGCTCGGCGAAGCACGGTCAAACCAGTCCCGTGCGGCGTGTGGGGAGGCGATCGTCCAGTGGCAAATATTAAAAGGGCGTGATACGTTGTACTGTACACACGTGCGTGATGGTGACGGCTTGCTGACCCAACAGATGGATCGGCGTCAGAGGAGGGGCTTGGTGCTGAGTTGCCAACCCATGAATCTCTGGGACAGCTCGGCATTCAACCACTGGTGTTTGACAAGGTGACTCCCTCTGGTGGTGTCAGCACTTAAGCATTTTACAATTCACATCACGACTCCATACTAATAACCCATCACCCGATTCACAAATCCGAAGGAGGCAACCCACCAATAACACTCCGCTATTGCTGATATAATTATCTGCTCAGCCACCCTAATATAGTTGTTGCTGTATTATCGATACGAAGAAGATTTTACAATTCACCCTTCCAGCGATTAAATTGATTATCACAATTCAGGCTTGCGATTTGACTTATGAACCATTTTCTCTTTGGTCTCACGCTTTCTCACACCTCGAGAGTAGTTGTGCGTGCCACGTTAGCCGAAATGTACAATTTCGTATGGGGGGGGGGGGGGGTGTTGATTACCATACATTACCACGCTGGTCAGTGTGGACTTGATGAAGGCAAGGGAGGGCAAGACCGGTACTGATATCACTCGCCACTGATGTTAGCCGTGGCTCGCAATCGAATTTTGTGTTTCTCCCTCTGTTGACGTACTCTTGGGTGTGCTCCTGTCCTGGGCTGCTACGAGGTTGTTAGTCTCGGCCACCGGTCATCGACCCTGCAAGTGACATATTCCTGCTGAAGGCCAAGTGAACTGGAAGAAAAAATAATATAATTTTATCGGTACCGAGGCTCCCGCAAGGCCATGTGGCACAGTATGGCGCCAGCTATCATAGAGTGCGGTTGTGTCGCTTAAGTTCTCTGCGGTGAGTGCAATGTCTTTTAAAAACAACGGCGTCATGCCTCTCTAAATAGAATTAACGCTGAAGCGCTTGCCCGTTCCGAAATTCAGTGATGAACACGACACCGACTCTGCAGCTGCAACTGGAAAGGGTTAACTTGCAATGGAATAGATGAATGGACATGTGCAAAATCGTGGCGGAACGAAATCAGACAAACGGTGTTTGCACCATTTTCTCGCTGCTCTGTGTTTCTAGGATGACGATGATCACATGAACTTCATTGTTGCTGCTTCCAACCTAAGAGCCGAGACATATGGAATCTCCCCAGCGGACAAACACAAGGTGTGGTTTCACATCCATCACTCGCAGGGGATCTCCGAGGAACTCTTGGTTGGGGGGAGGTTAACTCAACCCATCATCCCTCTGGGGTCAATAAAACGAGTATCACTTTGTATGTATGTTAAACTTACGTAGCCAACGGTGCTAATTGGAGGTGCGGGGGAAGGAAAACAAACAACAACAAGCAGTTCTTGAATGAGTTATCAATTTAGATTGAAAAGTGCATAACTCCAATGGCTCCCTAATACCGAAAGGAAGAGCGTTTCAGACGGCCGCAGAAGCGCATCTGAAAGCTCGCGATGCGGTGACCGTCGTCATTGTTCGATGGCCAGCCCGAAAGAAGCCGTCACCGCTGCCGCAAGGATGACTGGAGTTCGCGCGACGGTTTTGTGTTCTGTGCTCGCGCGCAGAGCAAGAAGATCGTCGGCAACATCATCCCCGCCATTGCCACGTGCACGGCGGCCGTGGCGGGGCTGGTATGCCTGCAGCTGTACGCGGTGGCGCAGGAGCGCGGGAACAAAAGAGATTTCCACAACGCGTTCGTTGACCTGGGGAGGTGCAAGTTCTCGATGGTCAATCCTGCAGGACCCACCGCTCACCAGGTGTCTCATCAGCGTTTTCTTCTTTCTTGTCGTACGGCTGATGTAGATGACTTTTTTTTGGTTAGCAGGTAAGGCCCACTGAGCCATATAGCTCTTTTTCAGAAGCAACCTGGCCACAAATGATAGCTCAGCGAAGTTGCTTATAATGTGGAAATTTATAGTAGCCAAAAAGTCCAAAACGCATGTTTCTAAACATGGAGGGAAAAACTGGACCCAGAGAAAAATCCACATGACCACGAGGAGAACACGAAACTCCAAATATACAGCAGGCGTCAGAGTCGGGATCAAACCCACGACCTGTATACCAAGCGAGGTAGTTAACATCTCGTTACCATAGCTGTTGCAGAGCAGAGCAACAGCTACAATTTTACATTCAGGTGGTCAAGCCAAATAACCGCGGGATGGATGATGTCAGCCTACTCGTGGCCCATCCTGTTACGTGAACAAAGCTTACAACGAAGTTCACAATGCCCTGTACATAGACGACCGTGCTAATCGGAGGTGCGTGTGTTCCTGTCTGCCCCTCGGTGCAATTCCACGCGAATATCTCTCCACGATTCGTTTCAAACACCTCGACTTTTATTTCCTTTACTTAGGCCGTGTCCGTTTTCCTAATCCATCTGTTGTAGCAGGGTTAATATTCGCCAATTGAAAACCTCGTTTTTTTGCACCCTTGGTACGTTTCCTTGTGCTCGGTGTGCCACAGTATCTCAATAAAGAGTGGAATGTGTGGGATCGGATCGAGGTGGATGGGCGACAGGACATGACCCTACAGCAGTTCCTGGATCACATGAAGGTGAGATGGCGACACAAAAGAATGAGGCCAGCGGTGGCCAACCGGCATCTCCCGAGCCGCATGCGGTTCTTTAGTCCACCGCATCATGTGGCTCTATCGAAGGGGTATAACGTAGAGCGTACTCCTATGACAGTAGCAAAGAATAATGAATGTCTCCCGTGCTGTGCCGAAAACTGTCTATACATATACATACATTGCTCTTTGCAGATCTCACGGGGTTGGCTACCCCTGCTGAACTAGGGCGCTTATATAAAAATTAATGTTGAGTGACAATTGCAATCAATTCTTGGTGGGGGGAGGGGGTGCTTTTTGTTAACGGGGTATTTGTTTAAAAGAGCGCACACACACGGCTGTCGAGATCAGTGGCGTGGGCGTGATTGTCGTGTGGGCCCCGGGTTCACAGAATGAAATAGGGCCTTCTGTCCCAATTTCCCTTCCTCTTCGAAGCTCAGAGCCTGGGCCCTTTCGCCGGCCCTTGGGCCTCGGTGCAGTTATTTTCTTTTAAACACAAGTTTGCTGAGCACAGGTCCAAAGGTTTAAAATGCCAAGCAGACAGCAACAAACTGCACTGTCAAAGCTGCAATAGATAAAGAGCGGAACGCATGTTTGAAATGAGCGAGATTATTACGAGAGCTTGTGTGACCTGCTGTGTGGTGGATGAGTGAGTGGGTGAGTGAACCTGTTGTTGTGACCCGCATCGTGGTGTTGGTTACAACACCACATGACATGAAACGGTCTGTCTGGCAGACCGAGTCTTCAACATGGGTGATGGGAGGAGGAATTGACGAGTGAAAGTTCACAGGAACAGTAACCATGGTCGTAGTAGTAGCGATAGAAGAGTGATAATGAGACGACTTACCGCCGGTGAGCGTATGACTGGAGTCAATCAGTGAGTGCTGGATCATCATTCAACTGGATCATTTTACGTTAAATTATATCAGGTGCGGTGAGGTAGGAATTGGGTCCTCCATCCCAGATATGAGAGCAGTTTTCTAACTTTGGCCGATTTGTGCTTTGTATAGTGGTATTAATTATTCAGAGTTAAAGGAGACTTTGGCAGACAAGAAAGCCAAAAGTTTATTCGATGCTGCCTTAGCCAGATTAGTAACACAGCCATTCCATGACAGGTGACATGAGATTGTTGCGCCAAATAGATTAATGACTTTACTATTATGGCCAAAAATATAATTGTTACATATGATGGGAGGTAACCGTGGAATTGGCAGTCTTATGTGATATTATCATTGTTGTACTGCCTGCATGCTCAACACCTATGCCACTGGTTCAGGCTCAAGTCAAAATCTGTCCGGAGCTTATCCTGCTTAAACAAATGGTTACTGGCAAACATTGGCACAGAGAGGTACACACACTGTACTGGCGGTCTGCTCTCTCACATTCCTCACCTCCCAGCATGAGAGAAACTAATGCTAAACCGAACAATTTTTTTATTTTACCAGGTAAGGCCTACTGAGCTATATAGCTCTTTTTCAGAAATGTATAGCAGCCAAATACTCGATAAAAGCATGTTCCTAAATGTGGAGGGGAAAACCGGAGGATCCGGTGAAAAATCCACATGACCACGGGGAGAGAGAGACACGCAAACTCCAAGTATACAGCAGCCGTTAGGGTCGGGATCGAACCCTCGGCCTCCTGTATACCAGGCGAGGGAGTTAACATCTCCTAGCCACCGGGGCAACCCTAAAGTTCTAGTTCACCTGTCTGTCGAGTGCGCAAAACCACCTCAGTAATCCGAATTTGAATGTCCCCTGCCAGGCGGAGCACGAGTTGGTGGTGACAATTATACTCTGCTCTGGGCAGTTGCTTTACCCGCCGTTGAACGATGATGACCTCTCAAAACCGTACGTATAATAATAGCCTGTTTTTTCGTAACGCAAATTTGATATACAACGCGATGAATGTATTAGGGAACACATTTTTTATAATGGGGATGCGAATAGTATAAACGCGATTGAGTAAATGGAACTACGTCACGCGAGTAGGAATAAGCGGCCATACGGCTGCCTCGGCGTAGCATCACACAAGGTGGGATGCTGCTGGATGCTTTTAGATGCGACCCACACACCTCAGTCTTTGTTCAGCCTTTCATACGCATTTCACGTGTTATCATGGACTGTGCTTTACCCTGCATGTCGCAGTGTTCTTCAGGAACGCAACCACCGCGTTATAGGAGAACACTGTGGTAATAAAAATGAGTTGCCTTTGATGGAGCCACCCTCATTCAGGCTTGCGGCATCTTGAAGCGCTCTACACGGGATTAGCGACTCGCATCAACCTCCCGTCTCAAGACATTTGAAAGTTGGATCGTGGTGCCACGCGTGCGTTGTTGCTGAAGCATGTTTGTTTTTAGCAGGCTTTCTCAAATGCTGCCAATGCCGGCGGAGTCCGGTGCGAGATACTTGGCTTGTCACTGCATCGACAGTGAACAGGAACTAGACGTGCCACGCATCAAATACATCTTGGCCTGAGTTCATCAGGTGCGCAGGAGTTGCGGCAAAAGGACAGGAGCACTGTGTGCTTGTGTACAGCGAATGAATGAGAGCGTCGATCGTGGTGAGGCTGCCAGGCCTGATACTGCACTAAAACACATTCAAAGCACTCAGAGAAAATGTGTTTTGCTGTAAATTTAACGAAATGTAAAATTGTGCACTTTTGTTATAATTTAAAAGTAAAAATTTTGGGTGCATTATAACAAACATCGCCGACGAAGGTTTAATGTTTGCGAAGTACAACACGAGGACTGGTAGTCCTCTACTTACGATCGAGATGCGTTACGACGACCCCATCGTAAGTCAAAAATATCGTAAGTCGAAGATGGCCTAACCTACCCAGGAGTCTTAAAGAATGGTGATAATTTATCAACACAGAGCAATTTACAGTACCGTACTGTATAAACTATATACTGTATGTATTTATTCATTACAATACTGTATTGCACAGTAAAATGTAAAGTAAAAAAAAACAAGGTAAATTCTTAGCCTACATATATGAACTGCAATTTAATAGAAAGTTTTTTCAGGAAATAATCCTATCTGCTATAAAAACGTTTCACATACATTGAACGTATCTTATCGTGGTAACCCTAAAATGAAATCGCTAAAGCTACGTATCATATATGCATTGAACGTACAGTATCGTACCTCGTACGCTGCTGCGTTAGCCTGCCGCGCGAAATTAAAAATATTTTACAATTTTGTCATATCGCTATCGCCATCGTAAGATCAAAATATCGTAAGTCGGACCATTGTAACTCGGGGACTATCTGTACATCGATTATACCATAATAAATATTAAAATACATAATGGTGTCTTTTACTGCAGCGTTCGCTTCAAGTTTTCACCATCCGACACTCACCAATAGCGTGTGGTCCTTTTAAACAAATGCCACTGCGTTTCCGCAAAACCCGCCTGGCGCAGTGCAGCAGCAGCAGCAGCACTTGATGGGAGCCAAGTTCACTGCGAGTGACCCCTGCACTTGGGGGGGGGGTGCACTTCCATGAAGAAGTGATTCACCCTGCAGAGTCGTCAAGCACAGCAAGAGAGGGCTGAGGGGCCCCAGGTGCCGTTCGAGAGGAACGACATTAAACAGACTGTTGGGGCAAGTGCTGTTAGCGGGCACCTATTTCATGTACTTAGAAGTTCTTGTAGCCTAGCGGACTGCCAGGAGTCCACGGACCACAGGTTGGGAACCGTTGGTGTAGGCCAGTGTTGATAAGTTTTTTTAACCTTTTATCTGGCAACAAAACTGACACCTTTTTTTACAAGGAGTCATGTTTGCATTGACCACAGAATCTGCGGTCGGAATGCAAAAAAAGCACAACTCTGATAATGTATGCACTGTCCTTGAAATTGATTGGTCCACATCCGAGACAGCTTTTATTAGAGCCTAGTCTCACATGGTGTTGGACCAGATGACGCCAAAAGGCGCACAACTCAAAGACAATGCACCATCAGAGTATGAGAGCTCGGGGTAAGCATTTACACCATTGGAACCTTTGCCAGTAGCAAAATATAATAATTTATTTTTGACCCTTTTATCTGGCAACAAAACTGACACCTTTTTTACAAGGAGTCATGTTTGCATTGACCACAATACCTGCGGTCGGAATACAAACAAAATAACACCAAAAAAGATAAAAGGGTAAAAAACCAATTATCATATTTTGCTACTGGCAGAGGAGGTTCCAATGGTGTAGGCCAGTGTTCTTCATCTGTAAGGACTACGGGCCACTGGTGGCCTTTCGTGCGGCTTCTGACATGCGCTCCCCCACCCTTTCCCAACAATGCACAAATGTGAAAACACCCCCCATCATCAACCTGTCAAACCCCAATGCCTTAAAATGTGTGGCGGCCCTCACACTGATGATGTCTTATCGGCGAGAGGCGTACAGCTGAAAATTAAAGAACAACGGTGTAGACAAGTGAGTGGTTGACCGACATGCCTTGAATGCCGTGAATACACCGTAACATCGCCATCTACTGGCAGCCGAATGTGTAAATACCGTACCCTGCACAGGGACAGCTGCTGCTGAGCCCCCCCCCCTGGCTAGACACTGTAGCAGGGCATTGCGATGGTTGAGATGAGGCGTACTAAATCTAACACACTTTACAAAGAAGCACTAAGCAAAATAGACAACGGTGGTTTCATTAAAGCATAAAAAAAACCGCATCACTTTATTTACAGACAGCGATTTCATTACGGATGACACACGGTTTTTGCATCGACTCTTTTCCACAGTGTAAAATGTACAATGTTAAATCACAGCAAACTTTGTTAGCAGACGAAACATCTACACCACGCACGAGGGATGAGTTGGACTGGAAGCTTCAAGGACGATCGTGCATGGTGCTGCCAAGCGGTGTTACTGGGGCAGTAGCTATTCCAGCGTAACTACCATTTGTGTTAAAACATATACAGTAAAACCCTGGATTGCGAGTAACTTGGTCTGCGAGTGTTTTGCAAGAGGAGCAATTTTTGAAATAAATATTAATTTGATAAACGAGCGAGGTCTTGCAATACGAGTAGTACGTGTATACGTTGTCTGCCGAGCGTCACGTGATCACACCTGATATACGAGTGCTTTGGATTACAAACACGTTTCCGGAACGAATAATGCTCGCAATCCAAGGTTTTACTGTATATATGTTGGATGCTTGAGATGAATTGACCGTAAAAGGGTGTTAGGGCAGCAGCAGCAGTAGGTCAATAACGGGCTGTCGAGTTATTTTGTTCGATGTACCAGCTGAAAGTCAAACGCACGCAGCAGTGAGGCAGGATCACACGTTGTCGTGCCGACTCTCCACCAAGACTGAAACTGATCTCAGCCGGAGTCACCTTAGGTAAAGGTGCAGCCCTGCAATCGCGTACTTGCGCTACTGCTGGCGGGAGGGCCTCCAACAATTGTCATTACTCACGCGACGTACCGATTAACTGTGGTTGATCAGTTTTACACTGCCGCTTGGAAAGAAACTTGCCCCGTTGTTTGCAGCTGCCGCGTCGCGAAATCGAACCAGCGACCTCTGGATCGCCTCCGTGTGCGAACCATGACACCACACGGCAGCATGCCTGGGGGGGTGGGGGGTTACCTCGCCACCGCACGAATGTCAAATTAACAGAATTTTGCCGTTAAAAGCGACCATACAATTACTGCTTGGATCTAATGGCCACGCTAAGTTAGCCACGGG
Source organism: Lampetra planeri (assembly GCF_965212315.1). Taxonomy (NCBI): domain Eukaryota; kingdom Metazoa; phylum Chordata; class Hyperoartia; order Petromyzontiformes; family Petromyzontidae; genus Lampetra; species Lampetra planeri. The sequence continues at coordinate 7,831,418 of NC_136146.1, read as the reverse complement.
TGCATGGTGTAGGACTGACGCTCAACCACGTTTAAGTTATTTACGTTCAATAAATACCATTTTTACCCATATACATTTCTATTTTTCCGCATAAACATGAACACACACGGACACGTGACAACCTTCAAATTGGATCGCAGGAGGACAGTGGTCACTTGTATCTGCAGAACGGCAATGGGAAGATATTAGGTTTTTCGGTAAAGTCACGTAGGTAAAACATTAAAATTAATAAAAGTAAAATAAAATAAAATTCACGACGTTTCGGAGGCAACACAAGCTTCCATCTTCAGGTGGAACCGTCACAGCCACGACAGCTGTATCATTTACTTTACTTGATACAGCTGTCGTGGCTGTGACGGTTCCACCTGAAGACGGAAGCTTGTGTTGCCTCCGAAACGTCGTGAATTTTATTTTACTTTTATTAATTTTAATGTTTTACCTACGTGACTTTACCAAAAAAAACCTAAGAATATGAATCCTTGCAGTCACGAAAGCTTCAAATCTAGAGGCAATGGGAAGACTTGCGCCTGCCATTAACGAGGCAGGAACCACTGCAGCTACTTTTCTACGATGCATGTGCCCGTTCAATGTTTCCATGCTAACTGACCATATACCAACATCATTTTTTTACATCCAATTTGTATTTGCACACAATAATGCTCCACTAACAGGCTGCAGCTGGTGCAAGAACCGTAACACAATACCACACCTGCCTAGTTCTCCATTGGCTGCCTAATAAGCCACGAACAAAGTACACAATTCTGTATCTCATCATTAGACCTCCTTTGCCAATACCAAAATATAATAGGGGTTTTCCCCTTTTTTCTGGCAAAAAAACTGAAACCTTTTTACAAGGATTCATGTCTGCATTAACCACAATACTTGCAGTCAAAATGCAAACAAAAACACACTATGATAATATATGCATTGTCCTTGAAACTGATTGGTCCACACCAAGGGACGGCTTTCTTTTGAGCCTCGACCCAATTGGTGCTCGAGCCGTCCCTTGGTGTGGACCAATCAGTTTCAAGGATAATGCATATATTATCATAGTGTGTTTTTTGTTTGCATTTTGACTGCAAGTATTGTGGTTAATGCAGACATGAATTCTTGTAAAAAGGTTTCAGTTTTGTTGCCTGAAAAAAGGGGAAAACCCCTATTATTACACAATTCTGCTTCTCACCTACCGAGCCCTTCGCGACATTAGCCCTGCTTACCTCACTGATCTACTAACTCCACAAGCTCCTCCGTGGAATCCGAGATCCTCCGATTCTGGTGTTTTTTTGCCTTTTATCCTTTAAAGAGGCCTAAAAGAGGCAACTACCCTGGTTGTAAGTCTAAACTAAAGACGCAATTTGTTCTCTCTAACTTTCAATACAATTTGTAGTCCACCGCCACTGTGATTTTTTCACTTCATATCCCTGACCTCTACGTTTCTTCTCGTAATCTGTGCAAGGGTAGTAGACTTTGTCAATACATTTCTGGCTTTAGCCATTGCCACGACTGCTCTTATAATTTCACCAAAATTTTGACTTAAAAAAGGGCATTCCATTGATAAAATTACTATGGATTAGAACACGTTCCTTCGGAGTGGGCAGGTAGGAACTTGGTTGGACAGCGCATTCGTGCGATCCGTGTCACGCGGCGCAAGCTGCGTGGGGCGGCGCGTCACGTGGTGCCGAGCCCGCCCGAAGCGCTCTATGAAATACGAATCGAGGGCTTGGCTATGCATGACAGACAGACAAATAATCCCTGGTGGGCAGTGTGGAACTGTAGTTCCTACCTGCATAATTGTTCCCCTCTACCTTGCACCATTTGTAAGGAAGACAAGATGAGCTGTTGAGTCGCCACCATCCCATAAAAACTCACTCAAAACTATTCACCTTTTTGAACAGCCACATGTGACAAGACACGACATCGATTTCCGATTACAATGGACCGATGACAGTTTTGTCACTTGCTAGCGCAGCCCTCGCAGTAACTGGCTTGCCGATTGACGGCGCCTTTGGAATTGTCGCCGTGATTTTTTGAACGCAGATGCTCCGCAAGCCACGCCAGGCCCACGGCGCAGGTGAAGCGCCTCGGTGAAGGTGTCCCTTGGGAGCGTGGCTGCATCCCAACGAGCCACTATAATTGCGACAAACTTTGGCGTTCGTCTGCTCCTGGATCGTGACGAGATGTGCAAGTGGGACAGAGGAACGTCACTGACGCACATTACAATCGCGTTTCAAACCCAGAAAATTACTGCGGCCTGGATACTTCGTGTACGTCACACGTTCCTCTGTCCCTTCGTACAACACCCCCCCCCCCCCCCATATCTACACAGGGGCAGACAAACACCAAGTTTTGTCACGGGCACTCAACTGCTCCGTCATCTCCGTTTCACCTCTTCAACCACACGTCACAACCTCCCACATTTGTCCGCTCTGCCAGTCCTTGACCGAGCTTTCCCCTTCCCTTTCCCTCTCTCCCCCACACCCGTCTCCTCTCTTATTATTCATATTATTGCTCATATTATTGCCCATCCCTATAACTTCCTACAGCCTCTGTTGTTTTTGAAAAAAATGTTTGGATGAATCAACATTTTTACGGGCATTCCCTATTTATATGACCGAGAGTAGTAAATCCCTCGGCAGGAAAATTGTGAGACTCAAAAACTTCCTTATGATGACCGAGTGTGCTTCTTTCTACAAAATAAACACGCCCCGCCGTTTCCGTGGAGCATCTGGAGATGCGGTGGCATGTATGTATGTTGAACTTCTTTCGCACTGTATGTACCCAACCGTTGCTAATATGGACGTTAAATAAATCCACACTGTATCGTGTAACGGTCCTGTTAAAAAAAAAGAGACAATAACCATGACGAAAATGTCTGCCAAAAACATTCACCTGGTGATGTAAGAATTGAAAGACAAGAACGTTCGTTTGAAGTGTACTTCAAAACTACATGCCGGGCCAATTGGACACGTAGTATCTGGGCAAGGTTCCTTCAAAGAGACGCTCCATCCACGTGTCCAGTCCGGTCAGTGCCCACTCCGGCCGGAACAAGCTGCCTGCGGAGATGCCTGCCGACTGCTGACGAGCAGATTTCTCGTTTCCGGGTTCAGACGACGATGTGGGAGAGGAGCGACGACGTTCATCTGCGGACACAGGCGGCGGTGTTGATTTTCCGCTGGTAAAACGTGTAACGCACACGCGCGCGCGTGCGGCATCAACCTGAACAACGTCACTTTTCGTCAGGGTGCTTTGGGAAGTGCCCTCTGCAATCACTGCGTGCGTGGAACAGAGATCAGAGAGCTGGACGCCAAACTTAAGCGACATGTAAATGAGTTGTTGGTCGATGCAGAAGTCTGGAAGGGAACTTGTTAGGCAAGTTTTGTAGGAAAAAGTGGTTGCGCTTGGTAGGATAGTTCTCTTGCTTCACCAGTTAAGGCCCACTGAGCTATAGAGCTGTTTTTCAGAAGCGACCTGGCCACAGATTATAGCCCAATGAAGTGGCTTATCGTGTGGAAATTTATAGCAGGCAAACACTCTAAACCCATATTGACTCTAAATGTGGAAGTAAAAACTGGACGACCCAGAGAAAAATCACACGACCACGAGGAGAACATGCAAACTCCAAATATCCAGGCGTCAGGGTCGGGATCGAACCCACAACCTCCTGTATACTAGACAAGGTAGTGGACATCTCGCCACCGTGGCACCCACATGTTACCGTGACAGGCACTAGAGAGGTCTCCAGAAGTCTGGTGACCAAGGGGGAAGTCCTAGGAGAGAGGCAGTCAGTTATGGGCCAGAATAAGAAAGGAAGGCCTTGAGTGTGGACTTGAACAGGAACAGCATGAATGGCTGGGGGAAGGGGGCAGCCAAGGAGTTTGAGTGACCTCCCACTAGATGAAGGTCGACTGGGGGCTTCGATAGAATGTCGTGTTTGCTGAAGCGTAGAGTGTGTGGAGGGGAGTAGAGTGAGATGAAAGGGGAGCGACAGGAGAGTGTCTGGAGGGGACTAGAGTGAGATGAAAGGGGAGAGACAGGAGAGTGTCTGGAGGGGAGTAGAGTGAGATGAAAGGGGAGAGGTAGGAGAGTTTCTGGAGGGGAGTAGAGTGAGATGAAAGGGGAGAGACAGGAGAGTGTCTGGAGGGGAGTGGAGTGAGATGAAAGGGGAGAGACAAAAAAGAGTGTCTGGAGGGGAGATGAAAGGGGAGAGGTAGGAGAGTGCGTGGAGGGGAGTGGAGTGAGATGAGAGGGGAGAGGTAGGAGAGTGCGTGGAGGGGAGTAGAGTGAGATGAAAGGGAGAGGTAGGAAAGTGTCTGGAGGGGACTAGAGTGAGATGAAAGGGAGAGGTAGGAAAGTGTCTGGAGGGGACTAGAGTGAGATGAAAGGGGAGAGGTAGGAAAGTGGACGAAGGAGAGTAGAGACAAGAAGTGAGAGGTAGGCAGAAGTGAGTCCATAGGAGATCCTGAAGACTTTGATGTACGTGAGCAGTGCATTGACCCAAACTCCAATTCACTGGATTAAAATACCTTTCAAAACTTTATTCATGACAGCAAAAGCCATCTTGTCATCGTCCGTGCTGGCCTGCTGCGATATCCTCGACTCCAGGTTGGAGCGCATGATGCAGAAGTACCGGCGGTGCGGATTGATGGCGATCACGCACACGGGCGCGTTCCTCAGCGTGATCTCGGCAGGGTCGCACCCTGGCAGGGACTCGCATCCCGCGGCAGAAAGAACCGCGTTCACCCAGTCGGCGTGCTTCTTCAGAGATACAAAGCCAAAGTGCAGGTAGCGGTTGCTAGGGTTGAAACACAAGACACAACGGAAGTAACGGTGAGAATTGCGCATTTGCAACCGTTTATATTTTCGCAAGCATCGATATTTTGCGTCTTACACGTGCGTGCAAAAGCAATTTGAATTCAAGACAAGTAGGTATTTGCGACCAATATTACGGTCCACAGTTGATTTTCAGGACAGATCCCCATAAGGAAAATGTTGTGACCTACACCCTCAACCAACTGACACGGCCAGTGAATAACGAATTGGCATATTCTGTTTAAGTGACAAACCTTACTAATTGGCTGTGTCGGGTGGTTGTGGGTTTAACGACACATTTATATTTACGTGATTTAACCCCCCAAAAAATAACTATATTACCAATGAATAAAGTTGTCACGTGAATAAATGCTGCCAATGTATTACTGCTTCAGTACACCGGTGTGTCGACGAGTCATTCACATACATATAAAATTAAGTTTTGTATATACATGCAAACTATTTACACAAATGTTTGTGGCCCCCATATGCGAAGAGTTAGGAGAATGACGCCTTGATATGGCTTTGTATGGCTTTCAACAGTGGTAGAGTCACGGGTGACTTTTATCTGCGCACTTACAAACGTACAAGAGCAGGTTATGAACGTTCTAACGGGAATGACTAAACAAGGCAGAATATGGAAGGACACTCGACTCTTGACAATAACACTGTGTGTGGTGATAGCAGATTGCGTCACCGCTTGGATTATTGAGGAGCGGTCCCAACACTCACCGGGAAAACGGTTTCATGATGGAGGCGAACACCGAGAGATAGTGATGCGGTGCCATGGCAACCAGTAGCACGGTCATGTGACCCGGACGAAGGCCACCCAAGTAGCTCGAGCAAAGGTCACCCGTCAGCTCCGTTAGTTCCAAGTTCTCTCCGCCTGGCCTGCGCATCAACCGTCGCAGTGAGCGCTTGACCAACAGGGGTAACAAAAGTAGCCGAGCATCGTCCCGCAAAAAATGGCACAAGAAGAGCACAGATGTGCACATCGTACCTCAAACTCAAAACTGTACTGAAAAAATCACAACAAAAATCCCGCGCTCAATTGCTTTGAGATGCGATTCAACATCTCTCTGGCGTCCCCCAAAGCAAACACAGAATTCAAGAGATGGCCGGGTGGTTCGGCAGTCCGAGTGCCGAGCTGACGCCGCTGGGATCTTGGGTTCGTATGCAGGTAGGCACCTGTGATTCAAATAAGTTGTCAGTCGTGGTGGAGTTAATTGTCTCGGTCTGGTCACTAAGTACACAACAAAAACACATTTCTTTCTGCATGTAATTTGATTAAAGGCCAGCTCTCAGAATTCAACCTGTTCATTTGACCGTACGTCGTCACCCTGCTTAGTTTAGGGGCCGTCCATAAATGACGTCACGCGATTATGGACGATTTTGACCCCACCCCCCTTCGTCCTACAATGACAATAGTTTAAAGATATTTGAAGCATGTTTTATTTTCAAAATGGAAATATGGTTTTGGGAGGGAGGGGGGGCAGAGCTTTGTGACGTCATATTTGAGGGATCCCATGATGTAGCTGCTCACCCCGAGCTCTCATTACTCTGGTAGTGCGTTGTCTTTGAACTGTGCGCCTTTTGGCGTGATCTGGTCGAACACCATATGAGACGAGGCTCTAAAGAAAGCTGTCTCTGGTGTGGACCAATCAGTTTCAAAGACAATGCATAAATTATCAGAGTATTGTTTTTTGTTTGCATTTGACTGCAAGTATTGTGGTTAATGTAAGCATGATTCCTTGCAAAAGGTGTCAGTTTTGTTGCCAGAAAAACGGGGAAAACCCCTATTAGTATATTTTGGTACTGACAAAGGAGGTCCCATGATGTAGTCTCTATTATGGTTGTTATAAAGAGTTCTAAATATATGAATGTGTTTTTTACAGATACTTAAGATGTGGTATATTTAGATGCTTTATAAATGCAATTAATATGACTATAAATGGTATAAGTCATGTAGGTTACATCATTCAATATTTACATATTGAAATAATTATTTTACAAGTACATAAAGTACATCACATGGGAGATCCACTGATAAACACATTGTAAAATGAGTCTGCATATGTAGTACTAATCACATTCCTGCATTTCCCATAAATATGCTAAATTCCTCTTGATATGCAAATTCCTTTGTCAAGGCGCCCAGCTTTTATATATGCTCCAAGCTCGTGTGCTGTTTCATTCAGACTCTGTCGCCTCGACGGACCTGGTTTTCACCTGAGGACGGCTGCTTGCGTTGTGGCCGAAACGTCGTGAGAATAATTTTATTATGTTTTATTTTTATTATTTTATTACTTCCCTTCTACGTGACTTTACCGAAAGAACCAAGAAGAAAAATGAGTCTCCTTATGCACGCTGATCAGTCCTGCAAATTAAATATATGCACTTTCTTTTTTGTAATACACTGTACAGTACATTTAAATAACACAAATTAATAACACATTTTTTTTCTAAAGCGATGTTGAAAAATATTTGGTGGACCAAAACTTCCATGACATTTACCACAACGAAGACCCAACAAAACTGACAGACTGCGTGTTTTAAGCAGGCCAAAAGACAATCCATGTAAATCTCCACTTTTGAAGTGCACAGCAGCATCTACAGGCATCACCCAACAGGTATCTATCTCTGTGCACTAACCAGACAGTGCTGACAACTTTGCTCAGACCAGATTCCATCTCGCTCTTGCACCGCTGACGAGAGTGGCGTGCTAAAGGCAAATTGTGCTAAGCCCAAATCTCCTCTTTCCTGTCTGATTATCGGTCTTTTATCAACAAACCAAGAGACAAGAATCGAATTGTCTTGCATGTGAACATAAGGAAAAATTCACCTGGATTGTGCCCAGTCACCTGATATCTCGGAAGTTAAGGGGCCGTCCATAAATGACGTCACGCGATTTTTGACCCCCCCTCCCCCGTCGTCACAAGGCATCACAAAAAGTCAAACCCCCCTCAAATATGACGTCACAAAGCTCTGCTCCCCCCAAAAAAAATAAAACATTCTTCAAATCGCTTTAAACTATTGTCATTGTAGTGCGTATTTAATGTGGCGCTGCACTCTGATGTTGTGGGAGAAAACATGAAAAAGTCTATTTAATTTAGTAGAACGTGTTGTCTACATTTATTTAAAGTTTTGATGTGACGTCACATTTCTCAACCCCCACCCCCCTCGTCACACATCGTCACAAATGTCTGACCCAGCCCCCCCTAGGTGCGTGACGTAATTTATGGACGGCCCCTAAGCTAGTTAGAGCCTGGAAAGTAATTGGCTTGGCTGCTGACCGTGCATAAAACATGGGTTATATTATCAGCAATTGCGGGTTTACATTGTCGGCAGCAGATGGCAGTGCAACAACATCAATCGTACGATACTATGCTCCCACGTCCATGCTGATCGGCATTCATCAACCCCCACTGACCTTAGGTATGGTCAAATAAAACCCCTGACCCACACGTGACGATGGTGATGCCTTGAGAAAGCCTTTATTCAGCAGTAAGTTGATCGTGTGGTAACTCACGGTGTTTGCGAGGAGGTTGCAGGCCGTGATGAACTCTGAGGGCTCTGCCTCCGTTCCCTCTCCCTGCCACTGCTGGGTGTGTCACTGAGATACGCACACAGAAAACACGGCGAACAAATAGACACAAAGGCACGTGTACTATCATCCACAATGGGCAAATGCTGTTGGTGAGCACCCATTGTTGTCGGCAGAGTGCACGAAGGGGTCGCGTGGTCAACACCACGTCTGGCCGCCTTCGTCACCCCAGTGCTGATGTTTACACACCACGTCAAACCAAGTACTAATTTAACGCCGAGTCGAACTAGGGGAGGGCCCAAGAGCGGTTCAGACATTCACCACTGATGGTAACCGTTGCCAAGAATTACACTTAGGTATTTTGAGTTCATAGTGCTAACCACTACTGCTCCATGCAAACACACACGTGAAACATGCATGCGCAAACTTTGAACATGTGGTCTGCTGGTCATGTGACGCATGGGTCGGCTCACGTGTGTAAGAATCACTTGCAACTTAGAGCAAATTACGTACAACTGACCATCCCCTCCCTCAACCCCCTCCATGAAACATTACAAACGGTATGGCAAAAGTAAAACCGGACAAAATCCATTCTTGAACCAAACCGTGACCCCGAATCGTGACCCCAAAAACCGTGACCCCAAAACCGTGACCCCAAAAATGTGACCCCAAATCGTGACAAAACATTGAAGCGCTGGAGGAGTGAATCGTTAACAACATTAAAACCAATTGGCACTTTGTTCTCCGAGCGCACTGGCTCCCGTTGAGGAAATGGGGAATTTCCAGAACTGGCCCAGGACCTCCAGTAAAGGGTCAGTGGTTTACTAGAGCCTGGAGATGCACCGACATATTTCGTTAGTGAGTAGGCGTTTTATGACCCTGAATATCACGCGAAGCAGTGGAGTGGGGACAGCACTCTTCTGTGAGCATACAGTGACAGCAGTCATGAATGAATCAGGATATTTATTCATACTGGAGGAATCCGATGAGCTATAAAGCTCTTTTTCACAAATGTCCAGTCTGACTATGCAGTGGCTTCCGTAAGAGTATTGACACGATGCGTGCCAAATGTGCTTGGCGAGTACCTGAAAGCATTGATGATGAAGGTTCCAAAGAGCACAAAGATGACAGAGAAGACGAGAGAGAGCACTGGCATGAGCTCCCGCCTGAATTGGGACAAAGCACACACACACACGACTTTACTTGTGTTGTGTCTTAGAACTAAACCACACGGAGACGCCTGCTGGAGGCAACGCGTTTTTGTAACAACTCTTAACACTCTGTTAACACTACTCTGTTAAACACTACTCTGTAACACACTACTCTACATAAATGGGTACGCCCCTTTCACCCGATAGCCTAAGGGAGAGACAGCCTCCCTTCTAGGGTGTCCTACACACGCCGGGCTACGCTACACGCCAAGCTCTTGCGATGGCGGCTAGCGAAAGACTGACCGACCTACCTCGGGGTACGTAGAGTGTCCGAGCTACCTCGGCTCCGCTACAACCGGCTCCAACGAGAGCCTCGGTTAAGGGTCCGCGGGTGCTGGTCCAGTCTTCAGGTCTTCAGATGTCTTCAAGCTTGAGTTGGCGAACACTGCCCGGCCCGTCCAGAGGGCTGGCCTTTAATCCCCAGGTTGGGGTCAACCCTCCCCTCATGACCCCCCCTCCAGTACCTTCTAGAAGGTCTTAGAGGGCCTTAAATCTTAAGGGGTCTTAGGAAGTGGTGGGGGGACTCCCCCCCAGCCCCCAGCCCCTGGGGTCTGGGGTGTCAACCTCCGGTCACCGGGGGGGGGGGGGGGGCGGGGGTTTGACCTTTGGTCAACCCCTACACACCTCGCTCTCTCTCGGCTGCCCCCTGTCGGCCCGTGAGCGTGGCGGCAGGTCAGCTGCCTACAGCACCTTATCATGGCGCAACACTTGCAAATGCATTTGACTCGTACATCCGTGTCTGTTTATACATGAGTACAATACTCGCCCGTATCTAATAGAATTATTACCTTTATATAGTGTCGTTCGTGTAATCGCTGAGGAACCACAGACAAGAGCTGGAAGGCTGCCAGGCGGTGAGACGTCACCAACAATTGTTTTTCAGTTGTCTATCTATGAAGTTATCAGCATTTTGGGACAGATCCCCATAAGGAGATTTATAGATTTCAAGCCACAACTGGTGAACATTTCAAAGGGATTTATGATCTGCAGGCCTGTGGCTGCTGCCAATCTTGCTGTTTGTATAATTTCCATAATTAAACAATTACCTATATGGTTTATTTTCAGAATTTAATTGTTTTACAAAGCTTGAATGTCAATTAATACTTCCCCCCAAAACATATTTTCGTGAACATTAATGTGACTAACACCAAATTTCTTCTGAAACAAAACTCTTGACTTATGGAATGTAGCTCACTGCTGCAGATGTACCGATAATTATAAAGGAGTATTATTGTGTGTGAAATAAAACAAAAACCACCTACCATCGGATCAGATGCATTTCTGACCAAATTTCCGAGAATATATCTTCAAGTGCACGATACCAACGAACTATTATATTCTGAAAGGCAGCATGTGCACATGAACACAACGACCGTCGGTTAGCCTTACAGAACCATAAAGGACAAGGTGCTATGTGGGTTGAGCACCCATTAAGGATTGCACGGCATGCGTGATTACGTAATGCAACAACACCATGCATGTCCCACCGACCTTTAACCTCTCTCCAGTGCCAGTGTGATCCCACCATACAAGGTACACATTTAAAGGCAGAGTTCACCTTCAGGAGACCCCAGGACAGTTTCAGACTCCGCTTGGCCAATGTTGTGGAAGGTAGGGGAATAAAATTTGGTGGCTGGGATCATTGAACTAACCACTGCACCATCACTCCTTCAGGACGTACACAAGGATACAGATGGTCCGCCACGTACAGCCAATTACCCCGCAGGGGTTTATCCTTGTGTTTTGACCGCCGTGACTTGCGCAATTATCTGCATGTGTTTAGCGGATAAGAGTTGATGCAAATTCCTTCAATTATCTGCAATTTATCCCCCCCACCCAGCACCCCACGAAAATTCTTGGCTCTCCCAGCGGATTATAAGTTGTGTGATTTTATTTCCCCACCCCGTCCACATTACCAGTTCTGCTGTAGTTAATTTCATATCGTCATAGTCATGCTTTGTGATCATTGGTGGGTAGACCGTAGTAACTGTCAAAGTTTATGACAACCCTCGAGCATTAGTCAGGGTTAACTAGAATAAAATACAAAATTACGCAATTTAAAAAATTGACACTGACGCATCACACTGGTGCACACATCCAAACAAAACATACATCCACACTCATCAGAACCCACACACAAAAGACAAATATCCCCCGTATAGACGTTAACAGACTGTTGGGGCAAGTGCTGTTAGAAGGAGCACCTGTGAAGGCTGGCCCTACACGAGGGCTTGGGTGGCCAGCACCACGCCCGGCCGCCTTTGTCTCCCTAGTTGCGATGTTTACACACAGCACCAGGTATTCATTTGGATCGACCTAGGGGAGGCCCAGGACCGATTCAGATAATCGTCACTGGTGTTGGCCGTGATCGGGACTCGAACTCGGGTCACCGGGTTCGTACCGCAGCGCGGTAACCTCTACTACACTACCGCTCCCCACCATAGCCCCAAACCACGCCGACACACACACACACAGCCTTTCCACAAATACAGCATGAGCAAGGAACACGGCACATACCGGAGTGTTCTCGTCGTGTAGATGTGGCAACGTGGCCAAGTAAGGGAGCTTTTTCATTCCTCTGCCGACGATGTCATCGACGCGTTCCAGCAGGAAGTGCACATCCCATTCCAGGCCCTTCCAGTGGTCGGCCACCAGCTCGCAAGCAGCCCTGCCAGATGGACTCTCTCGCCAAACGGCAATTACCTGGCAGGCGAGGCGAGAGAGAGCAGTGCAGAACGTGAAATAAAATTGAACAGCGTAGTAACCCCGAAGAATGAATTACATCTGGGCACCAGTTTATACTGGTGTGGCTATTTTGTCAATCCACTGCTGGATGGATGAGGGGCCCTAACCATGCCGTGTGGGTCACCGGGAGATTTTTTGACGATCCCCCGTCACGGTGGTGAGTGCGGGTTGGGGACGGCATTTAGCAAAGATGTGAGAGCGTGGTACAGTACAATTAAAATCTGCTGGCAACGTGGCCCCGGTCAAGCTCCACGCATCAAACCATATTCACGAGGATCGATTATTTACGACGTATTCAAATTATTATCGCCAGTTACACGAAATCCGTTACATTTCGGTTGATGGGAGAGTTACCATCACAGTACAAACAAGACAATATATCGGGGCTACTGGGCTGCAGGCCCAATGCTCTGACGTCAATGCACTAAGGCTTCATCAACCCGCACCGAGCTGCGTGGTGAACGACAGTGGCGCTGTAGGAGGGCTTCGTCCACAGCAGTGGATCGACAAAGGATCTGCGTATCATGGTGTTTGAGTATTGGCGTGTGTGCGAGTGTGCGAGCGTTCATGTGTGCGATTGTTCGAATGTGCGCGTGTGCAAGTGTGCGTACGCTGTTCTCCCCGGTTGCGCCCACGGCGTTGGCGAGCGCCCTCGTGAAGTCGGGCTGCGTGTCCCGCGACACGTGGGTGAACTGCGCCTTGGCCTGCATGGAGGCTGCATTCAGAAGCCCAGAGATGAGTGCCAAGTCTTCCGACACCAGAACCACGCACGGCCTAGAGGAGAGGGACGCACACAGCTGAATTTTAAAATGCTTTAAAGTTCAGGTTGAAAGCGCAATTTAATTTAGCTACATCTGCCTGTCCGTTTGTAAAAAGGGGGTTACACAATAACTATCATGAAGACAATTCAATATAAATTAAACTTGTAGTGTGAAGTTGCAATAAAAAAACTGCACTAAAAGGATGGATTTGGCGTGCCAGGCCATAGCAGCCAAATACTCTAAATGGATGTTTCTACATGTGAGGGAAAAACCAGAGGCCCCGGAGAAAAATCCACGCAACCACGGAGAGACATGCAAATTCAAACTATATAAGCGTTAGGGTCGGGATTGAACCCACGACCTCTGGTACATCAGGCGAGGGAGATAACATCTCACCACCGTGGCGCCCTATACATATATATGTAACGTGCCAAACACATTCCTGCGGAGGGAGCTGGTAGGAACGTTGGGTTGCTCGGTCAATGGCCAGGGTCAATGGCGGCGTGGTGTATTCTGCAAATATGCCCGACTGTGAGGGCGGGCACAAGCCGGTGTGAGTAGGTTAAACGTTGAGTTTTTTAAGGGCACCACGGGGTGACCAGCCCCTCCCCACCCAGCCCCACCCCTCCCAACCCCACCCTCCCCACCCAGCCCCTCCCCACCCTCCCCATCCAGCCCCTCCCCACCCTCCCCATCCAGCCCCTCCCCACCCAACCCCACCCTCCCCACCCTGCCCCTCCCCACCCTGCCCCTCCCCACCCAGCTCCTCCCTGCACGACGGACGGACACAATAATCCCCTGTGGGCTAGTGTAACCAGGAGGTTCCAACCAGTATAAACTTCAACGTGTGTGTGGTCACATCTCCCAGTGTTAGGGAGGCACCTGTTCTGCTGGAAGGCCCCTCGAGCAGGGCACAGCTCCTCAAAGACCTTCTGACTGGTCAGTCGGGGAACCACCAAGAACTTGTTCCTCGAGATGATTTCATCCAGAGCCTCCCTGTTGATGTCTTTCGTCTGAAAAAGGGAAGGTTCAATTCAGGTGCAGTCCTGCAATTGCCTGCTCACGCCACTGCTCAGATCCTCAACTAAAGAGAGCTCTACGGGGTGCTTGGCCTACTCTTTCGCACGTTGGCCAGACATCTCGGAATGTGTGGGAGGACCAACGCTTTACCCCACAAATGTGAAAACACCCCACCATCCTGTCAAACCCAATGGTTTCAAATGTGTGGCGGCCCTCACACTGATGTCTTATTGGTGAAAGTGGCCCCCTTCTAAAAATGTGTGAAGAACACTGGTTTAGAGTATTTGTCTGCTATACATTTCCACACGAGAAGCCTCTTCGTTGAGCTATCATTTGTTTTTTAAAGACCTACGTAGCTCAGCGGGCCTTACCTGGTCAAATAAAAATAGTTTTTTAGTTTAATAGTTTAAGGTTTTTAGATGGATTATCGCATCGCAGGACCACGAGAGATGGCGGCGGTTTGAGGGGAGGGCCTTCATCCAGCAGTGGATCGACCATGCCTGATCATGATGAAAATTGATGATGATGATGCTGATGAATAGTAAAATGTTAACACAAACTCGTCGACTCGGGACACCTTAGTGAGCAGCTTGGAGATGTACTGCATGGAAGGAGCACACTGTAAGTAATCGATGATGACAACGGCGATGACAATGATGATGGCGATGATGACCAAGACGACAACGATGACGACGATGAAGATGACAACAATGACGACGATGAAGATGATGACAATGATGACGACGAAGGGACCGGCGAGACCTGCAGGATGTCGGCGGGCTCCACGGGGCTCTCTTTGAAGAGCAGCAGCGTCGGGGAGAACGCGTTCACCCCGAAGCGGCGCAGAGTCTCCTTGTGGTGTCCCCCGGAACCGGAGGCGAACCCGAAACGTACGTAGTCCCAGTACGCGAATGCCGTGAGCTGGCGGGAGAGGCATAGTCCGTTCGGTCACTGGCAACACCCGACCAGCCCTGGCATTCAAATCCGCGGTTGTACTGCCGTACGGCTCTCTCCCATGAGTTTCTTTCGGGCTAAATCGCGGTGTTGTTTAAAATCACGATGTTCGACGTTTCACTGAATAAGCTCTTGGCACACATTGTGGGGGGGCGCGAAACGTAGAACGTCACGTGGAACAACACGTGGTTTAAACCTAAAAAATAAAAACTCGTAGGGAGAGCCAGCGACGGGAGAGAGCTGGCAAGCAAAAAAACGAAGCAGATAAAACGTCGCGAAGGCCACAATCAACACAGGTGCTGGTGTGCGCGATGCACGGTGTAAACGTGGCCCACCTTGTAAAGCAGGGACGGTGTCGTGCGTGCGGAGAAGAGCAGAGCGCGAGGCTTGCTGTCACTCACGGTACCCTGCAGGAACGGCTCGATTGAGTCGGCGTCAACCTGTGGGGCGGTGAACAACACGAACGTAGAGAAGGGTGAGTGGGGCTCGGGGCGGGAGCCATCACGACGAGGGATGATGGCCCGGCGGCTCGGCATTCATCGACGTGGAGTGGCGGACAGAGGAGCGCGATGCGCCCGGCAGAAGGCCCAACGCGGAGATAGCGTGATGAAATCACGTCGCGTGCAGGAGCTAGACCAGCGGTAGGCAACCCCAGACGAGTGGGTGGGCCACACGAGTGGCCCCTCCTTCGCCTCGGTGGGACGCAAGCTTGACATCTTGCTTGTGCACTAATCATGACCTCACGCGACATCCTAGACTGGTGTTCTTCATTGCAAGGCCCACGAGCCACTGGCGGCCCCTGGTGGTCCTTGACGCGTGGCCCCTGACAATACACAAATGTGAAAACACCCCTTGCAGGCAGTGTGGCGGCCCTCACACTGATGTCTTATCAGCAAAAGTGCCCCCCCCCTCTGAAAATGTGTGAAGAACACTGCCATAGACATACTGACATCGGGCCACCACAAGGGGTTCCAAGCGATGCATGCAGCCCGCTGGTCGCAGATTGCCCATCACTGAACTACATGGATTGCTGTGTAGACCACATGCACCCACCCAACCCAACCCACCCCAACCCACCCACCCCAACCCACCCACCCCAACCAATCCCAACCCAACCCTCCCAACCCAACCCACCCAACCCAAACCCACCCAACCCAAACCCACCCAACTAACCCACCCAACCCAAACCCACCCAACCAACCAACCCACCCCACCCCAACCAAACCCACCCCAACACAACCCCCCCAACCCAACCCCACCCACCCCACCCGAACCAACCAACCCACCCACCGTCTGCACGAGCTGGGACGGCAGCAGCGAGTCGAGGTAAGAGAGCAGCGCGTCGCGGGACAGCGTCCCAGAGAACACGTGGCTCTTCCCCGACAGGACCGCGACCACGGCGGGGACCGTGCGTACGCCCAGCCTCATCACCAGGCGCGCATCCACGTCCCCGTCAACCATGCCCACGCCCACGCCTACAAGAGCGAGCGAGCCACACAAAAGCGTTCTCGTGCAGCACGGCAGGGTCTCGGACACAGACCTCTCGGAGAGATCCAATTGGCTGAAGCGGGTTAACCCTTTTCTCGTTCCGAGACGTCTGCCAGTTGCAGGGTGTGGGTCCCCTGTTCACCGCTGAATTCTCGGAACGCGAAGCAGTTCAGCGTAAATTTTATTTAGAGAGGCGTAGCGCCGCTGTTTTTAAAGCTATTGTTACTCACCGCAGAGAACTGTAGCGCCACGACCGCACTCTATGATAGCTGGCGCCAAACTGTGCCACAGGCCCTCCCGCATGGCTTTTACTTCTGATTCTGTTCCGATGATGTACGCGTCCATCATCGAAACAGTCCTCTATATATTTTATGTGTTTTCGGCCAATTACTTAGTGTTTATACATCTGGGAGGGTAACCAGAGCACCTGGAGAAAATGCACGTGTTATTTTGTTGGCTGTAATCAGAAGGTGTCATACCTTGGCTTGCCAGGAGAAGCCAGTACAGCAAAGATGTGAACGATACCTGTTCGGTTTGTGTGGGATACAGCATTTCCCCCGAACATGCATGGGTTTTCTTCTGGTGCTCCGGTTTAGTCCCATAAGTAAATACTCATTAATTGGATGATAGCGCGTTTAAATATATAGAGGACAACAGAGCTCGTGCAATTGTTGGCAAGGGCTCCCACTCGTCCGTGGTTCCTCGCGCATCCGAGTCGTTATCCCTCTACGAGAGTGAGCAATTACATTGTAAGTTATTATTATTAACTTCTGGGTTGCCACGCTGGCGAGATTTTAATTACCTTGCTAGGTATATGGGAGGTTGTGGGTTCGATCCCGACGCTGACACCTGTATATTTTGAGTTTGCAGATCCTCCCTCTGGTCGCGTGGATTTTTCTCTGGGTACTCCAGTTTTTCCCTCCACTTTTATAAACATGCTTTTAGAGTATTAGGCTACTATCAATTTCCACATGATAAGCCAATTTGTTGCGCTATCATTTCTGATGGCAACAATCAAGAACCTAAAGCCATCAGGAACCCTAACCCAGGAAACCCACGAATGGGAATCCACTCTGCCTTACCATAGCCAAGCAGCGTCGGAGCCGTGCTCTTCCACATGGGCAGCATTTGCCGGCAGGCGAGGCAGGCTCGTGAAGTCACACGCAGCATAAAAGGCCGCTGGGAGCTCGCCTTGAGCAGCCTCCCCTCGTATGCGCGCCATCCGACCTGCTCTTCTCCGTCCAGCCTGCTCCAAGGGCGACATGACGCATCGCTCAGACCCATTCAATACTTACAACGAAAGTGAATTTTTGAACAAAAATCACTAATTTTGTGCAGTACGCACGCCGTGCGCAACACGTAAGCCCCGCAGAGAGACAGCCAACCCCAAAGCATTGCCCTCTTATTCCATGCAACGGTTGCTTCAATGAAGTAAGGTCAGCTGAAGACCGCTCAAGTTGTGTCGAGGTTAACAATCGAAGCCTCAAATCTCGATTTAAAGCTTTCGAGACTGCAGGGATTCATATTCTTTGTTCTTTCAGTAAAGTCACGTAGAAGGGAAATAATATTGTTTTATTTTTATTATTTTATTATTTCCCTTCTACGTGACTTTACCGAAATAACCAAGAATATGAATCGAAGCCTCATTAAGCGGCCCACACCGCTGCTCCGCACAGCCTTGGGTCTGCCAAGAAAACTGTGGTGGCTCCTCCGTCAACCGCTGCAGAAGAGCGACTACTCACTGCTGCTGCAGCTGGTGTTGTGCACGTCTCTTGCACGCGTGGGATGCTAAACATGAACCCCAGAGTGCCGGTCACCGTGGCTACCAGAACCACACAACGGACCACGTCGCGGTGACAACTGCATCGTTCCACTTGGCCTGCTCTCCGGCGGACTGCACAACGCTTGCTGCGCTACTCCCAAAGCTATAATCACATGGCTCGCAAACTGAAACCTGCACGTATAATTTACACGTAACTTTACCATGTGCTAGAAGAAGAATGATTGCGAATGGTTTCAGGAGCTAGATGCCAATGTCGAGGTCTGCTACTCGCCACGACGAGGAGGGTTCAGGAGAGAGAGTTTGTGTCGTTTTTCTGTTCCTCCTCCGTTAAAGAAGCACACACTACAGCGGGTTTACTACGTGGTCCATAGTTTGGGTTGTTGCATGGCCACAACTGCACAACTGTGGCTTGTCTTTCATTTTCTATTTAGGAAGGAGGCGTGCGCAATGGCCTGTGGTGTTCTGGAACATGCAGCTGGCACGCATGTTGCTACGCTGCCGTAGCTGTGAAGGCAGCACCACTGCACCGATCATGAAGCCCTCCAGCCAGGCAGGGTTGCCAGACAACAGAAATGAGATGCTGGCAGCAACCACGCCAGACTGCAGTTAATGTTAACCTACATCCCTTTGCCAATCTACTGTTGGATTAAGGCCTTCTAATGTCATGACTGTCATGCCGTGCTGGCTGACCATTCTTCACCATGCTGGTTAGCGCGGGATGGCGAAGGGTAAAAGGGGTGGTGGGGGGGATAGAGCAGGACTGGATTAAATAGAATTCTTCACCAATCTTAGCCATGCCTGAGATTCAAACTTAGGTTGCCAGGTTTTTTGAACATTGCGCTAACCACTGCGCCGCCGCTCCGTTTAATACAATCATCACAAGCGGTCAATCGCAAAGCGGGTCGGACTCTGATGTCACCGCGCCACCGGGAGGGATGCACGCCATTGGCTGGGCAGTAACTACAGGTACCGCCCACTCTGGTCTCACTCAATCAGCCCTTAGGGACCGTCCATAAATGATGTCACGCGATTTTGGACGATTTTTGACCCCCCCCCTCGTCATACAGCGTCATCAGAAGTCAGACCCCCCCCTCAAATATGACGTCACAAAGCTCTGCCCCCCCCCCCAAAACCATATTTCCTTTTTGAAAATTAAACATGCTTCAAATCGCTTTAAACTATTGTCATTATAGTGCGTATTTAATGTGGCGCTGCACTCTGATGTTGTAGGAGAAAACATTTATTAAAAAGTCTATTTAATTAAGTAGACCGTGTTGTCTATATTTATTTAAAGTTGCGCATTTTGATGTGACGTCACATTTCTCAAACCCCCCCATCACACATCGTCACAAATGTCTGACCACCCCCCCCCCAGGTGCGTGACGTCATTTATGGACGGCCCCTTATGTATACTTTTGTCTCGATAATGCCCACTAGTCATATTGTGCGCTGATGCCACAGCATTCATCACCGGGAACTGGTGCCCCCCCGACCTCTCATCATCTTGGAAGAAGGAGCTGAAGTAGGGATGTGCGAAGAAGGAGGAGAACGGGTCGTGATGATGGAAGTTGCCGCCCTGCTGGAACTGAGCCCCTCCGCCATGCGCGCTGCCAAACCGGTCGTACTGCGAGCGCTTCTCCTCATTGGACAGGACCTGCAAACAATCAAAGCAGCCGTGAGAAAACGCCATCTTCTCCGTATGGCTCGTGTGACTAAACTAAAATAAAAAAAAGTATTTTTTATATTTCGAGTTAAAGCTTTCGTGACTGCAGGGATTCATATTAATGGTTTTTTCGGTAAAGTCACATAGAAGCGAAATAATAAAAATATAAAACAATACAATTTTCACGACCTTTCCATTGTAACACAAGCAATCATCATCAGGTGTGAAAACCACAGCAAGAACATTTTTCAAAAAATTTCTTGCTGTGGTTTTAATAATTTTTATTTTATCAGGTAAGGCCCACTGGTATGCAGGTCGTGGGTTGGATCCCGACCCTGACGCCTGCTATATATTTCCGTGGTCGCGTGAATTTTTGTCAGGTTTTCCCCTCCACGGTTAGAATCATCGTGCATTTACAGTGGTTAAGCTGCTATACATTTCCACATAGTAAGCCACTTCGTTGAGCTATCATTTGTGGACCGGTGGCTTCTGAAAAAGAGCTACATAGCTCAGTGGGGCCTCACCTGGTAAAATAAAAATTGTTTTAGTTTTCAATCCATTGACTGATTCAGCATGCTTGGATATGGACCTCAGTATCATTAGCCAATTCAGACCCTGCTTTTTAAATCTTATCCGTTTTTGTCATGCGGCTCTTCGGCATCACTGCCTCACTGGTGGAAATGTGCATACGTCTCTCTCACCTCGTAGGCTTTAGTGATCTCCACAAACCGGTCTTCCGCATTCGGATCCCGGTTCTTGTCTGGATGCCTGTAAATAGACGTACAATCATACGCCCAATTTACATCTTACCCTTTTTATTTCATTTCGCAACTACGTCATCAATTTTTTAATACCGCTACCCAATTTGCGTCACCCCAAACACACACGTATATCACTGACAGCATCATCCGACCATTCTGGTATCCATCGCCTCAGCCTTCACCGCCACCTACCCTGTACATGAGCTACTTTGCGTCGTGCAAAGTAGCTCGTGTAACTAACTACTTTTATTTTACCAGGTAAAGCCCACTGAGCGATATTGCTCTTTTTCAGAAGCGTCCTGGCCACAAATGATAGCTGAACGAAGTGGCTCATCATGTTGAATTTTTATAGCAGCCAAATACTCTAAACGCATGTTTCTAAATGTGGAGGGAAAAACCAGAGGACTGGGAAAAAAGCCACGCGACCACGGGGAGAAGAAGCAAACTCCAAATATACAGCCGGCGTCAGGGTCGGGATCAAACCCACAACCTCCTGTAAACCAGGCGAGGTAGTTAACATCTTGGCACGGCGGTCTCGCCACTGTGGTACTGTGCGGGACGCTGCCATGGAGGGATGGCTATCACACCGGACTTGCAATCCAGAGGTCACCAGTTCGATCCAATCGCCCGGCACGGCAGTGGAAAAAATTTAAACAGCAGTAACCCCACAGTTTGACGATTGGCAGGTCATGTGTGGCGAGTAGGCTGAACGCGAAGGCATCATAACCCCTGCAGAGGGGCACGACAGAGCTCCCTCTAGTGGATGGCCTTCCACCAGCAGTGGGGCTAGAGCAATACATTGCAGGGCTGCACCTTTATCTCTTCAACTATAACTTCGCTTTCTAGATTTGAAGTTTTCGTGACTGCAAGGATTTTTTGTTTTTTTCGGTAAAGTCACGTAGGTTAAAAAATAAAACAAATAAATTAAATCATGACGCTTCGGAGGCAACACAAGCTTCCGTCTTCAGGTGGAACCATCACAGCAAAATTACTGTACACTAGTTTATAACTTCGTATCCAACTTTGTAGCTGTTCTACGCTTGGCATTGTATCCGGTCACAATGTGCTGCCGATGCGGCCCCGTCTCGGTGCCGCTTGCTGGCTCCGATGCGTACCACTCGCGGGCGAGCGCCTTGTAAGCCTTCTTGATGTCGCTCTGGGGTGCGGAGCGAGCCACCCCCAAGACGGCGTACGGGTCAAAGTCCAGGCCAGAGACCCGGGGCAGAAGGCACAGGAATATCCACACGAGCCTACACACACACACGCAGACGTTTATATACCAATATGTCCGAATAAGGATGGTTTTGAATGATGTATGCACGAGAAATATGGACACTGATTAAATAAAAGGAATACAATCTCAAAAGTGACCGAAGGAGCGTGGAGAGATGCGAGCTTGAGATTACACATTGAGAGACAGAAAGAGGTTAAAGACATCATGTTGACTTTTAATATGCTCCCACATCTATACTTTCCACCATCACCAACCCGCACACACCAGCGTGATGAAGTATGGTCAAACAGCACCCATCATCTGCGGCCTGTACGGCATGGGGAAGGCCCTCATCCAGCATTTGGAATTGATAAAAACGTTGGCCCCGTGTGTAAATACGACACTTTCCAGTGCAGTGCAATTCTGCTTCAGCCGCATAGGAGATCCAAGTGCTCCTCTGTGCTGAACAGGCCGTGCGTAACGCTGAGCTCAGTGACGGTCCTGCAACGGTGAGGTTGGTGTGAAGTGAGTGGACCGCTGTGGAAGTGCGCTGCAGGCCTGGCCGCATAACATGGTCGGCAGGTCACCCTGGTGCAAATAATTTAACGCGGGTGGGAGAGGGCCTGCAGGATTACATTTCCCCGCCCTCTTCGTAGCCCGGCGCCCGAATCCCTTCGCTTTGCCCGTGGGCCCCGTTGCAGTTGCACCGCCTGCACCCTCGATATCTACACCACACGGTCCCCTATGTTAGTCTACAGCTCCCATGCCAGTCTATAGTTATATTTATGGGTCCAAGTGGTATAGGGTGATTCACATGGGCCCTGGTGTAACAAATGAGACCCATCCCCTGTCAAATTCCGCCCCTCCCACCACCCCAAACTACTCCCCTTTCGTGGCTTGGCACCTGGGCCAGCCCCAATGCCCCCTGGCGCAGTTGAACCGCCTTCAAACTGGGTCGCTCCAGCACTGCTGCAGGCAGCCACGCAGGAGGTGCAAATTCCTGCTGGAGTGAGGCGCGAATTTCTGGCATCTATTCGGAGAGACGAGCCGACTTGGCGGATATGGTCGTCTGCTTCGTACCAACGCGTGCACCGCACCAGCTGCTACTTCATTACCAGGCTATATTTAACAATTTGTTGAATGTTGTTTCAACCGAGTACCACCTTGCCTGGCCCAACATGGCTCTGAGAAATGAATGTGTGAAAATGTAAAATCAATAATGTAAGCATATTAAGCACAATGAGTGCGACGGACTAAGGCACATTTTAAAATCGCCTCACGTACCCCCTTGGACATTCTGGGTCCGCGTACCCCTGATTGAGAACCCCATGTCCCACGGTGTACAGATACCGTGATAAGAAGCATTGCCCAACTTATTCCGCGCCCTGGATATGCATGGATGTACTGTCGTCTTTATTTGTGACCAGGTGCCAACCCACTGACACAAGTCTCCTGTTCAAGTGAAACGTGGATTAAAGAAATAAACAATAACTGGCACAACAAACACCATCTTGATCTGCAGCTGCATTTAGACACGAGGTCCACATGTACAGCCGTTGTCGATCCACTGCTGGATGAGGGCCTTTCCACGCCGTTGATGTCGGAAGGGGGGATATTTCACCCAAGCTTCACAACGCCGGTCAGTGTGAATCACTGAGGCTCACAGAGCCAGACTCAGGCTCATTCCATAGGGTTCGGTGTGAATTATTGAGGCTCATAGAGCCAGACTCAGGCTCCTTCCATAGGGTTCGGTGTGAATCACTGAGGCTCACAGAGCCAGACGAAGGCTCACACAGGGTTCTGTGTTAATCACTGAGGCTCACAAAGCCAGACTAAGGCTCACACAGGGTGCAATGCGAATTATTGAGGCTCACAGAGCCAGACTAAGGCTCCCACAGGGTTCAGTGTTAATCACTGAGGCTCATAGAGCCAGACTAAGGCTCACACAGGGTTCAGTGTGAATGACTGAGGCTCACAGAGCCAGACTCAGGCATCATTCCATAGGGTTCAGTGTGAATCACTAAGGCTCACAGAGCCAGACTCGAGCTCCTTCCATAGGGTTCAGTGTTAATCACTGAGGCTCACAGAGCCAAACTAAGGCTCACACAGGGTTCAGTGTTAATCACTGAGACTCACAGAGCCAGACTCAGGCTCATTACATAGGGTGCAGTGTGAATCACTGAGGTTCACAGAGCCAGACTCAGGCTCACACAGGTTTCAGTGTGAATCACTGAGGCTCACAGAGCCAGACTAAGGCTCACACAGGGTTCAGTGTGAATCACTGAGGCTCACAGAGCCAGACTAAGGCTCACACAGGGTTCAGTGTGAATCACTGAGGCTCATAGAGCCAGATTAAGGCTCACACAGGGTTCAGTGTGAATCACTGAGGCTCACAGAGCCAGACTAAGGCACCTTTAGGGTTCTCAGGATTCTGTTATAAACACACGCGTTTAAAGAGAGGGCACATCCGACAGTATCCGCCTGGTTACATCGCTATAATGGTAACAACTAGCAGCAATAATAATAACATCAAGGTTGATATGTTGCTAAGGTTGAATTAGTATTATCAATGACAACAACCCACATCGCTACCGCCACCTCCGCTCATCGTTCCCGCGAGCCTCTTCGTTATCTCGGCTCGGCGTGACAGGCGCAGGGAGGACGAAGAGGGGAGAGAGAGAAGAGGAGAGATAAGAGGAAAGAGAGAGGAGAGTTAAGAGGAGCGAGAATCCTCACCTCATCACCTCCATCGCCGCCTTCTCCACCCCCCCCGCGCCCCGCCCCTTGGATCGTCACGTGACACGCCCGCTCCCCGTGCCTCGAGCGCGGTGGATGCCAGATTAGAGGGTAGAGCTATTCTTTATTTTAAACTTCCTTAACCACTCGAGGTTAAATAACATTCGAAATAACATTCGTGCGTCCCGCGGTCTGCCCACTGCTGGATGATGCACGCGTGGTTGAACTTCTTTCGCGCCGTACGTAGCCGAACCGGTTCATTTGACCGTACGTCGTCATCCTGCTTAGTTTAGGGGCCGTCCATAAATGACGTCACGCGATTATGGACGATTTTGACCCCACCCCCCTTCGTCCTACAATGACAATAGTTTAAAGATATTTGAAGCATGTTTTATTTTCAAAATGGAAATATGGTTTTGGGAGGGAGGGGGGCGCAGAGCTCTGTGACGTCATATTTGAGGGATCCCATGATGTAGCTGCTCACGCCGAGCTCTCATTACTCTGGCAGTGCGTTGTCTTTGAACTGTGCGCCTTTTGGCGTCATCTGGTCGAACACCATATGAGACTAGGCTCTAAAGAAAGCTGTCTCTGGTGTGGACCAATCAGTTTCAAAGACAATGCATAAATTATCAGAGTATTGTTTTTTGTTTGCATTTGACTGCAAGTATTGTGGTTAATGTACGCATGATTCCTTGTTGCCAGAAAAAAGGGGAAAACCCCTATTAGTATATTTTGGTACTGACAAAGGAGGTCCCATGGTGTAGTCTCTATTATGGCTGTTATAAAGAGTTCAAAATATATGAATGTTTTTTTTACAGATACTTAAGATGTGGTATATTAAGATGCTTTATAAATGCAATTAATATGACTATAAATGGTATGTCATGCAGGTTACATAATTCAATAATTTACATATTGAAATAATTATTTTACAAGTACATAAAGTACATCACATGGGAGATCCACTGATAAACTCATAAAATGAGTCTCCTTATGCACGCTGATCAGTCCTGCGAATTAAATATATGCACTTTATTTTTTGTAATACACTGTACAGTACATTTAAATAACACAAATAAAAAACAAAATTCTAAAGCGATGTTGAAAAATATTTGGTGGACCAAAAACTTCCATGACATTTACCACAACGAAGACCCAACAAAACTGACGGACTGCGTGTTTTAAGCAGGCCAAAAGACAATCCATGTAAATCTCCACTTTTGAAGTGCACAGCAGCATCTACAGGCATCACCAACAGGTATCTATCTCTGTGCACTAACCAGACAGTGCTGACAACTCTGCTCAGACCAGATTCCATCTCGCTCTTGCACCGCTGATGAGAGTGGCGTGCTAAAGGCAAATTGTGCTAAGCCCAAATCTCCTCTTTCCTGTCTGATTAATTATCGGTCTTTTATCAACAGACCAAGAGACAAGAATCGAATTGTCTTGCATGTGAACATAAGGAAAAATTCACCTGGATTGTGCCCAGTCACCTGATATCTCGGAAGTTAAGGGACCGTCCATAAATTACGTCACGCGATTTTTGACCCCCCCCCCCGTCGTCACACGGCGTCACAAAAAGTCAAACCCCCCTCAAATATGACGTCACACAGCTCTGCCCCCCCCGCCAAAAAATAAAACATCGTTCAAATCGCTTTAAACTATTGTCATTGTAGTGCGTATTTAATGTGGCGCTGCACTCTGATGTTGTAGGAGTAAACATTAAAAAGTATATTTAATTAAGTAGTAACGTGTTGTCTACATTTATTTAAAGTTGCGCATTTTGATGTGACGTCACATTTCTCAACCCCCAGCCCCCTCGTCACACATCGCCACAAATGTCTGACCCCCCCCCCCCCCATAGGTGCGTGACGTCATTTATGGACGGCCCCTAAGCTATCTTGAGCCTGCAAAGTACTTGGCTTGGCTGCTGACCGTGCATAAAACATAGGTTATATTATCAGCAATTGCGGGTTTACATTGTCGGCAGCAGATGGCAGTGCAACAACATCAATCGTACGATACTATGCCCCCACGTCCATGCTGATCGGCATTCATCAACCCCCACTGACCTTAGGTATGGTCAAATAAAACCCCCTGGCCCACACGTGACGAGGCCTGCATCCAGCAGTGGATTAAACAATATAATGTACAGTAATTCCATTGGCTGTTAATCTATTGGATTGAGTGAACAAACAAATGTCGTGCATCTGTTTTTTCAATCCACTGCTGGGTGAGGGCCCTCCCCATGGCCTCCGGGTCAAGAGGGGTTAATTTACCATACTTCACCGTGCGTGAGTCGGCAGCATAGACATGGGGGCATATAAGTACAGTGCTGTACAATAATGTATTGTGTTGCATTACCAAGCCATATGGCAATGTTTGTGCATGGTAGTCACTCACCCAAGCAATGTATCCATTCTCAAGCCTGCTTAGCTTCCGAGATGAGGCGAGATCGAGTGCATTCCGGGCGATTTGGTCATACGTGGAGCCCCAATCGATATGTGGTTATAGGCTTGCCTCTCCAATGACATCTCACCATTTACAGGCACTGAAGGAATTACGCTAGAAACTGACCCAGAGAACAAAATCTGTTATAGCCATTTGCAAAAATTCAGGATCGCACGGCTTGAATGGCTTGGCTGCCTTGTGGCCAAACCAGGCTGCTACACATATAGTCATATTTATAGAGATGATAATCATACTTAACATTTAACAAAGCACCTTTCTACAAGGCACTCAATGCACTGTATATCACAAACACTGATTAAATGAAGTTATTACATCGTTGGTCTCAGGCAGGGGTGGGGAACGTCCGGCCCGCGGGCCGTATAAGGCCCGCAAAATCATTTGGTGGCCCTGCCAAAGCAACCGCAGGCCGGACTCGAAATTAAATAAATCTAGGAGCAAACCTGGAAAAGCAGTTGCGAGTAGCAACATCATCAATACCGGATAACATCACACGCCTCGCCAAAGAGAAGCAGTTGATAATTTTGTATGGCCCGCGAATTTTGTTATAAATATCCAAATGGCCCTTGGCAGAAAAAAGGTTCCCCACCCCTGGTCTAAGAGGAGGAAAAACTAAGTTGTGGCTGGCTGTGACCAAATCTGATCTCGGAAGCTAAGCAGGTTTGAGCCCGAGCATTTCTTGGATGGGTCACCACGAGGCGTTATTTTTTGGATAATGGGAAACAATACAAATTAGACGACAAACATGACACAAAGCAGAATCGTTTTTTAAATCAAAACGCAATCCCCCAAAGCCACAATTCATCAAATAAATTGGGCGATAAATCATTAAAATGCAAACTTTTGATACTTCACGGAAACCTTTAATCAACATACATGGTAAATCATGCAGCAAAGTACCAAGTGACGATGAAGGGACAACGTGTTTCAATGGGCACTCACCTGGCTAAGGATATTTAACAATGACAAGGCAGTGCTCATGAAGTACGGTACTCAAACATCCCGATAGTGCCCAGCCACAACTTAATCACAGACTCCTGCCTATCGTTTCACTACGAGTTTTGAGTCACACATTACTGAAACCATCAGCGGGGCGATGATGAAAACACGTAAATTCAGTTCTACTTCCAGATGCTTGAGCCATCTTCATGATAAATATGAGCAAGAGGTAGCGGATATGCTCTTCATAACCCTGCCCTTAGTGATGAAAATTCCACATTCACGCGGCAGGGACAAGTACATTCACAGGAAAATCACTGTTAGCTTCCCACAGGGCAGTACTCCCAGAATAACGGACTGCACTGAACCCTTACCCGCATTTCCCAATGCCACCCGGCCATCATTCTCAATGATAACTGTTCGCATGCCATTGCCGAAAGCTGTAAAAATAACATCCAGGTGGTCTCCCTGAATTTTGACTCCTTACTAAAACAGCCTGCGACGTTACAGGGAGTGTGCCTGAAGTTCTCGGGTGAATGGCCTGAATCATGTTCAGTGTTGACTGCAAAAGCACCCTAGACCACCAAGGAATGCCCTGGGGAATCATCGGTGCTGCCTTGGCTGCTCAGGGTGTCGTCCTTGGGGCTCGTTGGCATTGTTGTTTTGCTGGGGCCTGGGGCTGTGTCGCAGAGTTGCCCTCTCCTCTCTCCCCCGTGTGTCCCCCGTCTTAACCTCCTTCCCCTTCCCCTCCACGTCTACCAGAATGCTATAAGCTTTATCTTTGTCAAGTGTCTTGAGATACGACTGCTTTAGACACGCCACATACAATGAAATTGTCGTTTTATACACATTCACAACTAAAGTTCAAATCTAACAACTTTAAATAACACACACGTGCAAAACATAAATATTCCCACATTGTATGACAACAATAAATAAATCACATTCAGAAATACAAATAACTGCTGATAAAAAAAAGTTCAAATATTTGTCGAGAGAAATATGTAAAAATAACGTTTTATGGTCAAGACAAAGTCAGCAAATAAAAATGTGATGTCGTCTACATCTGTACGAGGTGATGCATTGTCACAGTGGACAGCTACGAAATTGGCCACCCAGTTCGACTCCTGGCCATGGCTAACGTCAATGGCGAGTGATATCAGGCACCGGTCCTGGGCTGCCACCACCACCACCACAACCACTTACTTCATCAACCTGCACTGGCCAGCGTGGTGAAGTATGGTCAAACAACCCCACGACTGACATGGCTTTTGATAGACCTTCATCCCATCCAGCATTGGATTTTCAAAGGGCTGTAACTTATTATTGTTACATCTGCATCGGTAATCTAGACTTTTCGATTCTGAGTGCAGTATATTTAATGGAGGACATACTGTATTCTCCAGATTATAAAGACACACATTTTCCCTCTAATTTACAGCAAAAGTTGGGGGTGCACCTTATAATCTCATAGCTCATTAGATTCCTCCAGTCTAAATAAAGATTGATTCTGAATCTGGTACGTGTGCGTTTGTGCATGCGTGCGACCATATTTCTATAACTTTACCGACACAGGCCACAGGTTATGGTGGTGTGTCTTACTCTCCGGAGCAGCTTAAAATCCGGTGAGAAAACGGAATGTTGCGTCTATGAATGGCCGAGTGCACATGGGGTGCTGCCTGCAGTCGAACGCTATCCTTGGTGTAAGCGACCGCACAAGAACAGCAAACCGCCAGCGCTCCTCTGCGTCGCGTCGCGAGACGGCGACAGCCAGGCTACCACGCAGATATGGTGCAAAATCTCACTCAACTAAGAGCCGCATGGGTCATCACACTGTGGAGGACGCCGACGCCATCACTTTACCGACTGGTGGCCCTTTTGACTCGGTGCCCACCAGAGGCAATGTGGAATTTCCAACACTGATTCAGGCCCACCGAGTAAGATACACACTGCGCAGTGCTTGACTGAGCAAAAGGGACACTTTGAATGGATTCTGGGTGGCTCCTGTTGAGTCCACACTGATGGGAGATGCGGTGCTTTTGGCTTGAATGTAACGAGAGATGGGCGATATGGAACAAGAGACAGGCTGGGTCCCAGTTGTGGGCTCTTTGTGTGGAGTGTTCATGCTGCCGCCGGCTATATTGGGCCCTGACTGTGGGAAGTCTTCAGCTGCACCGATTCAAAGTCGTTATCTTTGTCCTGTGAACAGAAATTACGAGTTACAATCCCAGTTATGCCCACATCTCGTAACTGTTTAGTTTAAATATTTGATAGTTAATGGGGTTTTCTCTCCTTCACATAAGGCTTTGTTTCTCCAATACCATTCTAAGAAAATGGAACCAAAAGCTGAAAAGTGCGCACAGATACGTCGTTGAGAGGTGCGCACTTGGTATTACACCAGCAGGATTAGATTTGAGAACACACGCAAGTTCGAGACATCAAATTGACCAGTAAGAGAAGTCGTGCCTTTGGCAGGATATAAACTGAACTAAACAATTTTTTATTTTACCAGGTAAGGCCCACTGAACTATACAGCTCTTTTTCAGAAGCAACCTGACCACAAATTATAGATCAACGAAGTGTCTTATCACGTGGAAATTTCAAGCAGCCAAATACTCTAAACGCGTGTGGAGGGAAAAACCAGAGGGCCTAGAGAAAAGTCTACGTGACCACAGTGAGAAAAATGCCAACTCCAAATATTCAAGCGTCAGGGTCGGGATCAAACCCACACCCTCCTGTTTACCAGGCGAGGTAGTTAACATCTCACCACCGTCACACACATGTCATTCCAGGGAGAAAGGAATAATGGCTTGGTGGCAGAGGTCGCAAACGGGTTTTGATTCCTAACCCGTACCCGGCCGCACCAGGGTCGCAAACGGGTACCCGTACCCGGCCGGGTAGGGTATGGCTACCCGTACCCGTACCCGATACCCGGCCGGGTACGGGTAGCCGGGTATCGGGTACCCGATTGTGACCTCTGGGATGAAGCCATGTTGCAGGCGCGGGTGGGTTGATTCTAGGAACTTTAATTGTGAGAAGAGACAAGACGTTGGGAAATGAGTGACAAACGGTTACTCACCAGTGACTCACGGCCTACCCGTACCCGTACCCGGCCGCACCAGGGTTGCAAACGGGTACCCGTACCCGGCCGGGTACGGGTAGCCGGGTATCGGGTAGGGTACGGGTATCGGGTACCCGATTGCGACCTCTGCTTGGTGGTCGACACTGAGGACAGAGTGGCCATCCACCATGGAGAAGGACCAGAGAAACCAGCTCGTGTGCGGCACGCTAGGTGGAGGGTTACGTCTCTGCACCGCGAGAGATGACGATGGCTTTGCGAGGGCCCTTCATCCGGTCGGCAATTGATCACGGCTCTCACGACACCGACGACCACAGCCGTTTGTCACCTGATGAAGCTAGTTGTAATTATTGGCGGAACGTCGTACTCAGATTGTAAATTTTGTGGCTTGGCTCTCCAACACACCGGTGTGCTGTACTCGTAACAAATTGGCATGTTCTGTTCGCGTGACAAACCTTACTAATTGGCTATGTTGAGTGGTGGCGGGTTTAACGACACATTTACATATTTACGCGATCTAACCCAAAAAAAACCTGTATTATGAGCGAGATTTATGTTCGCATTATGGTACACCCCTTGCACCCGGTGATCTGCCTGTGTCAGGAACCCACCTTCCTGCCCATGGCCTTGAGCTTGCCGAGCAGCGACCGGGTGCCGTTGTTTGATATGAGAACCTCGTCCTCCATCTCCTCGTCCTCCATGACGCCACAGCTGTCTGCCACGGGCAGACCTCCGTCCTTGGTGCCGGTGCTCATCACCAGCCGCGAATACTTGTGCTCCAGCCTGCAGACGGAAAAGGTCGCGTTGTAAATTCACGTGGTGGTGGGGGGGGGCAGTTCAGAATTAGAATATTTATTTAGACTGGAGGAATTTGATGAGCTATAAAGCTCTTGTTCACAGATGTCCAGTAGGGGCGGGTCAGAGCGTAACACAAACAAACGAATCAAAAACACGATTGGAGTGCAAAGAATAGCAAAGGTAAACACTATCGCTTAAAAATATACAAATACAGTCATACCTCGGTATACGGCCGCTTTGGAATACGTCGAATTAGGTATACGTCGTGTTTTTGACGAGAAAAAAATGTCTTGGGATACGACGTCTTGCTTGGGATACGACGCGCTTGCTAGAACTTGTATGGGTCGGGATGAGTCACCGCGTACCCGCGTATACCCCGTTCACGACTGAAACAAAGCGCCGCTCCTCAGTCTGACTGTACAGTAGATCTCGTTCAGTGCACAACCCTTGCTATTACTCTGTGAATTTGCACGTGTTTTTGTCATTTTTATTTATGTATGAATTTTAGTAATAAGTAGTGTCTAAATTATTTTATACAACCCCATTAATATATAATATGCCATATAAAATATAATTTCTTATACTCTGGAACGGATTATTTGCTTTCCCTTTATTTCTTTTGGGAAAAATTGATTTGGTATACGTCATTTTTGGTATAAGTCCTACCTTCTGGAACGAATTAACGACCACTGTACAACTAAATAATGTTTTATCTTACCAGGTAAAGCCCACTGAACGATTAGCTTTTTTTTCGGAAGCAACCTGGCCACAAATGATAGCTGAACAAAGTGGCTTATCATGTGTGGGACGCTCTCAGGGATAGCAACCAGCCGACAATGTCACCTTAACCCTTGTTCCTAAACGCCAACGTTGATAACACCGGGTAGTTGGAACAAAAACAGCGGGCAAATTTAAGGGTGAATTGCCCCCAACCACTCGCCCTACCCCCGCTGTATCCGTTATCCCAACAATGCCCCGTCACTAACACGAGAATAAATGGGAGCCCATTTACAGCTTGTTATTTTGTGTTTTGAGCATTCAAGACTTCATACTAAAACGCAAATAGTATATGATATTAAGATATGAAGTTTAAAAACATGCAAATGTAACTGCCAACCTCCCACCCTTCTTGTCCCTCACCCCTAGCGGGTTTATTTTTACGAAAGGTTCAGCCAGCCCTCAGACATCCCAACAATTAGCTCCGTGAATAAGCTGCAACGTTGGGCAGTGTGTTAAGTGTCGGAAAGTGCCATGCGTCGCACATTTGAATAAAGAGAATCTTAACAAATAAAAGCAATATAAGAATTTGGTCTGGAGGTGTGATGGAGTGGTACTGTACTGCAGTTACTGTAGATTCCAGTATCAAAACTGAAAGATGAAATTCACACCCACTGGGCATCAAACATTTTAATTTACAAAAGCGTTGTATTTCACAAATACAAACAAGACAGAGATCCCCCATATAGCCTTTAATAGACTGTTGGGGCAAGTGCTGTGGAGCAAGCGCCTATGAAGGTTGGCATGACACACAGGGGTTGGGTGATCAAGACCACGCCTGGCCACCTTTATCTCCCAAACGCAGATGTTTTTACACACTGCACCAGGTACTCATTTAAGGGTGATTCGACCTAGGGGAGGCCCAGGCGGGGGGTGCTTCGATATTTGTCACTGGTGTTGGCCGTGAATAAGAATCATAGCACAGTGGGCTGACCGCTACACTCCCGCACAAAAACCCCTGTATTGCCTTAAAAGACTGTTGGGACAAGTGCTATTAGCAAGCACCTATGAAGGCTGGCATGGCACACGAGGGGCTAGGTGGCCAGCACCACACACAAAGATCCCCTGTATAGCCTTAACACTAACACCGCAGGAGCAAGTGCTGTTAGCACACACACAAAATAAAAAGCACGGCTGTTCTAAAAGGTCAGCGTACCTTTGATTTTTCTTCCAGAAGTGGCAGATCAGGGCGACGAGAAGACAAGCGGTGAAGGTGGCGATGGACAGGCCGACCTTTAACCAAAAGCCGATGAGCTCGCACGCGACCTCCAACTCTGCGGGGAAGCGCACCCCGTCCCGACAGACGGCAGTCTCCCTCAGCACGTAGTGCTTCTTCTACGAGGGCATGCGGGGGGGGGGGGGGGGAGGTGGGGTGGGGAGACAGGGACCACATCGGCAGGGCACGTCACGCGCGAACGTCATGCACGCACGCAATTGATGTAAAACTATTGAAATAATTTTTTATTTGACCAGGTAAGGCCTAATGAAGTGACTTATCATGTGGAAATTATTAGCGGTCAAATGCTCTAAACGCAAGTTTCTAAATGTGGAGGGAAAACACAAGGACCTGAAGAAAAATCCACGTGACCATGGGGAGAACACGCAAACTCCAAATGTACAGGCGTCAGGGTCGGGATCGAACCCATGACCTCCTGTATATCAGGCGAGGTAGTTAACATCCTTCCAGCGTGGCGCCCACGCATTTTGCAGGGGCGGTCAAACCACGGCTCCAGAGCCGCGGTGTGGCTCCTGGGAAGTTTAAGCGCGGCTCATATTGGGGACACAGCCGGGTTTTAACTTTTCAACGCCACTTTATTCGGATAGGGGATTAAATCCACGCAAAAGCCCCCAAGGGGCGAGCGTCGCGTGCCTGGATGCCGTTGACACAGCTGCCGATGATCTCGCGGTAGTCGCCCTTGGAGCAGAGCGGGCAGGCCTGCCGACTCTCCCACAGGAGGTGGAAGCTGCAGCCGTCGCACGTCCCCTCCGGACACTTGCTGCGTCATAAAACAAGGAAAGAGAAGTCATGCCTCGATGCTCATTTGAGCAGAAGGTCGCTTTGAATGGCTTAGACTGGTCCTGCTTGTGTACTTTAGCTGTTGTATTTAATGTTCTTGGTGACAAATTGCCTCCGTTGACTTATTTCAGAAGCAATGGTAACAGCCTACTGAAGTATAGAGTAACTCTTAATTGTATGAATTGTTTGTAATCAATTGAGTGGCACACTATCACGCTAGGTCACGAGTTAAATATCTGGACATCCATGAACCCGTAATATTGTCTGTTGGGGGTTAAAAATGAATGGGAAGGCATTCGTTGTCAACGTTTTGTCTCATGGAGACAATGAGTCCCTGTCATAGCAATGCATAATTTCCCCAGGCTTAAAAAAAACAAAGACCCCTTCAAATTTTTTTTGGCAAACATCCCAATGCAAGACCCCCCCCCCACCCCGTGTCTTGAGACCCAGGGAATGCTTTCCGTGGTTTAATAAATCACGTTTCATCATTGGCCCCTGTCAATCTAACATGAGTTATTACTGCTCAGTGACTTGAGTATGCAGAATACAGAGAGTTTGACTTTTCAATTGTGTGACTGAGACTGCATCCGTACCTGGGCAAAGACACCACTCCCTTTCCGGGCATCTGCAGGTTGCACCGGAGTTGGATACTTGAGGCTCGTCCAGTCGGGCATGACGAGGTATAATCTGATGATCTATTCAAGCACGTCCGCACGTAGTTTTCAATGCATTCGACACCATCACCGTCATTAGTCATTATCGATCCACTGCACTGCGGGATGAAGGCCTCCCCAAGCTATCGTTAACTTTCGTGGTCCTGCAATGTAACAATCCACGCAACACCTGTACACTCCTCTATGGGACGTCTGGCAAAAACATTACTAAGCTGCAGCATTTACAAAATTCCTCGGCACATGTTGTGACAGGTACTGCAAGATCCGACCATGTCCGTCCAGTGCTCGCTGAGCTGCATTGGATTCCGGTTGCCGAACAAATACACTATAAGGCCACACTCATTACACAAAAAGCGCTTGCCACAAATAAACCACAATACCTTGCTGATCTCGTCAAAGAGTATAAACTGTCACGTGAACTCTGGTCATCCTCCTCGCAGCGACTTTTGGTTTCTACGGCCGTCTGGAATGCTCTTCCTTCCGATATTAGGAAGCCACTGTAGCTATGCACTTTTAAATATAGATTCAAAACTAATTTCTTTAGAACTGCTTTTTGTGTTAAGTTTGTTGCCTTTCTCTCACACCTCCGATTATCACAGTTGGCTACGTACGGTGCAACAGAAGGCCAACATGCATATTCATACACAGCCTGAGTGGCCAGCGTATTGAAGTATGGGCATGTAACTCTCACGACCAACACCATAGGGAGAGGGACCCTAATCCAGCGGTGGATTGACGGAAGGCCTGGACAGGTACACACGCAAACACGAGATGCGCAGAGTGTACACTCGTAAAGCCTTTCGGGCTTGGCTTCGCATACCGACACGGAGGCTCGGGGCCTTCTGAAAGTCACCTGAAGTAGAAGACGACGTCTGGGAGGTCCTGCACTGCGTCCGGAAAGAGCACGGGGTCGGCCGTGATGTTGTCCAGGACGCGCCGGATGCTCACGCCTACAGCATAAGCACCGCAAAGAGAGTTCTTCGCCACATCTGTGCGACCCCCTGACCCTTGATGCCTCCACAGCGTTGGATTACAAGCCACGTGCAAAGCCACCTACCCCCCGGCAAATCAGGGTAAATGAGGATATAGTAGGCCCCGGTTAACGTTTTTAATCCATCCCACGAAAAATACTGTGAACCGAAATAAACTGTTAATCGAATTCACTTCTAAGTTGAAAAATAAGTAAAAAAATCACTGAGTCTGCAAGAGAGCTGTTTTCACTACCAAAACAGAAAACAAAGTAAACAAAGTCAGTTGAGGTCTAAACACTCATAAATAGGCGTCGCTGATTGGCTGAGGCACACTCAGCCCCACTTATGAGCGCTCGGATTGGCCAAAATTGGCGACCTGCGTTCATAACAAGCATTCCGTTAATTATTATTTTTTACATCAAGTCAAAACCATGAGAGTCCTATGAGAGGCAAAACGTTAACCAAAAAAACGTTAACTGATGTCACTGTTCACCGAAAGACGACTGTATTGATATTGGCTAAGGGCACATAGAAGCTGCAATTTCTCCTCATTGATTTAGTGGGATACATCTATACGTGGCTCGTCCTTCTATTCGATGAGACGTTACACGGTTGGTGGGACCTCTTCAATACAATTCCCCAGCCGAGTATTTGCCTTCCGTGTACGCGCGAGAAGGAACCGGCCGTATCGGCTGGGGCGCCGTTTTACCTATGATCCTGTCGGCGAGGCTGACGGGGTGCGTGGACAGCATGGCGCGCGCGCCCATCAGCTTGGTGGGCATGAGCGTGGAGAAGCAGACGTGTGCCATGACCTGGCTCTGCCCGCTCAGGTCAAACTGCAGCAGGTGGCTCGAAGTGACGTTATCGGCGCAGAGCGCCAGCTCCCGGGCCTGCGCAAACGCCACATGCGAGCGGCACCTCCCGGTCGATCGTGTACCGGGTGCACCTCGCCGTACACACGTACACGTGGAGTCCGCTCCCCTGCCACCCCCACCACTTTATCAATACACATTCATGCAGACTCGTGAATCTATTGTTCTTATCTTCGGCACATAAATTACTGTACTTATTACTTACTTGGTTGGAATCTATGCAGCAATCATCACCCCCTACTACAAAGATTTGGCAGGGGAGAGGTAGGAGAGTGCATGCAGGGGAGTAGAGTGAGACGAGAGAGACGAGGTAGGAGAGTGAGTGGAGGGAGTAGAGTGAGATGAGAGAGGAAAGGCAGGATAGTGCGTGGAGGGGAGTCAAATGAGATGAGAGGGGAAAGGTCAGAGAGTACTAGAAGGGGAGTAAAGTGAGATGAGAGGGGAGTAGAATGAAATGAGTGAGGGGTGAGGGAGGCGGGTGTGAGTCCACGGAGGATCGCGAAGGCGGTGACTGTACGTACGCTCTCACTTACTGGGCCGCCGCACAGGCTGATGTTGAAGTGGTGGTAGTACGAGGTGCCCTTGGCGGTGAAGCTGGGGTGGCTGGTGACCGACGCGATCTCCCGGAGCTCTGAAAAGTCGTAGGCGTACGGCACGGCGTCATGGCGCCAGGAGAAGGTGCAGTTGCTGTAGCAGTACGACCGGTCCTGCAAGCAGAGCAAACTTTAGCAAGAAACCATGGCAACGGAGTTTGTGACACTTGGCTTGGGAAAAAAAACCTGCCGAAATGTATTAACAAATATTCAAATTAATGGAATCCCGCAGGGGTGAGGGGGGTGGCGAGGAGGGGGTTGGGCGTAGGGTTGAGTGGTCTCTCGCCCAAGAGGACGTCAATTGATGGAGATGGAACGATAAAATCCACTTGCGTGTGGATTGTTACAGGAATCCGAGGTATGCCGAGGACTTGAGAGAGGCCTTAATCCCTCAGTGGAGTGATTGTGACTAACCCACATACTCCTCCTCTTTCTGTCTCTCACAGAAACTACACCACTGATGAACGATCCTATTCATGTGAATATAGTGCAACGTCGTATATCTGACCCATTGGGGCCTGAGGCATAGGTGGATATGTGAAAAGGTCAGATATTTTTACAATTAGGGTTACACTAACAAGTCCACTGGACAAAAATAAACTGCAAACTACTCTGTCCTTTAGAAATGAGCAAATTTACACGAGATTGAGAATACATGACTGGACATGAAATTGGTCGGATTTGTGAACATCTGTGGAAACTCTGATTATACCACCAAGGACAGATGACTGCACTGAGTGTGGGTGGTTAATTGGTTAGGGCGGATATGTGACGGTCGGATATGCGGGGGGCTTAATGTCAGCCGGAACAGTCCAAGATGCTGTTCCGCGAATTATTTTCAAGCCCAGCCACATCCGTCTCACATTATGATGAAGAAAATAATGTGCGCCAAGAGTGCTTAGTTTGACCAGATGTCGTTCAGGACAGTACTGATATTGAGAACTTCCTTGTATTTAAGATCAACGGTCCTTAATGAGGATGCGCAGATGTCTGACGTCAAATCACACGACGCAAGGGATGTCAGCTCAGCAGCATTACGGAAAACGTGAGAAATTGAGCCCTGGATACGCGACGTTGTACTGTTACGAAAGGAGAAGTGTTGATAATAATAATTTCAACTGTAACGCGCCGCCACCGCACAGTATTCACACTCTTGGAGACAGAGATTGACTCGGGGGCGTGAGGAGGAAGCACAGACAAGCGGGAAGGCAGCCACATGGCGAGCCGGCGCCAACAACTGCCCCAGCTCCGCGGTCATCTATGCATCAAGGTTTTATCGGCCAATTAATACGTGCTTACATGTGGGTGGACACCAGAAGATCTGGAGAAAACCCACGCGTACGAGGGGAAAACACTCTATCCTGTACAGACGGAATAGGTGGGAGGTCCACATATCTGCTGTACAGCCTTCTGCTGGCGAGCCAGGGTTACGGCTCAACGACGTCCACGTGAAGGGAGTTCCGCAACATTCGTCCAGGGATCCACACCAAACCTCGCTGCTGCCTCCACAGGCACGCTGGATTTACAGGCAGCGACATGCAGCAGCAGCGTAGGGCACCACGGTGGCGAGATGTTAACTACCTCGCCTGGTATACAGGGGATCGTGGGTTCGATCCCAACCCTGATGCCTGTTGCATATTTGGAGTTTGCGGTGTCTCTCCCCGTGGGCGCGTGGATTTTTCTCCAGGTCCTCCAGTTTTGCCCTCCACATATAGCATTCACGTTTAGAGTATTTGGCTGCGATAAATTTTCACGTGATAAGCCACTTCGTTGAGCTATAATTTATGACCAGGTCGCTTCTCAAAAAGAGCCCCAACTGGTAAAATAAAAAATAGTTTAGTTTAGTACGCGCCACCGGTGATGGCCTCACCGGCGAGCTGACGGTGCCGGGCCCGCACCGCACACACGCCGCCTCTCCGCTCAGCCTCGACGCGCGGAGCGCGGTGCCGGCGGGGCAGGCGCGGCACGAGCTGCTCTGGCGGTGGACGAAGTGGCCGGGGGGGCACGCGACGCACGCCGCACCGCCGAGGGACAACGGCGACGATGGCGACGGAGGTCCCAGGGCGCAGGGCCGGCAGCGCGAGGCGACGCCGTCCAGCGCGCCCGTCACCTCCACCGAGTAGATCTGCGCAACGTCCCTGTGGAACTTGCGTCCCGTCTGGATGGTGGGAAGGGGGGGAGAGTCGCCAAGTGGGAGGGCGAAATGACGGACATTGTGCCGAATGGGTCGCTGTACGGCCAGGACCGGAGAGAAAACCGCGCAACTTGTCACGTATAAAGCTATAAGAGTGCCTCTCAAATGCATTTCACTCTCGAATATAAAATAAGACACATGGGAAAGGTAGCCAATGTTAAATAACAAAAATATATAATTTTTTATAGCCACAAAAACCTACGTGTTGCATAAAACAACGGTCATTCTTTAAAAATTTTTTTTTAACTACGCCAAGCACCTCCAGGAAAATCCAGGAACTCAAAATAAAGTTCCACAAAGTCAGAATAACCGCATCACCTGATCTTGCTTGTTAAACAGTCGTCATGACCTCACAGGAACAATCAATCAGATGTAAACTAGATAACAACCAGAACAAATAACTTTACTCTAACTAATTTGATTCGAATGTATCTGGGCCAAGTGATTGCAAATTACACTGCAATATGCACGATAACTTCTCGCAAACGAATATACCCGCCCCGTAGCAGGATAACCTTCATTGACGGTACGGTGCCAAGTGGCGGAGGCACGTGCAGCGAGATTGCCTGGGCTTTGCGCTGCGTGAACACGGAGCACCGTGTAATCGGAGGCTGGGGGATACCCGCGAGAGAGGCACCGCCGTGCGCTGGAAGGCCCAAGTGAAGGTGAGCGACTCGTTGCGCGTCACGATGTGCCGGTAGGCCTGCCTGGGCTGCGTCCCGCGCCACG
The DNA here is from genome assembly GCF_965212315.1 of Lampetra planeri. Lineage (NCBI taxonomy): Eukaryota > Metazoa > Chordata > Hyperoartia > Petromyzontiformes > Petromyzontidae > Lampetra > Lampetra planeri. The sequence continues at coordinate 7,790,618 of NC_136146.1, read as the reverse complement.
ACTCCACCACCGCCGTCTTCTTCCCCATGTCCTGGCGAGCAAGCGGGCAGGGTGCATGGAAAAGCCATTGGGGGGAAAAATGTATCCGTTTGATCACTCAAGTGTCGTGGTGATTGAATTACACTTGTCAGTGATTAGAGCACAGAGCTCACACTTTGAAGGTTGTGAGTTTAAATAAAATAAATTCCGCCAGTAAACGAGAGCACATCGCCCCAATAGTCGATTCGTTCCACTGGCTACCAATCCTGTACCAGATCAATTTTAGGATCACCCTCACTGCCTTCATACTTCTTTACCTCTCAATCTACTCCCATCCACGAGTTCTACCTCTCCCCTCTCATTCCACTCTGCTCCCTTCCACGCACTCTCCTATCTCTCCCCTTTCATCTCACACATTGAAAACCGGCCACATTGATCACAGGATTTCCCAAAATGCAAACCAGTGCAAAAATTATGATTTGCATATATGCACATGAAGTTTGCCCTGCCAGCTGTCTGTCGCCTTCCATACTACTAATTAAACAAGTATTGTACAGCGTTTCATGAACCACGCACACGTATGATATTTCTAAACTTCTCCAGTGTGAAATTGCCGTGGCATCTCAAATTGCGTTTGGGGCGCTCAATAAGATGCCTCGAGAAATGGTTCAGTAATATGACATTCAGGGGCTGTTCTTTGACACATAATTACATCAACGATTACAGCTAGAGTTCCAAATGGGAAATTTTTAGTTTCATAACAAGACACTTAAGGCACATTTCTGGAATGATTGCAGATTTTTTATAAACCTAACAAGTAAATGATGCGGCCATGCCTCTCACCAGCATAAAGTGGAGCTCACAATCCGCCAAGCACTGCATCTCAAACACGAACGTGATGCTCGCTATGTCCGACTGCCCGGCGCCGAAGCTCGGAGTCCTGAAACGCAAACACGGATCAATGTCTCTACTTCCGGTTGTCCACCGCGTCTCTCTCTGCTCTCCTGTCGCCCTGCAATACAGCTCATGGTGGAACTCTCCGCAGCAGCAGCAGCAGCAGCAGCATCCTCAGCACAACTCACAACCTCCTCCTCCCTCTACACCAAGGACCAGGACCGTCACTGGCGGGCATCATTTCTCCATGGTGGCCCCCTCCATCTGGAACACAGTGATCATCGTCCCACTGCAAATTTGCAGCAGCATCAGTCAATCCACATCGACTTGGAAGAGACATTTAAAGGCCCCACCTCTCTCGCCTGGGTCTCGACGTACACAAAGCTTAGCTCTATGCCTCAAGAGCCATGGTCACTTATGTCCGTGAAATATTAAGCAGGTTACATGTGAATTTGTATTACTATCGTCATCATCATCAGCCATGATCAATCCTCTGCTGGATTAAGGTCTTCCTAAGCTATTGCCATCTTTTACATTCACACGAGATAGATATTGGTGAGTATAATGTACCAACGAGTCCTAATAAGAACGAAACCAATCCACGGTTGTCTATGATTGCATCACATTTTCTCAAATTTGTTTTTTTCTAAGTGTTCAAAGACAAGAGGACCACAATGCACTTCTTCGGGAAGTGCTGATGGGTTTATTTTTTGCGTAATGCACACATGCAGTGCTTTTAACACGTGCGTATATGTGCATTGTTTAAAATGTACTGCATACATGTACATATGTTGACCTTAATCCCCCCCTTTACGTAGCCAACAGTGCGAATCGGATTTGTGGGGGAAGGACAACAAACTAAACACAAAAACAGATGAGTTTTAAATCTAGATGATTTAAAAGTGCATAGCTCCAGCGGGTTCCTAATCTCGGAAGAGCGTTCGGGACGGCCACGGAAGTGCATCCAAAAGCGCACAATTCAGTGACCGTCTTTGTTCGATGGCTAGCCAAAGGCCGTACTTAATACGTATGTATGTATGCTGAACTTCTTTCGCACCGTACGTAGCCAACTGTGCTAATCGGAGGTGCGAGTACGGTTCATCCGCCGGGTGATGAAACCTGTTGATCACATCGCTTGGTTGGAACACGCTGCCTGCTGAGCCGTGGCCGAGTGGGACCGTCACCTGAAGCCTGCGACGTGAAGGAAGAGGATGAGGTAATCGTCATCATTACTGCCAGCCCCACTGTAGATGTGGTCTCCAGCCACCTCCCAGCCTAGGAGGGGGGGGTTAAGGTCAGAAACATAATCATCACCGTTATTTTCTTCATCGTGATTACCACCATTATCGACACCTTCATTCACACCATAGTCATAGTTACCATAATTGTGATTGTAGTGTACCAATTCACAGACACTAGTTGGAGGTACTCTCTCTTTTATTCCGGCCTTCACAGCCCTAGGGGATAACCACACACCGGGTCGGGACAGCCAACACGTTGCCAGACCCACAGCTTGAAGAGGGCAAAGATCACGACGAGTTCCATTCCAGATCGCAGCAGCCCCGACTGTGAGTCGAAGCTCGCCTTTTATCCTGCCCAGCGTGGCCAGACTCCGACCCTCGGCCCCGCACCCCTCTGGATCCCACAGAGGGCTCCGTGCCTTGCCCACAGGTCCAACTGGTAGAACGGGCTGCTACCCCTAATTCCATTGTCTTATAATCTCCCAGCGGCACGCGCTACAGTGACTCATTCAATGTCACTACATTATCACGATCAACATCATCCCGCACATCTCCGATTAGCACGGTTGGCTACGTACTGTGTGAAAGAAGTTCAACATAAATGCATTATCATCATCCTCACTGTCACATCATATTATGATCGGTTTCTCACCATCATCACCAGTCATCATAAAAATTATTAATTATATAGTGAATGATTAATCTGTTGAAATGTCACTGGCACAAATCGCGATAAAAAAAGATTTACGTAAAATATAACTGAAAAAATTTGAAACTTGTTAGAAATAGAACCGTTGTTATTTCTAATTTCTGCACGAGAAATATGAGTTTCACTCCATTATTTCAGAACCACAAATGTAGAATCACAGCTACTAAAATGCATTTAATTTCACAGACCATTACTTGTTAAAAACATAAAGGGATTATGAAAAAGTCATGCAAGAGTTTAAGACAAATTATGAAATGATACAAACGGTATTCACAACTAACATGATAGTAAAACTGATTTGTTATACTGGCGGTCGTGCCAACAAGGTCAGTGTTTAACTGCGTAAATACACACAAAGTCTTTATCATTAACGAAGCTTCAATATCGCGATGGACAGCTCCCCGGATACACAACAGATCTGTAAATCTAAATCCCCCTTGAACAATCACCTCTGTAAATGAGGAAAAATAAAATTACGACATGAACGTTCATGCAGGCTGCAAACAAGTAAATTGAACAACATGCAAAAAGTGTGCAGCACTGCACGCGCTCTCAGCCTTATCCAGACCACCGGCTCAAAAGAACGGAACGCGTGGCCGTGCTGTGATTTACAATCAGCAAATCATAGGGTTGAGTCTGAAGACGTCTTCCACTTTAATGCGGGCACAGGTACCCTGTGCTGACACATCAAAGCCTTCATATAACCTCTCACATGTAAACACTCATTCGTTGGACGATAACACCTTCATACACAGAGGACCGCAGAGCTTGGGAAATTGTTGGTGCTGGCTCACCACGAGGCTGCCTCCCCGCTTTTCTGTAGCTCCTCGTGCCTCTGAATTGTTCTCACGAAAGTGAGTGGCTCCTATGCGGTGCGTTACAAGTTGAAATTATAATAACTATTATTATAATTGGTAATATTTTGCTGCCTCACCGTTCATGCTGTCGCACCTCTGGTTGCCCACGTTGAAGCACGTAGTCTCCATGTTATCAGGCAGCATGTTCCACCACTTGAAATCAAATCCCAGCACGGGTTCCGTGCCAGCTGGGCACGGAACGCAATCTGAACACGCACACACGTACACGGTTCGCGATAAAAAAAAAACACACACACAGGACGGGTTGGAAGAAAATCTCGGTCGAAGCAGCGCTGGACAAAGAGAAGCGGAAAGATCACTGCACCGTTTCTCTCTCGAGAAACGGTGCCTTAACGCGGCGAGAGAGTTTGTGTACGTCTGAGAAGCTGATCGCTATACCGTCGAGAGCCTAGTGCTCTCAGAAGGGTCACCCAAGGCGGGAAGACTTCAGTGGAGACGTCAGACAAAACCCGTTTCGAAAGGTCCCCACATGACCTTTTCAAATAAATGGTGATCCAAGAAAGCAACGGGAAACTACTTGGATTATTGCTCCCTTGAAAACTTCAATGATGACAAGAAAAATCAACAAAGGCCCTGAGTATCGGCGTCCTTTAAATAGGACAGGGGTGCTAAGAATCTCCGAGCTTGTGTCAAAGAACCCTTTCAAAGTAGCAACTTGGAACGTTAGAAGTTTACTTCAAGCAGGAAAACTAGCCAATGTCATACAAGAAATGGATCGACTTAAAATCAACATAATCGGTCTAAGCGAAACTAAATGGCCTGGAACAAAAAAGTTTATATCGAGCGAACACCACATCTTCTGCTCCGGAGGAGAAGAAAACACCAAACAAACATACGGTGTCGCCTTTATAGTACACAAGAAATTAGCGAATAAAGTCAACAACTTTACCCCAGTATCAGAACGAATAGCACTACTACAATTAGCAGGCAACAAAGTCAACGTGAACATTCTACAGGTTTATGCTCCAACAGCAGATAAACAAGATCATGAAATCGAATCGTTCTATGAGCAACTAACCAACACGCTGAAGCCGCTGAAGAAGCAAGACATCACTATAATCCTCGGCGATTTCAATGCCAAGGTTGGCCACGGTCGAATGCAGAACATTGTCGGAGAACACGGACTAGGAACAAGGAATGAACGAGGCGACAGACTGGTTCAATTCTGCCAAGAAGAACGTTTCAGTATTGCTAACACGTGGTTCCAATTACCACGTCGACGACTGTACACGTGGACCTCGCCGCAAGACTCCGACAACAACATCGTCAGGAACCAAATCGATTATATCCTAATTAACATCAGGTTTAAGTCCAGTGTGATTACAGCAAAAACCTACCCTGGAGCCGATATATCGTCAGATCATAACCCAGTAACAGCTACAATAAGACTCAAATTGCGATCAATACAATGTACAAAGACGAGACGAGCAGACCTGGAGAAACTGAAGAACAGCGCCAATAAAAGACAAGTACAGCAACATCTCAACGATAGCATCCGCTCAATAACAACAGAAACAGCAGATGTTCAGGAGTACTGGCGCTCGTTCAAACAATGCATCACAGAAACAACAGAAGTCATGCTGGGACATCAGCCACCGAAAAAGAAACAACGATGGATGACACATTGTATTCTCGATCTAATGAGCCAACGAAGAATGTACAAAAACAACAACTTGGAGAAGTACAAACAAATGCAACAGAAGATCAGAGAAGCAATCCGACAGGCAAAAGAAAAGTGGATGGAAGAACAATGCGCCGAGATTGAAGAACTAATTAAAAAACATGACAATTTTACTCTGCACAAGAAGCTCAAAGAAGCTGGTAACATCTACAGACCAGCCCCAACAGCTACCTTGTATGCGGATAACAACCAACCAATCCTAAATAAACAAGAAAAAATGGACACCTGGACAAACTATATACACAAGCTCTATGGCGCCGCGAGAACACCTGCAGAAAAAGACCAACAGATGTCGAAAGACGCTCTACACATTTTAACATCAGAAGTAGAACATGCAATCAAAACAGCTAAGTCAGGCAAAGCGTGCGGGCCCGACACAATCCATGTAGAATTGCTCAAACTATTAGACAGTAACAACATACGACAACTGACTAATTGGTACAATCAAATATACAATGGCAATACAATTCCATCCGACTGGCTACAATCCATCTTTGTGGCCATACCAAAGAAAGCAACAAGCCGGAAATGCCAGGACTACAGACTGATAAGCTTGATGAGCCACGTGCTGAAAGTCTTCCTGAAGGTGATCCAACAGCGCATACGCTCCACATGCGAAAATGCATTGAAGAACACACAGTTTGGCTTCTGCAAAAGACTAGGCACAAGAGAAGCAATCTTCTGTCTACAGATACTACTACAGCGATGCTACGAACATCAGAAAGAAGTGTACATCTGCTTCATAGATTACGAGAAAGCCTTTGACTCAGTCGACCACGACCGACTAGCAGCTCTATTAAAACAACTGGGACTAGATAAAAACGACATCAACTTCATCATTGCTCTTTATTGGAAGCAAACAGCCCAACTCCGATATGACAACGAATTGACAGACCCAACACCAATACAAAAAGGTGTACGACAAGGCTGCCCACTTTCACCCAGTCTTTTCAACATCTACTCGGAGCAGATTTTTGATCGAACACTAGCAGATAAAAACATTGGTATTAAAGTCAATGGACAATACATCAACAACATCAGGTATGCCGACGACACTGCACTGCTGGCCGATTCGGAACAAGACCTACAACAAATCTTGGACGAGGTTGCCACAGAGAGTCAAATATGGGGCTTACGAATTAATAAAAAGAAAACAAAGGTTATGAAGGTCAGCCGAACTACAAGCGAAATAACAATCAAGCTTGGTAGCGAAAAATTGGAACAAGTACACCGATTTAAATACCTTGGTGTAATAATTGACGATCAGTTGAACCATGAAGTCGAAATCAAGAGCAGAATTGAACAAGCAAGGCAAGCATTTATTAAATGGAAAACACTCCTTGCAGACCGCAACTTGAGTACATCACTGAAACTGCGCACACTGAAATGCTACATCTGGTCAATTTTGCTGTACGGAGTTGAGACGTGGACACTGACAATAACAGCAACAAAAAGGCTCGAAGCTTTCGAGATGTGGCTGTATCGAAGAATGCTGAAAATCCCATGGACAGCCAAAACCACCAATACACAAGTTCTGCAAGATATGGGCACTGACAGGCAACTGCTGAAGACCATCATTAGCAGGAAGTGTTACTACCTAGGCCACATTGCCCGAAACGATCACAAATACCAGCTATTAAAGCTAATCCTGGAAGGAAAAATCGAAGGGAAAAAACGACCAGGACGGCCAAAAACGACATGGCTCAGTAACATAAAAACATGGCTACAATTAACAACAGCACAAACTCTACACGCCGTGCTAGACCGGGACCAATATCATCGTGAAGTCGCACACGCCGTTGGGCAGCACTAAAGAAGAAGGGAGATCGACCACCGGGAAAAGATCACTGTGGAGCCGAGGTGGCGAGATGTAATCTCTCTCGCCTTATATGCAGGGGTGCAGGGGTTTGACCTCGACCCTGATGCCTGTTGTATATAGTTGGAGTTCATGTGATATCCCTGTTGTGGATTTTTCTCCAGGTTCCTCCGGTTTTGCCCTCCACATTTAAAAGACATGTATTTAGATTATTTGGATACTGATGTAAATTCCCATGTGTGGCCAGCTCACCTCTGACAAAGAGCTACAAGCTCAGTGCACTTTACCTGGTAAAATAAAACAGTTAGTTATTTAGTTACATGGGTGCAGAACAAGGTGCCAAGGCACTAGGGAAGGGAAGAGAGCGCCAGTGCCCACCACTGGTGCCGTTGGAGTAGGTCCCAGTGGGGCAGGGCACACACGTGGAGTTGCGCGTGTTGTAGAAGCCTGCGTTGCAGGGAGGGCAAGGCCGCTTTGCTCCCGAGACGGGCAAATGAGTTGCCCCCTTCAAATCCTCGCGGCAAATCTTGGGCTCAATCCACCTGAAAATCACCTGCGTCTGAAACCCACGCACATCACACGCAGCTGCACGATGGTACATAATGCACGATGCTACATGCAGCATGGTGCTACATTTGTCACAATGATGAAATTTATCGGTATACAACACTACAGTCTACGACCAAATCACACCCGATCTTATCACATCTCAGAGGTTAAGTGAGGTTTGAGCCTGGATAGTGCTTGGCTGGTTTACTACCATGTGTAACAGGTGCTATAGACTCCGGGGCTACATGGTCGGCAGCAGGGGGGCGGAAAAGTAAATTAATTGTTTACTGTATTTCAAAGGTCTCACGACTACGGCTCCCCGCCTTCACTAACCCTCACTGACCTCTTGTAAGACCTGACCTCTTGACCTCTTGTCAGTGTGGGTGTGTGAAGTCATCTTGTCTTAGTCCACCAACACATTTGCTAAAATTTATTTGGATGGCGACCCAAGACAAGAGGACCACAATGCACTGCTTTAGGAACTGCTGATGGCGTTTGCCACGTGGACCGAGGTCGCGAGCTTTTTGTACACGTTTGTGTGTGCGATTTCTTAAACTTATGGCTGGGGTTCGACACCGTCAACTTTGTGTAGGTTTAGTGGGCGAATGTAGCCCATCCTCACCATCCCTTGCAAAGCTCTCCAGCCTTGGTTGTACTGTTGGTTTGTACTTAGTTGTAACGCGTGAACAAAAGGCATTGTTAATGCCTGCGGTGAAACACGGACACCGTGGATTCACTTACCTGCCCTTTCTCATCGCAGCCGGTGTGCAACTGGAAATAGTCATTGTCGGTGCAGGGCGGCTTTAGAGCACAGAAGGCGGAACCGATCTCTGCAAAGACAAAGATCCCCTGTATAGCCTTTAACAGACTGTTGGGGCAAGTGCTGTTAGCAAGCACCGATGAAGGCCCCGCACGTCACACGATGGAGTGGGTGGCCAGCACTACGACTGGCTGCCTTTGTCTCCCCAATGCTGATGTTTTAATTAAGGCCAAGTCGACAGAGGAGAGGCCCAGGAAATGGTTCAAATATTCGCCACTGTTATTGGCCCCAAGTGGAAATCGAACTCAAATCACCAGGTTCGTAGCACAACACACTAACCCCGACACTACCGCCCTATACTGTGAGTAGTGAGTGTCTCGAAGCTGTGCAAGTGGCTGTATACTTTGTTAGTGAATGAACGTCTCTAAGCTGTGTTAATAAGTTAATGTTTTTATGCTGTGTTCGTGTCTATGCAGTGTTCGTGTCTATGCCGTGATGATAGTGAGCGTCTATGCCGTGTTAGTGAGCGAGCGTCTGTGCTGTGTTAGTGAGTGTCTATGCCTCGCTAGTGAGCGAGCAGCTGCGAACCTGCGTAGTGCGTGGTTGTGTTGCACGGGGTGCAGGCGTGCGCTCCGCGTGGGGAGAACATATCCCTGGGGCACGCGGTGCAGGTGCCTGCGCCCGGCTCGGCGCTGCAGGTGCCCGGCTTGCACGGGAAGCACTCCGACGTGTACGACACCCCTGGGGCAGAGGGCACGTGGCACAAGGTCGGCACAACGCGAGGCGAGTTCATACGGCATCTAAATGCGACCGCATCTCAGCCGGGAAATGCCACGTGGATTCATATAGCATCTAAATGCGACGGCATCTCAACAGCACAATGCGACGTGGGCTCATACAGCGTCTAAATATGATAGCATCAAAGACGCCGTACAGAATCAGAACGTGTACATTTACAGGCTTTTGTTAATCCACTGCTGGACGAGGGCTCAGCATACTCCGTGTGGGTCACTACGTTTGCTTGACTGTACTTCACCACGCTGGTTCGTGGGGGTTGGCTATAGCGGGGAAAACAGATGTCCAACACAGCAACGGATTTTTCTGGGCCATCCTCTGCTACCCACTACTCCTCGCCTGCTACTGTCGATGAAGCTCGGGACGAGGTCATACGGAGAGCTCATCACGGATAAATGCAACGGACATTTTGTTACGATCGTGCGACAGCTGCTTCATCGGCAGTGTGGAGCGGGGGGCCTGAGACCACCAGGGGCCACTCGCCGACGTCGTTCGCGACGTCATAGTCTATCGCTCGCCACATCTACAGAGTGGATTGTGCGTGATCACGTGGTGGGCCCCAGGTGTGGGAGGGAGGTTGGCTGCACACGAACCCTGGCCGGTAAGGAAACTGGCTGGCATGGACCCCCCTGACCGGTACGGCCTTGGCCTGTACGGATTCTACTGAGCAGGGCACACAACTGGCGTGGCAAGTGAACTGATGGAAGTGGAGGCACCGGCTTCCACCTGTGCCCACGTGTGTGGTGCTTCACCTGTGATGTGCACGTTGCGCACTAGGACAGGGTTGGGGATCTTGGTGCCCAGGAGGATGCCCGTCGTTCTCCAGTAGAGGACGTTGTTGCCGGAGTTTAGCTTCACCTGCATGGCAACACGAGCCACTAAGAATCAACCACACAGAATTATAATAATGGGCAGGAGTGCGTCCGTGTGTTAGCTGTGGTCTGGTTGTTATTAATCTGAAGTTAAACAGAGAATCACTGGTTTGAAGCTTTCGTGACTGCAGGAATCTATACTCTTTGGTTCTTTCGGTAAAGTCACGTAGGTATAAAATAAAATAAATCACGTTTCGGGCGCAACACAAGCGTCCGTCATCAGGTCTGTGAGTTGCTTGATGACGGACGCTTGTGTTGTAATTTATTTTATTTTAAACCTACGTGACTTTACCGAAAGAACCAAAGAGTAATGAATCACTGGTTCTCTTTTTTTTGGTATGGTGCCCCCCACCTCCTCCTCCTCCAATAAAGACCACCCCTGCCCTTATATGCGAGTGTGCGCGTGTCCATCTTCTATATGGGGAGCGGTAACTGTAGCGGTTAGCGCTATGGGAAGTGGTAGTTTGGCGGTTAGCGCCCTACGCTACGAACCCGGCGATCCGAGTTCCGATTCCAACTCACGGCCACCAACACCAGTGACAATTATCTCAAGCAGTCATGGGCCTCCCCTAGGTCGACTCAGCCTAAAATTAGTACCTGGTGTGTTGTGTAAACATTGCAACTAAGGAGACAAAGGCCAGTGCTTTCTTTAGAATTTTTTTTCTATTTCATTTGTTGTCCTTCCCCCACACCTCCGATTGGCGTGATTGGCTACGTACGGTGCAAAAGAAGTTCAACATACAAACATACAGCTGGGCATGGTGCTGGCCACCCACCCCCTCATATGCTGTGAGCGGCCTCCAGAGGTGCTAGTCACTAACAGCACTTGCCCCAACAGTCTGCTAAGGCTTTGTCTTTGTCTATATGCATCTCAACACGTTTTAGGGGCACGGCTCGGCTTCTGCAGCGGCGATATGACCTGGCGCCTCTTCGATTCACAGTAGGGGAATAAAAGAGATTTTAGTTTCATCGACGCAATGTGGCACCGACGACGTTCTCCACGCACACGATTGAAATTTCTCCCGCACGATGATCACGCAGCAGTCTGCGGATCCCCCCCACCACCGCCCCTGCTCCCCACCCATGCATTAGCGTTTCTGTTGTGATGTTATTTTCTCGTCATGTTTATAATTTTTTAATGAGCACCACTAGAATACTGCCACGACGCCACGGGTGCGAGAGGCCACGCGGTTGTGACATCAAGCCTCTCATGGTGCCCACCTCACCGTGTGGCTTCTCCAGACGCCACCTTTGGACTTGAGGAGGAATTTGTTACTGTCGTCATTCTCCGTCGCCTGGCACTGGTCGTTCTGGACCTGGGTAAAACAACAGCCGGAATGGAAAAAAAACACAGCCAAATTGGGCCACGGTGTGCGAGTCGGGCATCAACACTCATGGACCGTAACACTGCGAGCGACGGGCCGTACGTCATCACACTTGCGTGGCAGCGTCGTCATCATCAGCCGTGATCTATCCACCGCTGGATGAAGGCCTCTCCCAGGTCGTCGCTATCCCTCGCGGTTACACAATGCACTCGAGCCGATTTAATTGCTCCATCTCCGCGCTGGGTGTCCTATCGGGCGCGTTCCCTCGCATGGCATTCAACGGACATAAAACTCAACACTCGTCAACAACAGCGTGGCCTTAACAAAAACAGGTAATTTGTGACGTTTCGGGCAATGGTCCTCCCTCATAGCACATAAAGAAAGAGACCAGAAAGATGGAGTTCATTAATAAGGCTTGGAGACTGCACTTAACACCATAGGTCCTGATGAGAATCTTTTTCTTCTTCTGATGACCAGTTTTTGAATGGGCTGATAGTAGCTATTTTAGCTGGTAGTAGTTATTGAGCGCCGGACAATACAATAATAACATTTGAAAAAGTAACCCAAGGCGGCTAAAAATATACGTTGGTGATAATGCGGCCGACAGCGATTGGTGAGAAGCCATGGGGAGCTGTAGTTTGCGCAACATGGGTGGTGAATAAAGAGCAAGATTAGAGGAAGGCGTGATCCCAACACGGCTCTAATCTTGTAGATACCCACCTAGACTGCCGAGTCCTGGGCTGTCTAACACAAGTCTGAAGCGTCGATAATGGGCAAAAAAAGAAACCCATTTCAAGTACAGGTCAGAAGCGTTTTGGCAGTGTTTTACCATGGTGATGTATTAGCGAGCATGGCAGTGAGGCTAAAACTAAACTACTTTTATTTTACAAAGTCAGGCCCACTGAGGTGTGTAGCTCTTTTTCAGACGCGACTTGGCCACAAATGAAAGCGAAAATAAAGTGCCTTATCAGGTGGAAATGTTTTGCAACCAAATACTATAAACACAACTTTAGAAATGTGGAGGGAAAATATACTCTTTGTTTTTTTTCGGTAAAGTCACGTAGGTAAAAAATAAAATAAAATAAATGAAAACAACTAAATTAAATCACGACGTTTCGGGCGCAACACAAGCGTCCTTCTTCAGGTGGGGACAACGTAGCGAAAGGAGGGAAAAACCGGAGGACCCGGAGAGAAATCCACGCGACCACGGGGAGAGAGACATGCAAACTCCAAATATACAGGCGTCAGGGTCGAGATCGAACCCACGACCAGGCGAGGTAGTTAACATCTTAAGCAACAGAGAGGTTACAAAAGCGTTGCTGACATTACCTAATGAGGGTTCACATTCATGTTCAACAGTCCAGGACAAGCAAACAAAAGAACTGGGTTTTTTTCTTGTTGTGAATCATCTGTTAAAATACGAATTCTTTCCCCCTAATTTTATTCCCATTGCGATATCGGCATCACGCCATGAGACAAAGTATCAATTCGGAACCGTCGCAGAATAGGGCAGCCCTTAGCCTCAGAAAACGGCCCACAGAAGCAGATATCGCAGAGCTACCTCTGATATCCCTTCCAAACGACTGCTGTTCTAACAGTAGGGGGTGGCACTTTCCCACCATGCAGCCACAGAGTAATTTTCGCCAAATGACAGACCGATAATTTTTTATTCTCAGCTGGAATTTATCCATATTAATTACAGGACCAAGGTTTATGAAATGTCTTTTGTGACCGTGCTGAGATTATCACCTCGCTGCATTTGAGAACCCGGTTACAGGCGGCTGCCTAAAGATTCAAAACTCAGTGATGCCAGCTCAGTACTTTCACCTATAAGCCACCCAGTCATCTCCAATAACAATAAATGTATCTGCTTTGTGCCATCCTTTAAAGAAGCTCGGAGAGAGAAGACTGAGAGAGAAGCTGAGAAAAAGGTGGACTTCAACACTGTCGGCAGAATTACACACCTAAAAAAATAACAACCATATATTATTGGTTACAGTACTGAAGATGTTTTTCTTACAAAGAACTCAAAGAGGATGCTGGAGTCCGGGTACTGGTATTCGAAGGAGACCTCGCCGGACGTCTTCAGAGTGACTGCATAGACAAGGGACGCCATGCATTCGTCGCGGTTGGACATGATGAAGTGTCTGTGTGGAGTCCACACCGACCTGCCGGGAGAAGAGCAACGAGGTTTACGAGTGAAGTCGGGGGCGGAGGGTAGGGGGGGGGCGGTGGTTTGCACGCAGCCCGACAATCCCTGTGCTCTGCCTGTGTGTGTATTGGTGGTGGACTGAAGCGGGATATTTCTGCCCCAGCTAAACAGAGATAACTAAATATTATTATTATTGAGATCGTCTTCCGTATGGGCATGTTGCGGAGATGAGAAACTGATTTTGACGTCTGGATTCTGCAGCCATTTGGCGGCATTGCCTGTGAGCTGGTGAATCGCTTCGGTGCTACTACTACATGGTCTTGACGGTCAGTCAGCAGGTGACCACGTGCTCAATCGTTTGTTCCGTTCCGTGGCTGCACGTGGAGCTATCGTTATCTTACACTTTTGTAGGAGATAAGCGCATCGGCCGTGCGATGTCCGAACGTGATTCAACGTGGGAAGCGAGAAGCCAGGAAGGGGTTCGTTTGGGCTCACCTATGATCGTTGAGATGATAGCGAGATAAACGAGAGATCAGAGAGCTGGAGACAACAGCGGTCCCGTTACAGAACCGTTAAGACATCGTGACACCACGTGACATCGTAACATCTGTACGTGTGACATTACGCCACTGTGTGGCCCACGGGCACGCACTAATGTCTTCATGCGGCCCATCGAAAAACACCACAGGTGAAGAACCCTGCTCTAAACTACAGCACATGCATGTGTGGACTGCGTGTTTCGCTTTGCTCACTGGCTTGATCCGTTTTACCCCATTGCGTACCTGCCACCCATAACTCACTCTTCTCTCCTCTCTCTCCCCGACTTGATATCTTTGAAAAGGAGCTTCATAGCTCATCGGATTTCTCCAGGATGAATAAAGATTCTGATTCTCTCTATTTCCTCTGCCTCTCTTCCCTCCATTAGATTGCAACCCGGTTCCTCTCTAGACCCGTAACTCTTTTCCCATCTTCGGTGATCTCTTTGTGCACCCCCCGGTTCCGTGTTGCTACGTTTTTTTTTATCTTTGCTCAAAATAAAAAGAGAACGAGCAAGAGGTACAAAACGATGTTTACCGAACGCACACCCGGCGGTGTACACAGCGCGATTGGTCGATCGCCGGCCCCGCTGCGGGACAACTCACTGGCGACACTTCTGTTGGACCAGCGCGGCGGGCGACTGCCCGCCCGAGTCCACCGTGCTCGTGTGGACCGCGAAGCCCGGGGGCAGCTCGTCCCACTCGTCGAAGCGCACGCCGCTGCCCAGAGAGAAGGTGCCAGCAGCACACGCGCTGCACTCCTGAGAGCGCAGGTCCAGGTACTCACCCACCCCGCAGGAAAACGCTGGGGGGAAAACGTAAACACCGTCAGCATCTCCGCCGCCTGTCGCTCCTGCGCATCAATGAATGATTAAAGTCTTATTTTAAATATCGTCGTTCATGGAGCTTGCATCCCAAAACACTGTCCAACTCGTCACATGCGCAGATTTTGTATGGGAGCGAGGGCAATCACAGGCAAGCGGGAAAAAAAAAACGGTGCCGACAACTGACCCAACAAGCTCTGTGGTCTTATACTGGCATATAGGGGCGCCGCAGTGGCGAGATGTTAACTACCTAGCCTGGTATACAGGAGATCGTGGGTTCGATCCCAACCCTGACGCTTCTATATTTGGAGTTTGCATGTTCTCCCGGTGGTCGAGTGGATTTTTCTCCGTGTTCTCCGGTTTTTCCCTCCACATTTAGAATCAACATTCGTTGAAAGTAATTGTTTGCAGTGAATTTCCACATGATGATAAGCCACTTCGTTAAGCTATCACTTGTGACCATTGTTGCTTCTGAAAATTAGCTATACAACTCAGTGGGCTTTACCTGGTAAAATAAAATAGTTGAGATATTTGGACAACTCCAACTAACGAGCATTTATAAATGCGACACTCACTGCACTCGGTGCCCCGGACGGGCTCTGGGAGACCCGTGCAGAGCCCCGGCGAGTGTGGCACGGCGACGCGCCACCGCAGCCCGCTGCTGTCGCACTCCGTGTACTCGAAGTAGTAGTCGAGCTGCAGAACCGTCGTGGCGGGCAGCGGTAGGGAGGGGGGGGGGAGGAACGATCAGACAGAGAGACATCGATGGATTGTGCTTTCTGTTGCGTCTGAAGATCACTACGCTGCTCAGAGTACGATATCGAGTAGAATGGAAGGGCGTTTTAGAACCTCCAGCTGTAAATCTGATTTTAAGACTTTTAAGGCAAGTACAATTATGACGTTGATATGTATGACAAGATCACCCAGAATGTACCCGAACTCATCAGATCTTTAGAAGCTAAGCAGAATGGAGCCTGAATAGCGCTTCGATGAGTGGCCACTAAACTGCTGTGGAGCTGCATGGTTAGCAACGGAGAGCAATGACGCAAAATTGTTGTACAGTACTGTACATCTATTCACCCTCCTCTACGCTCCCTGCCTTTGCCCCACCAAGGCTTGACTTGACCAGCGTGAAGCGTGATCAAAATAGATCAACGATTAACCCGCATGGCGTGGACCAGTTCAAATATCACTCCCCACCGCTGATGCGAGCCATGGCAAAGAGTATAAAACTCAGGTCACCATGTTCATACGTATTTTTGGATTGTATTTAAGAGAAATGTCGAGAAAAGTTAACAACAACTAAAAACACAGCACCAATACCGCAGAAATTTCACGAGCCAGGCCTGGGACTGCACTGGCGACGTTTCTATGCATCGTGGTGATGCAGCAATAGCATGGCAGCATTGATTTGCATGCACCTCTTCAGTTTCGAAAGAGCGATTTACATATTTGTTTTTATGCAATGTTTTCAAGTATGACCTCAAAGACTTTAACATCATCGTCAATGAGTGGGAAGCTCTGGCGAAAAAAAAAAGGAAAACTGGCGCAACAGACTCTGGGTGGACCACACGGGACGAAGACGCGAGATGGTTTCAGAAGATCTGGGAGAAGCGCATGGTGCGTACGAAGTGGGGCACAGGCAGCCAATCAAAAAATCGGCAGCCATGACAGAACCAGAGTCAAGTACAGATAGGACAACTGCAGCGGTAGCGGCAGCAGGATCAGCATGCTCCGTTGTTCCAGGATCAACCTTTTCAGTCATGACAGGAAATGTTCAAGTAATTTTAATCCTCTTGAAAATATGGGAAAGCTGAAAACCCATCGTCTTCCGCTCAAGAACGGATGCCATGAATGACGCGTCCCCAATAATAACCCCCTTGTGTGCGGGTCACGGTATACCCGCTCACGTTTTTTCGAGGACACGATGAATTGTTCATGTTTTTGTTTATTGTGGTTGCACCCGATTCAAGAGCCGAATGGCTTACAGGGCTATACCAAATAAATTAAACTGAAAACTGAAACTGAATTCACCATACTGTGAAAACACGAACCCGTTACATTTGCAATTTTCAAAGCAGGGAACGCACTGTCCACGGTCTTGGCAGGAGGTGGGAGAGCCGTGGGCGGTGGTAGCCTTAAACAAAAAGGATGCCAGATGGCCGAATGAGTATTGATTTCAAGGAGAGATATTGGATGGGGGTGCTTTGTGGGAATAGACACTGCATTGTAAATGAATGCATAGCTTACGTCTGAGAAGCAGGTATCCCCCCCATACAATGGAGCCACAGTTAAGTGAAGCCAAGAACAGAGAAGGGGGTAGGGGGAGGATGAAGACTGAAAGGTGGATGGGTGGACAAGCCAATGATTTAATGGAACAGACGCACCAGTGTGGAGAGACATACACGACCGCTTTAGAAAATATCAAAAGGCCCTTCAAAGGGGAATTGCTACGCATTGATGCTACTAGCCCAACGATTAGCTTCACAGGAGCGTATCTCGGTACATGACTAACAGGCTGTGTTGTACATCCCAGAGTCAGATAAACCTTAAATGAATCACAACTCATTCCATGAAAGATGAGAAACGCAACAAATCGTGTGAAGGGTGGAAATAAATAAGAGTACTGTATTGTACTCTCTCGAGAAACGGTGCCTTAACGCGGCGAGAGAGTTTGTGTACGTCTGAGAAGCTGATCGCTATACCGTCGAGAGCCTAGTGCTCTCAGAAGGGTCACCCAAGGCGGGAAGACTTCAGTGGAGACGTCAGACAAAACCCGTTTCGAAAGGTCCCCACATGACCTTTTCAAATAAATGGTGATCCAAGAAAGCAACGGGAAACTACTTGGATTATTGCTCCCTTGAAAACTTCAATGATGACAAGCAAAATCAACAAAGGCCCTGAGTATCGGCGTCCTTTAAATAGGACAGGGGTGCTAAGAATCTCCGAGCTTGTGTCAAAGAACCCTTTCAAAGTAGCAACTTGGAACGTTAGAAGTTTACTTCAAGCAGGAAAACTAGCCAATGTCATACAAGAAATGGATCGACTTAAAATCAACATAATCGGTCTAAGCGAAACTAAATGGCCTGGAACAAAAAAGTTTATATCGAGCGAACACCACATCTTCTGCTCCGGAGGAGAAGAAAACACCAAACAAACATACGGTGTCGCCTTTATAGTACACAAGAAATTAGCGAATAAAGTCAACAACTTTACCCCAGTATCAGAACGAATAGCACTACTACAATTAGCAGGCAACAAAGTCAACGTGAACATTCTACAGGTTTATGCTCCAACAGCAGATAAACAAGATCATGAAATCGAATCGTTCTATGAGCAACTAACCAACACGCTGAAGCCGCTGAAGAAGCAAGACATCACTATAATCCTCGGCGATTTCAATGCCAAGGTTGGCCACGGTCGAATGCAGAACATTGTCGGAGAACACGGACTAGGAACAAGGAATGAACGAGGCGACAGACTGGTTCAATTCTGCCAAGAAGAACGTTTCAGTATTGCTAACACGTGGTTCCAATTACCACCTCGACGACTGTACACGTGGACCTCGCCGCAAGACTCCGACAACAACATCGTCAGGAACCAAATCGATTATATCCTAATTAACATCAGGTTTAAGTCCAGTGTGATTACAGCAAAAACCTACCCTGGAGCCGATATATCGTCAGATCATAACCCAGTAACAGCTACAATAAGACTCAAATTGCGATCAATACAATGTACAAAGACGAGACGAACAGACCTGGAGAAACTGAAGAACAGCGCCGATAAAAGACAAGTACAGCAACATCTCAACGATAGCATCCGCTCAATAACAACAGAAACAGCAGATGTTCAGGAGTACTGGCGCTCGTTCAAACAATGCATCACAGAAACAACAGAAGTCATGCTGGGACATCAGCCACCGAAAAAGAAACAACGATGGATGACACATTGTATTCTCGATCTAATGAGCCAACGAAGAATGTACAAAAACAACAACTTGGAGAAGTACAAACAAATGCAACAGAAGATCAGAGAAGCAATCCGACAGGCAAAAGAAAAGTGGATGGAAGAACAATGCGCCGAGATTGAAGAACTAATTAAAAAACATGACAATTTTACTCTGCACAAGAAGCTCAAAGAAGCTGGTAACATCTACAGACCAGCCCCAACAGCTACCTTGTATGCGGACAACAACCAACCAATCCTAAATAAACAAGAAAAAATGGACACCTGGACAAACTATATACACAAGCTCTATGGCGCCATTAGAACACCTGCAGAAAAAGACCAACAGATATCGAAAGACGCTCTACACATTTTAACATCAGAAGTAGAATATGCAATCAAAACAGCTAAGTCAGGCAAAGCGTGCGGGCCCGACACAATCCATGTAGAATTGCTCAAACTATTAGACAGTAACAACATACGACAACTGACTAATTGGTACAATCAAATATACAATGGCAATAAAATTCCATCCGACTGGCTACAATCCATCTTTGTGGCCATACCAAAGAAAGCAACAAGCCGGAAATGCGAGGACTACAGACTGATAAGCTTGATGAGCCACGTGCTGAAAGTCTTCCTGAAGGTGATCCAACAGCGCATACGCTCCACATGCGAAAATGCATTGAAGAACACACAGTTTGGCTTCTGCAAAGGACTAGGCACAAGAGAAGCAATCTTCTGTCTACAGATACTACTACAGCGATGCTACGAACATCAGAAAGAAGTGTACATCTGCTTCATAGATTACGAGAAAGCCTTTGACTCAGTCGACCACGACCGACTAGCAGCTCTATTAAAACAACTGGGACTAGATAAAAACGACATCAACTTCATCATTGCTCTTTATTGGAAGCAAACAGCCCAACTCCGATATGACAACGAATTGACAGACCCAACACCAATACAAAAAGGTGTACGACAAGGCTGCCCACTTTCACCCAGTCTTTTCAACATCTACTCGGAGCAGATTTTTGATCGAACACTAGCAGATAAAAACATTGGTATTAAAGTCAATGGACAATACATCAACAACATCAGGTATGCCGACGACACTGCACTGCTGGCCGATTCGGAACAAGACCTACAACAAATCTTGGACGAGGTTGCCACAGAGAGTCAAATATGGGGCTTACGAATTAATAAAAAGAAAACAAAGGTTATGAAGGTCAGCCGAACTACAAGCGAAATAACAATCAAGCTTGGTAGCGAAAAATTGGAACAAGTACACCGATTTAAATACCTTGGTGTAATCATTGACGATCAGTTGAACCATGAAGTCGAAATCAAGAGCAGAATTGAACAAGCAAGGCAAGCATTTATTAAATGGAAAACACTCCTTGCAGACCGCAACTTGAGTACATCACTGAAACTGCGCACACTGAAATGCTACATCTGGTCAATTTTGCTGTACGGAGTTGAGACGTGGACACTGACAACAACAGCAACAAAAAGGCTCGAAGCTTTCGAGATGTGGCTGTATCGAAGAATGCTGAAAATCCCATGGACAGCCAAAACCACCAATACACAAGTTCTGCAAGATATGGGCACTGACAGGCAACTGCTGAAGACCATCATTAGCAGGAAGTGTTACTACCTAGGCCACATTGCCCGAAACGACCACAAATACCAGCTATTAAAGCTAATCCTGGAAGGAAAAATCGAAGGGAAAAAACGACCAGGACGGCCAAAAACGACATGGCTCAGTAACATCAAAACATGGCTACAATTAACAACAGCACAAACTCTACACGCCGTGCTAGACCGGGACCAATATCATCGTGAAGTCGCACACGCCGTTAGGCAGCACTAAAGAAGAAGTATTGTAATAATGATACAGTACTCAGGGCCCCCGACGCCTTCAAACTAAACCATGACGTTGAAGCACAGAGCCCCCCCAAACCGCGGGGCCTAGGGCAGTCGCCCCGATTCTCCGTACCCTAGGAACGGCTCTAACAATACTGCGCATGCGAGAGGTCATATATAGACTAAAAAAAGAAAGGAGCGATTGCGACTGTAGGATTGGTTCCTCCCAAAATCCCTTCCATGTCATGTCACATGACCAAACTGCGATTGAGCATAAACTCTAAGAATTAACAAGAATGTTGAGTGTACAGGATGCTATGCTTTTCAGCCCTCTAGAATATTTCCAACTATTACTATAGTATAGTGGATCCCAGAGGTCTAAACTAAGACATGTTCTATTTGACCAGGTAATGCCCACTGAGCTATATACCTCTCGTAATTTAAAAGCGACCTGGTCACAAATGATAGCTCAACGAAGTGGCTTGTCGTCACGTTCAAATTTATATCAGCCAAATACTCTAAACGCACGTTGATTCTAAATGTGGAGGGAAAAACCGGATGGCCCAGAAAAAATTCCACACAACCACGGGGAGAGAGACACATACAAACTCCAAATATACAACAGGCATCAGGGCCGGGATCGAACCTCACGAACTCCTGTATACCAGTCGAGGTGGTTAACATCTCACCACTGTGTCGCCAGTTCAATCTCCTGCAGGCGTGACAGTTGAAACAATTGTGAACGTTTCTTAAACCCCCCACACCCCACTGCGTCTGTCCACCCAGACAGTATAAACAGGTTGATCACAGTCGATCGGTAGGTCACGTGTGGTGGGGTAAAGTAGGGGTACTAGCACCTCTTCCAAGGCTTCTGGCCAGCGTGGAAGAGGAGGCCAAAATAGCCTCAAGTGAAGGCCCTTTCGGCAGCAGCGGCGCGAGTTAGTAGGGCAGCACTTATTATGTTCGTGGCGTACTCTATGCATGGCTCAACCCCTGCATTGCCGTACGTTTCCATAAGTCTCCACGTACACGGTGAACTTGCAAATGCGTTGTTATCGTGACGGTGGTGGTAAATGGACGTTGATAACGATGTTGACGTGAGCAGGTGTGAAGTGACAGTGTGTGCAAAGGAGGGAGCTCACGCGGGCTTCCACAGCGACACAATTCGGTCACCGTAAACATGAGCACGGTTCACTCAGCTGTCTGCAGGTGTCCGGGATAAAGCACACGATCTGCTTGGCCGTGAGAGTTATAATTGTCGCGAGGAGGTCGACTGACCTCCTAAGCTTATCAGCGGCTGTGAGATTGCATGCTAGTCATGCAGCACACACACACACATGGACTGTTGGCCCAGTTTAGAGCGTTGCAGCGTTTGGATGAAGCCAGCGTACTGTGCAGCCTCTCTGCAATTACATTAACTGTACTGTAAAAGCAATATAGTAGCCTCAACAGGGCCTCTTATTAAAGATTAATGTGAACAGAGCAAGCTCAACGGAATTAATTTCAAGCTGTAACTTTGCCACGGATGAGGCTTAAAAGCACGTGTGCATGTGACAGACATGCACAAGCCTTTGGCAATCCACTGCTGGGCGAGGGCCTCCCCACACTGTATGGAACGTGAGGATCAGTTGAACATACTTCACCAAGCTGGGTCGGTACGAGTTGGTGAAGGCGAGGAGCATGGGAAAATAGACGTACAGAACAGAAATAGATTTTCCTGCATTCAGAATCACGGTATTTATACTGGAGAAATCCTATGAGCTATAAAGCTCTTTTCACAGATATCCTGTCGACGTCTGTGAAATTGCCCTCTGCTGCCCAAAACATAGCCCCACATCCTAAAACACCCGTTACGCATGATGGTCGCCCATCCAAGCACTGTCCAGGCTCAAACCCTGCTTAGCTTCAGAGATCTGATGAGAAATGGTTTATTCTGAATAATTTGGCAAAGGTCACAAATACACTGTGTGTCAGATTTGTGCAGACGAAGAGGCTGTCCTCTACAGATAAGGCCCAATACAATAACCACAACACTCAACCTATACGGCCAGCGGACGTAATACTCTACAGTCCTTTATAAATTCGCTGCTGAACGAAAGGCTTCCCCATGAATTTCGATAATGGGGATTGTTTGACCATACTTCACCACGCTGATCAGTGCTGGTTGGTGCATGGTGGGGGCCTCGCGACCAGTTTAGATACCACTCGCCGCTCATTGGGAGCCATGGGTGGGAATTGAACTTAGGTCACCAGGATCACGGTGCAGTGTGATAACCACTGTGCCATCGTGCCAACGATTAATACTGTTTCATTTATCCAGACAAGACCGCTCACTTGAGGTAGCAAAACCTTAGTGGTACCAGCAGCACCTTTATATTGGCAATAAAACCGAATTATTCATTAACCAGTTTTAAATTGAGTGGTTCCTCACGTCATCATCTGTTACTGAATATATAAGCAAATTGGTGCCATAAAAACTCAATAACTAAGGCACAGCGTTTGCAGTGGTGGACAAGTACAATTAACAACTCATGTCCATCATAGTATGTAATGCCTTATCATATAACCTGGACATAGGAACCATTTTAAAATAACAAAAGAAAGCTCGCCTATGACAAAATCACCCATCAGATCTTGGAAGTTGAGCAGGTCTGAACCTGGATAGCACTCGGATGAGTGGCCACCATTCGTAAACCGGTTCTCATGCGGCGCTATGGTCAGATGCATGGTTCGAGTGTAATTCTATGCTTCAACATCTAAGCGTTCCACCTTCACAAAACCTGGACTAACAAGTACGGTAAAATAACCCCCATAGCCCGCATAGAATGGGGTTGCCCTTACCCAACAGTGCATGTACCAATACGTGTAATAATACTGACATCAACTTAATTCATATTTCCCACTGTTTTATTTTCAATAACTTCGCTCATCAGCCTTCTGAAGAAGTGATTCAAGGCATTAAACTAAGAGTTCTAATTCAATATGTCTGCCCTCGCCTCGTGAATAATGGTGGGGATTTTTATTTTTTAAAATCAGTCTCACTAAAGTGTTTCCACAACAGGACACTGCCGCTGATTTCCACTGATGCCTGTGCACAGTTACAAGTGAAATGTAATGTATGTCTCCTCTATAAATTAAACATCATAAAAAGAAGCAGCCCCAAAATTAAGAGGATACATTTTTCTAAATATTTCTATGGAAGTAAAATACCTCAATCAATTGAATGATACTTAAGTTATTATTTTGCTCGATAAAAAGAGATGATACAACTTTATTGCCACTTCCTCTAAAGTCTCCTGTAAAAATCGACGTCAACTAAGCGACATTTGACCCGAAGTGGCTTGATAGGCAACTGACCCGTCAGAACTACTGCTTAATTTCAGCCGGGTTGGCAACCTGGAAAATATTTCCACGCCTGGCACACCGCATCCAGAATACTTCTCGCCTATGACTGTGGCCACAAATTACGTTCCACATCCGCAGTGGTCACCCAGAACGGACCATTAAAACACAAAACGACTCAATGCCGCATTTACAAACACGACGGAAGCATCACCACAGTGACACACGCCACTGCGCCACGTGTGACGCTATTATCTGGCCCAACCACCTCAATGTGAAATACTGTATAGCTTTTGCTCGACATCAATATCAGCCATACGAAAGAAGAACCGCCCAGTCTCACCAGTGCTCTGTAGAATATTTAAACAAGTTGAGCGCTGGCCTCCTGTTAAAATTAGCATAACTGGCCAGATATCATCACCTCAGCAGTTATGTTAAACCAACCGACAGACACCAGTGTTTCCCAAACCTCTGCGAAGCAGCGGAGCCCCTGATAACTCCAAAAATACATATATGTATATAAATTCACAAATCCATTGTTCGTGAAAAAAACCCGTATCTGCAACAGTTCGGCGAAACCACTATTGTTGCCACGGCCTTGCTGACCCACCAGCGGACCACAGGGGTTGGCAACCACCACCAACCACCACAATCACTGCCGATTAAGCTAGTGCGGGGCCTATAGCATATGTTCTAAAGGGGCCATACATTTTCTAAAAACACACATTTTTAACTGGCATAGTAAAGTAATTGTATTTTTTTCATTTGCTATACAGTCAGATAATACGACAAATCGCCAAAACACCCAGTCGTTCATAAAAGTCAAAAGCAGTATAGTACTATAATAATAGAGCAAGTGCAGAATCACTGAACCGGAATTGATAGCTTGAAAGCATTTAGCGCGGGGCCCGTAGCACAATGTAGTAGCTACTTTTGCTCCGAGCATAATCCGGCACAGACCACAACCCGACCATCACGGGGCAAGAAGAATGCGAAGCGATGACATCACAACGACCCTTGCCTTGCCGCAGGTTCGACGCCGCGAGACCTCGGGCTCGAACTTGACCCCGCGCGTCGCTGGGACCAGAAGAGGCTCCGCTAGCAACAAGAGCAGCACCAGGGACAGCAGCAGCCGTTGCGGCTGTGGTGGTGGTGGTGCAGACATGATGGGTGCGATCAGCGGTGGGTGGCGGCTCTTCTTCCCCTCCTCCTCCTCCTTCCTCCTCCTCGTCGTGCTCCGGAAGAGTTGTGTCGCCCTGGAGATGAGCAGCGATGGGGCTGACGCGAGAGGCTGAGAGTGAATCCACGGACACACACAGAGAGAAGGGAGGGGGAGACACAACACAATGGAGTGAGAGCAGAATCAGACGAATCCGTATCCCTCTTGTAAATCCTAATCTGCCTGTCTCTCCCTCCACGAACATCTCTCTCCATTCTTCAACTTGTCCTTCCCTCACCCCATCCCTTACCCCATCTCTCACCAACCTGCCCTCCCCTGCCAACTTTTACCCCCTGGCTCAGCCTCCCTCCATCATCCAACTACCATCCATCCAGCTTCTCTCTCATCCTCACCATCTGCCGTCTCTTCCTCGCCCATCCTGCCTCCTCACACTTCATGTCGCCCATACCACACTCACTCACCTCCCCATCTACATTTTGTGTTTTTAAATGATACGACTCTCATCTCCAACCCTCCCTCGTCTGCTTGCTCCTTTCCCTCACACCCCCTCGTCTTCATTTCTCTCGCTTCCATCGCCTCGTTCTCCCTCGCCACCTCCGATTAGCACGGTCGGCAACGTACGGTGCGAAAGAAATTCCAACATACGTACAATGCGTATCCCCTCACCTCTGCGACTCTCACACCTGTTATCGACCCCTCAACATCAATCACCCTGCATCAGCTCCCTATCCTCTCTCATTCACCCTCACCTCCCTCTCGTCCCACCCTCTACTCACCCATCCCTCACCCCCCCTATCTTCCTCTCTCATTCACCCTCACCTCCCCCTCTCCTCACCTCCCTCTCATCCCACCCTCTACTCACCCATCCCTCACCCCTCCTATCTTCCTCTCTCATTCACCCTCACCTCCCCCACGTCCCACCCTCCCTCACCCTCTCCTCACACCCTCCTCTCCCCACACCGTTGTTATGGCCGATGCAATGCACTGGACGCCAGCCACCCACCCACCGACCTCTGCTACAGCTGCACCCCCACGGTTGCGGCGGATGCCACCCTCCTCCCTCCCCTCCCTTCCTCCCACAGTCCGTGGTTGCGATCGTAGAGTGTGGGGAAGAGAGAGAGGTGGGGGTGAATAAAAGGGACGGATAGAGCCGATGTGGATGGATGCGATCTCTCCCCGCGCACGTGAGCGCGGTGCTCTCCTCCTCCTCCGTCAGGGCTCGCGAAGCTGCGGGGGGCTGCAGCTGCAACGGGCGGGGTGGTGGTGACGTCACCTCGGCGGGGCCACGACGTCAGGCGGATGACATCACAGCAAATACTCTTAGGTTTTTTCGGTAAAGTCACGTAGGTATAAATAAATAATAAATAGTTATAAATAAATATTAAACATAAATAATAAATATAGATATTATTATTAAATTATAACAATAAATTATAAAACTAAATAATAAAAATATCAGAAATAATAATAGAAATAAAATAATAAATCACGACGTTTCGGAGGCAACACAAGTCTCCGTCATCAGGTGGGACCGTCACAGCTGAATTTACTGTATTAAGTGAGAAAAAATCCAAGAGACGGTCCCACCTGATGACGGAGACTTGTGTTGCCTCCGAAACGTCGTGATTTATTATTTTATTTCTATTATTATTTCTATAATGTTTATTATTTAGTTTCTTATTATGTATTTACTTTTATCTACGTGACTTTACCGAAAAAACCTAAGAGTATGAATCCTTGCAGTCACGAAAGCTTCAAATCTAGAATCACAGCAAATGTCTCGCTCGCTCGCTGACAACGATCAATTTCAGTTTAATTTATTAGGTACTAGCGGAAGTACCCGGCTTTGCCCGGGTGAAAAATATATTTCTTAAAAACCTTACATATATATACACAGATACTAAGGTATTGTCAAAGCCCGGTGGGCTGTTTGTACATTTCTCCACCAACAAATATATAAGAGGCTTTCACAAGTCCAAAAAGTTGTAGAAAGTGTGGGGTAAATAGTTGATGTCAAAATGTTTCCGAAAATTGTGGTCTCCCCCCCCCCCTCAAAAAATATCTTTACCCCTCGTAGGTATATATACTAACAACACCTTACATACAACAGAGGAAGTGGTATCTATTGACTCTGTAGTAGTATCTACTGACTGTACCGTAGTATCTACTGAGCCAGTAGTAGCTACTGACTGTGTAGTAGTATTTAGTGACTGTAATAACTACTGACCATAGTAGTATTTACTGGGCCTACAGTAGTATCTACCGACTATATACTCGTAACGACTAACTGTATAGTATCTGCTGACTCTATAGTTGTATCCACTGACTATAGTAGTAACTACAAAATCATAGCAGTATCTACTCACTCTATAATAGTATCTACTGACTCTAGTAGCTACTCACCGTGGTAGTATGTACTGACTGTATAGTAGTATATACTGACTGTAGCAGTATTGACTGACTGTAGCGGTATATACTGACTGTTTTAGTATTTACTATAGCGGTATCTACCAACTCGATAGCAGTATCTACTATCGCTACAGCAGTGTATACCGACTGAGGTCGTACCTGCTATCACTACAGCAGTGCATACTGCTGTGTTGGTACCTGTTATGATGACAGCAGTGCATATTGTGGTGGAACCTGCTATGATTACAGCAGTGCATACTGCTGTGGTGGTATCTGCTATGATGAGAGGAGTACATATTGTGGTGGTGGTACCTGGTATGATAACAGCAGTGCATATTGACTGTACTCATCATTCACCCTCACCATTCACCACTCACAACTCACCCTTACCACTCATCCTCACCACTCACCACTCCCACTCACTATTCACCATTCACCCTCACAACTCACCACTCACCAACCTCCCTCACCAATCTCCCTCACCACTCACCCTCACCACTCACCCTCACCACTCACCCTCACCACTCACCAATCACCACTCACCCTCACCACTCACTCTCACCACTAACCCTCACCACTAACCCTCACCACTCTCACTCACCACTCTCCCTCACCACTCACCACTCACTCTCACCATTCACCCTCACCATTCAGCCTCACCACTCACCCTCACCACTCACCACTCACCGTCACAACCACCACTCACCCTCACCACTCAACTTCACCCTCACTACTCACCATTCATCCTCACCAATCACCACTCTCCACTAACCCTCACCACTCACCCTCAAAACTAACCACTCTCTCACCACTCACCCTCACCACTCACCCTCACCACTCACCCTCACCACTCACCCCTCACCCATCACCACTCACAACCGCCACTCACCCTCACCACTCATCCTCACCACTCACAACAACCACTCACCCTCACCACTCACCCTGACCACTCACCACTCATCCTCACCAATCACACCCTCACCAATCACCACTCACCCGCACTGCTCACCCTCACCACTCACGCTCACCCTCACCACTCACCCCTCACTAATCACCACTCATAACCGCCACTCACCCTCACCACTCACCACTCACCCTCAACACTCACCCTCACCACTCACCGTCACCACTCACCCTCACTACTCACCACTCATCCTCACCAATCACACCCTCAACAATCACCACTCACCCTCACAACTCACCCTCACCACTCACTCTCACCACTCACCACTCACCCTCACAACAACCACTCACCCTCACCGCTCAGCACTCACCCTCACCACTAATCCTCACCAATCACACCCTCACCAATCACCACTCACCCTCACCACTTGCCACTCACCCTCACCACTCACCACTCACCCTCACCATTCACCCTCACCACTCTCCCTCACCACTCTCCCTCACCACTCACCAGTCACGCTCACCACTCACCCTCACCACTCACCCTCACCACTCACCCTGACCACTCACCACTCATCCTCACCAATCACACCCTCAACAATCACCACTCACCCTCACCACTCACGCTCAACACTCACCCTCACCACTCATGCTCACCACTAACCCTCACCACTCACCCTCACTAATCACCTCTCACAACCGTCACTCACCCTCACCACTCACTCTTACCACTCACCCTCACCACTCACCCTCACAACAACCACTCACCCTCACTACTCATCCTCACCAATCGCACCCTCACCAATCACCACTCACCCTCACTGTTCACCCTCACCGCTCACCACTCAACCTCACCCTCACCACTCACGCTCACCCTCACCACTCACCTCTCACTAATCACCACTCACAACTGCCACTCACCCTCCCCACTCACCCTCACCACTCACCCTCACCAATCACCACTCACCCTCACCACTCACCCTCACCATTCACCCTCACCACTCACCCTCACCATTCACCCTCACCACTTTCCCTCACTACTCTCCCTCACCACTCACCCTCACCACTCACCAGTCACGCTCACCACTCACCCTCACTACTCACCACTCACCCTCAACACTCACCCTCACCGCTCACCACTCACCCTCAACACTCACCCTCACCGCTCACCACTCACCCTGACCACTCACCACTCATCCTCACCAATCACATCCTCACCAATCACCACTCACCCTCACTGCTCACCCTCACCGCTCACCCTCACCACTCACCCTCACCACTCACGCTCACCCTCACCACTCACCCCTCACTAATCACCACTCACAACCGCCACTCACCCTCACCACTAACCCTCACCACTCACCCTCACCACTCACTAATCACCTCTCACAACCGTCACTCACCCTCACTACTCACCCTCACCACTCATCCTCACCAATCACACCCTCACCAATCACCACTCACCCTCACTGCTCACCACTCAACCTCACCACTCACGCTC
Source organism: Lampetra planeri (assembly GCF_965212315.1). NCBI lineage: Eukaryota > Metazoa > Chordata > Hyperoartia > Petromyzontiformes > Petromyzontidae > Lampetra > Lampetra planeri. The sequence goes on along the minus strand of NC_136146.1, from coordinate 7,760,458 downwards.
ACCCTCACCACTCACCCCTCACTAATCACCACTAACAACCGCCACTCACCCTCCCCACTCACCCTCACCACTCTCCCTCACCACTCTCCCTCACCACTCTCCCTCACCACTCTCCCTCACCACTCTCCCTCACCAGTCACGCTCACCACTCACCACTCACGCTCACCACTCACCCTCACTACTCACCCTAACCACTCACCACTCACCCTCAACACTCACCCTCACCACTCACCCTCACCACTCACCCTGACCACTCACCACTCATCCTTACCAATCACACCCTCACCAATCACCACTCACCCTCACTGCTCACCCTCACCACTCACCCTAACCACTCACGCTCACCCTCACCACTCACCCCTCACTAATCACCACTCACAACCGCCACTCACCCTCACCACTCACCCTCACCACTCACCCTCACTACTCACCACTCATCCTCACCAATCACACGCTCAACAATCACCACTCACCCTCACCACCCACGCTCAACACTCACCCTCACCACTCATGCTCACCACTAACCCTCACCACTCACCCCTCACTAATCTCCACTAACAACCGCCACTCACCCTCCCCACTCACCCTCACCCTCACCACTCTCCCCCTCACCACTCTCCCCCTCACCACTCTCCCCCTCACCACTCTCCACCTCACCACTCTCCCCCTCACCACTCTCCCCCTCACCACTCTCCCCCTCACCACTCTCCCCCTCACCACATGTTAAGGGCGATCCTAAAGGAATCTACAACCTTCGATGATTCCTTTGCGCGATTCAAAGAATCGATTCCTGGCGCATAGGAGGTTTCCATTTTTAATTACAGAGTTTTATTTTCATTGTTATGTTTTAAAGTTTTCAGGAGTTTTTAATTATATTTTAGCCCCGGTCAACGCCGGATATTTCCCATTCGTAGCAGTTTATATCAACTCTATAACCAACTAATATTAAACGGAAATAAGGCGATTCTAAATGAATCTACAACCTTCGATTCCTTTTCGCGATTTAGAGAATCGATTCTTGGCGCGGTCGGGTTTAGAGTTTTAATTACACAGTTGTATTTCATTGGGATGTTATGTTTTAAAGTTTTCAGAAGATTTTAAATGTATTTTTCCCCCGGGCAACGCTGGGTATATCGAGTTTATACCACAAAGTCGACACCTGACAGACTTGCGTGTCGAGGCCTAGTACCGTGCAGAGCCTCCGGCCTCGCCTAGATTGCCCATTCGACTGAGGCTGGGTACTGGGGCCGTTAACCCCCCCCCCCCCGCGCTACAATAATACTGTCTAATCTCTATAATTTTATTATCTACCGACCCTATAATAGTAATTGCACACATTGGGGTGGGGGGGAGTGAAGAGGACGTGAAACTTTGATGAATTTACCTCAGAGTCGCGTGTTAATGCGTGCGCATATTTTTAACGGGAATTAAAAATGGCGTCCACCCCGCAGCGAAGTTGTTGCTACCCGTTGCCAGGGGCAACCGCCGTGGTACGCGCCGGTCGGCGATATTAAATAAATAAATAAAGCTTTCAATAAATAAATAAAGAGAAATCGCACTAAATCGACAATCGGGCCGATTTAAAGTTTAGAGACGAAAAATCGGAAATGCCTAAGTTTACCGCGGGGCCGGGGGCGTGCCCACCTGCAAAATGTAATCTCGGCGAACCCCACGGTCCGAGAGCTACATCCCCCGCAAGGGAGCGTACGCAGACGGACGGACAGACAGATAGACAGACAGATAGACAGACAGACAAAAAATGAATTATATAGGTTAGATAGCCCTGTGAGCAATTCGGCTTTTGAATCGGGTGCAACCGCAACAAACAAAAAACAAAAATATGAACAAGAAAACATCTTAAAGTGACTATGTGACTAAGTGCAAAAAGAAAATCTAAGAAAAGACAGCAAAATATTGCAGAAAAAGCACCGTACACCAACGCTGTGTGCAAGAATCCCAGTGGGATGCAAGTCAAACAACAACAACAACCACAAGACAACTTAGATTAAGGCCATCAGTCTTACTCCGTACTACAACAAACAAACGTGGCCAAACTAAAAAACTTTTCGAAATCACCAAAATAAAGCCATACAAGTAATGTAACAGTGATCATAGGAACTGTGACGGAATTTTCACAATAAACAACATAAACAACATGTACCACCAAACCCTGCAGCCATAGCTGGCTGCATGAGTCACTCCACAACAGCAGGAGCATCAGTCAAACGTCGAAAAGCAACAAAACAAATCGAGGCTTTGTTGTGGTTGCTTGCTGCAAGTGCTGTTTGAGCGAGAGCACCTTTGGTGGCCGACATCCACGCCCGGCCGCCTTTGTCTCCCCAGTGACGATGGTTATACATTGCACCAGGTAGTCATTTGAGGCTGAGTTGACCTAGGGGAGGGCCCAGGACCGGTTTAGAATATTAATCGTTACTGGTGTTGGCCGTGAGCGGGAATCAAACCCGGGTCACTAGGTGCATAGTGCAGAGCGCTAACCACTACACTACCGCTTCCCCACCATTACCATCCCCATCCCACACACCCACAAATATTCCACCCCCACCCTGGTTCGTCTGTAACAGACTGTTTCGGGGGGGGGGGGGCAAGTGTTGTTTTGCAAGCACTTTGGAGGTCGGCACGGGTTGGGTGGCCAGCACCACGCCCGGCCATCCTTGTCTCGCTCGTGGCAATGTGTTTTTTTCACACGCTGCACCAGATACTCACTTCAGGCTGAGTCGACCTATGCATGAGAGGCCCAGGACCTCGTTCAGATGTACGTCACTTGCTGTTGGCCGTGAGCATCGCCGGGTTCGTAGCGCACATCTCACACTCATGCACTCGTGTTGCCAGAGTTGGGGGGTTATTTTTTTATTGTTAAATATGTTGGGAGTAATGCATAAGCACATGTAACAAATTTTTTTTCCAATTGTGTCCATCACACTATGGCTTTAAATAGAAAAATATATCATAGATGACGTTTCGGGCAATGGCCCTTCATACCATTTATGATTTTTGATTCATATTCATATAAATTGCTAAAATTCGTGGCCACCTATCTTACTGTCAACTTCATTCCTCTCCAAGTATTTCCCTCCCTCCCTCACCTGCTTCCCCCTCACTCACCTTGCCTGCCTCCATCACCTCCCTGGCTCAGCTCTGTCCGTCACCACCCCACATCCCCCTCTCCACCCCACATCCCCCTCCCCACCCCACCCCACATCCCCCTCCCCACCCCACATCCCCCTCCCCTCATCTTCCCTCCCACCCTTACCTGTAATGTCTCCTACCCTCATCATCTGCCGAATTATGAGGAAGCCACTGGAGCTATTCGGAAGCCACTGGAGCTATGCACTTTTAAATCTAGATTGAAAAACTCTGTAGAACTGATTTTTGTGTTTAGTTTGTTGTCCTTCCCCCGCACCTACGATTAGCACGGTTGGCTACGTACAGTGCGAAAAAAGTTCAGCATACATACACACGATGCCCCTTATTTATAGTACATGCAGTACATAATTTTTCATTTACATATTTTTTTATAAAACAATTTTTTGTATATCAACATATATGCAAGGTTTTCTTTCTTCATTCATATGCATATCAAGCAACAATCTTTTGCGTGCTAGTGTTACATTTGTTTACCTAGGAAAGCCTGTGCTGCAGTATACTGGAATAAAGTTCAACACAATACCAGATCGCAGTACAAATCAGTTCCTGCCACCCAAATACAAATAAAACACAATGTTTGTGGCAAGCCACCCAAACACAAATTAAACACAATGTCTGTAGCAACTCTATTTTAGATTGATGTTATTAAATCATATGCTAAGTATGTTTATATAAGTTAGTTAAGGTTCAGGTTTTCAAGATTAAATTATTTTTATCCATGGCTTGATATCAGACAGACCTGTTGTGGACATGAGTTCCGGAATATATTCCATGAAAATGTAACCTTGGCGATGCTTTGTAAACTGAATTGAGCATCAATGTATAATTTAGCATTAATGTTCGTCTCTTTGTGTAGTCGTATGTTTCCTCCAATAATTTAAGTGTTTCGTTTTAAAATTATATCGGTTTGTCTGCCCCCAGCATTAACATTGAACTTCAGATTCCACATCTGGTAACAATTAGTGACCATTTGCAGTTTATACACAAGTTCACTCTGTGCAATGGACCAGCACCTTCAAATAAGCATAACACGCATGTACACACACACATAGCCATATCCGAGTTATTTAATGTGCGTATGTAATGACACGCTTGATTGTCCACCTTGATGGAGACAGACTCGTGGATGTATCAATGCTGGTATTGGGTAATGTGGAACAGAGGCAATTTCAGTCGTATGTTGTCTCATGCAAAATGTCTTTATTGAGTCACTTTCTGTTGCAGCGACCACTTGCCTAGCCACACAAAATCATATCAAACGCAAAGCTCAAGGAAACCTAACTGGCATCGGGTTCTATCGCACGAGTGATTGTGGATATGTAAAGATTTGTTTTCCTGTCTCAGAAACACAAAAAGTATTTCCCATTTAACAAGATTGAGTTTGGCGTCATAATGCGTGCACGTGGCCATCGGAGCTGCGAGGGAAAGACAAGAAACTAAACACAAAAAGCAGTTCTAAAGAAATTAGTTTTCAATCTAGGTTTAAAAGCGAATTGCTCCAGTGGCTTCCTAATATCGGAACGAAGAGCGTTCCAGGTCGGTCGCAGAGACGCATCTGAAAGCCACGCGATGCGGTGACCGTCTTTGTTTGATGGCTCTAGCCAAAAGCCGCTGCGAGGATGGCTGGAGTTCGCGTGATGGTTTATGCTCCTTGACGAGATCAGCAAAGTAATGTGGTTCATTTGTGGCAAGAACTTTGTGTGTAATGAATGCGACCTTTGAATGTATTCGTTCAGCATAGGCCTCGGCAAGGTAAAAGGTAAAAACAACAAGCCTACCTTTACCCTACCTTTTACTCTTACCCCATACAAATTCCCCGATTACAGGGTAATTACTGGGGAACTACACATGAAAAAGGTTTACAACCGGTAAATTCTAGGTAGAGCGCTTTATTCATATAGAATACTCTCAATGATTCCAATTTTAAATAGAGGCCACGGACTGCGCCACGGAGCTTTTAGCGAGCGGTAAACAAGGTATTTACCGGGTAATACTTCGCGTTACCTTTACCCTACCGGGTAATTCTTCCGCGCTACCTTTACCCTACCCTTTACCGTACCCCTTGGCATGTCGACACCTTTACCCTTTTACCCGGTAAAAAGGGTAAATTACCTTACCTTGCCGAGGCCTAGTTCGGCAACCTCAGCAAGCTCCATAATCCTTGTCATACCACAATGCTGTACGTACTGACATGTGGCAACCAAACCCAGGAACAATACAGGTGTGATGAGTGGAGAGGGTTGATGCATGACAGTAACTCATCTGAAAACATGACTCAACGTGCACACTCACCCCCGGGGTTGAAAATAAAAGCAGTGGGTGCGTCTTCCATTGTGAGCCACATAATTGTTTGAGTTAGAAAATACAAGACACCCAAGTTCATGAGTGTGAATTGGACTCCTGGCATCGCCGTGGCCCCGAATGAAGACGTCTTTTGGGACCTGCACCTGTGCTTATTACCTCCTTGGGGAGGGGGGGGGGGCAGAGGATAGCCACTGTTAGTCAGCTGGTCACTCATATTTTCACAAGCGTTAATTTGCTGTATTTACAAGTATTGTGAAGAACGTTATTTTTCCTGCGACTCCTATAAGAAAAAAAAGTGAAAATTAATAGGTAATAATATACACCGTACACACACGTGCGATCTAAACTGATACAAAATGCGAACTATGATGTGTAACACCGGGTCTCCCATTGAAAGCGCTTTTCACCACGCCCTCTATGAACGTGGCGATGCCTCCTGACCTCTTCGCCTGTTTGTGATGACCTCGCGCCTTTGTTGTTTATCTGGATGAGTTAAATTTACAAATAGCAATCAATTCACCAATTAGGGGGAGGTGGGGGGGCATCTAAAGGTAATGGCACTCGTCAACAATACAAATTTTCCCACACAGCAGCGAGAATCATCTCTTATAATTTTACCTCCAACATTACACACGCTTCGTCACAGCCTGTATCACTGGTCGAGCATGAGGCCCGACATTTTTGAAACAGGTCCAAAAAATGACCGATTTTCACAAATGCTTCGAGAAGCTGAAACCGGGACTGTCCCGGCCAAACCGCGACGTTTGACAGCTTTAGAACTATGTCACCGTATTCTACAATCGTACAAATTGCCAAAGTCGCACATCGTTCACATGTTTTGTCGGTGAAGATCACTCGGGGCAATTTCCCTGACATTGGCCCCGAGTGTCCCAGTGCACAGGAATGCCTCGGTTTACATCGGGGATGCGTTCCTAAAAGGTGCGAGGACGAATATTGAAACGACGTACATCGAATGAATTTACAGGGTAGGTGGAGGCAAAGACCGAGAGGCGACGGATATATGAGAAAGGATGGATGATGCTGTCAGCGACGTATATATGGGTTGAGGCGACGCAAATTAGATAATGGTATTACTATTTTGCGACAAATGAACCTTATGGCGGGACCCCGGGGTTCCGAATAAACGGAAGTCAAAATCGTAATTAATAACTTTACTTTTGGCGACTCCGTCCCACCGCGCACATAAACGCCGCGACCCACCTGGCGCGGATCATTCTGTTGTCGTGTCATGTCCAAGCGCAGCGGCGAGGACGAATGCGCAGAAGAAACAAAACTTTGAAACCTTGATTAGCGCATCGCGTAGAGCTCGTCGAAAGGAATAGATTGCCGTGTCGTTCGCCTTCAACAGACATAAAATGACGTCGCAAGGCAGTTAATGCGAGAGCCGGGGGCTTACGGGACCCTGGGGTCCCCGACATAAGATTCAAATGAACCACAATACCTCGCTGATCTCGTCAAGGAGTATAACCCATTACCCGAACTCCGGTCATCATCACAGCAGCGGCTTTTGGCTGGCCATCGTACAAAGACGGTCACTACATCGCGGGCTTTCAAATGTGCTTCTGTGACCGTTTGGAATGCTCTTCCTTCCGATATTAGGAAGCCACTGGAGCTAGGCACTTTTAAATCTAGATTGAAAACTCATTTATTTAGAACAGTTTTTTTGGGTTTAGTTTGTTGTCCTTCCCCCGCACCTCTGATTATCACGGTTGGATATGAACGGTGCAAAAGAAATTCAATATATATGCGTACAAGATAGTGACGACGAGATTTCGCTAAACGACGTACAAAAGAGGGGGAGGTGTAAATCGGGGTATTAACTGCAGTGTGTCCTTCAGGCTTTAGCCGAGCGTAACAGAGGCAGCTCAGAGGGTGGGCTCTGATGGAAGTGGATGGGCAAATCTGCCGACTGGGGTGACGTTAGGTGGCGCCAGCGCTGTGGTGCACACAACCACGCAGAGACACAAACACACGCGGCTCAATTAATACGGGCAACATTATTATCGGAGCAACTTCAAACGTGTTGTGCTCGTTCATTTTTGTTTTAAAAACGTGGCCTGTTAATACAACACATGAATACACGGCACGTGAACAGAGACACACACAACGTTCGTAAATAACAAAATAATACAAAGCTTAGTAATGCATGGCTTGCAGGTTAAGGCAAGCCCATAATTTTCCCCTTACAACAAAACGTTGCTGAATAATTTTGGCCTAGGATGCCTGATAGGCTGATGAACTCAATCATTTCATTTTTTACACGCTTTCATTTAACTCACTGCCTGTTGTTGTTGTATCCTCAAATCTTGTAACTCAATTTTAGCCCACTTCCCAATGTGGTATCGACTGCAAACTTGGTATACTTATGTCATACTGATGACAATACTATATTCTATCATAAAAAATCTATATATTTTTTAACATTCTTTTTTATATGTTATGTTTCGGCTTGGGTCTAATTGTCCACGATCAACTGACGTTGGCTGTAATTGGCCACGGTCCCTTACGATATGGCAAGCTTCGAGGCCACTTCCTGGAGTCGTGGAGTTCTTCCATTACTAGTACATTTAATAAAAGCGTGTTTAAAAACAAGTTTTTTAAAAATATAACTTTTTTTCCGACAGACGGCTCTCCACCTTGAGCCCACAGGTGCCTCTCACCTGGGCGAGGCTGCCCCTGGCCCTGAGGAGTTTGAAGAGCGCCACAGCCGGGATGCACAGCATGGAGGAGAGTGCCATCAGCCAGCCCAGGGCCTCGGCCCAGCGTGGGTACACGTAGCGGTCGTTGTACGTGAGCCGCTCGTAGTGCACCAGGTGGAACAAGAAGATACCCTAACCACAAAGACAAAGGCCCCCCGTATAGCCTTAACAGTATGTTGGGGCAAGTGCTGTTAGTGAACACCTATGAAGGCCGGTACGGTACACGAGGGGGGTGGGTGGCCAGCTCCATGCCCGACCACCTTTGTCTCCCCAGTGGCGATGTTCACTACACACCGCATCAGGAACTCATTTGAGGTTAATTCAACCGAAGGGAGGCCCAGGACCGGTTCAGATAATCGTCACTGTTGTCCATGAGCGTGAATCGAACTTGGGTCACCGGGTTCATAGCGCAGGGCGCTAACCACGACACTACCGCTCCCCTATACGATACTTTAGCACCTATGAAGGCCGGCACAGCACACAAAGGGGGTGGGTGGCCAATAGCATACCCGGCACACACACACAACAATGCAGAGGTTGTGGTGTCATAACCAAAGCCACAACCCATCCTCCGGCAACAAGACGAGGCGGAGGAGCAGGAGCTTCCATCTGCCAGCTGATACAGCAGAACAATATTATATTGGGGAGGCAGTGCGGCATGTGAGAGTAAGTTAGTGATATCATTCAGAAGCTCTGCTATGCATGCTCTGTATTCATAGCCTACACAGCGGTTATGCACCTAAACTATTAAAACAAACTAAACGATTCAATCTTGATTTGAAGCTTTCGTGGCTGTAAGAATCCATACTCTTTGGTTCTTTCGGTAAAGTCACGTAGGTATAAAATAAAATAAATCATGACGTTTCGGGCGCAACACAAGCGTCCGTCATCAGGTGGGAAAAGCTTTTCTGCGCCCGAAACTTCGTGATTTATTTTATTTTATACCTACGTGACTTTACCGAAAGAACCAACGATTGTTATTAAATCCTTTATATTAAGTTCGCTTGCTTGCTTGCGTGCTTGCTTGCTTGCGTGCTTGCTTGCTTGCTTAGGACCGTGCAAATCTTTCGCTCGTTTTTTAACCCACTTCCCGTGATCCAATCGAGCTGACATTTTCCACACAGACTCGTTGTGTGTGACAATTAATTTTCTTGAAATTTTTTTTCCAAAATGTAACACTGTTTAGGGAAAACAAATTAAATATTTAATTACCAATTGCTTAATACTGGCAGACAATCATCTGACCCATAGGTGGCAGCCATCTCAAGCCAGAGGACGAGAAGACTCTAGCCGCCACGCATATAAAGGATTTATAGTGAAAAACTTTGTTTTTACGGGTTTACTTGTTTTACCAGGTAAGGCCCACTGAGCTATGCAGCTCTTTTTCAGAAGCGACCTGACCACAAATGATAGCTCAACGAAGCGGCTTCTCACGTGGACATTTATAACAGCCAAATACTCTAAACGCGTGATGTTGATTCCAAATTATGGGGGGGAAAAAACCAAAGGACCCGCAGAAAAATCCACGACTGACACCTAGCCTGGCACTTTTTGTTTTATCACGGGCGACATCGCCGTGGGTTGACGGTGGAGGGCGGCCGCTGTGGTGCATACCAAGCACACGGCAGGGCTGAGCACGCTCCAGCACCACCGCACCCATGCGTGCGGACGGAACCCGAGCATCGCCGTCAGGTCCTGCATGAACCGATTGGCTCCTGCACTCAACGGCAACAGCGACAACAACGGCATCATGCCTGCAGCGATGTTCCGACATACGATGTCTCGGCAGCAGAGTCCAGCGTTTGCTTGTCTTGAATCAATGCCGCTGAACTTATGTGCCTCCAAGAAAGGCCGTGCGGTCGATGGGTTGCGTAAGAAACGCTCTTTCATTATTTACGTGGAGAGTCGGATATGAGATGGAGGCTGATAATCCGCTCATCCGTTTTGTTATTGATGTTCTCCACAACGACGGTGATGATAATTGAGAGCTGTGCGTGGACAGGTGAGTGAGGAGTGGACGATGGAGTGGGTTGCCCGAGCGAGCCTGTTCTACCGTAAACCCAAGCCACAGCGATGCACTCCCAGCCCACGAGCCACAACATGGAGATGCCGCTGGACGCGTAGTTGTCAAACAGCTGGAACACGTACACGCCGCCCTGCAACACAAGCAGCAATCGCCGTCAGAGTCACGTGGAGGGCTGAGTTCGTTAACTTCAGAAAGGAGATGAAACTGAATCCATCGGTCTATAGGCATTTTTTGATTTAAAGCGTTCATGACTGCAGGGATTCATATTCTTGGTTCTTTCGGTAAAGTCACGTATAGGCATTTTTCTAGATCAGGGGTGGCCAACCTGGAACAGACACAGAGCTAAAACGTACCCATGAGTTCTGCAAAGAGCCAGGTGTTTAAACAAGTGTGTGTGTATATTAACAGTTTTCGGCACACCATAGGAGACATTCATTATTCTTTGCCACTGTGATAGCGCGTTCTACGTCATGCCCCTCAATAGAGCTGCACGTGGTGGATTAAAGAGCCACACGTGTTGGATTAAAGAGTCACACATGTTGGATTAAAGAGTCACACGTGGTGGATTAAAGAGTCACACGTGGTGGATTAAAGAGTCACACGTGGTGGGTTAAAGAGCCACACGTGGTGGGTTAAAGAGCCACACGTGGTGGATTAAAGAGTCACGCGTGGTGGATTAAAGAGTCACACGTGGTGGATTAAAGAGTCACACGTGGTGGATTAAAGAGTCACACGTGGTGGATTAAAGAGCCACACGTGGTGGATTAAAGAGTCACACGTGGTGGATTAAAGAGTCACACGTGGTGGATTAAAGAGGCGCACGTGGTGGATTAAAGAGTCACACGTGGTGGGTTAAAGAACCACACGTGGTGGATTAAAGAGTCACACGTGGTGGATTAAAGAGGCGCACGTGGTGGATTAAAGAGTCACACGTGGTGGATTAAAGAGTCACACGTGGTGGATTAAAGAGCCACACGTGGTGGATTAAAGAGCCACATGTGGTGGATTAAAGAGTCACACGTGGTGGATTAAAGAGCCACACGTGGTGGATTAAAGAGCCACACGTGGTGGATTAAAGAGCCACACGTGGTGGATTAAAGAGCCACACGTGGTGGATTAAAGAGCCACACGTGTTGGATTAAAGAAGTGTACGTGTTGGATTAAAGAGCTGCATGCGGCTCGGAAGACGCCAGTTGGCCACCGCTGTTCTAGATTAACGTTACCTGAGAGAATTTACTTATCAGGCGAGGCGAGTACATTCATCGTTTTAATTTGATCAGGTCTCATCCAGCAAGGTGCAGTATAATTGTACGATGAGGTTGCAAATAAAGTACAGTATTGCACAATTGTCTATCTTAGTGTTGCTTGAAGTGAAGTGTGGAGTTCCACAGGGGTTTAATCCTCCGTCCAATTATCTTCAGTGTCTGCATTCTCTCTGATTATTTTTAGCACATATAATCTTGGACTGTCACTCTCGTGCCGCTGATACTCCAAAAAAACCTCAACACATTCGTTCATACGCGTTTTATTACTGAAGGGTTTGTCCACTACTCAATAGCTACTAATAAGTAATTATAATCTATGTGCCAAGATAAAAACGTCGTCATTAAACATTTTAATAATGTAATTCTTATCAGACCCCATGGTGCAAAATGCAAGATCCAATTCTTGTTATCCACTCTATCTCTCAGGCTTCTCTATCCACTTCCATTGGTTTCAAACAGAGGTCACAACCGGGTACCCGATACCTGTACCCGTACCCGGGTAGGCCGTGAGTCACTGGTGAGTAACCGTTTGTCACTCATTTCGGGTAGGGTACGGTTAGGGAACGGGTACCCGTACCCGGCCGGGTACGGATACGGGTACCCATTTGCGACCCTGGTGCGGCCGGGTACGAGTACGGGTAAGGAATCAAAACCCGTTTGCGACCTCTGGTTTCAAACGAGACACAATATTGTATAGAAAGCACACAGCCTGTGTTTACATGCAAGCAAAACAACCCGTCAACATTTCCTAAATAAATGCATTATGGTCCTCAGGAAATGCTGATGGTTATATTTTGCTCTTGCACATTTTTGGTTTTACAGCCCACGCTACGATTCTGTTACGGTGGGTTCTTCCGATCATTAACAGATTTGATGAGAAGGGGCCGTTGGCAGAAATGCCACCCATTTTATATTTTTATCCTTGTAAGGCCACACTGTTAGTGATCCATGTGTCGAGTTTTTTTTATGCGCTTGTGCTTCTGTACCACTGCCAGCGCAGCAGCAGCAGATAATTCGTTCAATAATGAACATCATCATTAATAATAACAAAATGATCATATCTTAGCCACAGACTGGGTGAAAAACACCAAGTGATGATGTCACGTTGGCAATGTTAAAAAGGTTCCCTGATGTTTCCCTGGCAGAGCATTTAGCTGGTTTAGTGGAAGTAATGGCATCATTCTTAGCAACAGTTTTTACGAAACAGAGAGTTATGATCTTGCTATGACTACACTATTTGCATTGACTTACAATGTTTTCTCTTATGGATTTTTTGCCCGCCAGACTTACAACTAATCTTAATCGAATGTTCTATACCCACATTATCTCTGTTCTAAGGTATAACTGCTCTGTTATCAGGTGCAACCACGCTTTTTATAACATGTGGGTATCCAAGCACAGATCTGGGGCCAGAGTACAGAAAGTTCACTTAAAGAGTTGTCATAAAATGTTGAGATGTTGGTTCATAATTTATTTAGTTATTGGTTCGATTACTTTAATGCTTTGTTTATTGGCCTTTCCGATTTGACAGATGAGGCAGCTCCAACTGGTTAAGAAAGCTGCAGGTGCCCAGTCAACAGCGTGCAACATTGACCCAATGTTAGCATATAGTAGGAATTGTTGGGCCAACGTTGGCTCAACATCACTGGCGGAGCCAGTGGGGGGGGCGGTGGGGTGGCACGTGCCCCCCCAATGATCCGATTTAAATCCCTAATTTCGATCGGATCATTGGGGTTTATTAGTAATAAATCGCCATTTTGCGACCCCCACTGCCACTGTGTCGCATATTGTTGCGTGCCAGGGACTATATGAGATGATAGGACAATAGTCTGAGTCCAGACTATATAATAAGTAACAGTAAAGCAGTTATAAGTGACTCACAGAACTGTGCACAGTTACGTATACAGTACACGACTTCCCTGAAGGCGACTTCCCTTCAGCGAGCGTGATGCCGATCACACACGGTTCGAATTCGAGCTTCGATCGATGGCTGTGTCATCGTGGCACACGCGTCAAATAAAAAGCAAGGGACAAGTCCTTGCTTACTCACAACTCCTATCATTTTTTATTGCTAGAGGGGTTGCCCCCTCTACCTGAAAATCCTGGCTCCGCCATTGCTCAACATTCCATGTAAACTAAAATAAACTTTTAAATTATCTTTTATTTTACCAGGTAAGACCCCACTGAGCTGTATAGCTCTTTTTCAGAAGCGACCTGGTCACACTGGTCACAAATGATAACTCAACGAAGTGGCTTATAATCACAAGGAAATCTATATCAGCCAAATACTCTAAATGCATATTGATTCTAAATGTGGAGGGAAAAACCAGAGGACCCGGAGAAAAATCCATGCGACCACCGGGAGAGAGAACATGCAAACTCCAAATATACAGATCAAACCCACGACCTTCTGTATACCAGACAAGGTAGTTAACATCTCGCCACCGCGGCGCACATGTTTACTGGGTAAAGTGCTTACTCACATACACACACATCATGGACAACACAGTATTCCAGTTTTTACATCAATACAGTGGCTTCCTGGCCATTCAGAGTCTTGAGCCCTCACTCACAGGATCGCTTGTGACACCATTTGCTCTTAAGTTGCACGTTGAGATCAGTGAATATTGAACTTTGGGTGGTTCCTAAAAGTCTTTAACATCACGAGACACAAGGGCGTTTGGTTGCTATGCTCCTTAGTAATCATCAAACAATGGGCCAACAGTATGTGGTCAGAAACCTTGGACCAACGTTGCCCCAACGTTCTATATTTACTAGGTCTCTGCCTCTGTTACTCTATCCCAAGTGTAATCGGGGGATGCTAGAACGATCAAATATTTGGTGTAGAATGTTAAAATAAATTTGATTGCGTTGTTTATTTTATTAGCTTTATTTATTGATCAATTACTCTGAATCTTTATTTATTTATTGCAAATAACCTTTGGGTGGCAATGCTTGTTTCTACAGGCCAAATAAAATGTTGCCACCAACACATTTCTGGAAAAGAAATTACTTCCTCAAATTTTTTTTTATCTTCAATTAAGAGTCAATGAGTGTTATTTGCTGGCCCAACTCCAGGCCATAAAAAATGGCGGCCAATATACCTGCGTCACCATGGTGATGGAGAGAAGGAAGCTGACAAGGCAACACAGGCCCGTGAAGACCTCCCTTCGCATCTTGCCGCTCAGCTGGGATGGGAAGATGTCCATGACCCCTGTCACGAACCCCTCCATCCCAGCAAACTGAAGCATAGTGAGATGAGAGACAGAATAAATGTCAGTGAACATGGAACGATGCAGTTCAGAATTTAGCAATTATGTAACGGTAAAAGACTTTGAGTGTCACTCTGGAATGGAAGAGAATACAATCCAGCAGAACATCTCGCTTCTAAAAGTAAACATAGGGAACATACCACCACTGTCATGATGATACTGCACTGGATCCCAATACATTTAACATCTCACCACCCAACTTCAAACAGCAGCTCAAGACTCTCACCTGGTTCAGGCTCTCACCTATTTAGGGTCTTACCTATCCAGACAATCACCTGGTCAGCCTCTCACCTGTTCAGGGTCTCAACTGTCCAGACAATAACCTGGTCAGCCTCTCACCTGTTCAGGGTCTCAACTGTCCAGACAATCACTTGGTCAGGCTCTCACATGTTCAGGGCCTCACCTGATCAGGCCCACACCTGTTCATGCTGGCATACAAGGGACTTTGAGCTCTGGCTCCACGCCTTCCAAGCTCTCGATCGAACAATTGCGTCCAATTCCCGACATATATGCCCACGTTATAAATTGTGTTGTTTATTATTATTATTATTACAGCCAGTGGTAACGCGTCGTTTGTGCAAGGGACACCTTGGGCATAGAAACTCACTTCACTGTCCACGCCGAGCAGGATGAGCATGATGAAGAGCAAAGCGGCCCAGACAGCGGGCACGGGCAGGAGCGAAATGGCGCGCGGGTAAACCACAAACACCAGCCCGGGTCCTGCGCAGACAGCCCCCCATGGCCCACGTGACACAATTACACACGTGGCTGTGAAGGAGATCTCCGTGTAATCGCTTGATAGATAAGGCTTGAATGAATTGCCCTGACCCTGGTTCTTTCACAATATTTTCGTGTGGGCCACATAATATAATTTGCATGTGATGGCAGGTCCCGTGACGTCATAGGGTTACGTGTAAAAAGAGACATTTTAATGACATATAGCCCGTACTTGTGACAACCAATCTGTACCTCTTACCTCCAGGTCTGTCATATCTTGTTTATATCATGTTCATCTCACTATTCATGTCTTGTCTACAGCTCTATTATCAATGTTACATATATTTCATCCCACTAATCTGTATTTCTTGTCTACAGTCATCTCATCTCTGTCTCCAATTTCTCTTCCCTCTCAGTAATCTGCATTATTGTCTCTGCACGACAAATCACTCGGTGGGTCACTCCAAGGCCACATAGGGGCCCACGGGCTGCCAGTTAAAGGTATCCCGCTAACCAGGCAATAACTCAAAAGAATGGACTCGGATGATGATCTGCATTAAGGTGGCCCATTTGTAAGGTAGTGTCGAGGAAATTGGATCTGTCTTCAGGGCCACTGGGGGATGACCAGGCCGCACCTGCTTCAGCAACGCTGGAAATGTCAACGCCTTGCTCCTGCGCCATGAAGCCCAGGAAGGAGAACACGACGAAGCCGGAGAAGAGGCTCGTGGCGCTGTTGATGAGCGTCAGCACGATGCTGTCCCTGAAGCCACCGCCGGGAAAACACGCGCACGCACACGTTGGTCGCCGTCATATGCTGTCGAGACCTTGTAAATGCAGCGCCGCAGGCCCCGGATGAGTCAGGCGATTCGGGCTCCGACACTGACCTTCAGGCCCAAACCAATCCCCCCATTCGTGCAGTGGATCCATCGAACGACACTTTTTTTGTGCCCCGTGGATGTCTCTTCATCATCATCGTCATCACGGTCCGTGGGCAGATGGCCCGTAGGTGCCCACTGCACATTTCGTCATTTGTTTCCACTGTCTTGTGCCGATATGCTCAAGTAGTGCACATTTTTCTGGCACCATTCTCTTATGCCGTCGTCAAACCATTCTCTGTTAGGTGTCTATTGGTGGAATCGTAATGACTGTGTTCGCACGCTAAGCCTGCAGCACTGGGTTATGGTCCTGTGGACCCTCAATTCCTCTGTCGGGGCACTATTGCCTGATAGTAGGAGACCTGTCTCAACCTTACCGGTAGCAGTTGTTGTGAAATTTGTTGTAGCTACCGAGAGCGGGCAGCACCCCAAGACCCACGCCATAGCAGTAGAACACCTGCGTGCTGGCCTGCACCCACACCTGTAGCACAGCGGCACACACGTTCACAGTGTGTGAAAAGGTCTAATTCAGTCATTTAGTCTAAAAGTGTCACACCTGTTTCATCCCAGTGTGCCCTTGTCATTTAGAAATGCATCAGACTCTAAAGACATGGACCGAGATACAATACTTAACCGTGTGACGGTGTATCAATGGGAACACCACAATCGTGAGTTGTTAACTACCTCTCCTAGTATACAGGAGGTCGTGGGTTCAATCCGAATCCAGACGCCTGTATATTTGGAGTTTGCGTGTCTCTCTCCCTGTGGTCGTGTGGAATTGTCTCCAGGTCCTCACGTTTTTCCCTCCACATTTAGAAACAACATGCGTTTAGAGTATCTGGCTGCTATATATTCCCATCTTTTCTTTTTCAGTTGTCCCTTCCATTTAAAAGCCAGTGTCAGGTTGTCACTAGGTTGTCACCTTCCCACAAAGAGCTCGTCGAGAGGAATAGATTGCCATATTGTTCACCTTCAACAGACATAAAATGACGTCGCAACGCAGTTTATGCTTGAGCCGGGGGCTTATGGGACCCCGGGGTCCCGCCATAAGGTTCAAATGAACCACAATACCTTGCTGATCTCGTCAGGAAGCATAAACCATCACGTGAACTCTGGTCATCCTCGCAGCAGCTTTTGGCCGGCCATCGAATGAAGATGGTCACCACATCGCACGCATTCAGATTCCCCTCTCACAGCTGTCTGGAACGCTCTTCCTTCCAATATTAGGAAGCCACTAGAGCTATGCACTTTTACATCTAGATTAAAAAGTCATTGCTGTTGAACTGCTTTTTGTGTTTAGTTTGTTGTCCTTCCCCCGCACCTCCGATTAGCACGGTTCACTACGTACGGTGCGAAAGAAGTTTAATATACACACACATACATACCAGCCGCTTACCTGCGGCGTGGAGAGCTTAGTCCAGTCTGGTTTGAGGTAGAAAGTTAAACCGTCCAGGGCGCCCGGCAGCGTGACTCCGCGTACTAGCAGCACCAGCAGCAGCACGTACGGCAGAGTGCCGGTCACGTAGACGACCTGAGGTCATGTGCACACAAAGACAAACGTCCTCCGTGTAGTCTTAACAGACCATCGGGGCAAGTGCTGTTGGCGAGCATCAGCGCCTAGGAAGGCCAGCACGGCACAGGTGGGTGAATGGCCAGCAGCATGCCAGAAAAAACGGAGGACCCCGAGAAAAATTCACGCTGCTATCGTCAGGGTTGGGATGGAACTCACGACCTCCTGCATACCAGGTGAGGGAGATAATATCTAACTTCTGTAGAAACTAAGAAACTCACTCCTCCATAATTGTTTTGTTTCCCTCGAAGGTATAAAAAGTTATCTCCTCTACTCACCTCACCGACTCCCACCAAATCCCAGTTTATCTCGGCCAATTCTGCTTCCAGTTCAGAATCAGAATCAGGTTTGACTCGCGAGGTTTGATTCACCCGACAGAGTCTCCGTGTTCTACGAAAGCGATGGTCAAATCCGAGTAGCGGTGGTGGCTCTGCACGCGGCCCGTAATCCAGCACTGTGGACGCAGCGAGCGTTTGTGGATCACCGCACAAATGTTGCGAAACTTCCCTCCCGTGGTCCTCGAGGATGAGCCATGCCCTGGATCGCCAGGAGAAGGCGGTACAGCTAAAATGTTGGCTCTGTGTGGGATAGAGTGTTTCCCTCCTCGCACGCGTGGGGGAAAACACTCATTAATTTGACAATAAGACCTGAACACAGTGTGTTCTCATATAACGCGGTAGTTGCGTTCCTGAAGAACACCGCGTATTGGAAAAACCGCGTTGTAATAAATAATATATAATACAAGGTCAAGCTGGGTAGTATCTAGAAACATCCAGCAGCATCCCACCTTATATGACACTATGCCGAGGCAGCTGTACAACTGCTTATTCCCACTCGCATGACGTAGTTCCATTCACTCGATTGCGTTATGTAAAATATGCATCCGCGTTATAAAAAATGTGTTCCCTAATACATTATGAAAACATGCGAACCGCTACAGGAGAACAGACTGTATAGAGAGGACTGCGGAGTTTGCACAATTGTTGGCTCATCGCGTGGCTGCCTTCTCTCTCCCCTGTGGTTCCTCGTCACGCTACCGAATCGTGATCTCTGTACGAGAGCGAGCGAATACATGTTCGGCAGCGGTAGCAGTGTTACAAGTTAAAATGATTAATTACAGTAAAACCTTGGATTGCGAGTAACTTGGTCTGCGAGTATTTTGCAAGACGAGCAAAATATTTAAATAAATATTAATTTGATAAACGAGCGATGTCTTGCAATACGAGTACTGCCGTACGTACAGTATACGCTTTGTCTGCCGAGCGTCACGTGATCACAACTGAGCCAATGGTTCTTCTCTCTCTCGCTGCGGGATTGTGGGTAATCGTCTCCCATGCTCAGTCTCAGTCGGCGTGCCTCACTCGTATAGTCAACATCCGTGCGAGCGTATACAGTATACTGTTTACTATAGCGTTGTGACCACGAGTATGTGCGTAAAGCATTTGTTTTATTTTGTGTCCAAGTGTAGTGACTGTTCTTTAGTAACTGTACTGCAAGTGAAAGTCGTCCTACACAATAATCCTCCTCTCCTTTCTCTCGTCTCCCTCACACCAGCCACGATTACATTTAATTAATAAATTTGATTACTTTATATTAAATTTAAATAATAAAAATATAAAAAATGATTTTGTATTAATAATTTTTATACGAGTACAGTATTTTTGTGTTGTGGAACGAATCATCTGAGTTTCCATGATTTCTTATGGGGAAATTCGTTTATATATACGAGTACTTTGGATTACGAACACGTTTCCGTAACGAATTATGCTCGCAATCCAAGGTTTTACTGTATTATTAAATCCAGAAGCCATTTTGTTTGTATCCATTGATTGTTTCCACTTCCTGCTCCTTCGCCAAAGCCAAACTGATGCCGTGGTTGGTCAGTTCAGAGCCACTGGGAACTGGTTTATGTGCAACAGTCATCGGGGTTATTTTACCGTACAGCATTCCCTCGTTAGTCACGAAATTGCTATCTGTGATTTTGGCTGTCTGCGAATCGCATCTGGAACACTACATGACTACTGCCATGAGAGAGAGAGAGCGATAAAGTGACGAGAGATAAAGTGACGAGAGATAAAGTGACGAGAGATAAAGTGAAGAGAGATAAAGTGAAGAGAGATAAAGCGACGAGAGATAAAGTGATGAGAGATAAAGTGACGAGAGATAAAGTGACGAGAGATAAAGTGATGAGAGATAAAGTGACGAGAGATAAAGTGACGAGAGATAAAGTGATGAGAGATAAAGTGACGAGAGATAAAGTGACGAGAGATAAAGTGACGAGAGATAAAGTGACGAGAGATAAAGTGATGCGAGAAGGTGAAGAGATAAAGTAATGAGATAAAGTGATCATGCGCAGCATCATGATAATTTAAGGTAAGTGAATTTATAAATTACTATTTCATACTGTAATATTTAATTATTAATGTGTATTGTAAAAAAAATGTCTTATGATAATTTTCATGTATTTAACGTCTTATTTGCGTATTTATTTGATGCAATTTATTCAAATCATATAATTACGTATCTGCCAAAATTTGCTATTCACGAGCTTGGTCTTGAAGCTCGTCCCTTCCCTTGAACGTCTCCTCCCCTCGTGCTCTCCCCTTTAATATCTCTCGAGCCCCCTTTCTCGAATGTTCCCTCACTATACTCTTTGGTTTTTTCGGTAAAGTCACGTAGGTGAAAGCAAAATAAAAAAAAATAAAACTGAATTAAATCACGACGTTTTGGAAGCAATACAAGCATTCGTCGTCAGGTGTGACCGCTCCAGCAACATTACTGTAGTGTATGAAGAGACACGTGTTTATATAGGGTACTAAGGGGGGGAGGAGCCAAGGGGTCGGGCGGAGGGGCATGCGGCAGGCCGTGTGGCGTCGCGGGCGGTTGGGCAGGGGATTAGCATGAGTTAAGCCGATAGATAACCATCTTTGTGATGCCAGGGTAGGGGAGGGTGAGTGTGGGTACTGTGACTGTACGACGAAAGTGGTGGGGGGGAAACGGGAGGCGGGGGAGAGTGGGATGGGGGGGAACCATTTTTTGTGTGCTAATGAAACACTGTTGTACATCAAAATGTCTTAGTGATGGTGGTATATGGATATAAGGCAGCTAAAGTTTGACTTGGTTGATGACATCCTTCCAATGATTGCTTAATTTGAAACCATCCTCTCGGTTGAAGTTGTGTCTGTTTGTATATCTGGATGGCTTCATGGACACATCTTTGGTAGTATCGAGACGGCTTGCAGAGTACTTTGGTATCGGAGAAAACAATATCATGAAAACCCGCTGTGTTGAAACAATGATCAGCTACGGCAGAAGAATTCGTCCTACCGTGTTTTAAATCTGACTTATGCACACATGCTTCCTTGTAAAAAGATTCCAGTTTTGTTGCCAGAAAAAAGGGGAAAACCCCTATTATTATTTTAAATAAACTTGCTGAACGGGCAAAAAAAAGAATGTATTAGGCAATGCTCATTTCCGCCACCCCCTTTGCACTCAGACTCAGTTGGTCTCGACCCAGATCTCTAGGTGACAGGCGGTGGGGGGGGGGCACATTTATGAATGGCCCCATTCGTTTCTTTACATTTCCAGCTCCCGAGTACGAACACGTACCTTGCCGGAGAACTTGATTCCTTTCCACACGCAGAAATAGACGACGATCCAGATGGCCAGCAGGCACAGCAACATCTCCCAGTTCACCGAGCCCAGGTCGTGCAAGCCCGTCGACATACGCAGCACGTTGCGCCTGCACATGTTCACAGATGGCACGTGTTCACACAGGCACGTGTTCACAGATGGCACGTGTTCACACTGGCACGTGTTCACACCGGCACGTGTTCACACATGACACGTGTTCACAGAGGCACGTGTTCACACATGGCACGTGTTCACACATGACACGTGTTCACAGAGGCACGTGTTCACACATGGCACGTTTTCACACATGGCACGTGTTCACACAGGCACGTGTTCACACCGGCACGTGTTCACAGATGGCAGGTGTTCACACCGGCACGTGTTCACCATTCGACAAAATGGTTGGTCCGACGCCTTCCTGACCCGGTGGCGTCGCATGGTTGGGAACAGGCTCGGGTCCAAGGAATTAAATTGTTCTATATTTGAAGCTTTCGTGACTGCAAGGATTCATACTCTTAGGTTTTTTCGGTAAAGTCACGTAGGTAAAAAATAATAAAATAAAATTATAATAAATGAAAATAAACCACGTAGGTGAAACATAATAATAAAATAATAAATGAAAATAATGTTATTAAATAAAAAATACATGGAAATACATCAATAATACATTTAATTATTTTCATTCTTTTTTACCTACGTGACTTTACCGAAAAAACAGAAGAGTATGACTTAAATGGTGCTCCGAGTAGAATATGTAATATTTTTAAAACTTTTTTTTAAACACGCTTTAATGAAATGTAACGTACTAGTAATGGAAGAACTCCACGACTCCAGGAAGTGGCCCCGAAGCTTGCCATAACGTAAGGGACCGTGGTCAATTACAGCCAACGTGAGTTTACTGTAGACAGTTAGACCCAAGCCGAAACATAACATATAAAAAATATTGTTTAAAAATATTTTTTATGATAGAATATGGTATTGTCATCAGTATGACATAAGTATACCAAGTTTGCAGTCGATACCACATTGGGAAGTGGCTTAAAATTGAGTTAAAAGATTTGAGTATACAACGACAACAGAGTGAGTTAATAGAAAGCGTATAATAATACACCACGTACATGGGGGTCCATTCCTAAACCTTAAAACAGTCAAATAACCTGAGCCCAGAACGGCAATAACCTGGCCAACCCCACCCCCCTCTCTCCCGAATAAATCCATTCCTCCCTCCATCCAACTGCTCTGATGAGTCCTGTAATAAAACTTGGGTATGTATGTACGTTGAACTTCTTTCGCACCGTACGTAGCCAACCGTGCTAATCAGAGAAGCGGTGGGTAGACAACAAAAAGCAGTTCTAAAAGATATAAGATTCAATCCTGGCTATTCAAAAGCACGTAGCTCCAGTGGCTTTCTAATATCGAACGAGCGTTCCAGACGGCCGCAGCAGCGCGTTTGAAAGCGCCGCGCGATGCGACGCTCCACTTACTCCCAGAACTCTGTCGTGGGTGAGCTCCTCTCGGGACAGACCGACTCTGCTGCCTTGCTCCCATTGCCGGCTTCCTGGCTCCGGGCGAGAGAGACGTTGCTCGCCGTGGCGTTGATCGGACACGACGAGTAGGTCTCGGAACAGGCGGCCGTCACCCACCAGCCCCGGCAGTGGGTCCAGGGCAGCTGAGCCGTGGTCAGGCTGTGCAGGAGGTAGTAGAGGGACCAGGCCAGGATCACGGCGTAGTAACTGCAGCTGAGGAAGATGATCACCATCGATGCCACGCCGATGCCTGAGTGGTTCAAACGTTAAGGCAAACAGCTCAGATCAGAATCAGATCAGAATATTTATTAATACTGGAGGAATCCGATGTGCTATTAAGCTCTTTTTCACAGATGTCCAGTTGGCGCGGGTAAGAACGTTACAACAACAAACAATACTAAAGCATGATAATAGTGCAAAGTACAAGAAAGGTCAACAAATCACACAAATACAAATCAAACTAAACCATCCCCATCCTACTAGGCAAAGCCCACTGAGGTGTTAACTTATTTTTCAGAAGCGACTTGCCCACAAATGATAGCTCAACAAAGTGGCCCATCATTTGGACATCTATAGCACCAAAATAATCTAAATAATCTTAATGCACGTTTCTAAAAGTGCAAGGGCAGTCACAGAGGGTTGGAGATTTGGTTTGCCCACCTGTACCTAACGACTGTAGATATTCACACAATCTCAACACACGCATTAATAACTCTGCCCTAAAGAGGAAAAAAAAGATCTATAATCGGTGACGTTTTGGGCTATAGCCCGTCTTCCTCACAGAGCGATAGGCCAGATAGATTTGAGTGAATAGGTGATGGAGACTGCAATATTACACCATGGGGCCCTGGTAACACGTTCCTTCGGAGTGGGCAGTTAGGAACTTGGTTGGACAGCGCATTTGTGCACGACAGACAGACAAATAATCCCTGGTGGAGAGTGTGGAACCTGTTGTTCCTACCTGTATAAGTGTAGTGTATCGTGTCGTGTATAGCGTAATGTGTAGGTTAAACGTTGAGTTTTATAAGGGCACCACGGGGTGACCAGCCCCTCCCCACCTAGTCCCACCCCTCGCACCCCCCACCCAGCCCCACCCTCCCCACCCAGCCCCTTCCCACCCAACCCAACCCCTCCCCACCCAGCCCCTCCCCACCCAGCCCCTCCCTCCCCACCCAGCCCCACCCCTCCCACCCCTCCCCATATGCACGACAGACAGACAAATAATCCCTGGTGGACAGTGTGGAACCTATTGTTCCTACCTGTGTAATGCGGGCGTAAACGGCCTAGCGGATATGACGTCACGGGGGGAGGGGTTAGGTCACGTGGGGGAGAGGGGTAAGCTCTTAAGGGAGAGAACCGGAAGAG
This sequence comes from Lampetra planeri, assembly GCF_965212315.1. NCBI lineage: Eukaryota > Metazoa > Chordata > Hyperoartia > Petromyzontiformes > Petromyzontidae > Lampetra > Lampetra planeri. The sequence goes on along the minus strand of NC_136146.1, from coordinate 7,736,020 downwards.
AGACAGGAGAGTGTGGGAATAAAGACAGGGTGAGGCCACGCAGGGCAGAGGGAGGAGAGTGGCGAGATCGCCACGCGGTGAGACTCGGCACCGTCGGCCAGCGGTGACCGGGCACAGGAGGAACAGAGAGCAGCGGTGGAGCTGCGGTGTGAGCAGCTGAAGGACTGCACAAGGAAGCCTGCAGCGGAGCTGCAGCGGAGTGGGGAAAGGCTACGGGAGCGACGGCAGCTGTCGAGCTGCCAAGCGGAGAGGCTCTGAGCGAGGGCCGTGTGGGACAAGTGTAAAGAACCCAATAAAGGACAACGGAGACAGACACAGTGAAAGAGTCCTTTATTACACCTGTATTAATTTCATTTGAAATGTCTCTCAAATAAAAGTTTTTAAACTGGCATGTGGGCCATTAGAATGTCTAGAAACAGACACATTATTTAAAAGTACACAAAATATGAATGAACTAACTTGTATTAAAATTATCAACATATTCTGACATTACATCATGGGGACCCGTGTTGTGGTTTGGAATCGTCTTGGAGAAATAATTAATTGTCTACTTGGTGACTCATTCCTGGGCCAAGCATCTTACTTAGTATTATAATTGTTTCAAAATAAGCTTTCAAAGCTTCCACTGCACGAACACATTCCGACATTAGTATGGTTGGTTACGTACGGTGTGAAAGAAATTCAACATACATATATAATTAAAAAAAAGTAATAAGTAATATTTAAAAAAACTTTTTTAAACACGCTTATATGAAATGTACTCGTAATGGAAGAACTCCACGACTCCAGGAGGTGTCCCCGAAGCTTGTCATAACGTAGGGGACCGTGGCCAATTACAGCCAACGTCAGTTGACCGTGGACAATTAGACCCAAGCCGAAACATAACATATAAAAAAGAATGTTTAAAAATATATTTTTTTTTACAAAAGAATATAGTATTGTCATCAGTATGACATAAGTATACCAAGGTTGCAGTCTATACCACATTGGGGAGTGGGTTAAAATTAAGTTACAAGATTTGAGGATACAACAACGACAACAACAGCAACAGACAGAGTGAGTTAAATGAAAGCGTGTAAAAAAGAGAGACCTCAAAGCCGCTAATCTCAAGACTGTCACAAACACCACTGGCTTGCCGCCTAATAACCACAACTAAATATTGTAATCACCATCCGTGAAGACCTGCAGTTGTCAGAGGCAGAACATTCAGTAGTATCCAGTGGTCTAGGCCCTAGGGTATTACGTTGACTCGAGCATCCGAATCATTCCCTCGTTTTAATTATGAATATTCACATTGGACTCCACTGGAGGGACAGTTCACATTTAATGATTCGTTTATTTATCTTTGCCATCAGCAAATCAATCACTGTCCGGCAAATCGCAATCATTGCATCGCCGATAACAGACATAGGCCAACATTCACCAGGATTCCATCGTTATAAAAACCAGCCAGTAAACAAGGTTGCAGTGGCTGTCTGGCACAGATCCGTGTAGGCAGAAAAGACTCAGACAAACCGATGGTGACCTCGTTTTACCGTGAAGTTGGTCATGACTTCATAGCAAGCCACCAACGAGTAGTCAAACACACCGTACAATCAACAAACCTCATAATTCAAACCCATTGGACGGCAACCATCTATTTATTACAAAAGTTAACGCAAAGCCAACAATCCAGGTCATCCTCTAATGTGAGCGTGTAATCTCGCCGAACTAATCTCTATCTATTTGCTTAGGGGCCGTCCATAAATGACGTCACGCACCTAGGGGGGGGGGGTCAGACATTTGTGACGATGTGTGACGAGGGAGGGGGGGTGAGAAATGTGACGTCACATCAAAATGTGCAACTTTAAATAAATATAGATAACACGCTCTACTTAATTAAATAGACTTTTTAATACATCTTTTCTCCTACAACATCAGACTGCAGCGGCACATTAAAGCGATTTGAAGCATGTTTTTTGGGGGGGGGGGGGGCAGAGCTTTGTGACGTCATATTTGAGGGGCGGTCTGACTTTTTGTGACGCCGTGTGACGAAGGGGGGGGGGGTTAAAAATCGTTCAAAATCGCGTGACGTCATTTATGGACGGCCCCTTATCATCGTGCATGACTACATTTTTGTTTGTGCATTTCCAGCCTACAGTCAAAGACACCAAACCGTGCACTCCAGCTCTTTGAACACCTTGGATTTAGTGGTTCACAGCGTTTCCTTTCTTTTTTGACAGTGGACATCAGTTGTCTCCACGAATCGAGGCCGCAGGCGATACCCGTCTGGCGGGGGCCGTATGATGGACCCCCCCCCCCGACCACGCTGCCATTGAAAACGCCGTACCAGTGAAAAGTGGCGCGATCTTCCACGCTCCAATGCCACCCTGTTGAGTGAGCTGCCCCATCGCCACCTCCAAGAAGAAGAGGGGGATTCCGGTGCAGATCATGGTCAGGCCATACGGGACGAGGAAGGCTCCTGGCAGAGACGCGCAAAGACAGGAAGCACGGGGAGACGCGTGGATTTTGTTTATTTTTATTGCACGCTTTTATTTAACTCTGTCTGTCTGTTGTCGCTGTTGTATCCTCAAATCTTGTTACTCAATTTTAACCCACTTCCCAATGTGGTATCGACTGCAAACTTGGTAGACGTATGTCATACTGATGACAATACTGTATTCTATCATTAAAACAAAAATATTGAAACAATCTTTTTTATATGTTATGTTTCAGCTTGGCTCTAATTGTCCACGGTCAATTGACGTTGGCTGTAATTGGCCATGGTCCCTTACGTTATGGCAAGCTTCGGGGCCACTATCTGGAGTCGTGGAGTTCTTCCATTACTAGTACATTTCATTAAAGCGTGTTTTAATAAAAGTGTTTTAAAATATTATTTATTTACGGGGAATGACGCCCGCCTCTGTAAGCAATTAGTGCCCAGGTGAGGTCGTTAACATCTCGCCACTTTTACCATCTGCGCACTCGACATCCGTGGAGTCGACTACAGGGAAAATAAATAAAATATTATAAATAATATAAATAAAATAATAATTGTTCTAATTATTATACAAATAAAATAATCAATATAATAGTTATTATTATAGAATAATTTCTATTATTTTAGTATTATTATTTTATTTTTTACCTACGTGACTTTACCGAAAAAACCTAAGAGTATGAATCCTTGCAGTCACGAAAGCTTCACATCTAGAATCGACTACAGAAATCGAATGGAGGACACAGGCGCTCGATCGATTGTAAATTTTCCCCTGAAGACTGTTTGCTGATGATAGACTTGTTAATTTGAATCATCATTTATTCTCCAGCACCTTTCGCTCCAAGGACGCAGGGTGATTGCAACAAAAACCGAACGCGCAAAATAAACTTGTGAGTGAGTAGAGCATCAAAGGCACGACTTTGTGTCACAACTCTGTCGAAACAAAGAATAGCATTGCACAATGAGCATCAAAACACTGGTGATGAACACACTGTGAAAAATGTCGTAGATTCAACAGGAGCCAGTGATTAGCACGGTTGGCTACGTACGGTGCGAAATAAGTTTAACAAAGACAAAGATCCCCCGTGTAGCCTTAACAGACTGTTGGGGTAAGAGGGGGTGGGTGGCCAACACCACGCCCGACCACCTTTGTCTCCCTCACGGCGATGTTTTACACACCACACCATGCAGGGTTCTCATTCGAAGCTGAGTCGACCTAGGGGAGGCCCAGGACCGGTTGCAATATTCGTCACTGGTCTTGTCCGTGAGCGGGAATCGAACTGGGGTGGCCGGGTTCGCAGCGCGCTAACCGTTACTCCACTACAATATGGGACCTTTCTTGGCAGTATGAAAATATAACAATGGGTTTTCCCCTTTCTGGCAATAAAACAGTTGTGTAAAGATGTTAAAACACCAAACAGAATCCTTATTCAAGGAATCCTGTCTGCATTAACCGCACGTACTTGTGGTGAGCATGCAAACAAACAACCTGCTCTGATAATATAAGCATCGTCTTTTAAACTGATTGGTCCACACCATACGTTACTACACTCCCGCTCAAGCTCAACATACACAATACGAGTCAGAATATGTATTCATACAGGAGGAATCCGATGAGCCACACATCTCTTCTTTCACAGACGCCCACATCCACACGTACAACAGGCCACACAAGCTCACCGCCGCCGTTCTTGTAGCACAGGTAGGGGAAGCGCCAGACGTTTCCAAGACCCACACCGAAGGCCACCCCGGACATCAGGAAGTCCATCTTGTGGCGCCAGTTCTCCCTCGTAGGCAGCGCCCGTTCGGATGGCTCCTCCAGACCTCCCTCAGCCAATCTTCCTTCTGCGTTGTAGTCCACCGTAGCTGGTTGCTCCAAGCTCTTGGCGTGTGTCATTACGGCCGCGGTGTTGCACGCGGCCAACATTTATCCTGAGGTTCAACGAAAGAAAAACGAATTACAGACGCCATTAATTCAGCTGCGCCACGTGCTGTGAGTGAAGTGGCCATCACACAGCACACGGCTTCACATTGTGCTGGAGAACCAACCAACATCGCAAATTATCAAACAGCGCACACTTTACACGCAAAATTAATTCCACAGATAACCCTTCATTTGGCTTTCTCGACATTTTCGTTGTCCTGCTTGGGATGTCACTGTCCATTCAATTTCTTGGTTCTTTCGGTAAAGTCACGTAGAATGGAAATAATAAAATAATAAAATAAAACATAATAAAATAATTCTCACGACGTTTCGGCCACAACGCAAGCAGCCGTCCTCGGAGACAGCGTCTGAATGACGCTGTTTCCCCGACATACCTGGTCTTCACCTGAAGACGGCTGCTTGCGTTGTGGCCGAAACGTCGTGAGAATTATTTTATTATGTTTTATTTTATTATTTTATTATTTCCATTCTACGTGACTTTACCGAAAGAACCAAGAAGATGAATCCCTGCAGTCACGAAAGCTTTAAATCGAAAAATGTCCATTCATTGTTAAGATATGTTCACGTTAGACAATACCAAGTTTGCCTGGGATTGTTTTTTTTTAAGTTTGCCATTTTTTGACAAAACTGTCCTTTTAAGGCAGGTGAATATGCACGTGGATCACCGCACGAATGTTGTGAAACTCCCTTCCCGCGCGCGTCGAGGAGGTGCCAAGTGGACTAGTTGCCATCTGTTTCCATCTGTACGGGAATAGAGTGTTGTCCCCTCGCACTGGGCGTGGGTAGGTTCTGCAGATGCTCATGTTTCCTCTCGTATAATAGCAAACACGACTCATCATTAATTGGGCTGAAAACATCTTACAAATACAATACAGGACCCTTCCTGAGGATGAATCTCATGACTGTATGAGAAAGATAACTTAGTGAAGTCCATTTGCACAGATCCAGGCAGAGGCACTGACCATACATCAGATGTTTGGGTACTTAGGTAAAACAAACCCGACACAAAATATCTGTGGGACCTATATTCAAGTATCAAAGTATGCAAAAATGTATTTAAGAAAATTGTTTAACACCAAATAGATACCTTGCTACCTATTTTATTGCCAGAAAGGGTAACACCTATTTTTATTTTACATAATAACACAAGATGTTTAAACAGTTTAAAGTGACCATATTTATCACCATGCCCTTCTCTAACCTACCATGTTTTATGCTCTTTTCTGCCTTTCCTTCTCTGGCTGTCCCCTGCCCTGACTGTCTCTCTCGGCGTGTCTTTTGTTTCTTCCTCTCTCCTCGTCTCCACGCCCCGATCTGTTCGAGCCCAAGTCGTCGAGGTCCACTTCATTCCACCTTGCGATTAGGCACGGCTGGCCACGGCGCACGGGTGCGAAACAAGTTGAGCATACACACGTAAGGTGGACGCGTCTCAAAAAAGCGATTGCTCCAAATTCAAATGATTGGCGAATCGTTTCCAGCCGCTCGGCTCCACCCGAACCCTCTTTCACTGTCAGCCGCTCAGCGAGTGCCCAAATGGGTGCAGGAGGGCAGGATGGCCCCGTAAGTAATTGTCAAAAAAAATCAAGGCTGATATTCCTCCCAAAATTACCGACGTTCCATCAAAAAATGTGGAATAGTCACAAAATCTACACGAATCGAGGCCTGTGTGAGTGTATGTCTGTGTGTGCGTCGAGCTTCTTTCGTACCGCACTTAGTCAACCGTGCTAATCGGAGGTGCGAGGAGAGACAAGAGACTATACACAAAAGCGGTCCTAAATCAATTAATTTTCAATTTAGATTTCAAAGCGCACAGTTCCAGTAGTCTTCTGTTATAAGGAGGAGTGTAGCGTTGATCTCCATTCATCTGCCTGTTTCTTTTCGTGACTTTTCGCGTCCCTGTATCTCGATCGAGATGTCGTGAGCAAGCGCCGAGGTGGCGAGACGTTCACGACCTCGGCTGGTCTGCATGAGTTTGCATATCTCTCTCCCCAATTGTCGCGTGAATTTTTCTCAGAGTCCTATGGGTTTTTTTCCCTCCACATTTAGAATCTTCACGCATTTAAAGTACGCGGCTGCTATACATTTCCACGTGATGATAAACCATTGCGTTGAGCATTCCATTTGTGGCCAGCTCGCTTCTGAAAAAGAGCTTATATAGTTCAGAGGGCCTGACCTGGTAAAATCAATAAAATAATCTGGTCTCTTCGTGGTTCTCTCACCGTATCTCTCTGCGTATTTGCCTGCTGCGTCCGTCTCCCCATATCTCTCTCTTCATATCTCTGTGCATCTTCCTCTATATTTCTCTCTCCGTGTAATCCTTTTTTCCCATGCTGTTATTTTGTAGTGCATCTCTCTGTGTGTATGCATGTCTTGGTGTGCTTGTTCATCCGTGTGTGATTTTTTCCGTGTATTTGTGTCTGAGCATGTGTATATATATGTCATAAAATGTAGTTTTTTTGTGTGATCGTCATATGTTGTCCCTCTATATATGCGTATTTATGTCAGTTTAAACGTGTACTGTGAAAGTAGAGAGATGGTGCAATATTAATTAGACCTAACCCTAATTAAGCTAGTATTTTAAAAAAAGCATTTATAGCTGTTCGACTTTGGTTTAAAATGTGCATGCTCTCATATGCACCCCATCTCTCTCGAAGAGGAGGAAAGTAATGGAAAGTATATAATATAAAGCAATGGCTAAATGCCTGAATAGAAATTGAAACGATCAGCCATTCTAAAGTATAAACAAAAGTGGTCAACGATAATAACTTTCCAATACGGTAAATGTCACACTTCTCGAAACACGAGTGCCCAGTTGACTTACTGCGACTGTGCTGCGCCTCGCAATGAGAGTTCAAGAGGCACCAGGGCACGGAGGACAGCTTCAACTCTGTCGCAAAAACAAAAATACGTAGATTCTAGGAGTCCAACTCGCGCGCGATGAACTGGGTGGCCGAGGTGGGACGGTCGAGAGAAGGAGGGTGAGAGGAGGTGTTGGCTGACCTTGTTTATATATTCTCGCGCAAAACATATTTACATTTGACAATGAACGATGAGCTTCGTGGCCGTGTTCTAAACCCCTAGGGGGGGAGGGGGGTAGTGTGGCGTGTTAGTTCACGTCCTCGCAGAGGCCGGTGCCTGGATTGACCCGTCCACTCTACACACACTGCCACCTTTGTTACTCGGCGTCGTTTATTTGTGGCACAAATTCAAGGCATCCAAAGCGAAATTCCAAGATTACACTTGTTAAGGTGGTCACTAATTCTGTACATAGCGTACTTAAACACATGTGTAGCGGTGTATTCACACCAAGGCCGTAGCCATGGAGTCAACATTGGGGGGGACCAAATCTTCCAGGGGGTCTGGGGGTCCCCCCCCCCAGAAAAAAAAAATCCAAATTTGAACACGAATTTCCTGCCATATCCTGCCTAAAAGATAAAAAAAATCACTAACACATACGATGGACTTTTAGTGTATTGTATTACATTGCTCTGTTTTTTTATTTTTTACCTTTTCTTGTTTCATTGTATGTAATGGCAGAGATTAGAGATTTATAAAGTACAACCATAACCACAATCATATAAACAGAAATCTATTTTATAGAAATATATTAGGGGGGACATTTTGAGCATATTTTAATATTGGGGGGGATGTGTCTCCCCCCCCCCCCCCCCACATGGGGGTGTGAGGGTCACGTGATGTGGACCCAGAGTCCCTCCTGAAGGATCTGGAAAGGGGCGTGGCCAAGGGCGGAGCCGGCCACGCCGGAGCAGTTATAAGCCAAGTCCCGGGAGGGAGTGGGGCTGTTCTGCTGGGTCAACTCTGGTAAGGAAGCTGCCATCTCCGATCCTCGGTCTCCAGTCTCCGCTAGTGGACCAGGCAGCGTGTTGAGCTGTCCTGGTACGGTAATATAGTATCCCCCGTGTGTTAGCTAAGTTAGGAGCAGTGGTTACTACCCTATGTCGTTATCCTGTTAACGTTAAGAGTAGCTGTTGTGTTAGTTAATAAACGTGTTGCCCCCAGTTCTAGTGTCAGCCTCAATCGAACCCACTACATTTGGTGTCAGAAAGTGTGAAATTTAATTGTAGAAAACAACTCACCTGGATGCCGTCGTAAAACGAGGACGGCATGACGATCATTCTCCAGACAGCTCCGGGGATTGCAGCCCTGGTGACAGAGAGCGAGATGGCGCTGCAGGCAGAGCGGCGGGACGGTCATCACGCCGCTGCTTCGCCGCCGTCGGGGAGGGAGCTCCGGAGCCGCGGGGAGAGGATTCCGCCGCCGCCGCTGCTGTTTCCCGGGTGGGAAAGCCCGGGCGAGAAAGCCCGGGCGTTGCCTCCAGTTCTAGTGTGCGCCCCAATCGAACCCACTACACATGTGTAGTGGCATATGACGTCACTACTATGTCGGGACTGTACGAGCGTAGGGACATATGACGTCACTACTGTGGCGGCTCGGTATGGGGGCTGTAGGCGGGTGTCACGGGGGTCGTGTCAGGTCGTGGCACTCAACAGGACACGTGACCGGATAAAGGGGGGTCAGGAGCCCCAGGGGGGCAGCTTGGGGGTCACGTGGTTGGGGGCCCGGACCTTCCCGAAGGATCGAGAAGGGGGGCATGGCCAGGGGCGGAGCCGGCCACGCCTGAGCAGTTATAAGCGGAATGTGAACAGTGAGCGGGGCTGTTCTACTCCGGGATAAATACGCCATAAAAAGTCCTCAAGTCTCCGATCGTCGTTCGTGACCAAGCAAGTTCAAGTTCAAGTTCATTTATTAGGTATAGCCCTGTGAGCCATTCGGCTCTTGAATCGGATGCAACCGCAACAAACAAAAAACAAAAACATGAACAAGAAAACATCTTAAAGTGACTATGTGACTAAGTGCAAACAGAAAATCCAAGAAAAGACAGCAAAATATTGAAGAAAAAAACACCGTACACCAACGCTGTGTACAAAAATACCAGTGGGATGCAAGTCAAACAACAACCACAAGACAACTTAGATTAAGGCCATCAGTCTTACTCCGTACTACAACAAACAAACGTGGCCAAACCAGTAAACTTTTCGAAATCACCCAAATAAAGCAATGAAACAGTGATCATAGGAACTGTGACGGAATTTTCACAATAAACGACAAACAACATGTACCACCAAAACCCTGCAGCCATAGCTGGCTGCATGAGTCACTCCACAACAGCAGGAGCATCAATCGGAGTATTATAATTTTTCAACGCACCTTTAATATCAACACACTAAATAAAAACACAGGTCATACTTTGCAGCGATCATCCGGAGCGAAACATTTTATTTTAGGCCACTGAATAGCACTGGCAGCTAGGGGTGTACAACTCCTCTAGAGCAGTCCTCCTGCCTTGGTCACGCTATGAAATGCTCCCGAGTGTTAGTGAGAGTAGGAACGGTGGTCACCACCGTATGTATAGTGTCCGTGTTAATAAATAGTGTTGCCTCCAAGTTGAGTGTGCGCCTCAATTGAACCCATTACACATGTAAACATTTCTGAGAATTTGCAACAATACCACGAGAAATGTGCCTCCGGGTTCTGGAGACCACCTGGAGAAGATTCCAGGCGCGCGTTGACAACGATGGCGAACAAGTGGAGACTCTTTGACTTTTTTAAGCTATTCACATTACATTTGTTATAATTTACAGTGTATTATCAGTTCTTTTCCATTAAAAACAGTAGTCCCATATGCACTTGTTAAGCTGGTAACTAATGCCAGAAATGCCCAGAGAATATGAATCCCATATAAGTGTTAACATTATTTTTTAAAGCACCCTGTACAGATACCGACCACGCTCATTTGAGTTTCATCCGACGAAGGCAAATTCTACACTCGCGTAGTTGGCCACATTCTCGACGCGTTTAAGAATAAGATTAAAAAAGGGTTCGCACGTTAAACACTGCACGTTTAGTCACGAGCAGTTGGCTAGGGGGTTAGGGGTTGGGTGGGTGGGTGGCAGCATCATAGCTTAACCCTACATAACGATGATCCCCAATATGAATGAAACTCTATCGTGTCGATGCTGTTGATCAAAGCGGTGTCCACAGCTCCCTACAAACACCAGCGAAGAAAAGCATTTTTCAAATTATCTTCAACTATATTTTTTATGGAGGGTCCAGCAACGCTTTCGCAGAAAGGGCTGATGTTGCTACGCTGTGTGTCATTCCACATGAGTAATTTTCACGTATTTTTTTTTGCATTGTGATGTTTTTTGACCAATTCCAGTTACAGTGTATTGTTTGCTTTTGTCATAGCAATGGGAAGAAAGCGGATATCCGGGAGAAAACCCATGCAGGACGGGGAGAGAACGTACAAACTCGACACGTTTAATGCGCCCGAGTCAGGAATCGAACAGAGGCCGTTCTCGCTGCGAGGCGGCTCACTGAGCGAACGACCCTGCCGCTATGGTCACCATCGCCGTCGATCGTCGAGGTGGCCTGGTGGCTCAGCGGGACGCCACGAGGTCAGAGATGCTGAGTTCAACACCGCTGAGACCCTGGGCTCCAATCAGTAGGGTAACTAAAACGTATTTTTTTTTATTTTAGCAGGTAAGGCCCACTGAACTATGTAGATATTTTCAGAAGTGACCTGGCTATCGCAGATGATAACTCAACGAAGTAGCTTTTCATCACGTGGGGATTTATAGCAACAGCCAAATATTCTAAACGCGCGTCGATTCTAAGGGGCCGTCCATAAATGACATCACGCGATTTTGGACGATTTTTGACCCCCCCCCCCCCCTTTGTCACACGGCGTCACAAAAAGTCAGACCCCCCCCTCAAATATGACGTCACAAAGCTCTGCCCAGCCCCCAAAAAATATAAAACATGCTTCAAATCGCTTTAAACTATTGTCATTGTAATACGTATTTAATGTGGCGCTGCACTCTGATGTTGTAGGAGAAAACATTTATTAAAAAGTCTATTTAATTAAGTAGAACGTGTTGTCGATATTTATTTAAAGTTGCGCATTTTGATGTGACGTCACATTTCTCAAACCCCCCCCCCCCCGTCACACATCGTCACAAATGTCTGACCCCCCCCCCCTAGGTGCGTGACGTCATTTATGGACGGCCCCTAAATATTGAAGGGAAAAACCGGAGGATCCGGAGAAAAATCCACGCCACCACGGGGAGAGAGAGAGACACATGGAAACTCTAAATATGCAGTCCGTCAGGGTTGGGATTTAACCCACGACCTCCTGTATACCAGGCGAGGTAGTGAACATCTCACCACCGTGGCGCCCTCTAGCGTGGGGGCAGGTTGTGCCTTGCCCCACCCCTGGTGGCTAAAGCTACGATTTGGGTCCTTGTTGACAACCACCATGAGATTTGTATTCAACAACAGTGTAAGAGAACGCAAACTTGCTTTAAATATGTTGTTTTATTGAGGCAATGTGTGGGCCCGAGACACATCACGTCGTGACGCACGTGCGCACACCGCCAACGTGAAGCCAAACCGGTTATGAAAAGCAGAGGATAGAAAGATGGGGAACCTCCCCCACCTCAAGGGGAAGAACAAAAACTCGTTTAAAACGCGGTTTAAATTCATCTCGTGAAACATTTTTTCTTCCGAAATAATTTGCCTTGAATCACAGTCACTTGAGTAAAATGACATTGTACGTAGAACGCCGTTTCTGGGATATGATATTTATTTCATTCGATACGTGGCAATAATATTGCAAAGAGGTACCAGCTACGGAGCTGTAGTATCTGCTACTTTTGCTACTATGATCATCAGGCACTAGTAAATAACAAGTACTGTACTTTGTTTTAGTGTCTTCAAAGTTAGCCTTCATTGCGCATTGCATTTCCCGCCAGAAGAGCAAATTGTGTTTTGCTTTAGTGTTTAGGGCCGTCCATAAATGACGTCACGCACCTAGCAGGGGGGGGGGGGGTCAGACATTTGTGACGATGTGTGACGGGGGGGGGGTGAGAAATGTGACGTCACGTAAAAATGCGCAACTTTAAATAAATATCGACAACACGTTCTACTTAATTAAAATAGACGGTTTAATACATGTTTTCTCCTACAACATCAGAGTGCAGCGCCACATTAAATACGCACTACAATGACAATAGTTTAAAGCGATTTGAAGCATGTTTTATTTTTGGGGGGGGGGGGCAGAGCTTTGTGACGTCATAACCTGCTGGCTACCATCAAAGGTTTGTACACGAAGCCATACAAATATACAAACACAGACATAATTTCAACCGTGATGATGGGTACAAACTGAGTAATCATTGGAAAGATGTGATTAACCATGTAAAAAAGATTTAACTACACTTATTTGGACCATCTTATTTGACAGACAACTATTCTTGAGTTACTGTCACCTTACCATAACAAAGGCTCAGTCCTTTGTTATGTAGACTAGCCGTAGTGTCAAGCCGCACCTTACCATAATAATAAAAGTGGGCCGGTCCTGGCCCACCCCCCTCCCCTAAACCAGTATATATACGGGGTAGTATCCCTTGGAATCTCTCATTGACTTGATTACAGCAAGCGTGCTGTGACGGTTCCACCTGAAGACGGAAGCTTGTGTTGCCTCCGAAACGTCGTGATTTTTATTTTATTTTACTTTTATTAATTTTGATTTTTTTACCTACGCGACTTTACCGGAAAAAACCTCAGAATATATTTGAAGGGGGTCTGACTTTTTGTGACGCCGTGTGACGAGGTGGGGGGGGGGGAGCCGCATTACACACAGAGCCACACAACACACAGCAGCAGATGACAAACACACAATTCTGACAAACAAAATCGGTGATGGAATAAACTTTGTCTATTTAGTCCCCCCACCCCTAGTTAATATTTAACAATACAGTGACTGTACTGTACATTTTGTTGCCACCAAGACATTCTATAGTGACACCCCATTCTCTTCATGCAATTATTTTGAGACGTCATTTAAAATAACGTCGGGCCGCAAGGGGAGTGGCCTAAGAGCCACAAGGGGGGAGGGGCAAAGAGCCACGAGGGGAGTGGTCAAAGAGCCACGAGGGGAGTGGTCAAAGAGCTACAAGGGGAGTGGTCAAAGAGCCACGAGGGGAGTGGTCAAAGAGCCACGAGGGGAGTGGTCAAAGAGCCACAAGGGGAGTGGTCAAAGAGCCACGAGGGGAGTGGTCAAAGAGCCACGAGGGGAGTGGTCAAAGAGCCACGAGGGGAGTGATCAAAGAGCCACAAGGGGAGTGGTCAAAGAGCCACAAGGGGAGTGGTCAAAGAGCCACGAGGGGAGTGGTCAAAGAGCCACAAGGGGAGTGGTCAAAGAGCCACAAGGGGCGTGGTCAAAGAGCCACAAGGGGAGTGGTCAAAGAGCCACGAGGGGAGTGGTCAAAGAGCCACGAGGGGAGTGATCAAAGAGCCACGAGGGGAGTGGTCAAAGAGCCTCAAGGGGAGTGGTCAAAGAGCCACGAGGGGAGTGACCAAAGAGCCATGAGGGGCGTGGTCAAAGAGCCACAAGAGCAGTGGTCAAAGAGCCACAAGGGGAGTGGTCAAAGAGCCACGAGGGGAGTGGTCAAAGAGCCACGAGGGGAGTGGTCAAAGAGCCACAAGGGGCGTGGTCAAAGAGCCACGAGGTGAGTGGTCAAAGAGCCACGAGGGGAGTGGCCAAAGAGCCACAAGGGGAGTGGTCAAAGAGCCACGAGGTGAGTGTTTAAAGAACCACGAGGGGAGTGGCCAAAGAGCCACGAGGGGAGTGGCCAAAGAGCCTCGTGGGGAGTGGTCAAAGAGCCACGAGGGGAGTGGTCAAAGAGCCACGAGGGGAGTGGCCAAAGAGCCTCGAGGGGAGTGGCCAAAGAGCCTCGAGGGGAGTGGTCAAAGAGCCACGAGGGGAGTGGTCAAAGAGCCACGAGGGGAGTGGTCAAAGAGCCACGAGGGGAGTGGTCAAAGAGCCACGAGGGGAGTGGTCAAAGAGCCACGAGGGGAGTGGTCAAAGAGCCACGAGGGGAGTGGCCAAAGAGCCACGAGGGGAGTGGTCAAAGAGCCACGAGGGGAGTGGTCAAAGAGCCACGAGGGGAGTGGTCAAAGAGCCGCTGGATGCTCCGGAGCCGCGGGTGGCCGACTCCTCGTGCTATGGACATTCACGTCTCTCGTCACTTCCCCGCACAGCCCCAAGTCACAAGACTGACTGCCACTTCGTGCAGTGCGCGCGCGTGGTCGTCGTGGGTATTTTCCAGCTGTATAAATAGAAATCCCTGCCCGGGCTACATTGTTGCCAAATCGGTCTGCGGTATGCGAGCCCCCAAGTTGCGTGAACGTCGGCGGTGGGAAATCCCCCCACGGCGTGAGCTGCCGAGAAACTGAACTCCCGCTTGTCAAACAGAATTCCTCGTTACTGTGTGACACCGCTTGTCCAGGCACGTACGTACGTACACCTCGTTTCGCGATCCACTGCTCGATGGAGTTGCCACCCCTCCCCCTCCCGCCGTAAGCATGCCAACGTTTGGGTTGTAAGGGTGGCATGCGATTGACCCCGTTGCATCAACGCCGGCCCCGACGTTCCATGTTTACTGGGGTGGCAGTGCTGGATGAAGCGAGTGCGGGGCTTGTAGCATGATGTTATCAAGGGGCCCTACATTTTTATTTTAACTTTAATATTAAAACACACATTTTTAACTTGCACTGTGCAATAATTGTATTTTTGCATTTGCTATACAGCCAGGTAATACGACAAATCGCTAACCTTAAACACCCTGTCGTTCATAAAAGTCGAAGGCGGTATAGTACTATAGTAATAGAGCAAGTGCAGAATCGCTGAACCGGAATCGATAGCTTGAAGGCATTTAGCGCGGGGCGCCGTAGCATTTGCTACTTTTGCCACTCGGATAATCCGGCGCTGTGTGCATGGATGTTTAACTTCTTCAAGTGCGATGATCCAGCAGTGGTGGGGGGTTTTGATTTTCGGCACTGCGCTCAGCTGGCCGCGACGCAACAGCGGCAGGAGGCGTGGGCAGTGCGTGGTTTATAGGGTTGCAGACCGTATCGCCAACCCCCTTTAAAGTTTAATAAAACATCAGCGGTGTAACTGGTCTCAGCGTCACTGGACTTCTGAACTAGTCGGTTCGATTCGCTTCGATCTCCGGGCGCGGCAGCACGAATGGGTTCGCCTGGGTTGAAGAGTCGGCCGATGTGGTGGGGTAGCATGTGGTGGGGTAAAATGTGGGTATGCTCCCATAGCCATCCTGCTTCAGACGTCTGGGCCAGGGTTGAAAAGTAGGTCAAAAATGACCACTTAAGATGTGGGGTGAGGGGGCCTCTATCGGACGCTTCCTTGAGTGGCAGCATCTTCCGCGAGCAGTGGCGTGAGCCCAGCAATTGCAGGGCTGAACCTTTATTTTTTTTATTTTTACCCAAACAACCACCACCAACAACAACAACAAGAAGCGTTGATGGCCAAAGATAGAGATATCTAGCGAACAGTGTAAGTTGGTGGCTTTCTTTGTTGAATTGCGACACGGGCTGTGGTACAAACAAACAAGGAAAAACCCAACAGATGAACAGGAAACAGACGTGTGTGTGTGTGGCCGGGTAAGTCGCCCTCTAAACCGGTTGGTGGAGTTTGTGGCTCGGAGCCGAAGCGATCAATCCAAAACCTCCCTCGGATGAGGAAGTTCCATCGTCGGTGACGCTTTCGGTTTGGAAGGCGAAGTGTCGCCAAAGTCCATCTGAGCGGGTCCTTGACAGTGTCACAAAGTCCATGATTGCGGCACTAATTAACTCAACCAGCAGTGTTCACGCACGCAACTGTGATCTCCCCCCCAAGGGTCCTAGAGTCGAACCTATGCCGACAGAGAGTGTCTCTTCTCTCCCTTCAACTCGCAGACGTCGTCGCCTGCGTCGTGTGTAGAGAAGAAAAAGAAGAACTGCCGGTGATCGGTGAGTAAAGCGCAGAGGATGGATGGGAAGGAGACCCGCCGCGTGTGATGAAGGTCTCTTCGAGATCAGAGTTGGCCGGGCACGGGGCTTCTTCGTACGAGTAGATAACGCGGCGAGGTGCGTGTACCGTAAGCCGCAATAGATTGGAATTCACCGCATGTCATTAATATGGGCCGTTGCGCGAAACGTCGCCTGTAATGTGGTTGTACGTATGTACGCGTGCGAACAGTGTTAATCGCAGGTGTCCTGAAGGTTCATACCACGTTTAGGGCAGTTTGTTAATGGACGTAGTGTTAAGTTGTTGTTTGTTAGCAAGGCAGTATCACGCGCAACGAATGTTGTCACCAGTCGTGCGTGGAGCGGTGGCGCAGCGGTTAGCGCACTGCGCTACGTTGGATTCAGCCCGGCTTATTCGTGATTCCATTGCCGGGCACGGCACGCATCTGAACCGCTCCTGGACGTTAGCCCCGATGGCAGGGGTGGAGAATCTTTTTTTATAACATCATTCGCGGGCCATACAAAATTATCAACTTAAAAATTAGCCTGCTATATTTGGTCAAACATTTACGGTAATTAACTCACCCCTAATGCGATGGGCTGGAACTGCTTCTCTTTGGTGAGGCGTGTGATGTTAGCTGGTGTTGATTATGTTGCTACTCGCAACCGCTTTTCCAAGTTTGCTCCGAGATGTATTGAATTTCGAGTCCCGCCTGCGGTTACCTTGGCAGGGCCACACCAAATGATTTCGTGGGCCTCATACGGAGGATACGTGATTTGCGTGCAGTACACAAATACTCCGTGTGCAGTACACAAATACTCTGGTAACCGGCAGCGGGAATTGACACGATATTTTTGGCTCGGCTTTGTTGTTGAACCAAGGCCGTAGCCATGAAGTCAACATTGGGGAGGACCAAATCTTCCAGGGAGTCTGGGGGTCTCCCCCCCCCCCCAGAAAATAAAATAAATAAATTTGAAAACTCATTTACTGCCTAAAATATAAAAAAAATCACTAACACATGGGATGGATTTTTTTTTACAATAATGTCTAATAGTGTATTGTATTACATCGCTCTGTCTTTACCTTTTCTTGTTTCATTGTATGTAATGGCAGAGATTAGGGATTAATAAAGTACAATCAGAACCACAATCATATGAACATACATCTACGCATTGATTTATATGAAGACAAGTCCAGATATTGTGGCCAAGGTTTAGCAAATTGTTATATTTATTTACATAGCATAGCAAAACATTTTTAATAGCAATATATTGGGGGGGGGGCATTGTGAGCGTATTTGAATATTGGGGGGGGATGTGTGTCCCCTAATATATATTGTTATTACGGCCTTCTTCTGAACATCTTTCGCACCCTGTACGTAGCCAACCGTGCTAATCGAAGGCTTTGGCGTCACACTCACTCCACGGGAGGCGAATTACTGGGTCCACCGTTGAAACGTGGCTCGCGTGATTATCATCAGTTGTTGGCGCGAGACTTGTAGCAATGTGGACCTTCAGGCAAAGCCAGGGGTCCAAGTTTTATGATGTTTCTCCCGCCCGATGTGTCTGTATTACCATGATGTTGGCTTTGATGACGCTGATCGTGGTGTTGACATTGATGACGCTGATCGTGGTGTTGACATTGATGACGCTGATTGTGATGTTGACATTGATGACGCTGATCGTGGTGTTCACATTGAGGACGCTGATTGTGGTGTTGACATTGATGACGCTGATCGTGGTGTTGACATTGATGACACTGATCGTGGTGTTGACAATGTTGACGCTGATCGTGGTGTTGACATTGATGACGCTGATCGTTATGTTGACATTGATGACACTGATCGTGATGTTGACATTGATGACGCTGATCGTGATGTTGACATTGATGACACTGATTATGATGTTGACATTGATGATGCTGATTGTGGTGTTGATATTGATGACACTGATCGTGATGTTAACATTGATGACACTGATCGTGATATTGACATTGATGACGCTGATCGTGATGTTGATATTGATGACACTGATTGTGATGTTGACATTGATGACACTGATCGTGATATTGACATTGATGACACTGATCGTGATGTTGACATTGATGACGCTGATTCTGATGTTGACATTGATGACACTGATCGTGATATTGACATTGATGACACTGATTGTGATGTTGACATTGATGACGCTGATTGTGATGTTGACATTGACGCTGATTGTGATGTTGACATTAATGACGCTGATTGTGGTGTTGACATTGATGACACTGATCGTGGTGTTGACATTGATAACACTGATTGTGGTATTGACATTGATGACACTGATCGTGGTGTTGACATTGATGACACTGATTGTGATGTTGACATTGATTACGCTGATTGTGGTATTGACATTGATGACACTGATCGTGGTGTTGACATTGATGACGCTGATCGTGGTGTTGACATTGATGACGCTGATCGTTGTGTTGACATTGATGACGCTGATTGTGGTGTTGCCATTGATGACGCTGATTGTGATGTTGACATTGATGACACTGATTGTGATGTTGACATTGATGACGCTGATCATGGTGTTGACATTGATGACACTGATCGTGGTGTTGGCGTTGATGACGCTGATTGTGATGTTGACATTGATGACACTGATTGTGGTGTTGACATTGATGACACTGATCGTGGTGTTGGCGTTGATGACGCTGATTGTGATGTTGACATTGATGACACTGATTGTGGTGTTGACATTGATGACGCTGATCGTGATGTTGACATTGATGACACTGATGGTGATGTTGACATTGATGACACTGATTGTGATGTTGACATTGATGACGCTGATCGTGATGTTGACATTGATGACACTGATCGTGATGTTGACATTGATGACACTGATTGTGGTGTTGACATTGATGACGCTGATTGTGATGTTGACATTGATGACGCTGATCGTGATGTTGACATTGATGACGCTGATTGTGATGTTGACATTGATGACGCTGATTGTGATGTTGACATTGATGACACTAATCGTGGTGTTGGCGTTGATGACGCTGATTGTGATGTTGACATTGATGACACTGATTGTGGTGTTGACATTGATGACACTGATCGTGGTGTTGGCGTTGATGACGCTGATTGTAATGTTGACATTGATGACACTGATTGTGGTGTTGACATTGATGACGCTGATCGTGATGTTGACATTGATGACACTGATGGTGATGTTGACATTGATGACACTGATTGTGATGTTGACATTGATGACGCTGATCGTGATGTTGACATTGATGACACTGATCGTGATGTTGACATTGATGACACTGATTGTGGTGTTGACATTGATGACGCTGATTGTGATGTTGACATTGATGACGCTGATCGTGATGTTGACATTGATGACGCTGATTGTGATGTTGACATTGATGACGCTGATTGTGATGTTGACATTGATGACACTAATCGTGGTGTTGACATTGATGACGCTGATCGTGGTGTTGACATTGATGACGCTGATTGTGATGTTGACATTGATGACACTGATCGTGGTGTTGACATTGATGACGCTGATCGTGGTGTTGACATTGATGACGCTGATTGTGATGTTGACATTGATGACACTGATCGTGGTGTTGACATTGATGGCGCTGATCATGGACGGGGGCGATATTTACCAGATAAAATACATAAATATGTTTATTTCTGTTCATGTAACACCTATTTCTGTCATTTAGTGTTCTCATTTATTCTGTAATCTTATGATTATTTACTGTCTCATCTTCTTGCATCCTTTTCTTTATGTATTTGTATTACTTAACGAGTGTTTTTACAAGATTTGTCTGTGTTAATGTTTTGCTTTATCTCAACTTTGTGTGATGTGTCCTTGAACCTTGTGGTAGGAAAGGCACTCTATGAATACATCTTATCTATTCTGATGATCATTTTTTCAAAGCTTTAAATTTCTGGATCACCTCCCCATGGACAGTTTCTCGAGCCACTCCTGGGGAGATCGAGATGTTAACAATAATTGTGACCATGATGGTGCTCATGAAAGAACATAATTACAGTGATCTTAAAGATAGCGGCCCTTGTCTATAACCACCTAACATATCACCAGCATCGATTGAAGCAAAGCTTGACTCTGCTGATGAGACCGTGTGTGTCAATAACTTGGTCCAGAGCTTTGCTCGTCTTGAATCAATACTGTACTGCTGAAATTACATCAGTCTCAGAAGACATTGCAGCCGATGGGTTACACAAACAATAATAATAATAATGATGCCAACTTGGGACTTTGTCTGCTTATAAGCCAACAAAAAAGAAAAAAAAATTCTGGCCTGGACTTTTGCAGATTTGTTCTATCACATCTCATTTTTATGCTATCGGCATACCCCATTTTCATTGATTTTACCCGAAATTAACTCTGTCACTTATGATTGCAAGTTGTTGCGAGTCAGTGACTGCTTTAGTGTTAAAATATGGTGCTGTATTTTTAGGATAGTGTGTTTATAATATAATTTTATGTAGATATCCACATTTATTTAATATTTTTCTTGTGCAGTTTTTATTGAAAATGCAATATTTGATATCTCAAAAACCTGATCTGATAGACAAAAACTGATGCTACATTTGGAATCAGCACCCCAAAATTACCTTAAACCCGTTGGAATACCTTATGCCAGAAAAAGTGTGTTAACCAGTGTTATCCTTGGTATTTACTTTCTCCGCAATGATGCTAACGTATAATTTCGAGTTTGCGATAACATCGACGGCGATCGTCCACATCTCCCCAGCGGTGTGCTTGAGAGGCGCGCGGAGCTCCGGCGAGAATGCAGCTCTCCCAGAACTACACGTGGTTGCTGACGGACGTCCTGGGACGAGGCTCCACGGGATGCGTTTACCATGGGCGCCATCGCGTACGCACGCCCCCACCAACGCGCCCCCACTAACTAGAAACTTACAAACTAGTAAACTACTTTTTATTTCACCATTGGAACCTCATTTGCCAGTAAAAAATATGATAATTGGTTTTTTACCCTTCTATCTGGCAACAAAACTGACACCTTTTTTACGAGGAGTCATGTTTGCATAGACCACAATACCTGCAGTCATAATGCAAACAAAAAACATAACTCTGATAATATATGCACTGTCCTTGAAGTTGATTGGTCCACACCCGAGACAGCTTTCCTTAGAGCCTAGTCTCACATGGGTTGGACCAGATGACTCCAGGTACTCAGGCCCACTGAGCTATGAGCTTCTTTTTCAGAAACGAACTGGCCACAAGTGATAGCTCAACGAAGTGGCTTATCTATGTATGTTGAACTTCTTTCGCACCGTACGTAGCCAAACGTGCTAATCTAAGGTGCTAATTAACATTTTGAAATGTATAGCAGCCAAATACTGTAAACGTGTGATGTTGATTCTAAATGTGGAGGGGAAAACCAGAGGACCCAGAGAAAAATACACACGAGCACGAGGCAAGAGACATACAAACTCCAAATATACAGCAGCAGGCGTCAGGGTCAGGATCGAACCCACGACCTCCTGTATAGCAGGCGAGGTAGTTAACATACCGCCACTGTGGCGCCCCAAAAAATAAAAACGCCGAACGAATGTCTGCCCCTTATCACCGTGCGTGACTGTGCGATCGACATATTAACACCGCGCAGTGACAGTCTTCAGTTGGAACAGCCCTAAAAGCTGCTCTGGAAATGTATTTAGGCCACGTCGCATCCATTATACCAAACTTTGTCTTCAGTCTGTTTCAAAGGATCATAAGAATATAGGCAGGTACAAATGTATACGATGATTATTGTGAATAGGCTTATTTAGTGGAAGTGCTTTACACCGACGACAATCCCTACTCTCAAGCCGGCGTGGCGGCATTACCGAGTGGGAAATTTGGCCCCGAGCTCAGGGCGCTGTGTTGGCTTGCGTCTGACAAGGACGCTCGTCAGAGGCGCGGTTGCGGCGGTGGAAACCTTTTGCCTTTTCGCTGCAGACGACGGGAGCGCCCTCGGCCATCAAGGTGCTGAGCGTGGACGGGATGCGTCGCCCCCCGGAGCTGCAGGAGCGGGAGAGCCGGGTCCTGGCCGAGCTGGACCACCCCAACATCGTTCGTCTCCTCGCCGTCGAAGAGGAGGTGGGTGGCGGTGAAGCTCCGAGTGTTCGGGCTGCTGCTGTACATTTCCACGTGGTGGTGATGATGATGATGGTGATATCGGCCAAGTCGTTGGGATATCATTTGCGATGGCCGGGTCACTTCTGAAAAGAGCTGTATAGCTCAGTGGGGCGTTGACCTGGTACCAGCAGTGGAGCTCGGGGGAGGCCTTCGTCATCCAGCAGTGAATCGATCATGGCTGATGGTCAGGCGCAGTGGTGGTGTTGGCCCGCTATGGGGGCGAGATGTTAACTACCTCGCCTGGATTGCAGAAGGTCGTGCGTTCGATCCAGACCCTGACACCTGTATATTTGGAGTTTGCATGTTCTCCCCGTGGTCGCGTGTATTTTTCTCCGGGTCCTCTTGTTTTTCCCTCCGCATTTAGAATCAACATCGTGCGTTTAGAGTATTTGGCTGCTATTAATTTCCACATGATGATAAGCCACTTCGTTGAGCTATCATTTGTGGCCAGGTTGCTTTTGAAAAATATCTCTATAGCTCAGTGAGGCCTTACCCGGTAAAATAAAAATAGTGGAGTAATAGTTTATATACTCTTTGGTTCTTTCGGTAAAGTCACGGAGGTAGAAATAAAATAAATTAAATCACGACGTTTCGGGCGCAACACAAGCGTCCGTCATCAGGTGGGACAACCACAGCAAGAAACAATTTTGCTGAAGTGGGCAAAAGGGGTTGCTGTAACAAGAGGATATATAGGTAAGAGAGGGGGAGAGGGGGAGCGGCAAGGGGGGAGAGATAGAGAGGGGGGGGGGCACCTGATGAGGGACGCTTGTGTTGTGCCCGAAACGTCGTGATTTATTTTTTTTACCTACGCGGCTTTACCAAAAGAACCAAAGAGTATGGATTCCTGCAGTCACGAAAGCTTCAAATGAAAAAGAGTTTATAGTGTTTTCTTATTCGCTTACGCCTTGCGCCGCGGTGGTGAACAACGCCGACTGGCGATGTCTCCTCAGAGCGTGACGCGGCACCGTGTGGTCGTGATGGAGGTGTGCTCCGGCGGGAGCCTCCACTCCATCCTCAACGAGCCCGAGAATGCCTACGGGCTGTCCGAGGACGACTTCCTGCAGGTGCTCAGTGACGTCGGTGAGTTGCTGCCCACTCGCTTTCCATCTACGGGGCAAGGAATTTCACTGAGCGCTCAAATTCCCCGATACAAGACTAAGATCCCCCGTGTAGCCTTAACAGACTGTTGGGGTAAGTGCTCTTAGCGAGCGGGGCCTATGAAGGGCGGCACGGCACGGCAGACAAGGGAGTGGGTGGCCAGCACCACGCCCTGCCACCTTTGTATCCCCCAGCGGCGATGTTATACACACCGCACCAGGTACTCACACATGCGCACGGACAAGCACGTTCTCCCTCCCGTGTTATTACGAGGTCAGCCGTGCGGCAGTCGGCGGGGCTGTTGATAGGAACACGTTACTGGGGGAGAACCTATCGATGCCTCATCCCCACCACGCAAGACGTGAACCCTACCCACTCAGAGCCCCCGACTGAGACTCGGCGAGTCCCGATAGTCGACCTGTTCCGTCGATTATCTCCGCTGACGCCGGTGCTGCCGCCGGTGCCGCCGCAGTGGCGGGGATGAACCACCTCCGCGAGAAGGGCATCGTCCACCGAGACCTGAAGCCCGGCAACATCATGCGAGCGTTCCGCGCCGACGGCAAGGCCACCTACAAGCTCACCGACTTCGACACGGCGCGCTGGCTGGAGGACGGCGAGCAGTTCGTGTCGCTGTGCGGCACGGAGGAGTATCTGGTGAGCGGCGTCACATGCAGCGCGGGGGGAGGGGCGATCCGCTGTCCCACCCCAGCAGAGATCGGAGCCTCGATGCTCATTCAAGTAGCCATTTGTTTTTTTTTTGTCATATATCTGCTTGGTCTATCTGCCTTTATCATTATGTCTTCATCAGACCTCCCGTGTAGCCTGCCAGTCTTCTGTCTGTCTAAAAACCTAGCAAGTTGGCACAGTGTGGAGCGCAGTTGGGGCATCTGCCGGTCGTCTCAGTCGGCCAACCCACGGCACCTGGGTCTGTTCCATGACCTCCTGCCACTTCACGTGGCTTCAAAGTGCATCTGCCCTGGCCTGGGTGACGCCACCGCCACTTAATGGCAAACGGCGGTTGTAGTTGTTGATGTTGCTCACCCGAGCAAACCGCTAGGGTGAGCAACGGTGGGTATAAGTGTAAACTCGACACCGACATCCTTCCTTCGCGCTCGTTCTATCAGTACGACCTGGACTCCAGGAATCGACGGTGATCAGTCGCTGATGTCGACCCGACGCTATGGCTCTGACATCACCTGCTAATGATGATGATTTTTCGATTTAAAGCTTTCGTGACTGCAGGGATTCATCTTCTTGGTTCTTTCGGTAAAGTCACGTAGAAGGGAAGTAATAAAATAATAAAAATAAAACATAGTGTAATATTACAATGTATAAGGTGGTTTATAGCAATACAGTATATAATTTAATGTTGGGTTTGTCTATGGCAGTATATAGTACGGTGTAGACTCGTGTGATGTAAGAGAATAAAGTTTAGATGGAAGCATATTATATATTTTTTATGACGTAGAATTGTAATGTATTACTTACTGTTAGTAACTCAGATTATTGTAGAGTATATTTAGTATACTGATGATACTATGTAGTTTATACTTTAGTTGTTTACGTGGTGGTTTTAGTTACTGCAGCTACATACTATTAACACTCCTTCCCTTTATTAATGCTACCCCTATCCCCTCCCTTTGATGCTGCTAATCCTGCATAATGCACGGGCATAAGTAGTACTATTCACATACCTGCATTTCCCATATCCCCTCCCTTTGATGCTGCTAATCCTGCATAATGCACGGGCATAAGTAGTACTAAACACATACCTGCATTTCCCATATCCCTTCCCTTTGATGCTGCTAATCCTGCATAATGCACGGGCATAAGTAGTACTAATCACATACCTGCATTTCCCATAAATATGCTAAATTCCTATTGATATGCATATTCTTTTGTCAAGGCGCCCTTTTCCCCCCTTCCAACCCAGCTTATATATATGCTCCAAGCTCGTGTGCTGTTTCATTCAGACGCTGTCGCCTCGACAGACCTGGTTTTCACCTGAGGACGGCTGCTTGCGTTGTGGCCGTAACGTCGTGAGAATTGTTTTATTATGTTTTATTTTTATTATTTTATTACTTCCCTTCTACGTGACTTTACCGAAAGAACCAAGAAAATGATGATGATCGTGATGGTGATGTGGACGATCCTCGCTCCCCCCCCCCCCCCCGCAGCACCCGGACATGTACGCACGCGCCGTGCTGCGGACGTCACAGCCGCGCGCATACCACGCCACCGTGGACCTGTGGAGCATCGGCGTGACGATCTACCACGTGGCCACGGGCTGCCTGCCGTTCCGCCCGCACGCCGGCCCGCGGCGCGACCAGAAGCTCATGTAGGTGGCGAGCGCGCGGGGGGGGGGACGTAGCGCGTGCGCGCGTGCGTGTGTACGTGTGTGTTCGTGTGTTTACGTGTACACTAGGGAGACAAAGGCGGCCGGGCGTGGTATTGGCGACCCACCCCCTCGTGTACAGTGCCGGCCTTCATAGGTGATTGCTAACAGCACTTGCCCCAACATTTTGTTAAGGCTATACGGGGGATCTTTGTCTTTTGTGTGTATGCATCTGTGTGGGGAGCGGTAGTGTAGCGGTTAGCTCTGCACTACGTGCCCGGCGACCCGAGTTCGATTCCCACTCGTGGACAAAACCAGTGACGATTATCTGAACTGGTCCTGGGCCTCTCCTAGGTTGACTCAACCTCAAATGAGTACTCGGTGCAGTGTGTAAAACATCAGCACGAAGGAGACGAAGGCGGCCGGGCGTGGTGCTGGCCACCCACCCCCTCGTGTGCCGTGCCGGCCTCCATAGGTGTTCGCTAACAGCACTTGCCCAAACAGTCTGTTAAAGATTATGCGAGGGGCCTTTTTCATTTGCGTGTGTGTATGTCTGAACGTGTCTGTGTGTTCAGGCATCAGATCACGACAAGGAAGCCGAAGGGCGCCATCTCGGGCGTGCAGGAGCAAGCGAACGAGAAGATCACGTGGAGCGACACGCTGCCCTCCTCCTGCCTGCTCTCCGAGTGAGCGGCATCATCATCATGATCATTGTCATCGTCGTCATCGTTGTCATTGTCGTCATCGTTGTCATCATTCTCATCGTCATCGGCTGCAGCATCATTGGCATCATCATGGCCGTTGTCATCACCGCTACCATCATCATTATCATCCTCATTATCATCCTCATTTGCTTCATCCAATGTAATCATCATTATTATGGTATCCATCTGCTGCTGGATCAACACTTTTTACATGCCCTGGAAATAACGTTCACCACACATTCACGACAGGGGGAATTAAGTCAGATTTAGTATTTTTTTCATTAGCAGTCATTGTTTTAGCACCAGGCTGAGAACTTCACCTCGCTGCACTTGAGAGCCCAGTTTAAAAACTCAGCCTATGTGAGTCTTTGGGCCTTCATGTGAGTATGAGTCTCTATGTGAATCTATGGGCCTCTATGTGAGTCTATAGGCCTCTATGTGAGTCTCTGGGCCTCTGTGAGTCTATGAGTCTCTATATGATTTTATTGGTCACTGGCGACTGGACTGAGACAATCAACTCACCGCTTGAGTAACTCGGACTCGTCAGGGTCGCGCGACTGAACCCAGGAATGGAGCGCAGGGTCTCAGCGGTGCTGGCTCAACGTCTCGCTGAGGCACCAGGCAACCTCGACGATCGATGGCGATGGTGACCATGGCGGCAGGGTGGTGGCGTAGTGAGCCGCCTCGCAGCGAGAACAGCCTCTGTTCGATTCCTGACTCGGGCGCATTAATGAAATATATCTAACAATGTTGGGGGTGACCAGACCCCCCCACGAGCCCCAGGAAACCCATGGTGGCTGCGCTCCTGCCCCACGCGATCGCGGAGCCGCTGCGTCGAGCTCGTTGATAACGCTCGGTGATCACCGCCTCTTTCATTTCCTTCCTTCCTCTTGCCCCGCTCCCCCTGCAACCTCCACCACGACCGCCACCACCGCCGCTGCCTCCACCGCCACCACCACTACGACCACCACTAACACCGCCACCACCACTACTACCGCCTCTAAAACTGGCACTACGGCCACCACCGACACCACCGCCACCACCACCGCTGCCAACACTGCCGCCACCACCGCTACCACCACCACTACCACCACCACTACCACCACCAAAATCTCCACCACCGCCACCAACACTGCCACCAACACCACCACCAACATCTCCACCACCGCCACCAACACTGCCGCCACCACTGCCACCACCACTGCTTCCACCATCATCGCCACCGCAACCATCATCGCCACCGCCTCCCCAGGTGCTTGAAGTCTCTGCTGGTGCCCATCCTGGCCAGCGTTCTTGAGGCCGACCCGGGGCAGTGCTGGAGTTTCGATCAGTTCTTTGCGGCGACCAAGGACCTGCTGCAGCGAGAGCTCCTCCACGTCTACAGCCTTCCGCAGCACACGCTGCACCGCGTGTACTACCACGCCCATGACACGTACGTGCTCACTCACTCACTCGCACTCACTCGCACTCTCACTCACACACTTACTCATTCATGCACACACTCACACACTCACCCACACTTACTCACTCTCACTCATGCACACTCTCTCACACACTTACTCATGCATTCACACACTCACACACTCACTCACTCTTTAATGCATGTGGGCCTTAATAAAAATCCCCCCCTTGTAGCCTGTAACAGACTGTTTGGGCAATTGCTGTTAGCGAGCACCTACGAAGGCCGGCACAGCACACTAGGGGGTGGGTGTCCACCACCACGCCCGACCACCGCACCAGGTACTCATTTGAGGCTGGTTCAGATAATTGCCACTGGTATTGGCTGTGAGTGGGAATCGAACTTGGGTCGCTGGATTCGTAGCGTAGCGCAGCGCACTAACCGCTACACTACTGCTCCCCACACACTCACTCACACACTCGCACAAAAAATAAAAACCTCCCGTGTAGCCTTAACAGACTGTGCTGTTCGTGTGAACATGTGAAGAATACGCAATGTATGTGAATATGAGACAGTGGGCCTTAATAAATTACGTCACGAAGCGGTTGTTAAAGAGCCGCATGCGGCTCCGGAGCCGCGGGTCGCTGACCGCTGCCCGAGGACCAGGGCCAGGGGAGGTGACAGGGCAGACCTGGAGAGAGGCAACACTGCCACCACCACCCTCTTCCCCCACCGAGCCACTCCCCCCAACCTCTACGCCGCTCGGTGCAGATTGGTGAAGGGAAGGCCCAGAGCCAGTTCGGGTGTGGTTCGCCACCGACGTCAGCCCTGAGCGGGATTCCAACTCGGGTCGCCGCTTTGGGGAACGGCGCCCAACGGGGCCAGCGCGGCGGCGATGATAAACGCACCGGCGAACGGATTAGTAACGTGGCCGTCGGGTGCACCGCGTCTGGCACCTGCGATTCCCTCCCCCCCCCACCGCCCGCCCCCACGCAGGTGGGCCCAGCTGCAGGAGCTCCTCTCGGGCCTCACGGGGGTGACCCCTGACCTCCAGCTGTTCTTCAACGAGGGGCGTCCACTGGCGGCGACGGCGGTGGGGGCGGCGGCGGCTGCCGGGGGCCACCTCCCGGCCACGACCCCGCACGACCCCGTGGTGCTCGCGTCCGCGGGGACTGGGCAAGCGCAGGCCGCCGCTCCCCGGCAGATCGGTGAACGGCGTGAGAATGCGGGACGTCGTGACGATCGCGGGGGGTTCTCGGCGGGGTGCGGAAGGGGAATCTGCGTTTACACCGGGGGGAAATCCGATGGGCCACGAAGATCTTTTTTTTTCACCGGTGTCCCGTAAGCGGCACGGCATCAAAAAGTTACGACAACAAACGATACGTAAAAAAACGATAGGAGTGCAAAGTATAGGAAAGGTAAGACGATAAAATAGGTCACTCCTGTGATGTAATGGTTGGCACACTGCAAAACCACTGCACCACGGCTCTCTACCGTGGGTTAGATAAAGGGCATGGTGGTTATGAATGAGTCAAATGATGACGTCACCCTGCTTCTCTATTTAAGACCGGGAGCAAGTGAGGGCTTCACTATTCTGGCAAATCGCCCGATGATACTGAATGTAATTACCAGCGAAACGTCGTACTCAAAAATTGTAAATGTTGTGGATTCACTCTTCAACACACCGGTGGGCTAAAGTAGTGAACTATTTGTGACACTTTTTTTACTTATTGGCCGTGTCGGGTGGTGGAGGGTTACGACACATTTATAAATAATGCGATCTAACCCAAAAACCTTTATTATGAATGGTTATTATTATTATCGCTACGGCTACCACGGGGTACAGTAACGGTTAGGACACTGGACTTGCAATCCCGGGGTCGCCAGTTCGATTCCGTCATCCCGGAGACTGCAACGACGGTGCAGCTTGTTCTTAAATCTGCCTGCCGGCATTTTGTTCCACCCAGCTATAGCAACAACAACAACAATGAGGTACGCCACGTACGGTGGGGGAAAGCGGGGGTTACTCCCAACTCTTTGTTCTTTCTGTAAAGTCACATTTGCCTTCTATGCTTGGCTCCGCCCCCCTCCCCTCATCTATATAATCCCCTGATTATTGTAGCTCTTGACGGACGCTTGTGTTGCATCCGAAACGTCGTGATTTATTTTTCTCTTTTATTTTCTTTACCTACGTGACTTTACCGAAAGAACCAAGAGTATGGATCCTTGCAGTCACGAAAACTTCAAATCTAGAATTACTCCCAACTGTTCCAAAGAAATTGTTGGCCAGGATAGGCCACAGTACACCCCTGGAGGTGTTCTTTCCCTCTCTCTAGAGCAGGGGTGGGGAACGTCCGGCCCGCGGGCCGTATGAGGCCCGCAAAATCACTTAATGTGACCCTGCCAAGGCAACCGCAGGCAGGACTCGAAATTCAATAAATCTAGGAGCAAACCTGGAAGAGCAGTTGCGAGTAGCAACATCATCAATACCAGCTAACATCACACGCCTCGCCAAAGAGAAGCAGTTCCAGCCATCGCATTAGGGGTGAGTTGATTAAATGTTTGACCAAATATAACAGGCAAATTTTTAAGTTGTTAATTTTGTATGGCCTGCGAATGATGTTATAAATATCCAAAAGGCCCTTGGCAGAAAAAAGGTTCCCCACCACTGTTCTAGAGTTTCGATCAAGCGGAGGCCCCCTTCCGCCAGCAGTGGAGTGAGCAGGCAATTGCAGGGCTGCATCGCTTTGCTTTGCCCTGCTCTGCTCGTTTATAAAAAGAAAACATCCATGTCCCGTCATCTCATCACGACGACATCGTCGTTGGCAGAGTAGTGCGGCGTAACCCATCGTTGTGTTTCTGCTACGTTCCAACGTGTACGCTCCCCACCTTCGCCGTCGACCAGCGCTGACCAGCGTGGTGAAGTATGGTCAAGTAGTCCTCACGACCGACACGGCATTGGGGAGGCCGTCATCCAGCGGGTGGCTTGATAAAAGGGGCACGAGAAAAAAAAGAGGAATTTCCATTCGCAAAAATGCATCACCCCCATGTTAGGCAACGGGCCTCTGGAAGTTGACGTCACAGAACTACTTTGGAGGTCCCGTTCAGTTGCCTCTTACCCACACCTTCTCACGTGCCCTGCCGCTGCAGAGGAGTTCGCCGGATGGCACTCGTGCCGAAACTTTTATTGTTGTAACTTGACACGTAGGAGGCTTTCGCAGACAACGCCGTGAGTTGTGATTGATTTTTTGGGTTAGGCCGCAAGTAATGAGCCCTCCATCACTCGACGCAGCCGAAGCAATCGAACCGTCACGTGTAACAAGCCTTTTAACAACCGCGCCGATCGCTACCGTGTCGGCTAACACCGCTAAATAGAAAGAAAACTCCGGTCATTCTCGCAGCTGCGGCTATTAGCTGGCCGTCGAACAAAGACGGTCACCGCATCGCGCGCTTTCACAATGTGCTTCTGTGGCCGTCTGGAATGCTCTTCCCTTCTGATACTAGGAAGCCGCTGAAGCTATGTGCTTTTAAATCATCGAGATTAAAAAACTCATTTCTTTAGAACTGCTTTTTGTGTTTAGTTTGTTGTCCTTTCCCCGCACCTCCGATTAGCATGGTTGCCTACGTAGGTCAACATGCATACAAGTAAAATCTCATAAACCAGATTTGGCAAAAATATATATTTTAAAAACACCTGAGACTGGGAAAACCCGAGGTGCACTTCGTTGCCTCCTGAACCCAGAACCGCAAGCTGCCACCGAGCGCCTCCTCACCGTCGGGGTTTTGTGCCGTCTTCTATCCCCGCAGAGCTCCACATCCCCACTTTCAGCCGCAACACGGACATGCTGCAGGACGTCCACACGGCACAGGTACGCGTGGCGGACTGCCGTGATTCAGGCCTCCATCCAGGAGTGGATAGACCCTGGCTAGAGGTGATGCCCGTTATGGTGGAGGCTTTGGCAAGGCCTTCATCAAGCAGTGGATTGACCCTGGCTAGATGTTACGGAGGAGGCTTGGCGAGGCCATAATCCAGCAGTGGGTAGACCCTGGCTGGAGACGATGGTGGTGGGCGTGGTGGCTCGGGATGCAACGTCCCCCTGCACTCAACGCTCGCGCGACAGACGACAAAACGCGCGGTTTGTGCACGTGTGTCTTTTTTTCCTCCCTTTCATCCCCGCAGGACGCAGCGAGCGCCGCGATCCAGATCCACCGCCTCTCTGACCGCGTTGCGGAGGAGCAGGTAGTCGCGCGCAGGGCAGCGTCGTGGATCCGGTGAGCCCCCGCGGCCGGCCGATCGTCCGTGCAGCAACGACCTCCCAGGGTTCATCGGCACGCACACACACAAGCCAGCCAGCTAGCCAGCCAACCAATCAATCAACCAGTCTTTATCTGACGTGCCGATATCGCCCTCGACAAAGTGGGCATTGGCGCGCATTTGCGGCGGGAACACGAACGGTGCAGGGGGCACGGAGCACCGAGAATGAGAAAAGGAACTCCGTTTACGACCTCGGCAGCTAACGCCGACTGAGCAGAGTGAATTGCGGCCGGGTGCAAAATAAAGTGCAAGCGTGCGCAACCAATAACGTAAGAAAGGTGAGTGGTAAATAAAATAAATTAAAAGTAAAGAGACAGTTTTTATTAAAAAATTTTGATGTTATGGGAAGGGAAGTATGAACAGGTGGGTCTTGCACTGGTGGTAGGCGCGTTCCGCTAGCAGGCAGGCAGGGTGAGGATGTTCCAGATGTTTGGGGCCGTGCTCGAGAAGGCTTCCTTGCTCCCAACATCGGGTGAACAATCCTGGGCTGGGCAAGTCTCAATGCAGCGCGAGGCCGAAAGCGTTCGCACATTCACTCCGTACGTCCGTTAGTAATGAGGTGGTGGAGCGGGGGGGTGGCGGGGGGGCACTGCAACTCTGGAATGATGATCCAGTATGAACGGCATAGATTAAGCGGATGCTACGTCTACTTCACGTTTGTCTCTTTCTCCACGTTGAAAAAGGTTTTTATGCAACACATAGATAGTAATTATGACTTTATAATTGTTTTTATTTCTTAGATTTTTTTACGTGGAGAGGCAGATATGTGAAGGAGAGCCAAGCATGACTATGAGGCACTGTGTGTTAAAACCAGTCCAGAGTTTTTGTCATGTTTGAATCGGTGCTGCTGAATTTAAGGTATGCACTCCCAGAGGGCTGTTGGGGGGTATAAGAAGTACTTTTCTTACACGGTGGCGAGATGTTAACTACCTCGCCTGGTATACTTGGAGTGTGCGTGTCTCTCCCCGTGGTTGCGTGGATTTTTTTCAGGATCCTCCAGTTTTTCCCTCCACGTTTCGAATCAACATTGTGCGTTTAAGAGTAGTTGGCTGCTATACATTTCCACGTGATAAGCCGCTTTGTTGATCTGTCATTTGTGGCAAGTTCGCTTCTGAAAAAGAGCTACATAGCTCTGGGGCCTTACTTGGTATCGTAAAAAAATGTTTAGATTACAATCTTCATTTGAAGCTTTCGTGACTGCAGCAATCCATACTCTTTGGTTCTTTCGGTAAAGTCATGTAGGTATAAAATAAAATAAATCACGACGTTTCGGGCGCAACACAAGCATCCGTCATCAGGTGGGAAAGCAGACCAAAGCATGGTCTTTTTTCCCACCTTTTATACCTACGTGACTTTACCGAAAGAACCAAAGAGTATGTTTAGATTACCTTTATTTTCTGCGTGGAGAGCAGGTTTTGCAGGAGACATCGCTTATCTATTTTGTTATTTATATTCTCCACAATATTACGTACGATTATTTGTTGTTAAATATGAATTAAACTTTCTTACGATTATGTTGTGATGCTCTCATGGACCTGCCCTGTAGAATCCCATCCATGTAGATAAAAAAGTGTCCTGTAATGGGGGATTCGCGATAACGCTCATGACGACGATCCAATATGAACTAAAACTTTTGTATAAAAACCTCATTGCTTTCAGGGACGCAACCCTATATAAACCCTATAGAAACCCCATAGAAACCCCATAGAAACCCTATAGAAACCCTATAGAAACCCCATAGAAACCCCATAGAAACCCATTCATCAAAACTGTGTCCGAAACTTGGGAGACCCAAGCCAGGGCATTAAAGGACACTTTCTCGATGTGCAAAGGCATCACGCGCCCCGCAAATCAGCTGTCCTACAGCTTCTTCACCGCTGATTAAACAGACACGGGGCGGAAAGGGTTACACAATCCATGCGGAACCGCGCTCCATCCTGACCAGCTGTAGCTTAATGCCGGCGTTTCCATCTTCTTCTTCCGTACGGCTGCTGATGTAGATGCAGAGCAACATCTAAAAGTTCACATTCAGCTGGTCAAGCCCCAGATAACCGCGTCGACACCAGCAGTGTATCATCGCTGCGATGTCTCCTTCGTATTTGTGGATCGGGCATTGCGTCGTTAGATGTTACCTGGTCTGTTGTGGATGACCACAGTCGCACACTACTGGAGAGCTTTTAATTTTCCATTTGTGCATCAGGTATCCGCACCTACCGTGGTTTTGTGCAGTGGATGCGATTTAGGATGGCCCATGGAATACTCGTGGAAGATCAAACCCCCCAGAGACCTTCTGCGTTGCGTCTTTCACGAAGTTTCCATGGGAAGAATTAACACTTTTTTCCATCTCGACAAACGCTCCCGACCGTTCGTGGGGGGGGGGGGGGTGATACTCTCTCTCTGTCGTTGTTCAAGAGTTGCTTTTCAAACGTCTCGAGACGCTGCCCTTGCCCCCCCCCCCCCCCACCGCGATCTTTCAGCTCCAAGTTCGAGGACGAAACGAGGACGGCGCTGCAGCGGCTGGCCGAGGTGAAGGTGAGACGCGACGCCGCTGGGGACTTGCTGCACAAGACCCGCAGGCTGTGAGTCCCGTCCCGCGATCTCTTCACCCGGGGTAGGGCCTATGGTGGGTGGGGGTTTGGGGGGGTGGGTGGGGTGGTGGGGGGCGGGTTGGGGGGAAGGGGGGACGGGGGGGAAGTTCTCTTGTATCGCATTTGGAAAAAAAGGAACAGCAGGCTACCGTATTTTTCATTTTGTTTTTAGCCATTCCAAGGGGGCATCCAAGTTGGTAGCTGAGTGGAGCAGTCCGCTTGTTCTACCAGAACACCACGTGGTTGTAGTGGGGTAGCTGAGTGGAGCAGTCCGCTTGTTCTACCAGAACACCACGTGGTTGTAGTGGGGTAGCTGAGTGGAGCAGTCCGCTTGTTCTACCAGAACACCACGTGATCGTATTGGGGTAGCTGAGTGGAGCAGTCCGCTTGTTCTACCAGAACACCACGTGATCGTATTGGGGTAGCTGAGTGGAGCAGTCCGCTTGTTCTACCAGAACACCGCGTGGTTGTACTGGGGTAGCTGAGTGGAGCAGTCCGCTTGTTCTACCAGAACACCGCGTGGTTGTACTGGGGTAGCTGAGTGGAGCAGTCCGCTTGTTCTACCAGAACACCACGTGGTAGTACTGGAGTAGCTGAGTGGAGCAGTCCGCTTGTTCAACCAGAACACCGCGTGGTAGTACTGGGGTAGCTGAGTGGAGCAGTCCGCTTGTTCAACCAGAACACCGCGTGGTAGTACTGGGGTAGCTGAGTGGAGCAGTCCGCTTGTTCTACCAGAACACCGCGTGGTTGTACTGGGGTAGCTGAGTGGAGCAGTCCGCTTGTTCTACCAGAACACCACGTGGTTGTACTGGGGTAGCTGAGTGGAGCAGTCCGCTTGTTCTACCAGAACACCGCGTGGTTGTACTGGGGTAGCTGAGTGGAGCAGTCCGCTTGTTCAACCAGAACACCACGTGGTAGTACTGGGGTAGCTGAGTGGAGCAGTCCGCTTGTTCTACCAGAACACCACGTGGTTGTATCGGGGTAGCTGAGTGGAGCAGTCTGCTTGTTCTACCAGAACACCACGTGGTTGTAGTGGGTAGCTGAGTGGCGTAGGCCGCTTGTTCCACCAGAAAACCACGTGGTTGTACTGGGGTAGCTGAGTGGAGCAGTCCGCTTGTTCGTCCACGTGTTGTTGTAGTGACACGGGTGTTGTTGTTGTTGTGACACGGGTGTTGTTGTTGTTGTGGGAACACGGATGAGAGCAGTCCCCACTGTCGTCGAGGTCGCAGAGAGAACCCCGTGGCGGGGGGGGGGGGATGAAGGATGTTAAAAAGAGGATACAGAAAACTGAAACGGTAAAAACGTAAAATGTGACGGCGAAACAATTTGAGAAGTCAAAATCCACCACAACAGCCGCAGCAGCAGCTTGAAACTTAGACACAGCCGTACGGTCAGCTGTCGAACAGTGAACACAAATAGACAGTGGGCATCGTGCAAGCGGCGATAGGATCTGCAGCACAGGTGGACCTGGCTGCATCACCATCACCCCGCCGACATCATTTCTTCTCCCAGAAATAAATTATGTGCAATGAAAACAGTTCTATCCACCCGTGGATGAAGGCCTCCCCCCGAAGCTGAAACCACCATAACGCGGAGCTCAAACGCGTCTCCTTTTAAAGTGTTTGTGAATTTTGTTTGACATTTTATTTCATCTCCAGGTGCACACTTGCGACGAGGCAGGAGCAGCTCGCGTCCGCTCCGTGCGGGGTCACGGAGGTTGAAGCGGCCGTCCGTTCGGTGAGTGGAGCAGCAGCGGTGGCCCCGATGGCGGCGGTGGCAGCAGCGGGGGCAGCGGAGATTTTTCACGGCGCCTGAAACGCAAACCACGCCCTCGAGACGTGAACGTCGTGCGGAAAGGATGATGGCGATTTAACCCTTTCCCGTTCCGATGACGTACACGTACGTACGATGACGTACGCGTACGTACGTCATCAAAACGAAACTGGAAGAAAAACTAAAATAAAATAGCTTAATCGGTACCGAGGCTCCCGCAAGGTCCATGCGGGAGGGCGTGTGGCACAGTTTGGCGCCAGTTACCGAGGAGCGCGTCGGTCGTGTCGCTACGGCTCTCCACCGTGAGCACGTCTTTAAAAACAACGGCGTTACCACGCCTCTCTAAATAAAACTCACGCCGAGCCGCTTGCGTGTTCCGAGATTCGGCGGTGAACGGGACACCCACCCCGCAACTTTCAGACCGTCTCGGGACGGGAATAGGCATCTAATAACGAATCGCCAACTTATCACCTCGATTCCGGTAATAATCGTCATTCGGGGACCTCTCCCCCTCCTGAGCTAATGGCAGCGTTATCGGTGACATTTTAGTAACTCGCCAATATGTTAATCTCGTGAAATCCAGAACTCGTGCGCAGCGCAGGTTTACTGTACACGCGTGCATACTGTACAACAACAAAAAACATCAACTTTGCAGAGAGCGAGTACAGCATAGCCTTCGAGGAGTAATTGCATGACTGAGGAGGAGTAATTGCACGACTGAAATACAAGTCAAATTGAGGAGTCAAATTGAAAAATAAAAAGATGAATAATTGCACAAACGTGGGGGGTTGGGGGGTGTGCAATCGTCATCGCTGTTGCAGGCGTGCGGGCGTCTGGAGGAGCTGGAGGGCCGCTTGATGGAGGTGGATGCATCGTGCGCCCCGGGGGGCGACCTCTCGGCCAGCTGGTGCCAGTCCGTGGGCTTCCAGCCGAGTGACTGCTCGTGAGACGACCGCACACGCACGCGCATGCACACATGCACGCGCGCATCAGCACCGGGGCTAGAGCAGTAACGGTGCCCAGGGTTCAGCGGTCCTACGGGTTTGGCCGCGGAGCAGAGAACATCTCTGTTGCCGTGTCGAGGTTTTGCCACGCACTGCTGTCCGCCGTGGCGCGCGACGGTAGGGTGGTAGGAATAATAATATATTAGTTATTTCTAAACTGAACTATTTTTTATTTTACCAGGTAAGACCCACTGAGCTATGTAGGTATTATATTCTTAGGTTTTTTTTCGGTAAAGTCACGTAGGTAAAACATCAAAATTAATGAAAATAAAATAAAAACAAAAAATCACGACGTTTCGGAGGCAACACAAGTCTCCGTCATCAGGTGGGACCGTCACAGCCAGATTAGCTGCATCAAAGACTTGTGTTGCCTCCGAAACGTCGTGATTTTTTGTTTTTATTTTATTTTATTTTTATTAATTTTGATGTTTTACCTACGTGACTTTACCGAAAAAACCTAAGAATATGATTCCTTGCAGTCACGAAAGCTTCAAATCTAGAATTATGAGCTATGTAGGTATTTTTCAGAAGCGACCTGGCCACAAATGATAGCTCAACGACGTGGCTTATCACCGCTGCGCTACAAATCTGGCGACCCGAGTTCGATTCCCTCTCACGGCGAACATCAGTGACGGGCCTCCCCTAGATCGACTCGGCCTCAAAAAAGTACCCGATATGATGTGTAAACATCGCCGGTGGGGAGACAAATGCGGCCTTCACAGCTTATAACTCGCTAACAGCACTTGCGCCAGCATTCTGTTGAGCCTTAAACGGGGGGGGACCTTTGTCTTTGTGTCAGCGTGGAGCGACTGGCCGTTCTCGCCAAGCTGTCCCTCGACACCCTCGTTCAGTTCGACCGGGACCTGCAGCAACGCAGTGAGTGATTACGCACGGTTTACATGAAAAAAAATAATAATAACAACCAATTATTTATTCATCCTCCCCCCCCCCCTGGTGTTATCCCAAACGTGCAATCGATCTCACGAGATGGAAGTCTACGTTCGGGACTGTCGCAAAGAGAGCGCAGCCTATCCGCGTTAGATTATGTGTTTGCAGCCGAATGACGGACGGACCGACAGACCGACGGATGGACCGACCTACAAACCAAATCGTTAGGATGATGGCGGTGTTTGTGCCATTGGTGTTATTTCGTGAAATCAAGCCCTTGGCAGCGTCGCCCCATGTTAGAGAACAGCCTGTGGATGATGACAGCACAGCACTATCGCTGAGGTGCCTTTAGCGATAGTTTTGTAATGAACTTGACGGTAGCGTGTGTGTGTGTAGGTCGACTCGGCCTCAAATTAGTACCTGGTGCCCAAACATCACCACTCGGGAAACAAAGGCGGCCGGGCATGGTACTAGCCACCGACCCCCTCCTATGCCATTCCGGCCTTCATAGGTGCTTGCTAACAGCACTTGCTGGTACAGTCTATGAAGAATATATGGGGGATCTTTGTCTTTGGGGAGCGGTAGTGTAGTGGTTAGTGCACTGCTCTACAAACCCGGCGACCTGAGTTCAATTCCCGCTCACGGTCAACACCAGTGAAGATTGTCTGAACCGATTCTGGGCCTCCCCTAGGTCGACCCAGTCTCAAATGAGTACCTGGTGCGGTGTGTAAACATCGCCACTTGGGAGACAAAGGCGGTCGGCGTGGTGCTGGCCACCCCACCCCCCTTGCCTGTAGCATTGATGCAAGAAAGCCTGACACTGCTGATGAGAAGCTCCATTGTCAAAATCCACTTCAAAGTTTTGTCACTGAAATCACGCACTCCCAGAAGTCCGTGGCGGCCGCTGAGCTGCGTAAAAAATACTTTTTTTTTTACGTGGAGGGACAGACGGACATTGCGTAATTATTCCGCTGAATTTTTATTCTTCCCAACAAAGCTAACGGCTAATCTGAAACGTCTTCGTCGTGCCCGTGTGTCGCAGAGATGTCGGCGATGGACGTGCATATGCATAACCTTGAAAAGTGAGTTGTGAGTGCTGCTACAACGTATGTTGAACATCTTTAGCACCATATGTAGACAACCGTGCTAATTCGAGGTACGGCAGAAGGACAACAAACTAAACATGCACACAAGAAAATCGGTCGATTAGTAGCACGAGCATATAAATGAACTAATAACCAGATCCATTAGATGTATTATCGATGGACTGGAGTCCATAATAGAGGTTTTTGGGTGTGTTGGAGAGCCAAGCGACAACATTGACAATCTGAGTACGACGTTTTGCCAGTTATTACAACTAGCTTCATCAGGCAACAGCCAGATTTGTCGCATGATGAAGCTAGTTGTAATTACTGGTGAAACGTCGAACTTAGTTTGTAAATGTTGCGGCTTGGCTCTCCAACACACCTAATGCTGTACTAGTGACGAATTGGCCACGTTCTGATTACGTGACAACCCTTACTAGTTGGCTGTGTTGGGTGGTGGTGGGTTTTAACGACACATTTATATATTTACGTGATCTAACCCAAAAAACCTCTTATGGATGATATTGGTCGCGAAAGCCTGCTACGTGTTAAACTGATCGTCTGGAGAGTTGCATCTTCGTACGAGAGCATAACGGGGTCCTTTAAACCGGGCCGCACGACAGCATGTTGTGTTTTCATCCAGCAGTGGATCGATCATAGTGTCCCAGTGATGACGACGCCACCGACGATGTTACTAACGCACGCACAACACACGCGGCGTTGTCCTCTCGCAGGCAGAAGCTGGAAGCCAACTTGCAGGAAGCCCTGGCTCTGTTTCACGACAAGGTCAACTCGCAGCACAGCGCCTTCGAACAGAAGTCGTTGGCGTGGCAGCGGTAAGGAGAGATGTGTGTGTCAAGGAGAGATGATGTCCATAATATAGGTTTGTTGGGTTAGACCGCGTAAGTAGAAACGTGTCGTTAAACCCGACACAGCCAATTTGTAATGTTTAGCACGTAAACAGGACATGCCGATTCGTTACTAGTACAGCACTAACCGGTGCGTTGGAGAGAAAATCCACAACATTTACAATCTGAGTACGACGTTCCACTAGTAATTATAATTGCAGCCGGCATGATCAGGCAGACAGCCAGATCTGTGGAGAAATCCTCCAGTTTCGTTCCTTAAATAGACAGGTAGATGCGATGACGTCACTTGTGTGAGCCCCACGTGTATTAATGAATGCATATAAATTACAATGCGTATCCATTGTCGTTTGGGTTATTCATATGGTAATCAACGTACGTGACCAATTTTATTCATGATTTTCAGTTTGTTGGGCTATATCATGGGAACTTTTTGCGAGTATCAAAGTATGAAAAATTAGAATAAATTTTACCCTTTCTGTCATCGTCTTTGTATTGTTCGCCTTTTAGCATTCTCTGGTCTGACTAGGCCATAAAGAAGGCTGTCTCTGGTGTAGGCCAGCCAGTTTCAAAGACAACGCCATATATTCAATATCAGAGCATGTTTGTTTGCATGTTCATCACAAGTACGTGTGGTTAATGCAGTACTTGATTCCTTGAAAAAGGTTTCTATTTGGTGTTTGAACATCTTAACACCTATTTTAACACTTTCGTGACTGCAGGGATTAATATCCTTGGTTCTTTCGGTAAAGTCACATAGAAGGTAAATAATAAAATAATAAAAATGTGGATTTCAAACATGATGATGATTGCTTGTGTTGCAGTCGAAACGTCGTGAGAATTTTTATTGTTTTATATTTTTATTTTATTATTTCCCTTCTACGTGACTTTACCGAAAGAACCAAGAATATCTTAACACCTGTTTTATTGCCAGAAAGAATAAAATCTATTCTTATTTTTCGTACTTTCTTGGGTTAGATCGCGTAAATGTAGTTTTGTCGTCTTCACCCGACACAGCCTAATCAGTAAGGTTTCATGAACAAAACGTGCCAATTTGTTGACTGGGCTACTTTGGCACACCCGGCGCGTTGGTGAATTAGTGGGTGAGTGTTGTTGTGACCTGCTGTGTGGTGAGCGAGTTGGTGGGTGAATGTGTTGTTGTGACCTGCAGTGTCGTGAGTGGGTGGGTGAATGTGTTGTTGTGACCTGCAGTGTGGTGAGTGGGTGGGTGGTTGAGTGAATGTGTTGTTGTGACCTGCAGTGTCGTGAGTGGGTGGGTGGTTGAGTGAATGTGTTGTTGTGACCTGCAGTGTCGTGAGTGGGTGAGCAGGTAAGTGAATGTGTTGTTGTGACCTGCAGTGTCGTGAGTGGGCGGGTGGTTGAGTGAGTGTATTGTTGTGACCTGCAGTGTCGTGAGTGGGTGGGTGGGTGAATGTGTTGTTGTGACCTGCAGTGTGGTGAGCGAGTTGGTGGGTGAAATTGTCACCTGCAGTGTGGTGAGTGGGTGGGTGGTTGAGTGAGTGTATTGTTGTGATCTGCAGTACGGCGGGTGAGTAGGTGAATGTCTTGTTGTGACCTGCAGTGTGGTGAATGGGTGAGTGTTGTTGTGATCTGCAGTGTGGTGAGTGAGTGGGTGTGTTGTTGTGACCTGCAAATGTGGTGGTTGAATGAGTGAGCGGGTGAGTGTGTTGTTGTGACCTGCGGTGTGTTGAGCGAGTGGGTGACTGAGTGTTGTTGTGATCTGCAGTGTGTTGAGTGGGTGTGTTGTTGTGACCTGCAGTGTGGTGAGTGAGCGGGTGAGTCAGTGTGGGGTGAGACAAAACGGTCAGTCTGGGAAGGCTCCCCACGGCCTGGCGTAGACTGCACGGAGAATCTCTTTGCTCTGTGCCTTGTGTAGCGACGTCAGGAGGCAGGCGGTGTGCAAGTGTTTTACATCCTGTGTGTTTTTTGCTCGACAGGGAGCTGATGGAACGCAAGGCGGAGGTGCGGGTGATCGGCGCGGACATGGACCAGCTGGGATCTCAACTTAAATCCGTGCAGGAGCAGCTGAGTGCGGTGAGCAGCTGGGGCAGCGTTGCGTCACCGGTGTCACCGTGCATTCTGTTGTATGTATGTTTGTACGTTGAACTTCTTTCGCACCATACGAAGCCAACCGTCCGAAATGGAGGAGCCGAGGAAGGACAACAAACTAAACACAAAAATATTTTGCAGTGATGGTGCAATGATTGCTGCGTGTTGCGTTACGACTGAGTCACTTTGGGGTGTGGTTTTTAAAGTATCGACAAAATTCGGACCGCGATGCCGGCACACGACGCCCGCCTCTTCCGAATGATGTCGCGGGATCTTTAACGTGCGCGGTGAAGCAGAGAGGCGCGCAGCATCTGTTTTTGTTACCGCACCGTGCAGTATTAACCAGGGCGGCCGCTGAAATCGAACCGCGAACCCCTTCAATGAGCGGCGAATGCACCACCCGTTGGTCCGCGTCACCATTGACGAGGGCCTCCCCATGGCCACGTCGGTCGTTGGGGTTACCCGACGTGCTTTGCCACGCCGGTCAATGTGTGCTGGTGAATGCTGGCGGCGTGGACGCAGGAGCACCGCCCTCTGCTGCATCCTCCATGTAGCCCTGCGGCAGCAGCAGCAGTAGCCTGTGACACCTGTGGTGCATTGTGGTTGGAGCGGTGGTAGTGTAGTGGTTAGCGCAATGGGGAGTGGTAGGGTAGCGGTTAGTGCTATGGGGAGCGGTAGGGTAGCGGTTAGTGCGCTGCGCCACGAACCCGGCGACCCGAGTTCGATTCCCGCTCACGGCCACCAACACCAGCGACACCTATCTGAAACGGTCCTGGGCCCACCCCTCAGTTGATTCAGCCTCAAATTATTACTCGGTGCGATGTGCAAACATCGCCACTAGGCAGACGAAGGTGGCCGGGCGTAGTGCTGGCCACCCTCATGTGCCGCGCTA
The DNA here is from genome assembly GCF_965212315.1 of Lampetra planeri. Lineage (NCBI taxonomy): Eukaryota > Metazoa > Chordata > Hyperoartia > Petromyzontiformes > Petromyzontidae > Lampetra > Lampetra planeri. Next base: position 7,692,507 of record NC_136146.1, on the reverse strand, counting down.
GGCCTTAATAGGTGTTACTCGCGAACAGCACTTGCCCCAACAGTCTGTTCAGGCTACACGTGGGCTCTTTCATGGTGGTTGCCTGGCCTAGGAGCTATATTCAGGCTCCATTCCTGCTTAGCTCCCGAGATGTGACGAGATCGAGCGCAGGCGGGTGATTGGGTCGTGAGCGGCGGATTAATGTAGCCATGGGCGAGTGTATGCCAGAGATGGAGTGGTGGCGCAACGGTTAGCGCACTTCGCTATGATGGCCCGGAAACTTGAGTTAAATTGCTGGCCACGGCTAACATCAGTGGCGAATGATAGCTGAAATGTTTCTAGGCCTCACCACTATCGTTGGGCCAATGGAAATTGCTCGATGATGATGGCTTTTGGTTATTACGGGCAGCAGGTGTCGAGCAATGGTTGACACTTGTTCCTCGCAGCAAGGAGGAGTGCCTGGGTTCGATTACCGACTCTGGCACCTTTCTGCGTGGAGTTTATACGTTCGTTCTCCCCCTTGTTCTGTATGGGTTTCCTCCAGGTTCTCAGGTTCCCTCCCGTAGCAACAAAAAACTGGTATCGGCTCAAAATCACATCCCGGTGCAGAACAATTGACCAGAAAATTACTCAACTGGGATTAAACACACAGCAGCTAGCAATACCCCCCCCCTCTCTCCACCACTGCAAAAACATGGCAGGCACCCTCCTGACAAAGCATCTTGAGACTCGGCGATGCTTTCCTGGGTTAAACAGCATAGTCATGATACGAACAATAAATAGTAACGATGATGGTGATGTTGTGATCGTAATAGCTATGGCGATGATCATGATGATGATGGCGATGATTGTGATAATTTGCCTGTCGCCCAACAGCTTCAAGATCAGTGTTTTGAAAGTCTCGAGAAGATGGCGACGATGGCCCCACCGTCCAAGCACCTGGCGGCGTACAAGGACGTGTCGAGAGAGTGCGTCACAGCGCACAGTCACACGTGCCCAGCGGAGACACAGATCCCCGCCGCGTAGCCGACATGCAGGATGTTGGGGGCGGGTGCCATTCGCGAGCAGCGTCCAAACGAAGGCCCCACGCGGCGCGTGATCCGGTGTGGTGTGGCCAGCCACCACGCCAGTGCTGATGTTCACACACCGCCCCAGGTTTCTTATTTGAGGCTGAGTCGACCTAAGAGAGGCCCGGAACCGGTTAGGATGTTCTTCACCGATGTTGGCTGCGAGCGGGAATCAAACTAGGGTCACCGGATTCATAGCACAGTAAGCTAACCCCTGCACCATCACTCCCCGAGCAAAACAAAGACAAGATAAAGATCCCCCGTATAGCCTTGGCAGACTTGGGGCAAGTGTGGTTAGCGAGCACCTATGAAGGCTGACACGGTGCACAAGGGGGTGGGTGGCCAACACCGCGCCCGGCCGCCTTTGTCTCCCCAGTGGTGATGTTTACGCACCACACCAAGTACTCATTTGAGGCTGAGTCGACCTAAGGGATGCCCAGAACCAGTTAAGTTAGTCCTCACCGGTGTTGTCTCTGAGTAGGAATCGAACTCGGGTCACACACATGCACAGGCACACACACAGATGCAAACACGCACGCAAGCACAGACCTGCACACACCAACTAAAAGCCAAAAATCGTGACTTCTAATGTCAGTGAATATATTGTGTTGCAGGATCAAGATGCATAAGCAGAAGGAAGGACTGAAGGAAAGTTGCGAAGATATGTTGGGCGAACAGGTGGATCTGCTTAAACGGCGAGTAGCTTCCACGCGCGATCCGAGGTTCAGTTCCAGGAAACGTGAACTCGGAGTGAAGTGTGTACGCGTGTGTATGTATGTTGAACTTCTTTCGCACCGTACGTAGCCAACCTTGCTAATCGGAGGTGGACAGCAAACAAAAAACAACGATGAGCAGGTCTGCTGCTGATAATAATAATAATCGGACAAATCTGCCTCCTTCACATATCCGTCCTTCCACGTCGAAAAATAAAAGCATTTTATTTTGTTGACACATCCCATCAGCCGCACGGCCACCTCGAGCAAAGAGACTGCAGGTTTAACCTTGGAGGGCCCTCCCTGCTCAGTGAAGCGCAAACACACCCTGCACAGTTGTTTGCTGCTTTGGCAATGATTAAAGAAGTAGAATGTGGAAGCCGCAGGGTAGGTGCTGCTTGCAAGCAGTGTTATTGATCCTCAGCTCGTCTGTTTCTTTGTGAATGATCGACAGACTCGTCGTATACTGAGTAGATTTGTCAACTTTCCAGAGGGTGGCGGGCGAGAGAGGGGTGGGATTTGAGAATGAAGGGGGCCTACAAAAAGTAATGGGCTTTCACAACCAATGTGATTCACAATTGATTTTCGGGTAAGTAAAATATGGCATACCAATGGCATGGTGCTGCTTTGTAATCTTTGTGTTACAGAGTTCAATTACGGGTACGTCTTGAACTTAGGCTCAATTATGTCTTAAGCGAAGCACGCAGGGAATTACTTCAAACCCCCTTCTATCTGCTCCTTCTATCCTCTTCTCCGTCCTTTCTGGAACTTTCCCTGCCTCTCCACCAACCCCCCTTCGTGTTATTTTGGTTGCTTTCCCCCGGGCTCTTTAAACAATGACCCCGACGACCAATCAGATTTCAATGGTTCCCCACCTTCCAATAAGATTGTGCGCCCTACATCGAATCCCCCTGCCCCACTCCCCCCGTGATATTTCCTGGCCAATGAGAGTCGGGCGCGTGATTTGAACTCGCAAGCCTATAGGCCCCGGTGAGCGTATATTTGCGTGTTTCTTAATAGGCGTTGTCTCTCAGGTTTACATGTATTGTGTATAAGCATGATTTTAGATTATTTTGAATATTTTTTGCTGCTATAAATATCCACGTGATTAAGATGGATTTTTCTCCTGGTCATCCGGTTTTTCCACACACATTCAGAATCAACATCTTGCATTTAGAGTATTTGGTTGCTATACATTTCCACGCGATCAATCGCTTCTGTTGGGCTATCATTTGTGGCCAGGTCACTCCTGAAAGATAAACTGATAGCTCAGTGGGCTTTACCTGGTAAGATAAAAAAAGATATGTTTTTATTTGTATATTTTTTGAAGTCATTTGTTTACCTTTCCTATACTTTGCACTGCTATAGTGTTTTTGTATTATTGGTTGTAACGTTCTGACCTGCCCCTACTGAACATCTGTGAAAAAGAGCTTCATAACTCATCGGATTCCTCCAGTCTAAATATTCTGATTCTGAAACTTTGTTGAGAGAGACAATGTGAATGAGAGAGAGAGAGAGAATCATCACATTTCCCACATTTCCCCACGAGTGTCTGTTGTAACCCAGTGCCTCCCGTCTCTCTGCAGGTTTAGCAACATCACCAACCTGACCCTGGACTCCGAGGTGCCAGCGACTGCGTGAAACCCGAGTAACCACGTGACCAAAGCATTCGGCAAAAAAACAGCCAAAACAACGCGAAGCTGTAACAACTGTCCAGGGTCATGAGAACGTTTTGGTCAAATAATTCCAAGTTGTTAGCACCTCCTCACAACACAGAAACTGTTAACTCTTTCCCGTTGCGATGACATACGTGTACGTCATCAGTTTTTATTCCGGTTCCGTTCTGATGACGTGTACTAACTTTGTAACTTCATCGGTAACTTTATCGGTACCGAGGCACCCACAAGGTCCATGCGGGGAGGGTGTGTGGCACAGTTTGGCGCCAGCTATCGTAGAGTGCGGTCGTGTCGCTACGGTTCTCTGCGGTGAGTACAATGTCTTTAAAAACAACGGCGCTACTACGCCTCTCTAGATAACATTAACGCTGAACCGCTTGCGGCGAACGGTGGACCCACCCTGCAACTTGCAGACGTCTCGGAATGGGAAAGGGTTAACAATGTGAAAATAAATACAGGGTGTTTCAAAAAGATGGCCCGATTTGAAATCGCTATATCATTGCAACCACAAACCGCCCATGAATGAAACTCTTACCACTTGAAAGGGCGGGGCATAGAGAGGGCGGGGCATAGAGAGGAGGGCGGGGCATAGAGAGGGCGGGGCATAGAGAGGGCGGGGCATAGAGAGGGCGGGGCATAGAGAGGAGGGCGGGGCATAGAGAGGGCGGGGCATAGAGTTTCAAATGATTACTGATAGATGCCTCTCCCAGCGCACAAACAGCCCCTAACCTCAGTCATTCGCAAGACGGTGACACCGCAACACAAGCGTTTTGCGTTCTGCAGTTCAGCAAGACTGAATCCGTAATTACGGTGCAGCGTGCGTTTCAACGGCGTTTTGGCATTGATTTGCCAATGTCAAAGAGCATTCGTCGTTGGTACCGACAATTTGAGGAAACAGGCTGTTTATGTAAGGGGAAGAGCACAGGGCGACCACGCACCTCAGGAAAACGTGAGAAGAGAGGCGTTTGGGACGAATTCAACTATCGTCTCGATGTTGTCCGTACAGCTGGTGGAGGGCACATAGAGCATTTATTAAATGGTTAGTGAAACTTGATAACTCATTAAACCGTTTTTAACTTTTTGTGTAATTGTAACATGTTGCCATCGTGAAATATACTGCTTTGAAATTGGGTCCATCTTTTTAAACACCCTGTAGTTCTAACCCGGTTCAGTATGTTATATAATTAACCGGGTTCAAGCCTAAGTTCGATTACCAGCCATGGCTAATATAAGTGGAGCGTGCTTATCGGTGAAGGAGGAAGGCCAGCACCAGGTTCAGATGATATTGCTCGACACTGATGTGAGCCATGACGGGAAATCAAATTCAGGTCGCCGGGTTCATGGAGCAGTGTGGTATCCACCGCTATTGCTGGACCCCACAAAGATTGCAATGTAAATACGTGTGCGGTTGTACAATCTGTGTTTATATGGGTGTGCATGGTGTATGGTGGGGAGCGGTAGTGTAACGGTTAGCGCCCTGCGCTACGAACCCGGCGACCCGAATTCGATTCCCGCTCACAGCCACTAACACCAGTGACCATTATCTGAACCGGTTATGGGCCTCCCCTAGGTCGACTCAGCCTCTAATGAGTACCTGGTGCGGTGTGTAAACATCGCCACTGGGGAGACAAAGATGGCCGGGCGTGGTGTTGGCCACCCACCCCCTCGTGTGCCGTGCCGGCCTTCATAGGTGCTCGCTAACATCACTTGCCCTAACAGTCTGTTAAAGTCTATATGGGGGATCTTTGTCTTTAACTTGGTGCATGGTGTGGAGCAGTAGTGTAGAGGTTAGCACCCTGCGCTTTCGAACCCGGCGACCCGAGTTCGAATCCCGCTCACGGCCACCAACACCAGTGACGATTATCTGAACCGGTTCTGGGCCTCCCCTAGGTCGACTCGGCCTCATGTTTATCTAGTGCGATATTCAAACATCGTCACTAGGGGGATGGTTTACACATCGCACCAGGCAGGCCGGATGTGGTTCTGGCCGACTATCCCCTCGTGTGCCGTGCCTTTCATAGGCGCTCACAAGTGGCACTTGCTCAACAGCCTTTTAAAGGCTATATGGATCGGCCTTAATAGGTGCTCCCTAACAGACTGTTAAAGGCTGCAAGGGGGGTTTTAGCCTTTTACCTTTGTGCATAGTACTGTAAGAATGTATTCTGAAGATGTGCTTGTAATTATGGAAGGGGAGGTAAATTGAAAGTGTCTCGTGTCGTTTAGACAGTGTGCCACCTGAATGTGCACCTGTTAAATCGTTCTTAATCTCATTGTTTTAAAATGTTTTGCGGTTTATTTTCGTCATCTGTGAATATAACACTTGCAGCCCACGGGCCAATCCACTGCTGGGTGAGGACAACCCACGCCATATGCTGGAAGTGAGGATTAATTGACCATACGATGGTCAGACGGACGGGGGTTTGCAGAACAGTAATGTATTTTGCTGCATTGCCCTCCATCACCCAGATGCTTATGCTGGTAGGAACCACCTGGTTCCACCAGCCCACAGGGGATTATTGTGTCCGTCCGTCGTGCATCCAAAAATGGGAGCGGTGGGGCTGGGTGGAGAGGGGAGGGTGGGGAGGGGCTGGGTGGGGAGGATGTGGTGGGGCTGGGTGGGGAGGGGATGGTCACCCCGTGGTGCCCTTATAAAACTCAACGTTTAAATTTCGATTTAAAGCTTTCGTGACTGCAGGGATTCATCTTCTTGGTTCTTTCGGTAAAGTCACGTAGAAGGGAAGTTGCGTTGTGGCCGAAACGTCGTGATAATTATTTTATTGTGTTTTATTTTTATTCTTTTATTACTTCCCTTCAACGTTTAACCTACTCATGCCGGCTTGTGCCCGCCCTCAGTCGGCCATATTTGTGGAATACACCACGCCGCCGTTGACCCTGGCCATCGACCGAGCAACCCAACGTTCCTACCAGCTCCCTCCGCAGGAATGTGTTTACACACGTGTGTTTTACGCATTCAAGTATCCTCCAGGCTCAACCCTGGCTTCTTCGGTCTAATGATACCAGGTGCATTCTGGTGTGATTTAGACCACCAGCCAATGTTTAGACATTTTAATTTTTGGAGATATATCCCCCCCCCCAAGAGTATTCAAGCTCTTGGTATCGTCTGTGTTGCAGGGTCCGTTGTGGGCGAGCGGTAGTGTAGTGGTTAGCACACTGTGATATTAACCCCGCCGACTTGAGTTGAATTCGAACTGGTTCTGGGCCTTCTCTAGGTGGACTCGGCCTTGAATGAGTACCTGGGACGTGTACATAAGCATTAGCCCTGGGGAGACAAAGGTGGCCGGGCAGGGTGCTGGCCACCCACCTCTTTGTTTGCCGTGCTGGCCTTCGTAGCTGTTGCTCGCGAACAGCACTTGCCCCAACATTCTGCTAATGGCTATGAGGGGTACGTTTTGTCTTTCATGGTCAAACGTGTAAATGACGTGAAAAATCCATGGCAACAGAGACTTCTCGTCGTTTACAGAGTTGATCGTTGTCAGCGTCAGCCGAGTGAATGGGGGGACCCCCCGTAGTGGAAGTGGGAACTCCACATTCATGATTCACAGAGGCCGACTTTGCATCCCTGTCCAGAGGCCAAGGATCCGTCGAGAATTCTCGCAGGGCAGTGTCCTCCGTATCGGCGAAACGGCTGACACAAAGTTGTATTTTTCACGGAACTTCTCATTAAATATTCTTTCTCACACACTCTGCTATGATAACAGAGCATTTCAAGACGTTACGTCAATAAACACTGTGGCCTTCAATGGAACAAAAATATATAATAGGCGTCGTTTTGGGTAATGGCCCTTCTTCAGAGCAGAATGTTTCATATGTTTGTTATTTGTGCAACTTTGCTATAAGATTTTTGCATGATGGTATAACCAATATATTTCATCCTCAGAGATAGCATGTCGTCAAATTACGTGTATAAAACAAGTTTAAGATGATGGATGGGTTTACTTTGTACGGTCATTGTCGATCAGGCCTGGGCCAACAGCTCCGCCACTTGAGGACCCGAGTCGGTAATGAACAAAATTATCTGATGATGCTGCTGCGTTGGCAATGGTGCACGGGCACAATCAACACAACTCAACACAACTCAACACATCACTAGCACTGGCCTTAAAAATAAAACTATAATAGGGGACGTTTCTGGCAATGCCCCTTCATTACATATAGATAATGCGTTTTGAATGTGTGCGTTGTGAAGGCCATTATTGCCTGAATCGTCACCTAATACACTATATACTCTTTGGTTATTTCGGTAAAGTCATGTAGAAAGAAAATAAATTAAATAATAGAATACGGCAGTCTCTGTGTTGTCTCTCTCTGCTTGTGTGTCTGTGTTTTGTCTCTCTCTGTGTCTCTGTGTTGTGTCTCTCTGCTTGTGTGTCTGTCTGTGCGTCTATGTTGTGTGTCTCTCTCTCTGTGTCTGTGTTGTGTGTGTCTCAGTGTTGTCTCTCTGCTTGTGTGTCTGTGTGTCTATGTTGTGTGTCTCTCTCTGTGTGTCTGTGTTGTGTGTCTCTCTCTGTGTATCTCAGTGGTGTCTCTCTCTGCGTGTGTGTCTGTCTGTGTGTCTCTGTGTGTCTATGTTGTGTGTCTCTCTCTGTGTGTCTTATGTTGTCTCTCTCTACTTGTGTGTCTGTCTGTGTGTCTATGTTGTGTGTTTCTCTCTGTGTCTGTGTTGTGTGTGTCTCTCTGTGTCTTGTGTTGTCTCTCTCTGCTTGTGTCTGTCTGTGTGTCTATGTGTCTGTGTTTTGTCTCTCTCAAATTTAGTTCTACCTGTTGACGACTGCTCGTGTTGCAATCGAAACGTCGTATTCTATTCTTTAATTTATTTTCTTTCCACGTGACTTTATCGAAAGAGCCAAAGAGTAATTCCTGCAGTCACGAAAGCTTCAAATCAAGTTCAATACACTACAGGTTTCCCTTTTAAGGCCACGCAGTCTTCTTTTGGATGGATTAATAGCAGCAGATTAAAGATGTCATTTTAGATTTATTATCCACTCGATTATCAGGTTAGGTCAAAACTGGCTGTGATGTTTAGTAGTTATTGTCGACTCTTTGGTGTTACATTAACAGGTTAAATGTCTCACTAACACAGCCACCGTTGCTCGTTTTTTTCGATGTGGCGGTGGCTCTACTAACATTGACATGCTAATCTCTCACAATACAATGGCCACCTCCACAGCTTCGTCGTCGTGGAGATAACTCAGCTCTCCGATCTTACATTGACATGCAAATTTCATCACTAGCCCCGCCCACTGCGCTTATACACAATACAATGGCCACCTACGCAGCTTCGTCGTTGTGGAGATAACTCAGCACTCCGATTTTACATTTATCGTGGAGGTAGCTCATCTCTCCGATCTTAATTTTACATGCTAATTTCTTCACTAGCCCCGCCCACTTCGCTTATGACCCTTGGGCTAAACCCATCTCAAACCTTTATAACATCCTGCCTCAGCAGCTCTCGCTATTTTTTAAATCCTTTATATTAAGTTCACTTGCTTGCTTGCGCGCTTACGACCGTGCTAATCTTTCGGTCGTTTTTTAACCCACTTCCTGTGATCCAATCGAGCTGACATTTTGCACACAGGCTCGTTGTGCGTGACAATTTATTTTCGTGAAAATTTTTTTCCAAAATTTTCCACTTTTTAGGGAAAAAAATGTAAATCCTTTATATTAAGTTCACTTGCTTGCTTGCGCGCTTACGACCGTGCAAATCTTTCGGTCGTTTTTTAACCCACTTCCCGTGATCCAATCGAGCTGACATTTTGCACACAGACTCGTTGTGCGTGACAATTTATTTTCGTGAAAATTTTTTTCCAAAATTTTCCACTTTTTAGGGGAAAAACATTTTCACTAACACAATCATATATTTTTCCTAAACACAGAAAATTATTCAAGAAAACAACAAAAATGTACAATATAAACAATCATACAAAAACTGAAAACCTTATAATCCTTATATACGACTTTCCTTATATTTAATTTAAAATACCAATGTGATAAAAATGAAACTCTTACTCAAGAAAAACAGAAATGAATAATAAAATAAAACCGATGCCACGCATATAAAGGATTTATAGTGAAAAACTTTGTTTTTATGGGTAATTTTTTTTCACCCGATGCCGATTGCTTGTGCTGCGATCGAAACGTCGTGATATATTGTTTTAATGTCTATCTACTTGGCTTTACCGAAAGACCCAAATAATGTGAATTCCTGCAGTCACGAAAGCTTGAAGTCAATGAATAACGAGCTTATCTGCGTTTGCCCTAGTTCTCCGCCCCGTCTGTGTGTGCGGAAATGATGATGGGAATTACCGCCACGCTGGCGATGAATATTGTACAAACAGTTTTCTTTACTACTATACCAGAATTTGTTAAAGGGGAGGCTTTGAGCATTTAAGTAGGGGCCACACGTGGCTTTGAAGTCGTCGGGTGTTTATAATTCCAATCTACGAGGCCTGGCCATGACCACTCATCCATGTCGTAACAGTGGAGAATGTGCGTGTCCCGGGCTGTTTATTTGGGGTAAGGGGCAATCCATGGCTGTTGCTACTGGATTCCAGTGAGGTCCCAAGTTGGTCATCTTGTGCCAACTGCCCAGGACAAGAGAAGAGGTTGTTTCAGGTGGACACGACACCCAACCCAAGAACAACCACACATTTCTTATGTTGCAGCTACACATCTAACGCCGAGTGTCTCGTCATTTAGGCTGCCCAAGAAGTTTGAAGCTTGCTTTGCAGAGGTGTAAATCGTTGCTTAATTTCCCACCTGGTGTGTAATGGTGTATTCAGGGACTACGAATAGGGTATATGTACCAGGCATGCCTGTCAATAAGAATGTTATATTATTGTACCCTATCGGAATACCTGACGGATAATAGCTTGACGACAAGTGAGATTGCTGCCAGAAAGATGTACACTTACTTGGAGAATATTGGCCACAAGACAGAGGAAAGTGGAAACAAATGAGGAATGTGCAGCTGACACCTACGGGCGATCTGCCCGTGCACGGATCGTTGTGGTGATGTCCTTCCACTGCAGGGGTGGGGAACGTCCGGGCCGCGGGCCGTATGAGGTCCGCGAAATCACTTGGTGTGGCCCTGCCAAGGCAACCGCAGGCAGGACTCGAAATTCAATAAATCTAGGAGCAAACCTGGAAAAGCAGTTGCGAGTAGCAACATCATCAATACCAGCTAACAGAAGAGACAGAATGAAACAGCACGGACAAGATACCACACAGCAAGCACTGAGGCAGTACACATATAGCCAGCACAGATATAATAATACTCATTTAGATTTGTAAGGCGAATTTCATCCAAGGATCCCAATACGCTGTACAAACAGTACAGATTGTACAGATTGTACAAGATATCATCCCGTGTCAGCCCATACGGTTTACCCCGTATTTTCGTAGAGGGAAATTGAGTTTTCAGGTCCATACGGTGTGCAGCCGTTTCAATACGGGAAATTTGTGTCGTCTATTTGTTTGTGTTTCTCCCTTGTGATGGGACTTTGTAGGACGAACGTTGAGATTTATAAGGTCACGGGGTGACCAATAAGGTCTGCATTTGTCTGTAATAAGCTAGGCACTGGTAATGGGTTGACAGGTATGAGATATTTCAGTTTTCAGTTTCATTTATTTGGTATAGCCCTGTGAGCCATTCGGCTCTTGAATCGGGTGCAACCGCAACAAATAAACTAAAACATGAACAAGAAAACATCTTAAAGTGACTATGCGCAAACAGAAAAATCCAGGAAAAAACTGCAAAGTCTTCCAGAAAAAAAGCACCGTACACCAACGCTGTGCAAAAATCCCAGTGGGATGAAAGTCAAACAACAACAACAACCACAAGACAACTTAGATTAAAGCCATCATTCTAACTCCGTACTACAAGAAACAAACACGTGTACTAATTATGTTCCCTCCATGTGAACAGACAGTACATGTACACAGTACACACCGCACGGAGAGTAAACACATTCCTGCGGAGGGAGCTGGTAGGAACGTTGGGTTGCTCGGTCAATGGCCAGGGTCAACGGCGGCGTGGTGTATTCCACAAATATGGCCGACTGTGAGGGCGGGCACAAGCCGGCGTGAGTAGGTTAAGCGTTGAGTTTTATAAGGGCACCACGGGGTGACCAGCCCCTCCCCACCCAGCCCCACCCCTCCCACCCAGCCCCACCCTCCCCACCCAGACCCTCCCCACCCGGCCCCTCCCCACCCTCCCCTCTCCACCCAGCCCCACCCCTGCCATTTTTGGATGCACGACGGACGGGCGGACACAATCATCCCCTGTGGGCTGGTGGAACCAGGTGGGTCCTACCAGTCTCACACAGTATATCCGGTATAGAAGCAGTACACAGACTGTTCACATGGAGGGAACAGAATTAGCACACAAGGGACGGCACACATTTGGAGACCAGAGCGATGTAATCGTCGACTGCGAACATCCCCTCCGCGGGACCCACCAGAGAGAGAGAGAGTCAAGAAGACTCCCTTGGGGCCACCACGGTGGCTGAGAGATGTTAACTACCTCGCCTGGTGTACAGGAGGTCCTGAGTTCAATCCCGAACCCTGACGCCTGTGGCATGTTCGGGGTTTGCGGTGTCTCTCTCTCGGTCAACTCGTGGTCGCGTGGATTTTCTTCGCTTTACTCCCCCACCACCACCCCCGTCCACCACCCCCGTCCACATTGAGAATCAACATCACGCGTTTGGAGTAAGGGGCCGTCCATAAATGACGTCACGCACCTAGGGGGGGGGGGGGGTCAGACATTTGTGACGATGTGTGACGAGGGGGGGGGGGGTGTTTGAGAAACGTGACGTCACATAAAAATGCGCAACTTTAAATAGACAACACGTTCTACTTAATTAAATAGACTTTTTAATAAATGTTTTCTCCTACAACATCAGAGTGCAGCGGCACATTAAATACGCACTACCATGACAGTTTAAAGCGATTTGAAGCATGTTTTATTTTCTAAATTGAAATATGTTTTTTTTGGGGGGGGGGCAGAGCTTTGTGACGTCATATTTGAGGGGGGGGGGGTCAAAAATCGTCCAAAATCGCGTGACGTCATTTATGGACGGCCCCTAACATAAAAAAAACACAATAGTTTTAGTGCAAAGCCAGAGCATATGCGACCCCTTATACTCGCGAGGCACCAGCTGGGTTGAGCCTCTGACTCGCTGCTGCTCCTCCCCACGAGTCGCGTTTCCTTCCCCACCCACAACACCGCGCCCCTCCGCAGCTGATTCTCATCATCATCCTGATCCTGCTGCTGCTCCCACTCACTCTGCTCCCACTCACTCTGCTCGCCTCCACTTCTCCCGCTGATTCTCTCGGGCGCTCCTCCTCCTGTCGCCTCTGCTGCTTTTCCGTCCGCAGCTCCACGTCTCCTGCTGCTGCTGCTGCCTCTCTTAGCTCCACTTCTTCTTCTTCTCCTGCTGCTGCTGCTGCTGCTTCTGGGTTCTCTCTGCCCGGCTTCCCCTGCTGCTTCCACTGATTCTGCTCCCGCTGCCTCTCTCCGCTCCACGTCTGCTGCTGCTTCTCATTATGCTGCTTCGGCTATCCTGCTGCTGCTTCTCGAAGCTCTGCTCCATCTGCTGCTGCTGCTGCTTGGGTCAGTTACGCGCCTCTTGTTGATTCGGCTGTTAAAACTGCTGCGCAACATCATCACCACCATCACTGCTGCGTATTTACGTACGCTGCTGCTGCTGTAAAGTACCCTGCTTCAAGTTGTGCCGCTTCTCCAAATCCGTACGTCTACAGGACTGTACCTCTGTTGCAAGTCGCCGTCAAGTTGGACTGCCGCTTCTGTTGTGAGTTTTACTGCTGCTTTCTCATCTGTCTTCCAGTGTTGTGCCTGCTGCTACTGCCGCTGCACCTAACTGCTTCTCATGCAGCAGTAAGTTAACCTGCCGCTTCTGACTGCTTCACATGCAGCAGTAAGTTAACCTGCTGCTTCTGACTGCTTCACATGCAGCAGTAAGTTAACCTGCTGCTTCTGACTGCTTCGCATGCAGCAGTAAGTTAACCTGCTGCTTCTGACTGCTTCACATGCAGCAGTAAGTTAACCTGCCGCTTCTGACTGCTTCACATGCAGCAGTAAGTTAACCTGCTGCTTCTGACTGCTTCACATGCAGCAGTAAGTTAACCTGCTGCTTCTGACTGCTTCACATGCAGCAGTAAGTTAACCTGCTGCTTCTGACTGCTTCACATGCAGCAGTAGGTTAACCTGCTGCTTCTGACTGCTTCACATGCAGCAGTAAGTTAACCTGCTGCTTCTGACTGCTTCACATGCAGCAGTAAGTTAACCTGCTGCTTCTGACTGCTTCACATGCAGCAGTAAGTTAACCTGCTGCTTCTGACTGCTTCACATGCAGCAGTAGGTTAACCTGCTGCTTCCGACTGCTTCACATGCAGCAGTAAGTTAACCTGCTGCTTCTGACTGCTTCACATGCAGCAGTAAGTTAACCTGCCGCTTCTGACTGCTTCACATGCAGCAGTAAGTTAACCTGCTGCTTCTGACTGCTTCACATGCAGCAGTAAGTTAACTTGCTGCTTCTGACTGCTTCGCATGCAGCAGTAAGTTAACCTGCTGCTTCTGACTGCTTCGCATGCAGCAGTAAGTTAACCTGCTGCTTCTGACTGCTTCACATGCAGCAGTAAGTTAACCTGCTGCTTCTGACTGCTTCGCATGCAGCAGTAAGTTAACCTGCTGAGACTCGACATGGACATGGTGGACCTCCAGACGAAAGAGGAGCGGAAGAAGTCGCGACGAGGGGACGACGGGAAGAGGAGGCGAGGTAAATGGCAGATACCCCCTCCACCCACCCCCCAACGAGGTGAACGAGGTGGTGGTGATCGGGTGTAGATGATGATAACCGTGATAGAGTTGGAGGTGTGGTGGCGGTGGTGTAGGTGGCGGCGATGATGATGATGATCGTGGTGGCGGTGGTGTAGGTAGCGATGATGATGATGATCGTGGTGGCGGTGGTGTAGGTGGTGATGATGATGATCGTGGTGGCGGTGGTGTAGGTGGCGATGATAATGTTGATCGTGGTGGCGGTGGTGTAGGTGGCGATGATGATCGTGGTGTAGGTGGCGATGATAATGTTGATCGTGGTGGCGGTGGTGTAGGTGGCGATGATGATCGTGGTGTAGGTGGCGACGATGATGATGATGATCGTGGTGGCGGTGGTGTAGGTGGCGATGATAATGATCGTGGTGGTTGAGCTGGTGGTGTAGGTGGCGATGATGATCATCGTGGTGGCGGTGTGTAGGGTGGCGATGATATGATGATCGTGGTGGTTGAGCTGGTGGTGTCGGTGGCGATGATGATGATCGTGGTGGCGGTGGTGTAGGTGGCGATGATGATGATCATCGTGGTGGCGGAGGTGTAGGTGGCGATGATGATGATGATCGTGGTGGCGGTGGTGTAGGTGGCGATGATGATGATGATGATCGTGGTGGTTGAGCTGGTGGTAGGTAGCACAGCTGATGGGTGACAGTGGTGGAGATGGTGAATAGCGTTGATGGAAGTGGTTGTTGGAGATGGTGTAGGGAGACAAAGGCGGCCGGGCGTGATGCTGACCAACCACCCCCTCGTGTGTTGTGCTGGCCTTCATAGGTGCCTGCTAACAGTACTTGCCCCAACAGTCTGTTAAGGCTATACGAGGGATATTTGTTGGTGGTAGTCTTTGCGGAGATGGTGGTAGTGGTTGTGGAGATGGTGGTAGTGGTTGCGGAGATGGTGGTAGTGGTTGCGGAGATGGTGGTTGCGGAGATGGTGGTTGCGGAGATGGTGGTAGTGGTTGTGGAGATGGTGGTAGTGGTTGTGGAGATGGTGTTAGTGGTTGTGGAGATGGTGGTAGTATTGATGGTACTGGTTGTGGATATGATGGTAGTGGTTGTGGAGATGGTGGTAGTGTTGATGGTAATGGTTGTGGAGATGGTGGTAGTGTTGATGGTAGTGGTTGTGGAGATGGTGGTAGTGATGATGGTAGTGGTTGTGGAGATGGTGGTAGTGTTGATGGTAGTGGTTGTGGAGATGGTGGTAGTGTTGATGGTAGTGGTTGTGGAGATGGTGGTAGTGTTGATGGTAGTGGTTGTGGAGATGGTGGTAGTGTTGATGGTAGTGGTTGTGGAGATGGTGGTAGTGATGATGGTAGTGGTTGTGGAGATGGTGGCAGTGGTTGCGGAGATGGTGGTAATGGTAGGAGAGATGATGGTAGTGGATGTGGTAGTGGATATGATGGTAGTCGTGATGGTTGTGGAGATAGTGGTGTTGGTGGTATTGGTGGTAGAGGGCAGAGACTCGGCCTCAAATGAGTTACTGGTGCGATGTGTAAACATAAGACACTACGGAGACAAAGGCGGCCGGGCGTGGTGTTGACCACCCACCCCCTCGTGTGCTGTGCTGGCCTTCATAGGTGCCCGCTAACAGCACTTGCCCCTAAGGTCTGTTCAGGCTATACGGAGGATCTTTGTCTTTGGAGGGCAGAGAAGCAACGCTCACAACAACAAGTGGAGCACCGGGTGGCTAAAATACAGCAATTTGGCAAAGTAGGGGGCACAGGTGATGCATCTGCCAGTCATTTCAGTCAGTCAACCCATGGCACTTGGGTCTGTCCCGTGGCCTGTCAGCGAATCTTCGACACTTCACGTGACCTCAGAGTGCACCTTGCTTGGCACAAACGCCATGGTGACGTCACTGCCACTTATAGTGGCGAATTGCCGCTGTTGCTTCTGTCTGAGATGATATTCGTGTCGATGGTAGTCCCCGATGTTGGTGGTCGTGAAGATGACGGTAGCGGAGGATGTGTCGGGAGTTGGAGTTGATGGTGATGTTAGTAATGTAGATTTGCTGGTTTCGGGGAAATTGTTTAGTGAGACGGTGGCTTGTTGGGGTGATATGGTAGCTTCTTGGTTCTTTCGGTAAAGTCACGTAGAAGGGAAATAATAAAATAATAAAAATAAAACATAATAAAATAAAATTCTCATGACGTTTCGGCCACAACGCAAGCAGCCGTCCTCAGGTGAAGAACAGGTCTGTTGGAAAAACAGCGTTGTGGCCGAAACGTCGTGAGAATTTTATTTTATGATGTTTTATTTTTATTATTTTATTATTTCCCTTCTACGTGACTCCCTGCAGTCACGAAAGCTTTAAATCGAAATTTGAGATGGTGGTGGTGTTGGGGTGAGATGGTGGTGGTGTTGGGGTGAGATGGTGGTGGTGTTGGGGTGAGACGTGGTGTGTTGGGGTGGGATGGTGGTGGTGTTGGGGTGAGACGTGGTGTGTTGGGGTGGGATGGTGGTGTGTTGGTGTGGGATGGTGGTGTGTTGGTGTGGGACGGTGGGGTGAGATGGTGGTGGTGTTGGGGTGAGATGGTGGTGTGTTGGTGTGAGGTGTTGGGGTGAGATGGTGGGGTGTTGGGGTGAGATGGTGGGGTGTTGGGGTGAGATGGTGGTGGTGTTGGGGTGAGATGGTGGTGGTGTTGGGGTGAGTGAGATGGTGGTGTGTTGGTGTGAGATGGTGGGGTGTTGGTGAGGTGGTGGTGTGTTGGGGTGAGATGGTGGAGTGTTGGGGTGAGATGGTGGTGGTGTTGAGGTGAGATGGTGGTGTGTTGGTGTGAGATGGTGGGGTGTTGGTGAGGTGGTGGTGTGTTGGGGTGAGATGGTGGGGTGTTGGGGTGAGATGGTGGTGGTGTTGGGGTGAGATGGTGGTGTTGAGGTGGGATGGTGGTGGTGTTTGGGGTGAGGTGGTGGTGGTGTTGGGGTGAGATGGTGGTGGTGTTGAGGTGGGATGGTGGTGGAGTTGGGGTGAGATGGTGGTGGTGTTGGGGTGAGATGGTGGTGGTGTTGGGGTGGGATGGTGGTGGTGTTGGGGTGGGATGGTGGTGGTGTTGGGGTGGGATGGTGGTGGTGTTGGGGTGAGATGTGGTGGTGTTGGGGTGAGATGTGGTGGTGTTGGGGTGAGACGTGGTGGTGTTGGGGTGAGACGTGGTGTGTTGGGGTGAGACGTGGTGGTGGTGTGAGATGGTGGCTCTGGCAATGGTAGTTGTGGTGACCACGGTGATGAGGGTCGTTGGACGTCGTGGTTCACGTCTAGATATTTAAAGAGCTTTTGAATTCACTGCTTTGACAACATGAACGTGAAAACTTTTGCACATTACCACATCTTATTCGGAAACCACATGTTAAAATTATGAAAGCAAGGGTGCATTTACATTTTTTCATCACATTTACATGCATTGACTATTGTTGTTGATACTGTATCCTTTTCTTGTATCGATGGATTAATGCTTGCATATTTATTTTAATCTCACTCTGGAACATGTTGCATATTACCCCAGGCCTTTACTGATTAAAAAATAACCTTCCTGATCGGCGTTTCTCTGGACATTACAACCAGCATCATTGAGTGTTAACAAATGCTGAGCTCTCACTGATTTGCAGTCTCCGAATAATAACAGCTGTTACCTGGTTTTAACTAAATGCAGTCTGTCAATCTGTCCAGGTTGTCAAGATACACGTGAACGTGGAGGCCCTGGTGGAAAAGGTGTTGGAGATGACACATCTGTTAGTCGTGGAACTGCTCGAGTTGGTGATGGAAGCGCTGGAGGAGGAAACATTGGTGGTGGTGGTGGTGATAATGATGGTCACCAAGCCAGAGCAGACAAAGTACATGGACGTGGCATTGCTGCGAACGACGTTGACTGCATTGGCCACGCAGTTCGACACAGACAGTCAGAGATGGTCAAGGGAACCTCCCTGACAAAATCCAACCACAGGACACATCGTGCCCTCCACCTCACGGAGGGCCCTGATAGCGCGGTGCAGGATGTTGAGCAGCCGGGCTGCGTCCTCCTTCTGTCAGCCGGGGCTGACCACGCCGCCTACTACAACCCCATGGGCCACAAGGGTGGCCTGCGCAAGGTAGAGTCTCTGCAGGCGCCGCAGATGGGCCCGCAGGCCGCACCATGCGACCTCCGTCGCCAGAAGACGACGTCCTGGTTGCCCGGCAGCTGGTCCTCATGGTTCAGCAACAGCGGCAGCGGAAGTGCCAGCGGCGACGACATTGCTGACAGCTCAGCGAGCATTGCAGACCATGGCGAGGCCTGCTCGAAGGAGGCTCGGCTGGAGGAGGTGCAGGAGACGGCGCTCAGGGAAGTTGAGGAGGAGGATGCCCAAGAGGGAGGACACGAGTTCCGGGTGTGCGCACAGCCGACGTGGTGTGACCTGTGCGGGGAGTTCATGTGGGGTGTGGCGCGCCGCTCTCTCCGATGCCAGCGTGAGTGATTTACCGAGATCGTCGTCGTATATTAAACTATACAATTTTCATTTTACCAGGTTAGGCCCACTGAGCTACAGCACTCTTTTCTGGCCCCCACCCCCTGATATGTAAGATAAATTAGAAGGGACTGAAACCCAAACCACTCTGCCAAAACAACTGTCGCGGGAATCTGTTGCGCCGCACGGCGTCTGTGAACGGTAAATGGAAGCACCGGATTAAGGTTAACGCCGCGAAATTCCCTTTAACTGGATTTGACGGGTGCGGGGCGAGTTGCACCCGGTGCGGATTCACCCTTTGAAAAGTAGGGCAACTTTTCACATCTGCCGTCTGGGCTGATGTCATTGGCGCAGATGTCAACGGCATGGCGGCAATGTTGGCAATGTTCTACTGGGCATTCCGTGTAGCGTGGCTCGTCCATTTGCATTATACGATAGTTTCGGTGCAGTCTTCTTCACTTCCGATTAGCACAGTTGGCTACGTACGATGCGAAAGAAGTTCAACATGAATTCTCTCGTACGGCAAGGCGAAATTTGGCACATCACGAGTGTACAGTATATCGAGGTTATTAAGCCATTAAATAGCCTCCTTGGAGGCTTGGCGAGGCTTCACGGCGATTGGTGTAGTGCAGGGTATCCAGAAAGACCTCATCCATTCTTTAAATAATTATAATTGATTAAATGGTCGGTTGAACTACATCGACAGAACCAACAACAACAACCGCCATTCGTCACTAAGTGGTGGTGACGTCACCACGACGCTTGTGCCAGGCCATGTGCACCTTGAGGCCACGTGAAGTGTCGAACGCCCGCTGGCAGGAGGTCACGGGGCAGACCCAGGTGCCACGGGTCGACTGACTGAGATGACCGAGATGACTGGTTGATGCACCACTTGTGCCCCCTACTGTGCCAACTTGCTGTGCTTTCGACAGAACCACACACATGCACTCACGCACATCGTTGGCTCGCACAGATTTAATGGTTTTCCGTTCCTTCCCTCCGAAACCTCCGCACGTTCCGCAGTGGCGTTGGCGACGCATCGTATCATTCGGCTTTGAGAGAGTTTCCCGGTTTTGTTTGCCAGCGTCTCGATTGCGACCATGTTGATGCCCGCCGAAGGTCACCCGCCTACGTTAGCGCGCACGTTATCTCTCCCCGCGTTACCGCAAGCGCTCGACCACGCAGTTCAAAATGTTGCCCCGTTGTCGAATCCGTGATATTAAGTTGAGTTTATTTGATTTGTTACACGGATGACGATCCCGTTTGGCGAGCTGCCCGGCTATTTTACACGGGAGATTCGTGGTTGCATGAGCACAGCAAAAAGCAACCCTTTGTGTTTGACATCATTGTCGTGAATGAGGAGTTTACCCTTCGCAGCTGTGGTCATTATTGTATAGATTTGTTTTCTTCTTCTTCAATTTTAGTCATCGTTTTCGCCAGTTTTAACCCAAGTGTGCGCTAATGCAGGAATTTAGCAGGAGCTACTTGGCTAATGCTTTTAGATGCATATAAATTATCTGCCTGCATACCTCGATCAGTAAATTGGCACATGTTTTAAGACCGCTTTGAATTTCCATTCACCGGATGCACACATGATATTAATAAGAGGTCCTTTAAAATACATTTTCGAAGTTTGACTTACAAAAAAAATATTTCCCAATTGCGCTCTCGGGTATTACGTGATGAGACGAATAATCCACTGGCATCTCGAGCAGGGCAGGGCGGGCCCCCTATGGGGCCGTCCATAAATGACGTCATGCACCTATGGGGGGAGGGCAGATTTTTTAGACGGGGGGGGGGGGGGTTGAGAAATGTGACGTCACATCAAAATGCGCAACTTTAAATAAATATAGAATTGTTATAACAACACTCCTACAACATCAGAGTGCAGCGCCACATTAAATACGCACTCCAATGGTAATAGTTCGCCAAAAGGCGTACAGGTCAAAGACAATGCACTATCAAAGTAGTGAGGGCTCGGGGTAAGCATCTACATCATGAGACCTCCTTTGCCAGCATCAATTGGGTCGAGGCTCAAAAGAAAGCCGTTCCTGGTGTGGACCAATCAGTTTCAAGGACAATGCATATATTATCATAGTGTGTTTTTTGTTTGCATTTTGACCGCAAGTATTGTGGTTAATGCACACGTGATTCCTTTTAAAAGGTTTCAGTTTTGTTGCCAGAAAAAAGGGGAAAAACCCTATTATTATACTATTATTATATTTTGGTACTGGCAAAGGAGGTCTAATGATAACGCAGAACCTGTTCAGGATATCCCGGGGTGTGGCGGCGCGTGTGTTTGCTTTCCTGAATACACCGGCCGCCTGTTGCGGGGGACAGTGGAAGCCAGAGACGTGCGAATGTGGAAGGGCCCCGCTTGGACGCCGACCATCGCTGGCGTCATTTAATTCCAAGGCAGGGAGGCAAGGTCGACTAACAAGCTACGGGAAAAGTCTGGTCATCCGAGACGTATACCATACGCGCTGAAGACAGAGAGAGACCACATGGGGCTTATTCGGAGACTGCACATTTAGCGGGAGCTGAGCTTTTGTTAACAGAATCAGAATATTTATTGATACTGGAGGAATCCGATGAGCTATAAAGCTCTTACTCTTAGGGTTTTTTTTCCGGTAAAGTCACGTAGGTAAAAAATAAAATAAAATAATAATAAATGAAAATAACTCAATTAAATCCCGACGTTTCGGAGGCAACACAAGTCTCCGTCTTCAGGTGGGACCGTCACAGCCAAATTTACTGTATCAAGTGAAGAGAAATACAGGAGACAAGATCTTAAATACTGGTTCAGGGGAGGGGGGAGGAGCTTATCTAAATGTGTCAGTCAGGGACTGTGAGGGTGGGGGGGGAAGTGGGCGGAGCTAGAAGGGAAGGTACAGCTGATACACCTCGGCAAGGTGCCCCGTAGTTTCACAGATGACCAGTGGTTGGTGCTGGTTGTAATCTCCAGAGAAGCGCCGTACAACATTTGACTTGAACTTTTCAACGTAGCCGGTTTTGCTGAAAATTGAAAATCAACTGCCATATTTGCCCATCACGTAACAACTCGATTCGATTGCCTATGTCGGGTGGTGCATTGTGATCGATAAACATCAACATTATACTTACACGACCAAACCTAAAAAAAAAGTACTCATGAATTAGATCAGCTCCGTAGCAGCAGGGGATTTTAAGTCCTCGAGGGTATGGTGACGATATGGGGAGGTCTTCATTCAGCAGCGGACAGAACATGGCTGATTGTGATGGCGGGGTTAGGTGAAAGGATGATACAGAGAAGGCAGATTCATTTTCTGTTGCCAAGTTGTGAATGTGCGGTTTCACGTTCAGCCATGTGTTGTGCCAACTGAATCATCGATTACCGATTATATACCCAATCTAATTTATACAGCGCCTTCACTCAAGGCGCTTAACATAGCTCACAAAACGATGACAGAACGGAATCGTGTAGATGACAGGGGCACGCTACAAGGGCTGAGGAATGAGTGACAGCGATAGAGGGGCACTTGGGGATCACAAAAGGGCTATAGCGGAGGGGACGGGGAGGAGTGGAGGGGCGAGGGGAGGAAAGAGAATTGGCAATGGACAAGAGGTGAGGCTTTTAGAGAGGAACAGAAGGAGGTTCAATAGGGGGACTGCTTAATGTACAGGGTAAGTGATGAGTCTGTGGGTAGTGTTGAGTCTATGGGCAGTGTTGAGTCTGTGGGTAGTGTTGAGTCTATGGGCAATGCTGAATCTATGGTGCAGTGTTGAGTCTATGGGTAGTGTTGAGTCTATTGGCCGTGTTGAGTCTGAGGGTAGTGTTGAGTCTATGGGCAGTGTTGAGTCTGTGGGCAGTGTTGAGTCTGGGCGGTGTTGAGTCTGTGGGCAGTGTGGAGTCTATGGGTAGTGTTGAGTCTGTGGGTAGTGTTGAGTCTATGGGCAGTGTTGAGTCTGGGCGGTGTTAAGTCTGTGGGCAGAGGTTTTGTGGCAACATCTACAACCAGACTGCTTAGAGACCTGGGAATTAAGGGCCAGAGCCAGCGTTCGGCAATCAGAGCTGTATCGGAGGCGGCAGAAGGTAGCAGTCAGTGGCTCTGGATGAAGAGGAAAGACCCCAGCTGGGCCCCAAAGTGAGAGGGCCAGGAGGTATGCAGTCAACAATGCTTGACTCAGGGAGGAGGACGCCCCTGCCATGCATAGTCCCATGGGATGTTGGCTATCAACAACAAGGCAACTCCTATGACTAATTGGGAATGGGACGCAAGCGTAGGATTGATCACCCTGTCGCTGGCCGCCTTTGGGGAGGGTGTATAGTATGAAAGGCCGAAACACCCTAGGAACCAAAGGTTCACTACTGACGATGCGCTCCCCAAATTTCACCAGGCTCACTGTTCATGAACTCTTGGAAGTGCTTGCACAAAGGATAGTAACATCTCATCCTGTGTTCTTTGGAATCTGGGCAGTGCTGAGTCTATGGGTAGTGTTGAGTCGATGGGGAGTGTTGAGTCTATGAGCAGTGTTGAGTCTATGGTGCAGTGTTGAGTCTGGGTAGTGTTGAGTCTGGGTAGTGTTGAGTCTGTGGGCAGTGTTGAGTCTGTGGGCAGTGTTGAGTCTATGGGTAGTGTTGAGTCTGTGGGCAGTGTTGAGTCTGGGTAGTGTTGAGTCTATGGGCAGTGTTAAGTCTGGGTAGTGTTGAGTCTGTGGGCAGTGTTGAGTCTGGGCGGTGTTGAGTCTGTGGGCAGTGTGGAGTCTATGGGTAGTGTTGAGTCTATGGGTAGTGTTGAGTCTATGTGCAGTGTTGAGTCTATGGGTAGTGTTGAGTCTGGGTAGTGTTGAGTCTGTGGGCAGTGTTGAGTCTGGGCGGTGTTGAGTCTGTGGGCAGTGTGGAGTCTATGGGTAGTGTTGAGTCTATGGGTAGTGTTGAGTCTATGTGCAGTGTTGAGTCTATGTGCAGTGTTGAGTCTATGGGTAGTGTTGAGTCTATGGGTAGTGTTGAGTCTATGGGTAGTGTTGAGTCTGGGTAGTGTTGAGTCTGTGGGCAGTGTTGAGTCTGGGCGGTGTTGAGTCTGTGGGCAGTGTGGAGTCTATGGGTAGTGTTGAGTCTATGGGTAGTGTTGAGTCTATGTGCAGTGTTGAGTCTATGGGTAGTGTTGAGTCTGGGTAGTGTTGAGTCTGTGGGCAGTGTTGAGTCTGGGCGGTGTTGAGTCTGTGGGCAGTGTGGAGTCTATGGGTAGTGTTGAGTCTATGGGTAGTGTTGAGTCTATGTGCAGTGTTGAGTCTATGTGCAGTGTTGAGTCTATGGGTAGTGTTGAGTCTATGGGTAGTGTTGAGTCTATGGGTAGTGTTGAGTCTGGGTAGTGTTGAGTCTGTGGGCAGTGTTGAGTCTGTGGGCAGTGTTGAGTCTATGGGCAGTGTTGAGTCTGGGCGGTGTTGAGTCTGTGTGCAGTGTTGAGTCTATGGTGCAGTGTTGAGTCTATGGTGCAGTGTTGAGTCTATGGTGCAGTGTTGAGTCTATGTGCAGTGTTGAGTCTATGGGCAGTGTTGAGTCTATGGTGCAGTGTTGAGTCTATGGTGCAGTGTTGAGTCTATGGTGCAGTGTTGAGTCTATGGTGCAGTGTTGAGTCTATGGGCAGTGTTGAGTCTATGGTGCAGTGTTGAGTCTATGGGCAGTGTTGAGTCGATGGGGAGTGTTGAGTCTGTGGGCAGTGTTGAGTCTATGGGTAGTGTTGAGTCTATGGGGCAGTGTTGAGTCTATGGGTAGTGTTGAGTCTATGGGCATTGTTGAGTCTATGGGCAGTGTTGAGTCTGTGGGCAGTGTTGAGCCTTTGGGCAGTGTTGAGTCTATGAGTAGTGTTAAGTCTATGGGCAATGGAGAAGAGGTGAGGCTTTAAGAGAGTAACCGAAAGAGGTTAAGGAGGGGGACTGCTTAATAATGTCACGGTGGATAACATGAAGATAGTTGGGAAAAGCTCTCTCACCTCTGTTCCCATGTGTGCCGCTGGACGGGAGGTGGTGAGCGGGCCTTGGTGACATCAAAAAGCATCATCAGCCGCATCATGCTCATTGTGGCTTCTAGGGGGGTTTCCAGCCTTCAGGAGGGAGGATGCGGAGTTCGGGGGTGACCATTTTTAAAGGACACGGATAATCGACCACAAAAGAGCAGTCAATTGCAATGTTTCATTTGTTACTAGAGTGCAAATGCACGACATGCTGGTGTATTGCCTGTGCCTTGGATGCACGGACACAGGAAGCACAGACGCAGGAAGTGAGTTTAATATTAATGCAACATGACTGCCTCAAACATGTACAGCGGCGACCATGGAAATCCTGCTCAGAGCTCCAGTGTCTCCGAGCCAGGCCAGTGAAGTGAGTGCAGTGAAATGCCTTTTATCCGGGCGGGGGTCCTATTTGTGTTTCACCACCACATCATCATCATCATCGGCCACGATTCGTCCACTATTGGCTTTTGGCTGGCCATCGAACAAAAACGGTCACCGCATCGCGCGCTTTCAGATGCGCTTCTGCGGCCGTCTGGAATGATCTTCCTTCAGATATTTGGAAGCCACTGGAGCTACGCACTTTTAATTCATCTAGCTTGAAAACTCGTTTCTTTAGAACTGATTTTTGTGTCAAGTTTGTTGTCCTTCCCCCGCACCTCTGATGAGCACGGTTGGCTTCGTACGGTGCGAAAGAAGTTCAACGTACATACATACATACATACTGGATGAAGGCCACCCTAAGCCGTCACCATCTCTCACGGTCTCTGTGATGCAACAATCTAGTACGCGTCCTCTGGGCTTGCGTCCTCTGGGCTTGCTCCCTCCTTTGGCTGCCACTTTGTTAGTCTCGACCACCGGACATCGTTCTATCTAGCCATGTGTCCTAGTCCAGCTCCGTTATGTTTTTTAACCATTTCCCGTTCTGAGACGTCTGCAAGTTGCAGGGTCGGGTGTCCCGTTCACAGATGAATCTCGGAATTCGCGAGCGGTTCAACATTAATTTTATTTCGAGAGGCGTAGCACCACTTTTTTTTTAAGACATTGTAATCATCGAAAAGAACTGTAGTGCCACGACCGCACTTTACGATAGCTCGCGCTAAACTGTGCCACACGCCCTCCCACATGGCCTTGTGCGAGCCTTGAAGATGCACCCAAGAAAGTTATTTATTTTTTCTTCCGATTCCGTTCTGATCGGGATGGGAAAGGATGAAACAGTCAATGTGATGTACGGATCAGAAACATCCACATTGACAAAGTTATGGATATATTTAGGCAGAAAAGAAGGGTGGACAGGTGCATTTTGAAATTGCACTGAGAGACGGGTTAGAGCATCGTACATTTTAGAGAACATCGGCATTTTTTTACGCAAGTTAGAAACGCCGTTTTATTGACTGTTAAGAAAGTGAGCTGGCTTGGGCTGGAAGGGACGATGTCCTGTGGGCGAGACTAACAACGGAGTCACAGCCAAAGGAGGGAAACTCGCCCAAGAGGCACGTCCACTTTGGAGATGGAGCGACGAAGTCGGCTCCCGTGTGCGGGTGAATGTCGGATCGTTCCATTGCCGACCGCGAGGAGACAGCGGCGGCTTGGGGCGGCCTTCATCCTGCAGTGGATAGATTATAACTGACAATTACAATGATGACAATAACCTATAAGGCTCAGATAAAAAGGAGGATCGTCATGCGGACAGAAGGTTCTTGCACGGATCGATTTGGCGCCACGGTAAATGGGACAACCAGATCATCGTGGGGTTACTTCTGTACGGCACTGTGAATGACTTCCTCTGCAATGTCCTTTGCTCCGGCAGACTGCAAGTTCAGCTGCCACCAGCACTGCCAGTCCCACATCCAGCTCGAGTGCCAGCACGGCTGGAGCCAGAGCGAGGAGCCGCTGCTGCAAGACGTCAGCGTCGTAAGTGCCGGAGCCGCACGCGGCCAGATCACCACCCTCGCCATGATCGCCGTGATCACCGTAATCACTACAATCTCCACCCTCGTCACGATCCCCACGATCCCCACAATTGCCACAATTGCCACGCGGCGTCCGCTTTCACCACCGGGCTGTGGTCGGTAGGTCGAATGCTGACGCGGCGTGCGGTGAGCTTCATCTAGCAGCGGAGTGGCAAAAAAGGGCTGCACATGCACGCGCACGTCATCCCCATCCGTTTTAATTTCACAGCATCGTTTGAGATGCGTCGGCATCAAAGGCACCCCTGCAAATCCAAATCGTTTCGCATGGAATTACAAAGTGTTGACACTGAACGCTGAATTATACAGACGGGGCCCCTCTGCTACAGTGTGGCCTCGGGGCTCAGAACGTCTCTCGACTTAGCCAAGCCCCCCCCTCCCTCTCCGCCAAGGCCTCTTTACTCTCAGCAAGCGGGGGATCCCGCTGGGCATTTCGCGTAATTACCGCGTGACCACGTGTCTGAATCGACGGTTTTCAGCCAGGATTATGAAGTACACTTAAGTCGCCCAATCGAAACGAATTTTCCACACTCTGTGCCCAGGGTAGCTGCGTGCTCCTGTCTGTCTACACGAACGTACGTGCGTACGTATGTTGAACTTCTTTCGCACCGTACGTTGCCAACCGTGCTCATCGGACGTGCGGGGGAAGGAGAGCCAACTAAACATAAAAAGCGGATTCTAAAGAAAACACAAAAAAGTGGTGACTGAGCACACGAAAATCAGGAATTGCCATGTCAAGTTAAGATTTTCTCCAACCAGTACCCAATTAGTGTGGCTAAGATGCTTGCGGAGATGGTGAAATATCACTTGCAGGCCATTGTGCAATGGTAGGCCTTCGTGTGTAGCCACGGAACCCCCACCACATCTGTAAGTGTCAAAGCACGTGGCGTTACACATACGTTACGTACACATTACGTACACGTTACGTATGTTCCGACCACGTTACGGACACGTTACGGACACGTTACGTACACGTTACGGACACGTTACGGACACGTTACGGACACGTTACGGACACGTTACATACACGTTACGGACACGCTACGTACACGCTACGTACACGTTACGTACACGCTACGTACACGCTACGTACACGCTACGTACACGCTACGTACACGTTACGTACACGCTACGTACACGCTACGTACACGTTACGTACACGTTACGTACGTTACGTACACGCTACGTACACGCTACGTACACGTTACGTACGTTACGACCACGCTGCACTTCATTCGCCGTGCTCGGACTTGTTTGTGTTCTTGCTTTCGTCATTTCTGTGAGCCCAGAGTCACTCTTGCACCTGAGACTTATTATCCGTGAGTTCTCACCTGGTTAAATTGTCGCCACGGTGGCGAGATGTTAACAAACCTCACCTGGTTAACTAACCAGGAGGTTTGTGGTTCGATCCCGACCCTGATGCCTGCTGTGTATTTGGAGTTTGCGTGTCTCTCCCCGTGGTCGCGTGGATTTTTCTCTGGTTCCTCCGGTTTTTTCCTCCACATTTAGAATCGGCGTGCGTTGAGAGCATTGGGCTGCTTAATTTTAACGTAATAAGCCACTTTCTTGAGCTATTATATGCGGCAAAGTCGCTTCTGAGCAAAAAGCTACATGGCTCAGTGGGCCTTACCTGGTAAATAGAAAAAAATGTTTAGTTTTAATTTAAACAAACGCACAATTGCGCACTCGGATATAAAACGCCAAGCATTGTCACGAAGTTCCATGGGAATGTGTTTTGCTGTGAGCAGAAATCGTTGGCTTGGTTTTGGTCACTTGCCAGTCGTAGAGTTTTGGCCTCACGAGAGCTACTGTACGTTGCAATGAAGTGCCTCTAATTACGTGGGAAAATAAAATAAAGATAAAAAACCAATTCTAGAATTCATCTTCTTGGTTCTTTCAGTAAAGTCACGTAAAATGGAAATAATAAAATAATAAAAATAAAACATAAGACAATTATATAATAATATAATAAAATTATATAATATAAGTTTTACTTTTTTTATTTTATTATTTCAATTCTATGTGACTTTACCGAAAGAACCAAGAAGATGAATCCCTGTAGTCACGAAAGCTTTAAATCGAAATTCTAGAATTCACAGCCATTTGTGGATCCACTGCTGGATGGTGGCCTCTACACGCCGTCTAAGGTTGTTTGCTGTTCTTTTAATGTTTTTATATTGCGACAAACGCGAGCCCGGAGCGATATGCCGTCCCGTCATTGGTGGGGGGGGGGGACAGAAACTCCTCGAAAACTCGAATTCGGCGCGACGGCACCTCCGCACGTAGGGGGTGGGGGGGGAAGTTGGACTCGCTGCCCCAGCCAAGTGGGGATCACGCGTAGTGGGTAGGGGGGGTTAAAGATGTATGGGGGAAGGGGGAGGGAGAAGGTGCATGGGGATAGGTAAGTGAACATCTTGAGGGAAGACCAAGGGGGCTGAGGGAAGGGTGAGGGGGAAGGTTGTTTGTTTGACAAAGGTCAGCGCACTCCAGAGGTCAGGATGAGTCTCATTTGCACAAATGCCCCTGGAGCAAAGGTCAAAATCAATCGGAGCAAAGACAACAATAACGGTATATGAGAAATCGAAAATACTGTACAAAACAATATCGATTAAGTTGCGGGTCCTGTTGAATTGTTTGACCATTCTTCACCATGTTGGTCAATGCGTTTTAGTGAACGGGGGATGGGTGCCACGGTGCATAGAAGATGTTAACTACCTCGCCTGGTGTGCAGGAGGTCGTGGGTTCGATCCCGACCCTGACGCCTGCTGTATATTTGGAGTTTGTGTCTCTCTCTCTCTCCCCGTGGTCGCGTGGATTTTTCTCCGGGTCCTCCGGTTTTTCCCTCCACATTTAGAATCAACATCACGCGATTAGAGTATTTGGCTGCTATACATTTCCACGCGATGATATGCCACTTCGTTGGGCTATCGTTTGTGGCCAGGTCGCTTCTGAAAAAGAACTCGGTGAGCCTTACCTGGTAAAATAAAAAAAATAGTTTAGTTTATTTATCATAGCCATAGCCGTAGCCGTAATCAAACTCAAGTAGCCAAGTGAAATGCAAAAAAATACTGAATATGATCTTAATTCATTAGCTCGTGAGGAAATGTGTTTGTTTTTCCAGTGCAGGATACTAACAGCTGCTTACCATTACCACCCATCCAGTCGTGATCTAGGGGCATAAACCATCACGCGAACTTCGGCCATCCTCGCAGCAGCGGCTTTTGGCTTGACATCGAACAAAGACGGTCACTCCTCTGCTGTCTGGAACGCTCTTCTTTCCAATATTAGGAAGCCACTGGAGCTATGCACTTTTACATCGATTGAAAACTCATTTCTTTAGAACTGCTTTTTGCGTTTAGTTTGTTGTCCTTCCCCCACACCTCCGATTAGCACGGTTGGCTACGTACGGTGCGAAAGAAGTTCAACATACATACAGTACCCACGTGGTCCAGTACTTTTGAGGCAAGGGTTGGTGGATCAAGGAGGGATTCGTGAGATTGCGAAACTCCCTTGGCAATGAGAGCAAGAGGGCTCATGAAACCCATCTGTGCGAACCTTTTGTGCACAATCGCCTTTTGTGATATTCAGGTCTAATTCCTAACGCAAGCAACCCTCATGGACCAATGTCTCAGTTTAGGGAAAGGCGCAGCCCTGCAATTGGTTGATCGCACCACTGTTGGTGGAAATGCCTCCACTAGAGGGAGCTTTATAGAGCCCCTCTAGATGGTATTTGGCCTACTCTTCCATTCTGGCCTGATGGACGTAATAGCAGAGGTGGAAGTACCCACACTTTACCCCACCGCACGCGACCTGCCGATCGACTAACTGGTGCACCCATTTAATACCGGTGAATAAGTTAGGGACATCATCATTGTTTGATCAATCATGATATTTAAAACTGCTAAAAACTGCTATTTTTGTAGGGGCTGATTCCACCCATCAAACATTCCCTGCCATGGCCAATAGAATCAAAAAAACTAAAAATGCTTTGAGATAAAACATAGTGCGCTTCTATAAAAACTATAAACTCTTTTTTTATTTCACCAGGCAAGGCCCACTGAGCTATGTAGCTCTTTATCAGAAGTGGCCTGGCTGCAAATGATAGCTCAGCCAAGTGGCTTATCACGTGGACATTTATATCATCCAAATACCCAAAACGCACGTTGATTCTAAATGTGGAGGGAAAAACCGGAGGACCCAGAGAAAAAAATCCACGTGACCACAGGGAGAACACGCAAACTCCAAATATACAGCAGGCGTCAGGGTCAGGATCGAACCCACGTCCTCCTGTAGACCAGGCAAGGTAGTTAACATCTCCTAGCCACCGTGATGATGATGAGAGAGAGAGACACGCAAACTCCAAATATACAGCAGGCGTCAGGGTCAGGATCGAACCCACGTCCTCCTGTAGACCAGGCGAGGTTGTTAACATCTCCTAGCCACCGTGATGATGATGAGAGAGAGAGACACGCAAACTCCAAATATACAGCAGCAGGCGTCAGGGTCAGGATCAAACCCACGTCCTCCTGTAGACCAGGCAAGGTTGTTAACATCTCCTAGCCACGGTGATGATGATGAGAGAAAGAGAGACACGCAAACTCCAAATATACAGCAGCAGGCGTCAGGGTCAGGATCGAACCCACGTCCTCCTGTAGACCAGGCGAGGTTGTTAGCATCTCACCAACGTGGCGTCCTCTCGCCACTGCGGTTCACTCATCGGCGCAGTGCACTCTGTGTTCAAAACTATTTCCAGTGTGCAGTGAGCATTCACTCCCTTGCAGCATGGGTGAGTACCGAGTCTTGCGTAATCAAAGTCTGTGAAGTGTTCCGTGCTGACATCATTAGGCCCCAAAATTCTGTCTCCCTTGAACAATCAGTGGGCTTTTCCTGGTAGGATGGGGAGAGTTTACTTGTATGTGTTTGGGTGATTTGTTTACCTTTCTTGTACTTTACACTCCTATCACGTGTTTTTGTATTGTGTTTGTTGTAGTAACGTTCTTACCCGCCCCTACTTGACATCTGTGAAAACGAGCTTCACAGCTCATCGGATTCCTCCAGAATAAATAAATATTCTGATTCTGAAATGGATAGCAGCCAATTAAACGTTGATTCCGAACATGGAGGGAAAAACCGGAGGATTCGGAGAAATACCCACGCGACCATTAGGAGAATGTGCAAACTCCAAATATACAAACGTAACGGTTGGGATCGAACCCACGACCTCCTGTAAATCAGGCAAGGTAGTTAACATCTCACCTCCGTGGTACCCACTCAAGGACCAATAGGCACCTTTGCATCTTTTAGCGATGCCTATGACCGAATCTCTCAGATTTCTGGTAACTGCCTGATGATGCTGCTGGTTGTAACCACTGGGATTCTTGCACACAGCGGTGGTGTACGGTGCTTTCTGTGGAATATATTGCTGTCTTTTCTTGGATTTTCTGTTTGCACATAGTCACATAATCACTTTAAGATGCTTTCTTGTTCATGTTTTTGCTTTTTGTTTGTTGCGGTTGCACCCGATTCAAGAGCCAAATGGCTCACAGGGCTCTACCAAATGAATGAAACTGGAAGAAAAAAACTACCAGTGAAACCTCGTACTCAATAGGGGCCGCGCAGGAAAATGCCCCCCCCCCCTTCCTCCCTCGTTGACCGCTGTCACACGCCAACCGTTACCCCAAACATCTTAGCCACACTAATTGGGTGCTCGAGGAGAGAATCTTAATTTGACTTGGCAATTCCTCGCTCCTGATTGTTGTGTACTCAGTAGTCACTGTCTCATGTGTTTTCTTTAGAGCCCGCTTTTTGTGTTTAGTTTGTTGTCTTTCTCCAACACCATACGTACTGTGCGAAAGAAGTTCAACGTACATACGTGCAGGTTCAACGTGCAAACTGTATTTAATGTTTAATGTGCGAGCTTCGGCCACGCCGCTACTCACTGTGGCTGTCTTCGGGTGCTGAATTAGGTCATCCCCTATTTAACGCGTTGACAAAAACGAATAATCATTAATTAAGACGGTAGCCACGTGTGTTCAGAATTAATATATTTAATATCAGAGCGTGGCCGTGACGAATCGTGCCGCCGTCAACGCGCGTGAGGTCACGGCGACTGGCTGCACTTCGCTGTGCGTGCGTGTGGGTTGTGTTTTACAGTATCTCTGAGAGTACCTGGCATGGATGAGTTAGCAAAGCTGGATGGCAACCGGCTAAGTTAGCACGGCTACGTTGACACGGCTGGGTGGCATCCGGCGAAGTTGGCACGGCTACATTGACACGGCTGGGTGGCACCCGGCGAAGTTGGCACGGCAACGTTGGCACGGCTGGGTGGCATCCAGCGAAGTTGGCACGGCTACATTGACACGGCTGGGTGGTACCCAGCAAATTTGGCACGGCTGCGTTGGCACGGCTGGGTGGCATCCAGCAAAGTTGGCACGGCTACGTTGGCACGGCTGGGTGGCAACCGGCTGATTTAGCACGACCACGTTGGCACGGCTGAGTGGCACCCACCTGAGGTTTGGCACGTATGGGCGGCAATAACGCGGCCGTGTGCGCCGGCGTGATGAGCAGTGTATACAGCAGCTGCGTTGACGACTCCGAGCTCGATTTGTTCTTCACGGCCAAATCGACTCTGCCACTGCCACCCCAGCGACACGGCTCTGCCGGCTTGCGTCCGGTAAGTCGCGCGTCATTTTCTATGTGACCTCGGTATGTGTGCGCGTGTGCACAATGTTGTTGTTTTTTACGTGGCCTCAAGGTGCACATAGCCTGGCACAAGCGTCGTGGTGACATCACCGCCACTTAGTGGCGAATGCCCGTTGTTGTTGTTGCGCAATGTTGTATATCTCGATTGTCTGTGGGCAGGCTCAGGGCAGTCCGTAGGTTCCGGGAGGCTGCGGGCAGACTGTCACACGTGGTGGGAGCGGGGGGCCCTCTCATGCATGAGTGACATGAATAAGATAATATTTAGATTCATATTTTTGGTTCTTTCGGTAAAGTCACGTAGAAGGGAAATAATAAAATAATAAAAATAAAACATAATAAGATAAAATTCTCACGACGTTTTGGCCACAACGCAAGCAGCCGTCCTCGAGGCTGAAACGTCGTGGGAATTTATCTTATTATGTTTTATTTTTATTATTTTATTATTTCTCTTCTACGTGACTTTACCGAAAGAACCAAGAATATTAATCTATTCAGTCACGAAAGCTTTAAATCGAAATATTTTTTTATTATTCTGCTGCTGTCAATTTCCACGTGATGATAAGGCCACTTCGTTGAGCCATTTGTGGCCAGGTCACTTCTGAATGAGAACCAAATAGTTTAGTGGGCTTTGCCATGGTTTTAAGTGATTTGTTTAACTTTCCTGTACCTTGCAGTCCTATTGTGTTTTTGTATTGTTTGTCATAACGTTCTGTCCCACACCTCCTGGACGTCCTGTAAAATAAAAGCTTTGTAGCTCAACGGATTTCCTCCCATACAAATAAATATTCTGATTCTGACAAACGCACAGGCGTGTTGTGTGTGTGGGGGGGGGGGGCTCTTTTTTGCGATGCCCCGGGGCTAAAGCTCCCCCCCAACCCCCCCTCTCTGAACAGCCCTGGGCAGGTTATACGGGTCGTGGGTGAACCATTATTTTGCGAAAAAATAAATGAAACATCTTTCAGTGCATTTTGGTTTAATTGATGGCTGCTCCTCACTCGTCGAGGGTCACTGACTCGATGCGCACGTGGCATGCCAACAATGAACGTGTTGCTGTAGCTAGATGAAGCTACAGCTTCATATATAGATGGGGTTTGCTTCATACGTAGTTATGATTTCTCTGTGGCCTCCACCTCGCCCCTCCGACCGATTATTCGGGATAATCAAGATTTGACTGAGTGTGTGTCTGTGGAACGGTGGGGGGGGGGGGGTGTGGAAGCTCGCTGTGCACTGAACCGGTCCTGGGGCCTCCCCTAGGTCGACTCAGCCGCAAACGAGTACCTGGTGCAGTGTGTAAACATCGCCACTACGGAGACAAAGGCGGCCGGGCGTGGTGTTGACCACCAACTCCCACGTGTGCTGTGCTGGCCTTCATAGGTGCCCGCCAACCGTGCTAATCGTAGTCGCTGGGAATCTGTCTTTTAACAATTCGAGTGAGTGAGCGGGTACGTATGCAAGGCAGTCCGGTTTTAGCCTCCTGATTGCTTTTCCCCGCTCCGCTCGATTTAATTGGGGCGTCCCTATCATCCGCGTCAGCTGCCAATCGCAAGCCCTTGCTACCGTCACCGGTAGACGACGACGACGCTACCGCGGAGTCGGCCCGCAGGCGCCTTCGCGCTCTCTCGGGAACCGGCCCAAAGCCACGTTGGGGCACCGTCGTCGAAGTTGCCTTTCCTGTTCGTCAGCTCTGACAGATTGGGAAACACCGGGTCCTATTGGCTGTACAGCAAAGTCCTCGCTTGATATGCGTGGTGGTGGTCACGCTGTAGCACGTTTTTGCTGTAATGCGGTTCTTCCATTCGGGAACACTTTTCGCACAACGCAAGAACACGCCGCTATAACGTTGAACGAGCGCCGTTATATCGCGGAACGAGCACGGCTATAGCGCGGGCCCCGCACTGTTGTATAGCGGAACACGCACGGTTAAAATGCGGAACGCGTGCCGTTATAACATGGGACATGCGCCATTATATTGCAGAACACGCACGGTTTTAATACAGAACGCGCGCCGTTATATTGCTTTTTCCGAGCGGTCGACGATGAACTACTTTCTTGAGATGCACGGCTGGACGTTACGGTTCAGTACAGTACATTATTTACGAGCAAATTGTTTTCACTTAACGCGTTTTCCGTTTAATGCGGCACATTTCAGGAACGCATCTAACCACGTGAAGCAAGGACTTGCCGTATATTAATTTGAATGTTTTTTACGTGATTGCAGAAGTAATGGCCCACGGAATGGGCATGTGGGATTTCCAGCACTGGCTCCGGGACTGTAAACTAATAACAATAATAATAATTTTAACTTGTAACGCTGAGCCACGGTGTTCACTCACTCTTCGACGAGAGCGAGAGAGAGGACGACTCAAGAGGGGCGCGAGGAGGAACCACCGCCAATCGAGAAGGCGATGGACTGTCGCAAATCATCCCAACCCCCTCCTCCCCAAGCTCTGTAGTCCTCTACATATTAACCCTTTCCCTTTCCGAGACGTTTGCAAGTCGCAGGGTGGGGTGTCCTGTTCACCGCTGAATCTCGAAACGCGCAAGAGTTTCAGCGTTAATTTTATTTAGAGAGGCGTAGTAGCGCCGCTGGTTTTAGACATCGTTACTCACCACAGGGCTCCCACAGAGAACCGTAGCAACACGACGGCACTCTACGATATCTGCCGCCAAACTGTGTCACACGTCCTCCCGCATGGCCTTGTGGGAGCCCTCGGTATGACTTCTCACCTGAAGACGTACCTGTAAAGTTATTGTTTTTTTCTTTTCCGATTCCGTTCCGATGATATACGTCATCAGAACGGAATAGTAGGTCATCAGAATTGGAAGTAAAACTGATGTAGTACATGCACGTCATCGGAATGGGAAAGGATTAAGGTGTTATTGGCCAATTAATGATTGTTTACCGGTGGTGCAGTGGTTATCACAATGCCCTCTGAACCTGCTGACCGGAGTTCGATTTCCAACCATGGCTTAAAGTGGTGGGGAACGGTATCTGAACTTCTAGCGAGCGCCCTGCCATTCATCAAACCCGCATTGCCCCACACGCAATGGGGAGGCTCTTATCCAGCAGTGGATCGACAAAGAGCCATACGGCGTTTGTGTTATCGGTTCTGTATTAATTCCCAGCTAAGTACGTTTTTGTTACCGCGATCGGTCTGCTAACGCGAGTTCATTTAAGGATCACGACGGCGCGTTCATTATCGCAGCCCCTGCCACATTTGGCCGCACGACAAATTGCCGTGGTTACAACGACACGTGGCAGCATTGAGCACGCCTGTTAGTGGGGGGTAATAATGGTCGCCCACCCACCCTCTCCCCCCTTCTGCATCACCCCAGTTCACCAAAACCCTAACGCGCTGCGGAGAGTAGCGCTCGTCACCCGGCACAGTGTAGCCACGCTAAGTGGAAAACAAGCTCCCCGGTGTACGACGACGGATTTTGGGATGCTGCGTCGGCATTGGTTGCTCGAGGATAATTAGCAACTTGACACGTGTTGCCGATGACACTGCCTTGTAAAAAACGAACAACGTATCACGGCCGATGCGACGCACGTCAACTCGCAAACCCCATCATGCCGCGGCACTTCAGTTGACGGTTGCTGCCCGGAGCGGATTACGACCGGTGCCGGGCCCCTCTTCCCCCTGTCATGGTCGCCATGGCAACCACGGATCGGATAAATCGCCCACGACGCCAGATCGGCAGCGCGAGCCGCAAGCCTTTGCTACTGATGTGCTGCCATAGGAGGTCACATGACTGGAGCGACAGTCATTTTGCCGACTCTGCGTAATGGTTGATTACGACCAATGGTTGGATCTTGCAGTACCCTGCACGTGTCGTGATGTGTACAGCAAGATCCGACCATGTCCGTCCAGTGTTCGCCCGGCTGCATTGGCTTTTGGTTGCCGAACGAACACACTATGAGCTCGCACTCATTACACACTAAGCGCTTGCCACAAATGAACCACAATGCCTTGTTGATCTCGTCAAGCAGCATAAATCATCACGCGAACTTTGGTCATCCTCGCAGCAGCGGCTTTTGGCTGGCCATCGAACAACGACAGTCAACGCATCGCGTGGCGCTTTCAGATGCGCTTCTGCGGCCTCCTGGAACGCCCTTCCTTCCGATATTAGAACGCCACTGGAGCTATGTACTTTTATAATCAAAACTGAAAACTCATTTCTTATGAACTGCTTTTTGTGTTTAGTTTGTTGTCCTTCCCCTGCACCTCCGATTAGTATGGTTGGCTATGTACGGTGTGAAAGAAGTTAAGCAGTGTCGGGCAATGGTCCTTCTAGATAGAAAGGTAAGAGAGAATGAGAGTTATTGAGAAGGAAGGATAGCTTCAGCCTGATCGATGCCCCCGTGAAAAACAGTGTCAGTTTCTTTCACTTCACTTTGCGTTCACATTTCCTGTAACTGAACGTGATGGTGGGACGGCCGGCGGAAACTACTCACTGTTTAAGCAGATCCCCCTGTTTGCCCAATGACTTTCCTTCAATGCTTCCTCCTAACAATGAAGAAGTGCCACTGACCGAAACGTTACCCGTTGCACATTTGTTCCCTTGCTAGGGCCGCAGTGTTTTTGACGAGCGTCTCTTATAGACTCTGATGGGTTTGTTTTGGTGCAGTCGTCGTTGACCGGGCAGTTTTGTGACTCAGTGATGAGGCCTTCCTTGGGGGCACCACGGTGTCGAGATGTTAACTACCTCGCCTAGTATACAGGAGGTCCTGGGTTCGATCCCGACCCTGACGCCTTTATATTTGGAGTTTGCATGTCTCTCTCTATGTGGTCACGTGGATTTTTCTCTGGGTCCTCCGGTTTTTCCCTCCACATTTAGAATCAACGTGCATTTAGATTATTTGGCTGCCATAAATTTCCACGTGATACGCCACTTTGTTGAGCTATCAGTTGTGGGCAACTCACTTCAAAAAAAATAAGTGAATAGTTCAGTGGGCCTTACCTGGTAAAATAAAACAAATTTTCTTTAGTTTGTTTTCTTTCTTTTATCCTCCACCTTTTTCTTTTTTTGTTTTGCTTGCCCAGGGCTCCTCATCAGAAGAGGACCCACTGCGCCCTCTCACCCCCGAGGAACTGCGGCAGAGGATTGTGTGGTACAACGAGCAGGTGGACAACGGCCTCAACATCACCCTGGTGGGCGACGTCGGCACACGCGGAGGCATGAGGCCACGACGAACAGTCCCTCCCGATGCCAGGGGTCGGCAACTCTTTGGCTGCCCCCTTGCGGCTCTGGAGCCACACGTGACTCTTTGGATGCCCCTTTGCGGGCAGCCATTTCTTTTAAAACACTGAATTAACTTCATTTGCTTCTTTACACTCTATAATGTAGTTTATTCAATCACCTAATTTGTTTAAATGTGTTTGTCATCCGCTGTACAGCTGCTATTTTTGTGTACAAGCGTGTGATGCGACTCTCAAAATATTTTGCTCGAAGACAGACAAAGAATAACGGCTCTTCTTCTTCGAAAGGTTGCCTACCACTACCCGATGCTAACGTGTAACCCTGTAAGAAAATAGCGTTTAAAAAAACTAATCTGTAAATGCAAGACAGGAAAGAAAAACAAGATAGCATACGAAGTAGGTGGCTAAAAAAAATAGAGAGAGACGATGAAATGGAGGCGTGGAGTCATCGAATCTCAGATTATGAATTGTTACTGGGGCGGCGAGGACAGGGGGAGGGGGCAGATGATCCATTATTCCCCCCCCCCCCCCCATTCAGAACGGTCGTGCTCAGTGCTGCCACGTGTCGCGGTAATCACGGCGATTTGTTCTGCAGCAAAATCTGGCAAAGATTGCGATGATTAGCAGCACTTCGTGCACCGTAAGTGAACCCTCGTTTGACGACTAGTCATGGGAATGGAAAAGTACTTGGCAGAGAAGTCCATTCCGTTCTTCGTATGGCAATGCAGTCTGTTCAAGAGCTGAATCACAACGTCCAAGTCTGCAGCTGGCCACGATGAAAGGGTTTCAGGAAACAGAGAGAGAGAGAGTTCGTGTCGTTTTGCTGTTCCTTCTCTTCTGCTGAAGGAGCGCAGACTACAATGTGGCTTGTCTTTAATGTATCTATGTATCTCTGTGTCTTTATGTATCTCTGTGTTTCTATGTATCGTTATATATCTCTGGGGGTTTACAATATGGTCCATAGTTTGGGTTACATGGCAACAATCGCACTGCTGTGGCTTGTTTAAAATGTTACGTTTACGAGGATGTGAAGGATGGAAGACGGTAGCCTCCTCGCCATGGCTTATCTGTAACGAGTTTTCACGTCATCTTGAATACCGTCGTCAAATAGGCCAAACAGACTTGATTAATTTTAATCCAGATATTAATCATTGGGAGTTAATCCCATTCCGATGACGTGCATGTACGTCATCAGTTTTTCTTCCAATTCCATTCCAATGGTGTACGTGTACATTATCGGAACAAAAGACGTACCAAGGCTCCCACAAGGCCATGCGGGAGGGCGTGTGGCACAGTTTTACGCCAGCTATCATAGAGTGCGGTCACTACAATTCTCTGCGGTGAGTGTGGTGTCTTTAAAAACAGCGGCGCTACGCCTCTAAAATAAAATTACCGCTGAACTGCTTGTGCGTTCCGAGATTCAGTGGTGGACGGGACACCCCACCCTGCTGAAATTTGTAGACGTCTCGGAATGGGAAAGGGTTAATATGGCACCAATAACAATATTGCATGGCTCTTTTGTCAATCCACTGCTGGATGAGGGCCTCCCCACACTGCGCAGGTTATTTGAGTATGGTCAGTGTTAGGTGGTGGAGAGGGGGTGAGGCCTAGGACCAGGACCGGTAATAGGCTATAAGGGCCTGAAGGCTAATAGGAGAGATGGGCCTAAGTATGCATTAATATTGGCAAAACAATGATAAAGTTATCAAACACATTTAATTATGTAAAAAATGACAAATGTATTCGACTCAAGGTAAATTCATCAAATATAAATCACTTGCTACACTAAAAAAAAATCCTCTATCTTTAGCTGTGGCAAAGTCATAAATGCTGTCATCTTAATTCAAAGGCGAAAAATATTATAATGGCCATGCTACTCTCGCTCAGCTGTTACGTCAAAGTAGAACGGAAGGCTTACAAAATACGAGGGCCTAAGCCTTCTGAGCCTATAGGTTAATCTGGTCCCGCCTAGGACCAGTTGTGGGTTGGTGAATGTGGGGAGTGTGGATATACAGGGTGCTTCCAGGCATGTGTTTACAATGATGGGCGAACAAGTTACAGTGTATTATTATCCGTGCTTTTTCCATTAAAAACTATAGTCTCATATAAGTGTTAACAATTTTTTGAAGCACCCCTGTACATATTTGGGAGCATCGAATCACAGCAGAGCAGTGGACTTTGCTGTACTGCCCTCTGCTGCCCTACTTCGAAGACAACACGGTCGGCATTCAGATGAGAAGCCGGCCTGTCTAGCTACTTGTGTAATCTGTCAACCGTGCAACATATCGTAAACAGCCGCCCAGTCAGATGAATCAACGACGATCCGAAACTAATCCACGCAGCTACTCCTGAAGCAGTCGAATGGATATCAAATCACGACATTAATACTGGTAGGAACGAAGTGAACCAGCCTACAATAGATTATATCGTTCGTCCGTCCGTCCGTCCGTGTAGCAACATCGCCCCCTACTGCAAACACTTGGCAGGACCCTACAAAAACCTTTAGACTCAGTGATGCTTTCCTGGCTAAACAAGTGTAACATTCCCTTATAATTCCCTGAGATAGCTTTTTAATTAAAAAAACTTTAGACTCAGTGACGCTTTCCTGGCTAAACTAGTGTAACATTTTCTTAGGTTTCTTTCGGTAAAGTCACGTAGAAAGTAAAATAAAATAAAAACAAAAATCACGACGTTTCGGAGGCAACACAAGTCTCCGTCATCAGGTAGGACCGTCACAGCCAGATTAGCTGTATCAAGTGAGGCAATGATTCAAGATGTAATCCCTTAAAAGCGAGTTGAGGGGGGTGGGAGAGGGAGGGGGGGAGCTCATCAGACTATGGTAGCCAATGAAAGGAACGTATCGGGAGGGAGGGGGGGCGAGGCCAAAAGGGTGGGCGATGGACGTGGAAGCGCTTGTGCGCAAGCGGCCAATTACTGCACACGCCAACACAATGGAACGATTGTGCGCAAGCGGCCAGCCACTGCACCCGCCAACACAATGGGCAGAGAGGAGGAGGGGAGGTCTAATACACATGATAGACAAAAGAACGAAAATGATGATGGGTACAAACTTAGGGGGAGCTCATCAGACTATGGTAGCCAATGAATGGAACGTATCGGGAGGGAGGGGGGGGGCGGGGGGGGGGGCGAGGCCAAAAGGGTGGGCGACGGACGTGGAAGCGCTTGTGCGCAAGCGGCCAATTACTGCACACGCCAACACAATGGAGAAAGAGGGGGAGGGGGGGTCTGATACACATGATAGACAAAAGAACGAAAATGCCCATGTTTATACCAATGCTGGCTGAACAATGAAGAGAGTACTGTTAAAATAACTGGGGATGTTAACACTCGGTAAAGTACAGTAAAATAGTGCCTGTCAGATAAGATGGTCCAAAAAATTTGTGATTAAGTCTTTTTTGCGTGGTTGATAACATCTTTCCAATGATTACTAAGTTTGTACCCATCATCACGGTTGAAATTATGTCTGTGTTTGTATATTTGTATGGCTTCGTGTACAAACCTTTGATGGTAGCCGGGAGGTTTGCAGAGAACCTTGGTCTCGGAAAAGACAATTTCATGAGAGCCCACCGAGTTGTAGCAATGATCGGCCACGGCAGAAGAATCAGTTCTGCCGTGTTTCAGATCTGACTTGTGCTCGCGGACACGATCAGAAACATGACGTTTCGTTTCTCCAATGTAGCAATCACCACAAATGCAACTCAATTTGTAGACTCCAGGATACTGTAAGTCAGGAACGACATCCTTCACAGATGGAATCAGATCACGGATTTTATGCACTGTACTGAACTGATTCTTCTGCCGTGGCCGATCATTGCTACAACTCGGTGGGCTCTCATGAAATTGTCTTTTCCGAGACCAAGGTTCTCTGCAAACCTCTCGGCTACCATCAAAGGTTTGTACACGAAGCCATACAAATATACAAACACAGACATAATTTCAACCGTGATGATGGGTACAAACTTAGTAATCATTGGAAAGATGTTATCAACCACGCAAAAAAGACTTAATCACAAATTTTTTGGACCATCTTATCTGACAGGCACTATTTTACTGTACTTTACTGAGTGTTAACATCCCCAGTTATTTTAACAGTACTCTCTTCATTGTTCAGCCAGCATTGGTATAAACATGGGCATTTTCGTTCTTTTGTCTATCATGTGTATCAGACCCCCCCTCCCCCTCTTTCTCCATTGTGTTGGCGTGTGCAGTAATTGGCCGCTTGCGCACAAGCGCTTCCACGTCCGTCGCCCACCCTTTTGGCCTCGCCCCCCCCCCCACCCCCCCCCTCCCTCCCGATACGTTCCATTCATTGGCTACCATAGTCTGATGAGCTCCCCCTAAGTTTGTACCCATCATCATTTTCGTTCTTTTGTCTATCATGTGTATTAGACCTCCCCTCCTCCTCTCTGCCCATTGTGTTGGCGGGTGCAGTGGCTGGCCGCTTGCGCACAATCGCTCCATTGTGTTGGCGTGTGCAGTAATTGGCCGCTTGCGCACAAGCGCTTCCACGTCCATCGCCCACCCTTTTGGCCTCGCCCCCCCTCCCTCCCGATACGTTCCTTTCATTGGCTACCATAGTCTGATGAGCTCCCCCCCTCCCTCTCCCTCCCCCCTCAACTCGCTTTTAAGGGATTACATCTTGAATCATTGCCTCACTTGATACAGCTAATCTGGCTGTGACGGTCCCACCTGATGACGGAGACTTGTGTTGCCTCCGAAACGTCGTGATTTTTGTTTTTATTTTATTTTACTTTCTACGTGACTTTACCGAAAAAAAACCTAAGAAGATGATTCCTTGCAGTCACGAAAGCTTCAAATCTAGAATTAGTGTAACATTCCCTTATAATTCCCTGAGATAGCTTTTAATTAAAACATTTAAATAAAAAATTAACTCACAGCGGCCTCAAGCCTACAGCTAGGCCTAAAGCCTAGAACTAGGCCTCAAACTCTCCCTTGGTATCGTACCCCCGCGTGTGTGAAAAGGAGTTAATGTTTAACAATGTTACATTCCCTGATGTTTTTAAATAGAAACATTTAAATTTAAAGCTTTTACATTAATAATTAAAACATTTAAATTAAAAATTAACTCACAGCGGCCTAAAGCCTACAGCTAGGCCTAAAGCCTAGAACTAGGCCTCAAACTCTCCCTTCGTATCGTCCGATTAGGTGTAGCAACATTGCCCCCTACTGCAAACACTTGGCAGGACCCTACAAAAACCTTTAGACTCAGTGAGGCTTTCCTGGCTAAACAAGTGTAATAATACATTATGTTTATATTCTTTGGTTATTCGTTCCTTCCAGCCCACCCTGCAGGGTCCTGTTTTGTAATCTGTTGCAATCTCCAAAAAATGCCATATGAAAGAAGAATAAGTAATCTATACCATTGGAACCTCCTTTGCCAGTAGCAAATATGATAATTGTTTTTTTTACCCTTTTATCCAGTAACAAAACTGACACCATGTGAGACTAGGCTCTAAGAAAAGCTGTCTCGGGTGTGGACCAATCAATTTCAAGGACAGTGCGTACATTATCAGAATTGTGTTTTTTTTTGCATTCCGACTGCAGGTATTGTGGTCAATGCAAACATGACTCCTTGTAAAAAAAGGTGTCAGTTTTGTTGCCAGATAAAGGGTAAAAAAAACAATTATCATATTTTACTACTGGAAAAGGAGGTTCCAATGGTGTAAATGCTTACCGCGAGCTCTCATACTCTGATGGTGCATTGTCCTTGAGTTGTGCGCCTTTTGGCGTCATCTGGTCCAACACCATGTGAGACTAGGCTCTAAGAAAAGCTGCCTCGGGTGTGGACCAATCAATTTCAAGGACAGTGCATACATTATCAGAGTTGTGTTTTTTGTTTGCATTGACCGCAGGTATTGTGGTCAATGCAAACATGACTCCTTGTAAAAAAAGGTGTCAGTTTTGTTGCC
This sequence comes from Lampetra planeri, assembly GCF_965212315.1. Taxonomy (NCBI): domain Eukaryota; kingdom Metazoa; phylum Chordata; class Hyperoartia; order Petromyzontiformes; family Petromyzontidae; genus Lampetra; species Lampetra planeri. Next base: position 7,647,955 of record NC_136146.1, on the reverse strand, counting down.
AGATAAAAGGGTAAAAAAGCAATTATAATAAGTAATCTGTTACTCTATCTTTAAAAAAATAAGTGTTTATATTTCAGTAGGAGCCGGATACAGAGCTCGAACCGCGACATAGGGGAGGTGGGGGCGTGGGTACAGAAACTCCGTGGACGCAAGTCCCATACTGTGCTCCAGAACTTCGAGAAGGGGAGGAGATTTGGTTCACTGCCCCACCGAATAGTGGAACTCTCCACCTCTCTCAAAGCCTCACTACCTCTTCTCCATCGCCTGTTCCCTTCTTCTATCCCTCCCTTCGCCCCTCCACTCCTTCTCGTCCCCCTCCCCCACCCTTTCGGGACCACCCGTTTACCCCTCTATTGCTGTCACACTATGTATTTTATATATGCACGTTGGACTTCTTTTGCACCGTACGTATCCAACCGTGCTAATCGGAGGTGCCGGTTCTCAACCCGTGCATGCCCCTGCCATCAAAATAATTTGATTGTTGTTTTAACCGTGTTAAGCTCCTTGAGTGAAGGCGCTCTTTAAAATATAACATCAGATTATCGATTAAACAAAGCTCTCGCACCTCTGTTCCCACGGTGTGTCACTGGACGGGAGGTGGTGAGCGGGCCGTGCCGATGCCATCGGCATCATCAGGTGCATCACGCTGGTGGGCGTTGCTTGGCGGGGGGGGGGTGGGAGTTTCCCATCTTCGGGAGGCAGGAAAGGGACCCGACTAATCTTTCTGTAATAAAGGGACATTTGTAAATGTGTTTGTTCGAAATGTTAAGCATACTTCCTGACATGTGTAGGGGTGTTAGAGAGAGAGCCCGTTATGCATGGCAGCCTATGGTAAACAAACACAGTGGGCGGGGCTACGTGAGTGCACGGGCAGGTGCCCTCTACGACGTCCGCGCCAGGCACCCTGGGGGGCCGATTCGGACGTTACGATCCCCTGGGGCCCCACCCCTCAGGGAGGGGGGAGTATAAAAGGGGAATGTATCGGGGGGCTCGGGAGTGATGTGTTAGCTAAGAAGAGAAGACAGAAGACGTCTTAGATAGAGCCCTGGTCTCCCCCTGGTACGCCGTCCTTATCAGGACCGCGCAGGCTCGAGCCAGTGGCGTGGTACCAGAGCCAGAGCCAGTGCTGGTCTGGACTCTGGGTACCGGGCCCGACTGACCAGTGTCGGGCCAAGATAGCCTCCCCTAGCCCATTAGTGGAGGACTCAGAGGCAGGCTAGGGTTAGCTAAGAGGTGTGTCCTCAGATAGACGGGTGAGGGGGCCGATACCCCCTCAAATGTGTATGTCACAACGTTGGTGTTAAATAAACAAGTGTGCCTCCAACTCCGGTGTGAACGAGTCATAAGCGTTACTACATCTGGCGTCAGAAGTGAAACAAAGTACGAACATGGATACACGCCGGACGACTCGAGTCGGAGTACCAGGGGCGGAGGACACCGCTGCAGTTGGAGAGCCCGAGACGGCTGAAGATGCCATCGAGCAGCCGGGGCTGGGTGCATCCACGCCACAGCAGCTGGAGGAAGGGGAGCCGTCGACGGAGGGGCTGAGGCAGGCGCACGCGAAGCTGGCCGAGCTGCTGTACGCCGCAGCCGCCATGCTCGACAACATCACGCGGCTGGGGGCTGCGGGACCGCCACGGGGCGACAGCAGCCAACGACCACAGCGCCTGCCCGCCATTTCAACGGAGCAACATTTTGAAACTCCCGCCATCGCCGCAGCTGCTGTTGAGGGCGTGACCGCTCTAAGCATCGCGTCCAACGGCGGGAGTACAGTACCTGCCGCGTCACCACCAACGGGCGGAACGTCACCACGGCTGCGACCGGCGATGCCATCGCTGCTTCGGGCCGACGCTGAGTCGAGTGAGGGTGACGAGGGAGCGCGATCGTCCTCTGCAGCCGCTGCCTTACATCAGCGACTGCCTCCGCTCAAGGAATTTGTGGGCGAGGATGGCGACTGGGGCGGCTTCCAGCGGCGCTTCCTCGCTCACCAGGAGATGGCACAGTGGACAGACGCCGAGGCTCTTCGAGCACTGCCAGCACTCCTCGACAGCGACGCCCTCGCCACACTAACATCGGCGCCGAAGGAGAGGCGTTCCACGCTGCGGAAGGCGATGCAGGTGCTGTCTGCTGTGTATGGCCCACCATCGGACTGTCGACAACTCTTTTACGATCGCCAGCGGGGGACGAAGGAGTCGCCCCTGGCGTACCGCACAAGCCTCCTGGCGCTGGCAAAGGAGGCCTTTCCACGAATGGACGACGAGGGTATCGACGCCATGGTGACAGAAAAGATACTTTTGCTGGCGGACGACTTAGACATCGTCATTGTCGCACAGGACGATGCAGAGATGTGCTCCCTCCAAGCGGCCCGTCTCCTCCACGCAAACCTGTCCTCTCAACGACGGAAGGCCAGCAAGGCGGCGAGCGGGCGTGCCGTCGCTGCGGCCACCCTCCCGGCGGAAGAGGTTTGCGCCATCGACCATCGACGGCAGCACGGAGCGGGAGTGCGGGAGGACCGGGCCGGTTCAAGCCGTCTACAACATCCATCGTCGCCACCAGCGCTTCCACGCTGTTACAACTGCGGCATCCGGGGCCACGACGCCTCGGGGTGCCGCTCTCCTCGGCAGCGCGGGACGACACCTCAACGGGACGCCGGCCCTCGTCACAAGCTCCACCATCATAATCCGGCGAGTCGCGGCACCCCTCATGTTTGGCCCACGCACACGCCCGTCACACACTCAAACACCGCAGCGAAGGGGGGGCCAATATCGCGTACCATGGCACCAACACGCACCGCTCTGGGTACTCACATTGAACCCAGCCAGTGGTCCGTGTTGGCCCATCGGGTTGTAGCCGCGTCGTCGGGGTCGTCGGCCGTTGTGGGTCACATCGATGGGGTCGAGGTGCGCATCCTGGTCGATACAGGAGCATCGGCGACCATTATTTCGGAGTTGATTTATAAAATTCTCCCTGCCCAGAGCCGTCCTTTGATGCCTGTTAATGTGCCATTCTTTGCTGCTAATGGGGGTTCACTTGGCATCATCGGACAAATTCGAGCCCAGATTTGTGTCGGGGATATTAAATTATCTGGGCCGATTTTTGTTTCCTCCTCGCTGGCGGTTCCGTGCCTGCTGGGGACGGACTTCCTGGCCAAAATGCCGATTAGGATATTAATCGATCAGGGATGCATTGAGCTCCCATCGGGCCGACGCATGGCGTTTCTGCCATCCCCCGCTACGAGCCGGACGGCGTTCGCGACGGTGCCGGCGTTCGTAGATAGAACGGTGCGCGTTCCTCCGGGGGCGCAAATGTTGATTCCTTTGAAACTTCGGCGGCCCTTCGCTAAGGGCATTGGGGCTCAAGGGGTTCTGCTGGGACCGTCTAGGGCCGGGGTCAGTGGACCTAATTTACTCCCGGCCCAGACCATAGTGAGAGGGGAAGGAGAACCCTTCATCGCGGTCCTCAATGTGGGCTCGCAGACGGTGGTGGTCCCACAGGGGACCGTGCTTGCTCACGCAACGCCGGTGCCCTGTGAGGAACCCGTCGCGAGTCATGTCGGCGCTGTCCCTGCACCGCGACCACATTCGGACAGCGATGAAGGGTGGCTCGAGGCGCTTTGCGCGGGATCGACGGACCTGTCAAATTTAGAGCGCCAACGTCTTAAGACACTACTGAGGGAATTTTCCGACGTTTTCAGTCGGGATAAATACGATTTGGGCTGCACTCATCTGCTGCGTCACCATATTGATACGGGTGACAGCGCGCCAATACGCCAGAATCCTTTTCGGTTGAGTCCCGCCGAAAAGGACCATGTCAAATCGGCTGTTGATGACATGCTAGCCGCCGACATCATTTCTCCCTCCAGCAGCCCTTGGGGAGCGCCGATCGTCCTGGTTAAGAAGCAGGACGGTTCGTTGCGGTTTTGCGTTGACTTTCGGCGCCTTAATAAAATTACGGTTGCCGACGCATACCCGCTCCCACGGATGGACGAATCGCTTGACGCCTTGGCGGGAGCGCGATTCTTTTCCACATTGGACTTACTTTCGGGATTCTGGCAGCTTCCTCTGGACGATGATTCAAAGCCTAAAACTGCTTTCCGTACTCCGCACGGCCTGTTTCAATTCAACCGGTTGCCGATGGGCTTACACTCAGCGCCGGCAACTTTCCAGCGGTTGATGGAATTGGTTTTGGCTGGATTGCAATGGGAGTCGTGCCTGATTTATTTGGATGACGTCATTGTCTTTGGCAAAACTTTTGAGGAACATATCCAGAGGTTGCGGGCGGTTTTCCTAAAGATGCGGGCTGCTAATTTGAAATTTAAGCCCCAAAAATGCCATTTGTTACGCGAGTCGGTGCGTTATTTGGGGCACATCATGGGGCGCTCAGGTATTTCTACCGATCCCGCCAAAACGCAGTGTGTAAGCTCCTGGCCGACTCCCACCTCAGTGGGAGAGGTTAGGAGTTTTATTGGGTTTGCGTCGTATTATAGACGCTTCGTCGCTAATTTTGCGACTATAGCAAAACCCCTACACGCTTTAACATCAAAAGGGGTTCGGTTCTGCTGGGGTCAGGAGGAGGAAGCTGCTTTTTGCTCCCTTCGGGACGCTTTGGTAAACGCTCCTCCCCTGATTTATCCTGATTTTTCAAAACCATTCTTGCTCGACACCGATGCGAGCAACACGGGTATTGGGGGCGTGCTCTCCCAGGTGGTTGACGGCGTGGAACGCGTGGTTGCGTACGGCAGTCGGGTGTTGTCTCCAGCGGAGCAACGATATTGTGTCACCCGTAGGGAACTGTTGGCAATTGTCCTTTTCATCCAACAGTATCGCCCATATCTGTACGGTCGGCATTTCACCGTCCGCACAGATCATGCGGCACTGCAGTACGCCCTGAGGGTTCAACAGCCATCGGGACAATTGGAAATCGTAATCCTGGAGGACCTCCAACCATCGGGACAATTGTCCCGATGGTTGGAGGTCCTCCAGGATTACGATTTCCAAACCACATACCGTAAGGGCGTTCGCCACACCAACGCGGACGCTCTGTCGCGCTTGCCAACCACCTCCGAGTGTGCATGCCTCCTGGGGTCTGGACGTTGCAGACCTCCAGGGGACACATCGGTTCCTGTCTTGGCGGCCGCCAACGACGACGATACAGTAGTTACTAATTCCATCGAACAACAGGGCAAAGATTCCCTGTTGGGGTTGCCCGTCATTGAATGGGGGCGCCTCCAGATGGAGGATGTCTCCCTCCTCGGGTGGCGACGTCGCGTTGGGGGTGCGGCGGGGCGAAAAAGAGGTGGTTCTGACGCATGGGAAATGTGCCAAGGTCTGCTGATGCATTGGGACGGGAAGTCGCGTCGACATCGGCTGGTGGTCCCTACTGGGTTGCGGGGCAGGGTGGTATGGGCCGCTCATGAGCGCCTCCTACACCTGGGGACCCAAAAGACTCTCGCCTTGCTGCAACTTGATTTTTATTGGCCTGGCATGACGAGGGATGTTGGGGATTTGTTGGGATCATGCCCTCAATGTGCACAACGCAAACCGCCGGCACGGGAGTCTAACCCGCCCTTGCAATCGATCAAAGTGTCCAGGATAAACGAGCTGGTCGCTCTGGACATTTTGGGACCGTTCCCCGCCACCCCCAGGGGGAATAGATATTTGTTGACTGGTGTCGAGTATTTTACACGCTGGCCTATGGCCTGGCCTCTGGCCAACCAGTCGGCAGCAGCCATCGTGGAGGCCTTTGTTCAGGGTTATGTCCTGGACAAAGGTGCTCCGGAGAGGCTGCTGACCGACCAGGGCAGAAATTTTTCCGGTAAACTACTCAGACAAGTCTGTGATCTCCTGGGCACAAAGAAAATTTGGACCTCCCCATATCACCCACAAACTGACGGGATGGTCGAACGGTTGCATCGCACCATCACGTCCATGTTATCACAACAAGTTTCGGACTCGCAAACGGATTGGGACCTACAAATTCAGGGGGTCTTGGCGGCGTACCGGATGGCACCCCATGCAGCTACGGGCTTTTCTCCCTTTTACCTCATGTAGGCCGAGAATCAGACCCGCCTGTTCGTGCCCAGTTGCAGATTCCCTTGCCGCAGGGAAAAACTAATCTGGCTGACCATGTTAAATTTAATCTGGACAAATTGACCGAGGCACGGGATGCTGCAATGCAAAACTCTGACCTCCGTCAGAAGGCGAATGAGCGCCTCAGATTGAGTCGAGCGCACATGCTGCAGTGGAAGCCGGGGGACAAGGCATGGCTGCACTGCCCCCAGGTGCCACTGGCAACCTCCTCTAAACTGGTGCGGCCGTGGCGGGGCCCTGTGGAAGTGGTGGAGGTGTTATGACCGCAGTGCGTGCGCATCAAGTGGGGGAAGCGGCGATGGTTCGTGCACCCCTCGAGGTTAAAACCCTTCTCTGCGGTACACAATTCCACTTCACACGCGCGTGGCCAAACATGTGGGGGGTCGGCCGACTCGCTGGGTCCGTCTCCGTCGCTCTCACCTAATGCCTTGCCGGCTGTGCCACCTTCAGGTGCATCAGGAGTGACGGGCTCACGCCCGATCACCCCTCCTGCGGATACCGAGGGTCACGCGGAGTCGGATGAATGCTCACCCCAAGACGGACAATTGCCACCTGATGGTCCGCCACGCGCGGTTACCCCGTGCGAGGGGCCCGCTGCAAGGACGCGCGCTAAAATGCGCAAACTGTTGTGAGGCCGGAAAATGTGTACATAGCTGTTGTGTTCATTGGGTGTTGTGTGGGTGGTGTGTTCCCCGCTCCTCGGATGTACATATGTTGGGTTCACCGTGTGTTGTGTGTGCGTGGTGGGTTCCCTGCTGATTGTATATAGGCTGTTTTTTTACGGAATTCGTATTTATTCGGAAGGGGGGGGGGTGCGACGGGTTGTTTTCTCATCTTGCTGTTGCGTTCTTGTTCTGGTTCCTGTTATTGTTCAAAAATAGTGAGGCACACGCGCGGTCAGGAGGTGAAGGCACCTTTATTGTCAAATTTTTGTATGTTGGCAGCCGGGACGGCTGCATGCTATGCGGGGGGGAGTGATGTAGGGGTGTTAGAGAGAGAGCCGGTTATGCATGGCAGCCTATGGTAAACAAACACAGTGGGCGGGGCTACGTGAGTGCACGGGCAGGTGCCCTCTACGACGTCCGCGCCAGGCACCCTGGGGGGCCGATTCGGACGTTACGATCCCCCGGGGCCCCACCCCTCAGGGAGGGGGGAGTATAAAAGGGGAATGTATCGGGGGGCTCGGGAGTGATGTGTTAGCTAAGAAGAGAAGACGGAAGACGTCTTAGATAGAGCCCTGGTCTCCCCCTGGTACGCCGTCCTTATCAGGACCGCGCAGGCTCGAGCCAGTGGCGTGGTACCAGAGCCAGAGCCAGTGCTGGTCTGGACTCTGGGTACCGGGCCCGACTGACCAGTGTCGGGCCAAGATAGCCTCCCCTAGCCCATTAGTGGAGGACTCAGAGGCAGGCTAGGGTTAGCTAAGAGGTGTGTCCTCAGATAGACGGGTGAGGGGGCCGATACCCCCTCAAATGTGTATGTCACAACGTTGGTGTTAAATAAACAAGTGTGCCTCCAACTCCGGTGTGAACGAGTCATAAGCGTTACTACACATGCAACAAACTTGACATTTGGCATGTGGGTAGCTTCCAGACTGTATACAATGCAAAAAGTATTAAAACAGACTTTTGTATTTTGGAGGCGCAATAATGGATATATTCTGCAAGGTAAGTGAGCGGTGACGTCACATCTGTGATGTCACCTGCATGCGGCAACGTCACTCAGTGTGCCCGCTGACGTCATGCATCCCCCCCCACCCTCCGCGTAGGCCGTGTATTAATCCAAGACAAGTATCCAAGTCTCGGGCGAAGCCGAGTAGTAAAGCTAGTTGACAATAAAAAAAAAGTATCTATGGAGGACCCCCTTTTTTCCAGTATCATGGTAATGAAATAATGCAGGTGTTAACACTTGTACTCACTGTTTAACCCCAGCCATGAACGTGTTGGCGACATTTGCTCTCAAGCAACAATAGGACAAGGCCATGCAGGAGGCTGTTTCTGGTGTAGACCAATCTGTTTTAAGGACGGTGCATACGTTATAGAAGCATATTTGCGTGCACGTGTTGTTTTTGTACTCCCCCCGCGCCTCCGATTAGCGTGGTTGGCTACGTACGGTGCGAAAGACATTCAACACATATACATCACATCAACATACTTCCCACAAGCATGTGTGCTTTATGCAGACTTTGATGCCTTGTAATAATAGGTGTGTCTATTTGGTGTGTGAACATCGTGACACCTCCTGCGTTATTGCCAAAACAAGGGTGGTATGAAGCCCGTCATTCTTCTTTTTTCCCCCATCACAAGATGCTGTCGATTGAGAGCCGTGTGCCGCTGTGACCGTGTTGGTGTCGCGTGCAGCATGCGAGCGGCCGTTACACCGGCTTCATCCGCGTCGAGCTCAAGCTGTGCCGCCCGGTGTCCATCCGCGGAGGGTACCCCTCCTCCAACTTCTCTCCTCCGGCCCATCCCTCGTCGCCCCGTACCCCGTCGCCTCCGCCGACCCAACTGCCACCCTCCCCGGGTTGTGACGCCGCAGCCACCGCAGCCACCGCCGATGACGCCGACGACGTCTTCGCCACGGCCACGAGCTGGACACCCTGCTGCTACCTGCCCAAGGGCAGCAGCAAGCAGCTGCACGTGGGCAGCCTGACGACGGCGCGCGAGGTCGTGCGGGCGCTGCTGCGTCGCTTCGCTGTGCTGGACGACGCGCGGAAGTTCGCGCTGTTCGCTCGCACTCAGGCCAGCGGGCAAGGTGAGATGGCGCCGGCCCACAGAGCATTGGGGGTGGGACCTACTTGCTGTGCTGCTTCTGCAAAGGCACCCGTACCGCCTGACTGTGCGTGGATTCTGTCTCGCATGGGGAGCGGTGAGCGCAGTGGTTAGCGCAACACTGAGCTATGAACCTGGCGACCCCAGTCGACTCGTCCCTTTTACCCGAACGCAGCTTTCTGAAATATTTGTAAAGCATCTTCAGACGTGAGGGATGTGCATTGAATATCTCGTATCAGTAAACCGCTGTTTGCGGGTTTTATAATCGCGGTTTTGCGTATTCTCGACACATTTATTGTAGTGCGGTTTCAAATTCGCGGGGTTGTGTTTTAAATATATTGTACAACCCGACAAGAAGTACTGTACGTACTGTAGTGAGGCATGTATGTTGAACTTCTTTCGCAACATACGTAGTCAAACCGCACTGATCGGAAGGAAGAGCGTTCCAGACGGCCGCGGAAGCGCATCTGAAAGCGTGCAATGAGGTTTATCTTCCTAATAAAGTTCACGAGAAAAATAGGTTTAGGGAGCATAAAAATATATTAGTTTAAACATGGACATGTAAACTTTATATACGAGAGTTGATCAAAAAGTACTGAGACTACTTTTATTTAGACAAACCAAAAGGATGACAGACCTAATCAAAATGCATCTCCTTCAAACGTATTCTCCTCCTCAAGTATTAACGTTTGCGGATTTCATATCTGCGGTGTTCTGGAACGTATGTCACCTGCGAATAGCAAGGACTTTGCCATGTTCGCTCTCGGCTGTGCGCTTTGTTGCCTTTTTCAGTTCGCTTGAGGAAGCTGCCCGACGGGGAGAAGCCTCTGTACCTGCAGCTCCTGGCGGGGCCCGACTCCACGACCCTGAGCTTCCTGCTGAAGGAGAACGAGAGCGGCGACGTCCTGGTACACAGAACCCATCGGCTCGGTTTGACGCTGACGCGGGCTGGGGGGGGGCGAGTCGAGCGTCGCGCACGGCGCGCGGAATATCGGATAAAACCGCTCTCGCAACGCGCTCTCGCAACGCGCTCGCGTTCGTCCTCGCAAGCTACATTCGCGTAACAGTAACGTTTTGTATGTACTGTGTGTACGTCGCACCGTGCGTAGCCAACCGTTGCCCCACAGCTTCGAATAACTTTTATGCACGGCAGTCACCCATCCCAGTGCATTCCAGGCTTCGGCCTGCTTAGCTTCCCAAGATCTGTATGTGTGTACGTTGAACTTCTTTCGCGCCATACGTAGCCATCCATGTGCATCGGAGGTGCGAGGGGGGGGAAGGAGAACAAACTAAAAACAAAAATCAGTTCTAAAGAAATAAGTTTTCAATCTCGATTTCAAAGTGCATAGTTCCAGTAGTTTCCTAATATCGGAAGGAAGAGCGTTCCAGACGGCCGCAAAAGCCTATCGGAAAGCGCGAGATGATGCGGTTACCGTCTTGCTTAACACATTCCTGCGGAGGGAGCTGGTAGGAACGTTGAGTTGCTCGGTCAATGGCCAGGGTCAACGGTGGCATGGTGTTTTCCGCAAATATGCATGACTGTGAGGGTGGGCACAAGCCGGCGTGAGTAGGTTAAACGTTGAGTTTTATAAGGGCACCACGGGGTGACCAGCCCTTCCCCACCCAGCCCCACCCCTCCCACCCCCCAGCCAGCCCCACCCTCCCCACCCAGCCCCTCCCCAGCCAGCCCCTCCCCACCCTCCTACCAGTAAATGGCCAGCCAAAAGCCACCAGTGCTGCGAGGATGACCGGAGTCTACGCACCGAGATGTTGGGTCCTGCCAAGTTTTGCGTTTGGCGTGCAACGTTTCCCGATTGGGTCATTTGTGGGTGATTCTTTTTTTTTATTTGTCCTAAGCTGCCAAGTGCATCTCTTAGCAATTTAAGTAATGCATGATGAGCATTACTTATTTATATATATTTGATTTGGGTGTTCTAGCCGGCTTACCCAAAGTTCTGGCTTGGTCGATTCCAGCTTGGAGAGGTTTTACTGTACAGTAAGTGTTCTATTGACATTGCTATCGCCACGGTGGTGAGACGTTAACTACCTCACTGGTATACAGGAGGTTGTGGGTTCGATCCCAACCCTGACGCCTGCCGTATATTTGGAGTTTGCATGTCTCTATCCCCGTGGTCGCGTAGATTTTTCTCCGGTTTTTCCCTGGACATTTAGAATCAACATGCATTTAGAGTATTTGGCTGCTATACATTTCCACTTGATAAGCCACTTCGTTGAGTTATCATTTGTGGCCAGGTCGCTTCTGAAAAAGAGCTACACAGCTCAATTGGCCTTACCTGGTAAAATAAAAATAGTAAAATAGTGTTTAACCTGACGTCACATTTTCCACGGACGCATCGCCACCATAAACAGAGGACTTCCTTGTCTGTAACATGATCTTGTTTGAATGATGTCCTTCAAATCCTCCTGAAAGTGGTTGCTTCTGCATTTGCTTGTGCGTGCGCGTTCGTGTCTTGCGTGTGCGTGTTACGATTGTTACACTTGTTTACCAAGGAAAGCCTCATTGCCGAGTCTCAAGACTCGTTTTCTGGAGGTCCTGCCAAGCTTTCTCAGTCGCGGGCAATCTTGTTGCCGCTTTGTATTACTCCGATTGAATACTTTGCAGGTACATTGACGGCATGACGATGTTTGGTCAATACCAGTTGCATTGTTTTGTGTTTTTTTTAGCCACGGAAGGAAACCGGAGAGCCTGAAGGAAACCCATTTAGAACAGGAGGGAGAGAACATACAAACTTCACAGTTGTGACCGCTGCACCACCCTGCGTGTGTATGTGTGCAGTGGGAAGAGAGGAGGCGGCTTTGTGGTTAGTGCGCTGCACTTCGCTACGAACCCGTTGGCCCGAGTTCAATTCCCGCTCGGTCAACAGCAGTGGCAAATATTCGAACTCGTCCTGGGCCTCCACCCAGGTCGACTCTAACCACCGACACCGGGGGGAGACAAAGGCGGCCGCGCGCCTGATTCTCGCCACCCACCTCCTCGCGTGCCACGCCGGCCTCCTCAGGCTCTACTCGCTCACAGCGCTCGCCCCAACAACCCGTTAAGGCTACAGTGGTGGGTGTCGGGGCGGGGAGGGTGATCAGATCTTTGTTTTTGCAGTGGGAGGCATTTTCCTTGCCGGAGCTGAACAACTTCCTGCGCATCCTGTCGCGGGAGGAGGACGAGCACGTGCGGCTGGTGCTGCGGCGCTACACGGCGTACCGCGAGCGGCTGCTGCAGATGCTGGGCGGACGCTCGCCGGGGTGAAGCGGCCCGCACCTCTCTCAGCTACCCCACCACCCCACAACCACCGCCACCACCGCCTCTCTCTTTCTCCGTCGCCGCCAGCCGCCGGCCTCGGTTTGTCTAGCTGCACCCCCGCCCCACCCGTGCAGCTGGCGATGATTCACGAAGTTTTATTTCACAGGAAGGTGGCCCACCCTAAAGGACGGTTTGAGTTGTCGGATTACTTTTTTTTGCGTGCGTTCTCCTTCATGCGACGTGAGATGAGGAATCTGCCTCGCAGCGTCGTGTCAGAGATTGGCACCCGGAAGCGGATATATAACAGAACCCCTTCTGAGCTCCCTTTCAATGACAACGACTTCTGCCCCACGCAGTAAGGGGCAGTACTTTCCCGCCTGTGATGCGCCGGGGGGGGCATGGCCTGGCAGGGCCCTGGTGGGGACGGAGGCCCAATTCATTCCTTACACCATGGCCCATGCCAACCGCGCTACGCTATTGGGAAGCTGGGTTGCAGGTCTACCCTAGACAAAGGCCCAAAGGACTGCCGACCGCCAGACCGTCACTAGTTAGGTTTTTAAATAGTTTATCTGTGTGCATTGTGTGAGGCCGACACTTCCGTTTACGAAGTTGCTCGGAAAAAACTACTTGGCCAAGATACGAGCGGCTTTGTTTTTGTTGGGTTGCATCTTGCGTGTATTCGAGTAGGCACATCTGATCATTCCTCTCCAGTAGCAGCCACATGGCACGTTGGTTGGTACCGGGACCAGACTCCTTGCATTATACTAAGCAGGCAACAATCAATAAATTAATCAATCCCAATATTTGTAATTCATCAAATTCATCAAAAAGCAGAGTCAGAGGTGCGAATAGCATAGAGTAAAAATAACAAAGAGAAGAATAATGTGTTTTTTTTTAATCTGGTCTTAAAAGCACCGACTGTCACAGCTGAGCAGACTTCAGTCGGCAGAGGCTGCTCCAGATCAAAAGAGCTGCAGACGGACAACTCTGATCTGCTGTCCAAAGCCAAGTGGATCTCACACACAGCAGGTCCTTACCAGGTTGAGCGTAGGCTTTCGTGACGTACCTATGGGCGGATGGCATCGCTCGGATAGCGTGGTTGACCAGCTAACTTTGCTATAAAAGCGAGCGCTGCGACCTTCAAAAGGTTTCGGGAGCTTTTGTGAGAGGTAGGGCTAGACATACGACTTCTGGAGAGGGGGGTGTTTTTGGCAGACGCTGGAGATGTTCGCTAAGGCGATGGTTTACTCCGCACAGCAGAGAGGCGTGTGGCAACTCAACTTTGTGCGATGGCATTTGCGACATCATCTGTCTCGCCGATGCGTGGTGCATGGTTCGAAGGCGATGTGTTTGTCCAGTGTAATAGCCAGCAACTTGAGATTGCTACGTGTTTTTACGGAACTGCCCGCCACGATGATGGAAATTGTCGCGTTCAGAGGTCGTAACTTGTGGTGAGTTGCAAGGATCGTGTCCCTCGGACTTTAAGGAGGTCGACTTGCGGCTTGTTGAAGATCAGCCCGTGTTGTAGCGATGGTGTACGTTGAGAGAAGGTTTATTTCTATCTGAGCCAGACGTTTTCAAAATGGATATAGAGCAGTGTGTCACCGGCGGATTGATGTACGGATACACCGAGACTCTGTACGAGCCTGGCTCCTGGAGGCGCGTGAGTTGCAAAGAGAACGGGGCCGAGAACGGATCCCCGTGCAACGCCGAAGAGGGGGCGGGAGGACGATGGTGGACATGTCATGGCCACGTTTGGTGAAGCTGGATCGGCCGATCGGGGTTGAGATTCCATCGAGCGGATGGCGTCGTCAGCGATTCCCGAAGTCTCTCTGCAGGCAGTGCAGGAGGACAACTCGGTGGTTCGATGGTATATCAAAAGTGCCCGAAATGCCCAGTCCGACCAGTGCTACCACCAAACCTGCAATCGAAAGTTTCCAAGAGGTCGTTTGATTATATCCACGACACGGTCTCTAAAAACTAAACTATTTTTCAGAATCATAATTTGTTATATATACTGGAGGAATCCGATGAGCTATAAAGCTCTTTTCCCCAAACGTTTAGAAGCGGCGGGTAAGAACGTTACAACAACAACATACAATACAAACGCAGGTAAGGGCCACTAAGCTATACAGCTCTTTTCAGAAGCGACCTGGCTATCACAAATGATAGCTCAACGAAGTGGCTTATCACGTGGAAATTTAAAGCAGCCAAATACTGTTGCTTCTGAATATGTAGGGAAAAACTGGAGGATCTGGAGAAAAATCCACGCGACCACTACAGGGAGAAAGACACACAAACTTCAAATATACAGCAGGCATCAGGGGTCGAGATAAAACCTACGACCTCCTGTATACCCGGCGAGGTAGTTAACATCTATAGGTGGAGATATAGCGAGATGCAAACTTGAAATGTACAGGGGTCAGGATCGAACCTACTGTCTCCTGTATACCTGGCGAGGTAGTTAACATCTCTATGGGGAGAGAGATGCAAACTCCAAATATACAGGCGTCAGGGGTCGGGATGGAACCTACGACCTCCTGTATACCCGGCGAGGTGGTTAACATCTCACCACCGTGGCATCCTGTCTCAGTGGGGCAGAGCGCTCTGCATGAAGACTGGACAGGGGTGAAGTTTATTGAGCCAGTTGTATGCGGTAGTAGCTACGCCAGCAAGAGCCACTCAACTAGTTTTGAGTCTGCAGAACGACTGATAATTTGCGACTTCGCAACCCGTCAGAATTGTAGTTTCTTAAGGGATGGAGGTGACCTGGGACCTGCATCTATGTATGTTGAACTTCTTTCGCGCCGTACGTACCCAACCGTGCTAATCTTCTTGCAACGGAACGAATGTGGCAGCAACAGACAACACCAAAGAGACAAGCGAGAGGACAAATCGGACACTTGCAGGCGATCGAGCCAAAACAATTCCTGAACCAAACCGTGATCAATTTTAACCGCGTTGCGCTGGTGGGTGCCGAATCGTTACATTCGCAGAGTTGACAGTCGCCAAGGCAACGATTGAGTGAATTCCATCGTTGATGTCGCCATGTTAGAAGAGCTACTGTCCGCACAGAGACACGTTGCGCCGACACTGATCGGACTTTAGGGGCCGTCCATAAATGACGTCACGCACCTAGGGGGGGGGGGGGGTCAGACATTTGTGACGATGGGGGGGGGGAGGTTGAGAAATGTGACGTCACATCAAAATGCGAAACTTTAAATAAATATAGACAACACGTTCTACTTAATTAAATAGACTTTTAAATAAATGTCTCCTACAACATCAGGGTGTAGCGCCACATTAAATACGCACTACAATGACAATAGTTTAAAGCGATTTGAAGCTTGTTTTATTTGGGGGGGGGGGGGGCAGAGCTTTGTGACGTCATATTTGAGGGGGGGTCTGACTTTGTGACGCCGTGTGACGAAGGGGGGGGTAAAAAATCGTCCAAAATAGCATGACGTCATTTATGGACGGCCCCTTATGACGTCACGACACCATGACGTCATGAGGCCCGCCAGCACGCGCAGGTTTTTATGTTGTACATATGTTGAACTTCTTTCGGAGACAACCGTGCAAATCGGAGACTGCGGGGGAAGGTCAACACACTAAACAGAAAAAGCAGTTCTAAAGAAATGAGTTTTCAATCTAGACGATTTAAAAGTGCATCGTTCCGTTAGCTTCCTGGTATTGGAAGGAAGAGCGTTCCAGACGGCCACAGAAGTCCAATCTGAAAGCGCGCGATGCGGTGACCGTCTTCGTTCGATGTTTTTTTTATTACCACGTGGCCCGCTGGGAAAATCAAGTTGAAGAACCTCTTCCCCCCCCCCTCCGATCTAGATAGGGCAAATGGGACGTTGATGATCGTGTTCTGCCAAAATACCCTTTATGATGGTACCCTTTGTGATGAGCGTCATACGGTGTTATTGCGTTGGTGCGTACGCTGTTCACACGGAACGTACGCACCGTCTGCGAAATGTTATGAAAAGCCAAAAGTGATATTACGTCATCGGTACACTGAGCTGCGAATGTACACGCGGACAGGCGGTTTGTCAATTTGGGTGTTTGTTTACAGTATTTATGCATTAAGAATATATAAAGAGCGATCGGGGAAGGAGACATTAAAGTGCACGGTGACTGAATCGATGTATTGAGAATTCAGTGACGTTTCGTGTTTTCAAAACCAATGCTGGTGTGTCTACGATGAGAGAGTCCGTCCATCACCACAGCAGGGAAACGTATAACGTGTGAACAACAATAGAAATTTCGATTTAAAGCTTTTGTGACTGCAGGATTTCATATTCTTGGTTCTTTCGGTTAAGTCACGTATAAGGGATATAATAAAATAATAAAAATTAAACAATACAATTCTCACGACGTTTCGATTGCAACACAAGCAATCGTCATCAGGTGTGAAAACCACAGCAAAAAAATAGAAAAAAGTGGCGGTTTTTTGCTAACGTTAAGAAAAAACCGCCACTTTTTTCAAATTTCTTGTTGTGGTTTCACACCTGATGATGATTGCTTGTGTTGCAATCGAAACGTCGTGAGAATGTTATAGTTGTATTTTTATTATTTCCCTTTACGTGACTTTACCGAAAGAACCAAGAATAACAATAGAAATAGCAAACATGGCAGAGGTGTGCTGCTGCTCACAAACAGCAGGAAGGCACGACTTCCATCCATATGCCTCGCATGCATGTGACGACTTAACACACTTCTCTTGAGATGACACTTTATTGAAGACACGTTCACTTGACATCAGGCGGAGACCCCCACTGCAACAGCCCGAGTCTCCCGCACATCTCCCCCTTTTATACCGGCACAAGGCCACGCCCCCCTTGTCGATCATTCTCGCTGACTCTGGACGCTCGCTCCACCGGCAGACTCCACCGTACGCTTCCGTCACCTGAGCACGCTCCCTTCTCGATCATTCCCGTAGCCACCAGTCCCTTAGCACTCACAACTCATACCCCTGTAATTAGGGGCCGTCCATAAATAACGTCACGCACTTAGGGGGGGGGGGGTCAGACATTTGTGACGATGTGTGATGAGGGGGGGGGGGTTTGAGAAATGTGACGTCACATCAAAATGCGCAACTTTACATAAATATAGACAACACGTTCTACTTAATTAAATATACTTTATAATAAATGTTTTCTCCTACAACATCAGAGTGCAGCGCCACATTAAATACGCACGACAATAACAATAGTTTAAAGCGATTTGAAGCCTGTTTTATTTTCAAAATGGAAATCTGGTTTTGGGGGAGAGGGGGACAGCTTTGTGACGTCATATTTGAGGGGGGGGGGTCTGACTTTTTGTGACGCCGTGTGATGAGGGTGGGGGATCAAAAATCGTCAAAAATCACGTGACGTTATTTATGGACGGCCCCTTACCTACAGTGGCCACTCATGCATTTGTACTGGAGGCTGACTTCCCTGTTATTACCTCCCGTGGCCACTAGTCCCCTCACACCGCATGCAGGCTCCATTGTCATTATACATGTACAATTTTCCCAGCCTTGTCTAGACCACCAACTCAAGAGATTTAACAGCGTGCAGAGGTGCTGCTCTCACCGCGCGAAGGCACAACTCCTTATCATGCATTGCGTACATATCATGTTACCTCCATAGTGCCTGTAGCGCTCTCAGCCTTGTCTAGATTACCAACTCAAGAGAGTTGACAGTGCGGCTGGTCATATGATTATAATTCCTCCTTTTATGTTTTCTTGCACAATCGCTGGGGAAATAGTTCAGTGTTTAAAACACGAAACGTGGCAGTGACATGCGGTGAGGTCAATGGCTGGGGAGGCACTGGCTAGTGTCAGAGCCAGAATCACACACTGATGGGGGCGTGGTCTCACTGAAGGGGCGTGTCCTCACTGAGGGGGGCGTGTTAGACACGTTCCTGAGGGGTTGTGCAATCAGAGGGGAGGCTGAGCTCCGCAAATTTGGCGATTTTGACTATAAATAATTTATATTTAAAATTACTTTTTTTTAAACACGCTTTAATGAAATGTACCGTACGAGTAATGGCAGAACTCCACGACTCTAGGAAGTGGCCCCGATGCTTGCCATAACGTAAGGGACCGTGGTGATTTACAGCCAACGTGAGTTGAGCGTGGACAATTAGACCCAAGCCGAAACATATGATAAAAAAAAAAGATTGCTTAAAAATATAAATGTTATTTTTTTATGATAGACTATAGTATTGTCATCAGTATGACATACGTATACCAAGTTTGCAGTCGATACCACATTGGGAAGTGGGTTAAAATTGAGTTACAATATTTGAGGATACGACAACAGACAGAATTGAGGATACAACAGAGTGAGTTAAATAAAAGCGTGTAAAATTATTGGAATCGTACAGGAATTACATTTATAACAGATCAGTGGAAAAAAGCTACCGGTCGATTCCAGATTAAATCATTTTGGTGATTACCGATGCTGCGTTGGCAGCGATGCACAAGTAAAATAAACTAAATAGAAAAAACACTCAACACGTTTGTCAATAACGCCGTGGCCTTAATAGTTGTCGAGAATAGGCAACGTTTTGGGAAATGGCCCTCCTTGATGGCCGACAGGGACTCCTCTACTTACGAATGAGTTCGGTTCCAGATGTCTCTTCGTAAGTCGATTTGTTCGTAAGTCTAACTTTACTCGTTGATTCAAAACGTGTTGTACGGCATGTACACTAAACACGGAGAAAGAATGGCTTTAAAAATTGTATAATGTCCTGTAGATGTCAATGCCACTGGCTCTTCATGTTCTGCAGATGTAGATGCCACTGGTCCTTCATGTGGCATCTACATGAAATGCAGACAGTTTTGTTCGTATCTCTGAAAGTTCGTAAGTCGAATGTTCGTAAGTAGAGGCGTCCCCTGTATTTGTGTGCTGCTAAGGGTCGTTGGCCAAAATGTCAACGAGAATATGTTTTCCTGCCACGGCCACAGCGTTATTTACACGTGTTTGAGTTCTAGTTTCCACGAAGCCTTTATGTTCAATACAGTGCCATCTGTTCAAGCATATGTTATGTTTTTGGAAAATCCAACATGGTACGAAACAAATGAAACTAAGAACACAGGCCCTTCGCCTGACCACTGCTGGACGAAGGCCTCTCACGCTTGCCAAGTTCAGTGGAAGTTACGCGAACGCCATCTAAACCCGACTTCGCACGGGTTAGCGCGGGTCGGAGAAGCTGTGGATCACAGCCGTTGAGAGCGTAGTATAGTACAACATTGCAGTGGATTTTGCTGCACTGCCGCTTCACTCATGTTGGTGGCCCATCCAAGCATTTCCAAGCTCCGTCCTCCGCTTATGTTTTGAGATCTATACTCTTAGGTTTTTTAGGTGAAGTCACGTAGGTAAAAAATAAAAAATAGAGATAAAATAATAATAAATGAAAATAAATCAATTAAATCACGACGTTTCGGAGGCAACACAAGTCTCCGTCTTCAGGTGGAACCGTCACAGCTAAATTTACTGTATCAAGTGAGGAAAAATCCAAGAGACAAGATCTTAAATAGAAGTTAAGGGGGAGGGGCTTATCTGAATGTAGTAGCCAGGGAATGACACGGGGGGGGGGGGGGGCTAAAAGGGAACAATTGGTGCACCTCAGCCCTGGGTTACGGCCGATGTTGGCTGCCAAATCCAAAATAGCAGTACTGTTAAACGCTGGGGATGTCAACACTCGGTAAAGTAGACTAGTACCTGTCAAATAAGATGGTACAAATATGCGTAGTTAAATCTTTTTTACATGGTTAATAACATCTTTCCAATGATTGCTCAATTTGTACCCATCATCACGGTTGAAGTTATGTTTTTTTTTTAGATCTCATGGATTTTGGAGGCATTTCTTGTGGTCACAGTAAAAAAAAAGCTTCCACTTTCGACCATTGCATACTTGTGTAATACGAGAGTTCACCGACGGTCGCCGATCGGTGGGATTGGCTCCGTCGGTTCAGCCACCAGCCAATTAGATGGATGCGCCAAGTTCAAGGGCGGAGCTCAAGGATTCTTGTGGGTAACCATCCAGAAAGTTCGTGAGGGGGCGTGGCTATAGGCGGGGCTTGGTGACGTGGGTGAAGGGTTATAAGGGGAAGCAGGAAGTAGCTCGGGGTCAGTGTGGAGTCTAGAGGCGAGATCACGGCTCGTCCCTCTGGCACGCCAGCACCACCACTCCTTGCGCGCCGTCTGCCAGCGGCGTGCGGGAGCGGGGGGAGCGTGAGCGAGCTGTGCGCGGAGCGACAACATCTAACGCGCGGAACGAGAGTGGAGCGGTTTCGGTGTTAAGAGAACGCGGAGCTGTCCAGCCAACGAGAAATAAATAATAAAGACACGAAATACAGATTGTCGTCGAAGTGCTTTATTACACTTGTAATAATACTGGTAGGAACCCACTGGTTCCACCAGCCCACAGGGGATTATTGTGTCCGTCCGTCGTGCATGGAGGGGCTGGGTGGGGAGGGGTTGGGTGGGGTGGAGCTGGGTGGGGAGGGGCTGGTCACCCCGTGATGCCCTTATAAAACTCAACGTTTAACCTACTGACGCCAGCTTGTGCCCGCCCTCACAGTCGGGCATATTTGCAGAAAACACCACGCCGCCGTTGACCCTGACCATTGACCGAGCAACCCAACGTTCCTACCAGTTTTTTCCGCAGGAATGTGTTATACAGCCCCTTTTGCCAGTCACATTGTTGGGTGAAGGCATCCCCATGCCGTTTGGTCAGTGCTGGCAGGGGATATCGTAGACATGGGGAGCATATAAGCACGTAACATTTTGCGCCACGTCCCTCTGCTGCCCACCACGTAGCCCCACAGCTGCTAACAACCTTTATGCATGGCCGAAGTGCTATTCAAGCTTAACCTGCTTAGCTTCTTGATGTCTGTATGTTGAACTTCTTTCACATCGTATATAGCCAACCGTGCTCATCGGAGGCGTGGGGGAAGGACAAAGTGCATAGCTCCAGTGGTTTCCTCATATGAGAAGAGCATTCCAGACGGCCGCAGACGCCCATATCAAAGCACGCGATGCAGTCACCGTCTTTGTTTGATGGCCAGTCAAAAGCCACTGCGTGGATGACCGGAGCTTGTGTGATCTGACGAGATGGGCACATTTTGGTCATAGGCTGTTCGTCTAAACGGGGTTTTATTTTTATTCATTCTAAAAGGGAAACCCGGTTAGGGTTTTAACGCTGGCATATTCCACCGTGGAAGAATGACGCAGTAACGAGAGATCATAATTGGCAAGCGCACATTTTCTCCGTCTTTATTGAACCCGTTTGCAAATGCAGTCAACAGTTCATATTCTTAAATCGAATAAAACTTCAGTTAAAGAGTGCGATTATTTAAATCTCATAGTATATACAGCACACAACGTCCAGGGAGCAGCTGCAACAAATAATATACATCGCGTGCATTGCCTTCACGCGATTATGATGACCGATTAAAGCAACGCATAACATTTATGGGGTAACGCTGATATGTTTCTAATTTCACGCGCACTAACACCATATACAATTCATCATCTCATTCTATCTGCAAAGTGCTACACAACACAGCTGTGGCAGTTTGAAGGCGCGTTTATTCGGCACGCGTTTATGGCAAAAAAAAAGTTACGCCGTAGTACAGCAGGGTTCTTCAAAGTGGTGGAATGCAGACCCGCATGTGGCACACACGGGCTCTTTCTATACCCCTTTTCCAATGGCACATCCGAGCCGAGCCAACACGGGGCAATCAAGATATGGGTCGATTCCCACCGGCTATTTGCCGAGCTAAGCCATAATCAAAACCACAATATGCTGGGCCTCACAAGGAGACATCTGAAATTTGGTCAGGACCCAAGCAAGGATTAGTGGGGGGCGAATGGAGGGGCGAGGATAATGACATTCGATGGGTTCGACATCGCTCCCAAGATCGGATGTTCCAGTTGAAGCGAAGCAAAAAAAAGAGAAGTAATTGAAGTGGCCTGCTTAGCTATGGGCCTGCCAATAGATGACACCGAAAGAAAAATGAGAGGTAAACAAGATAAAGGCATGGGAGACATGTAGACAAGAGATAGAATAGTGAGATGAGATAAACGAGCGAGAAGGATGGGGACTGGAGATATGATTGGCGGTCACGTGTGCAGTCGTTATGACAAGATGTATGTTGAACTTCTTTCGCACCGTATGTAGCCAACCGCGTTAACTGGAGGTGTGGGTTACGGACAACAAACTAAAGAAACTAAAAACAATTCAGAGATGTAGGCACGCGACACCATCACACGCCTTATATCATCTGGCTCGCCAGGAAATATAGTTGAAGAACTCTGCTGTAAAAAAAAAGGATAATTTATCGTGGCTCTAAGGGTAGTGAACGGGAGAAATTATAAACGCAAAGTACACCCATTTCTGCTTCCTTTCAACGTTCCAATGTTGCTGGACAGTCAACGTCGGCCGAACGCTTTATGCGGAGTAACGCTGTGGATGTCAGCAGGAGGCCTCTGATATGGTCACACCTTCGAAAAGGGGTCAAGTCTTCTTGAAACCGTTCAATCCCACAATTTGGTGACCGATGACAAAACGGACAAACTTCACAGTCTTATAAATTAATTATGCATTTTAATACGTTAATAACGGATGAGTTACATGAACTAGTGTGATCTCTGCTGCAGCCCAGTGCAACAGGATGGAGTACGTACAGATTGCTGCCCATCCGCAAAAGTAAATCGTTGTAGGTAAAAGCCTATTAACAAGTCACCCGCAATGCGCCCGATCGCGACATATCTGGTAGGAAGCGAAGCCGAATCAAGCCTGGAGAGTGCCCGTGTATGGGTGACCGCATTGCAAAGCAGGTGTTATTATAGGCTACTGCGGTGGCTATGTTGTGGGCAGCATGAGGGAACACAGTAACATCGGTGAATGCTCCCATATCTGTACTTCCCGCCTTCACCGACTCACTCTGATAAGCGTGGGCTATGATCAAATCAACCCCCCCCCCCCCAAATTTGCAAGGCGGGGGTGGGGGGCGTTAGTGCTCATTCAGCAGTGGATTGACCAAAGGGCCGTACAGGTGCATGTAGGTTAAAAAAAATCTACTGAGATGCAGAGTTGAGCACCAGCATATACGTGCAGGTATTAACTTAATTACTAGAATCGTTTTTCTTTAATGTATTAACATTACACGCAACGACTACCGAACGATTTTGGTTGTTTATACATGACGTCGGGTTTTCCTACGCGGAACACATCTCCAACCAAAGACAACACAGCACCACCACCACCATCAGTCACTTGCATTCCACGGCGAGCAGTTTTTCTGGAGGCTCTGTGGCACAAGGGAGGTGCGTTGTGTAGACGATGGCACCCAGCCAGCAGCGACGAGTCACAGATGATCCCCCCCCCCCGCCCCCAGTCCCCCTGCCCCCCCCCCACCCCTTCCATCCACCCCCCACCGGGGCCGCTCGGTGGTCGCAGAAGAGCGCATGTACAAGAGTCCGTGTCGCGGCAACGAAGCTTGGCTCACACCTCGCACAAAACCACCGGGAAATCCGCGTGGATCCTGGGGTATTTCAACTTCACGCGGCCCTGAGAAGGAGAAGATTGCAATGTGACATTTGTTCAATTCCATCAAATAAAAAGTACTTTTTTTACCGTAATTTGTGCTATCGGCATGAAGTCAAGAGACGAAAAATTCATTTGGAAAACCCGCAGAGCAATGCGACCCTCTAATTTAAGTGGAAAACCAATTCTTACTTAATCTTTAAAAAATGTTATTGTCTGGCCATTCATGGCCGAGTTGAGACCATGAGCTTACAATGCTTGTGGGAATCCGGCTTAATCCCAAGCAGCCTATTTGGAAAAAAACATTTGTACAAGGACCATTACCCAAAATATTGCCGATTACATATTTATCCTTTTCAGGCTATTGACAAAAATGTTGAGTTTTTGTTGTTGTTATGTGCTTGGACACTACTGCCAACGCAGCATCACTTAATGGGTTTCAATGAGAAAGGGTCTTTTTGTTAGTCTGTGGGTCTCTTATGTGAATCTATGAGTGCCTGTATAAGTCATTGGTGACAGTGCCGAGACCATCACCTCAGTACACTTGAAAACCCGATTAAATCAGCTCAGTCTGTGTGAGTCGATGGGTTTTCTGTAGTCAATGGGTCTCCATGCGAGTCAGTACCGATAGTGCTGAGACCATCAACTTACTACACTTGAAAAGCCGATTTATTCACAGCCGCTTGAAAGCTGGATTCGAACCCAGGAACTCAGCGGTGCAACCTAAATGGTCTGACATCTGAGCTATGAGGCAATTCCATTTTGGCCACCTCATAGCCCAGTTCATTTTGGAGTTTCAATAATAATATAATCGACAAACCCTTGCCTCTAAATTGCTGGTTCAGAGGCATGCGCCACTACATCTGGCCAAAAAGCATTTATAAAACGAAACTGAGCCCTGCAGTGAGTTGAATGAGGCAGGGCTTCCCAAACTCCAGGTCTTTTCCCCCTACAAAGGTACACATCCCCTTGTTAACAACGGCAAGATACAAAGTGAGTGTGTAATAACTTAAATGGAAAAGACTGCTAAACACACAAAGGCAGATCAAGGATTTGGGAAGCTCTGATAGAGGGGTTTGTGCGTGTGGGTCATTAAACCCACGACACCTGGGGCGGTCCCTTGACCTCCTGCCAGTGAGCCTTCAACACCTCACGTGAGAGTCTCAAAGTGCAACTAGCTTGGCACAAACGCTGTGGTGATGTCACCGCCACTTAGTGGTGAACTGCCAGTTGTAATTTTAACAAGATGGTTTATCAAACATTAGAACCTTGTGGTTGTGTGGTGTGCAATGGATGGGACGGACCTCAGCGCGTATGAACTATGACGGGAATTTGATCTGGTTTGGTATGTACGTTGAACTTCTCTCGCACCATGCGTAGCCAACCGTGATAATCGGAGGTGCGTTTTACAGTTTCCATACCTGGGGCCGCAAATTATCCAATATTCTTCGTAAAGAAGCCGTCTGTCTGCCGTTGATGTAAATTACTATTTCTTCATAGAACTCATTCGCCAAGTCGCCATCTTCATCAACGAACAACGAACTAGGAAACAATAAATCACAGGTGTTAAATTATATCGTACAATACAATGTGGATTTTTTTTTTTACAGTGCAATCGCAGAAACAGGGGGAAAATTATTTTATTTCAGATGAGAGGCAACCAGTCATGGCCAGGGGTAGGGAGATGACAGCACGGGTGGCTGAGAGAAGGGAGTTCCACACTGTGGAGGCAGTGGAGGAGAATGAAGTGACATCCTACCTTCCAAAGGTTGTCAGGGGGCTTTGACAGAAAGCCTTGGTTTCCTGGAGCGGAGATTGCATGGAGGAAAGTAGCGCGAGATGATTGGGGAGTGGTGGGAGAGTGCATGGAGGGGAGTAGAGATGAGAGGTAGGAGAGTACATGGAGGGGAGTTGAGTGAGATGAAAGGGGAGAGGTAGGCAGGGGAGAGTCGATGGGACAATCGTGAAGATGGTGAGGGCGATCTTGAAATTGATGCTGGACATAATTGAGTAACTGGAATACTGGGGTTACGTGATCTCATCTGTGTGCGAGTGAGAAGGCTGACAGCGTAAGTGCTCTTTGTTGATTATATTTTATGTTGAGCTTCTTCTCTGGAGGCAATGATTCAACACAACAGACACAATTACTCATGATAAATGTTTTTCCTGTTAGAAATTTGAGTATGGTAGCAGTAGTTATAAAGGTGCTTTCTGTATTAGTAGTGTAGGAAGTTCACATCTAACATAATCATTCACGTAAATAACACAAATCACATACATGATATCCGTTAGAAGAGAGTGTCAATCATTTTCATTAATGTTGCTGTTGTGACAATCTGAAATGCACTTATCATCAACCATTATTAATCCACTGCCGGTTGAAGGCCTCTCCAAGCCACTCTTATTTCACGTAATATAAATTGTTCATGAAGATCATGTAAAGTTGTAAACCAACTACGTAAATGGCAGAGGCCATCTGACCAAAGCAAACTGGGTTCAGGAATGTTTTTTTTTTCCCCATCAACCACATACATAAACCACATACATCAACCACATACATCAACTACATACATCAACCACATACATCAACCACATACATCGATTACACTCTGAAATACACTGTCATCGTCAGCCTCTCGCTCAGGGTCCTATGATGTAATACTCCACCAAGCACCTGCAAATAAGTCATTTTCATCATTTAACCTCCAAGGCAAATGTGGTAGAAGGCGCGTTTTATCCTCTGGCTGCTACTCCACTGTTATTTTAACCCTCCAGCTATCAGTCCATCGAGCAAAGTGTCCTGCCAATGTCCACCTACTTTTGTTCACAGTCAAAATTATGTCATTAACCTGTGCGTGTTCGTCAGTCCACGTGTTTCTGCTTATCAGTCTAATCCCAAGCATGCATCCCCTCCAAGCTTATGTGTGCACTTTAGTGCCTTTGATTGTTTATCTTTCAGTGTCCATGCTTCTCATGCACCTTATAGCAAGGACTATGGAATGATTAGATACTTGTCTTTCATCAGTGTCCATGCTTCTCATGCACCTTATAGCAAGCACTATGGAATGATTAGATACACTGGCTTATATTTTAGAAACATTTAATTGCTACCGAATGAGTACCTAGTCTTTATGCACTCAAATATACCGGTAAAAGGTTTATTCAAATAAAAAAAATCCACCACATCACATTTATTTAATTTTAAGATGTGCCTAACAGGTAATTCGCTTCGATAATGCAATGCAAATATTAATGACGATAGAGCATGTGTAGTATTCATTATGTAAGATGTTTTCAAAATATTCACTAGTACAGTACTGTGTTGGGGTGCCAAGCACAATGATAATAGCCAGTGAGGTCAGTACCCATGGAAATGCCATGACAGCCAAACAGGCAGGACCATGTTACATTTAGGTGCAGAAATACTGGATGTCTAACATAGTCTATGTATTTTAGGCTCATTCTTTCGTGTTTTTTTTTTTACCAATTTCATCCAAATTTTTCCATCGGTGGCATGAGACAAGGAGAGAATCCAACGCAACCCTTTCTTAGAGAAGGGGTCTACGGAACTTAATATCACAGAGCTAGCTCTGAGATCTCTGGCCCACACAGTAGGGGGCAGCACTTTCCCACCTACCCTGCCAAACAGAGTAATGTTCATCACCTGGTAATCATGACGGTATTGTAAAATGTTCAGAGCTGTACTTTAGTGACTGTAATGAGAGCATCAACCCACTATACTTAAAAAAAACAGCTTTAAACACAAACGACTGCATGAATGTATGATGATCCACCCAGCCACTTTCTTCCTATTCAATACTTATTTTAGCGACCCTAGTGTGATGAAAAGTTGAGCCCTTAGCCAGTGGTGAAAATTCTGCAATATCAAGGGAGTAGTTAATTCAGAGTTATCCACCATTACTTCCTTCCACAAGATGGTACCCCATGTCTCGAGCTAATAAGGTGTGCAGGATGGTATGTGTTATAATTACGTCTCTGTACCTGTTATATAAGCACGTTTGTAATTAACTCTGAAAATTATTCATCAAGGGTGCAAAATCAGGTACCCATTTGTGGTAAGTCAACAGAGGTCATTATACGGCTTAATTCAATCCCGAGAAGGGATGAGGGCTGTGGCCTGATCCAGTTGTGGCAATTCCACATTCGTATGACAGACTTCATTATCTATAACCAACAAAAACCATAAAGAAATTCCCACAAAGTGAGTCACCTTTTATCGACTCAAAAAGGTCACATTATGATGGTATACCTACTACTGTATAATTACCCAGTAATGTCTGTCCTGAACGCTCGTGACGTCACTCCACAACGACCATCCCCCACCCTCATTAATATTCATGAGCAGGTGACGTCCTCCAAATAGACACCCCCCCACCCCTCCGAATGAGCGGGTGACGTCACTCAATATGGAGTACTCCCCCCCCCGCACTAATTATTCATGCACAACTCACGTCACTCCACATCTAACAGCCCAATTCATTAATAATCATGAGCAGGTGACGTCCTCCAAATGGACACCCCCCCCCAAATGGACACCCCCCCCCCCCCATTATTATTTACTACTATATTCACCCAAGAATGTCAGTGTGTAACGCGCGTGACGTCACTCCATGTCGACCAGCCCCCCTCATTAATAACCATGAGCAGGTGACGTTACTCCGCATGGAGAACCCCCCACCATTAAAAATCATGAGCGGGTGACGTCACTCCACATCGAACAGCCCCCCTCATTAATAATAATCATTATAAGGTGCCAGTCCTCCAAATGGAAATCCGCCTCCATTCATAATAAGCGGCTGACGTCACTCCACATGGGGGGCCAAGGGGCCTCCTCCTCTCTCCTCGGCGTCACCTTACAACCCTCACTACAAAGGCAGAACCCTCACGTCACGCGATCTCCGTAACGCTGTTGAGACATCAAAGTAAAAAGGACGTCGTGATGAACAAGGGATTATAACCTTAACATGAAATAGGTCTGTGTCACCGCGCCCTTACAAATCGCACACGAATTGATAAAATGAATATCACGTCGCGGTCTGCTTTTCGCTTGCAAGTTTCAGTTTTACTGCAATACACCCGTTCTTGGAGGGGCAAAAGGCGAGTTTGTTATAAACAGAGATACGGTTCTGACCTCTGACCCAGTGATAACAATTCTTCATTGACAACTATAAACTATTTTTTATTTTACCAGGTAAGGCCCACTTAGCTATATAGCTCTTTTTCAGATGTGACCTGGCCACAAATGAAGGCTCAACTAAGTGGCTTATCGTGTGGAAATGTATTTCAGCCAAATACTCTAAATGCAAGTTTATACAGACACACAACCTCCAAACATACAGTACATGCATCAGGGTGGGGATCGAACCCACGTTTTCCTCTTTACCAGGTGAGGTAGTTCACATCTCACCACCGTGGCACCCCTGGCAAGGCCGACCTCCAGCGAACTGGTACCTGTTTTATCACCCCCAGGAAACGTGGGTGATGACATTTACGCGAACATCATGTCACAACCCTGACACCTGACACACCCAACAACCCCTACAACTCTCCCACAAATTGGTACCAATTTTATTGCCCTCAGGCCAGTGGATGTGTAATGGTATGTAGTGGCGATAAACTCAACCGGTCCTGGGCCTCCCCAAGGTCCACTCGGCCTCAAATGATTCCCTGGTGCGTAGTGCTGGCCACCCACCCCATCGTGTGCCGTACCGACCTTCAAAGGTGCTACTCGGTGGCAGCTCTTGCCCCAAAAGTCTGTTAAGGCTACATGGGGGATCTTTGTACAGTATAATTGCAATCAAGGAACGCGACTAGCCCTGCGCTGGACACACGATGGCTCTAGACGTGATGATGGCCGAGTGACGGAATGGGAGCCGTGAGCGAATAGACAATGACGGCCAATTATGAATTAAAGAGTCCTCACACAGCAGTGGATAGACCATGGCTGATGCTGACAGACAAAATATAATTTAGAACCATGACGATGCCATTTTGCTGCTGCTGCCGAATGATAATATAATACAGCAGCCGTGGTATGTCGCACTTCACGTGTCATGTAGCAGTGGATAGGTCATGGCTTGTGGTGGTGGTAACAGAGGCCCGCCTTGCAGCAGTGGACAGAGCCTTACCCGTGTCAGTGGTTATACGGAATTGAAGTTTTCGTGACTGCAAGGATCCATATACTCTTTGGTTCTTTCGGTAAAGTCACGTAGGTGAAAAATAAAAAAAATACAATTTAGTTACTTTCATTTTTTTTATTCATCTACGTGACTTTACCGAAAGAACCAAAGAGTAGTGGTTATACGGTTACACGTCTGTGCACATATACGCGGCGAGATATTCTGCAATGGATACAGCGACATCTGCTTCCGAGGCGTGTGATGTTGTTTAATAACTCAGCCTTAACGGAGTACTACTACAGCAGATCAGCACATCAGTACTGGGGGAGACAAAGGCAGTCGGGAATGACATCAGCAAACACCACCCACCCGCGTGTGCATTATCGGCCTCAATAGGCCCTCGCTAATTAGCACTCGTCCCCAATGGTGTGTAAATGTTGTGTAAATGGTGTGTTTCAAGGGTGAAGTGGAGCGCGTTATCTTTGTTACTACGGCTGGTGGTTATGGGCGAGCCGACTAGCACACCACCCCCGGCCATGTGGACACAGACCAAGGGTGGCACAATCGGGTTTAATTGTCTTTTTATATTATTATATTAAACCCGACCATCTGAGATTGTGAGAAATCCGGTTTAATTGATTCTAATTGCAGAACCGCACTTCGCAACGATGGGCTTCATCCATTCCAAGCTAAGGAACTCACTGGCGGCGCCCACGATTGTGGAGGAGAAGCTCGTGTTCATCAAGACCAACCTGCCCGCCGCATTCTACGACTACCCCGTGCCCGACGGCCCCGAGTACGATAGCAGCACCGGCGAGGAAAGCAGCCTAAGCCTTGGATCAGAGTTTCGTATTCATTAAACCAGGTTTTAATTCCCCGAAATCGGGTTTAATTGTATTAAACAAAAACCCCGATGCCTGCCGCTGGAAACATCGGTTTTTTTCCCCACCCATGATACACAGACTGACTGAGAGAGCGTTACCCGCGTCTGGAGAGGACCCAGGGGCTTGCCAGGCCGCGACGGGACGGGGCCGCCTCCTCCTCGTCGTCGCCTGCTGATCCCCGATCGCCCGGGGTCGCGCCGAACACCCAGCTCCTAAGGGTTTTGGACGCATCGCCTCCCATCGCGCCTCATGCCAAGTCACGAAACAGAGTGTTTGTGTGTTGTTATTGTTGTCGCGAATCAGTGGCCGCGTTTTTAATCGCTGACAGGTGAAGCGTCGCTTTAGCCTTAAAACGAGCGGACGAATCTAGGTGCGCCGCATGACGTCACGGCGGACGAAGCGCGGACATGACGTCACGGCGGTAGGAAGCGACGCTCGCGGCGGTGACGTGACGTCACATCTCACAGTCGGAAACGACGCTCGCGGCGGTGACGTGACGTCACATCTCACTGTGTAAGGATGCGACGCTCGCGGCGGTGACGGGACGTCAAATCTCACTGTGTAAGGAAGCGACGCTCGCGACGGTGACGTGACGTCACATCTCACTGTGTAAGGAAACGACGCTCGCGGCGGTGACGTGACGTCACATCTCACTGTGTAAGGAAGCGACGCTCGCGGCGGTGACGTGACGTCACGTCTTATCAACAGCCTCCCGCGTCGCAAACGCGAGGTAGTGACGTCTCGGTGGATAAAAGTAGCGTGCGCATGACGTCGCTCTTGTGGACAACGCTCGTTGACGTCACGAACGCATACCGTAACGAAAAGACGACACGCTCGCGAGGACGTCACGCACACTGCAACCTTCTTGAGATGACGCCATGTTGCCATCGGTCGCGCGCCACTATGGAGCAGAGGTCGCAAACGGGTTTTGATTTCTTACCCGTACCTGGCCGCACCAGGGTCGCAAACGGGTACCCGTACCCGGCCGTACCCGTACCCTACCCGGCGGGTACGGGTAGGGTACGGGTATCGGGTACCTGATTGCGACCTCTGGGATGAAGCCATGTTGCAGGCGCGGGTGGGTTGATTCTAGGAACTTGAATTGTGAGAAGTTGCT
Source organism: Lampetra planeri (assembly GCF_965212315.1). Lineage (NCBI taxonomy): Eukaryota > Metazoa > Chordata > Hyperoartia > Petromyzontiformes > Petromyzontidae > Lampetra > Lampetra planeri. Next base: position 7,616,151 of record NC_136146.1, on the reverse strand, counting down.
GCTGCTGCAGTTACTGCTGCTGCAGCAGCAACAACTGCAGCGGCAGCAACAACTGCAGCGGCAACAACAACTGCAGCAGCAGCAACAACTGCAGCAGCAGCAGCAGCAACAACTGCAGCAGCAAAAACTGCAGCAGGAGCAAAAACTGCAGCAGCAGCAGCAAAAACTGCAGCAGCAGTAGCAAAAACTGCAGCAGCAGCAGCAGCAAAAACTGCAGCAGCAGCAAAAACTGCAGCAGCAGCAGCAAAAACTGCAGCAGCAGCAGCAAAAACTGCAGCAGCAGCAGCAAAAACTGCAGCAGCAGCAGAAAAAACTGCAGCAGCAGCAGCAAAAACTGCAGCAGCAGCAGCAAAAACTGCAGCAGCAGCAGCAAAAACTGCAGCAGCAGCAGCAAAAACTGCAGCAGCAGCAGCAAAAACTGCAGCAGCAGCAGCAAAAACTGCAGCAGCAGCAGCAAAAACTGCAGCAGCAGCAGCAAAAACTGCAGCAGCAGCAGCAACTGCAGCAGCAGCAGCAACTGCAGCAGCAGCAGCAACTGCAGCTCCCTTTGATGCTGTTAATCCTGCATAATGCACATGCATATGTAGTACTAATCACATTTCTGCATTTCCCATAAATATGCTAAATTCCTCTTGATATGCAAATTCCTTTGTCAAGGCGCCCAGCTTATATATATGCTCCAAGCTCGTGTGCTGTTTCATTCAGACTCTGTCGCCTCGACGGACCTGGTTTTCACCTGAGGACGGCTGCTTGCGTTGTGGCCGAAACGTCGTGAGAATAATTTTATTATGTTTTATTTTTATTATTTTATTACTTCCCTTCTACGTGACTTTACCGAAAGAACCAAGAAGATGAATCCCTGCAGTCACGAAAGCTTTAAATCGAAAAATGTCAACCCCTTTTCACTGTCCTACCAAATTACAGAACACTTCAGATTTTACTGTTCTAGATTTGAAGCTTTCGTGACTGCAAGGATTCATACTCTTAGATTTTTTCGGTAACGTCACGTAGGTAAAAAATAAAATTAATAGAAGTAATAATAGAAATAACATTAAAGTCACGTAGGTAAAAAATAAAATTAATAGAAGTAATAATAGAAATAAAATATGATTACTTCTATTAATTTTATTTTTTACCTACGTGACTTTACCGAAAAAACCTAAGAGTATGAGTATCAGACTTTACTGGTCACGCCGTGACCTTATAAATCTCAATGTTCATCCTGCAATGCCTCATCGCAAGGAAGAAACACAAACAAATAGACAACAAAAATTCCCCCCATTGAAACGTATGTACGCCGTATGGATCTGAAAACTGAATTTCCTGTACAAGAATACGGGGTCAGGGGCCGTCCGTAAATGACGTCACGCGATTTGACGATTTTTGACCCCCCCCCCCATCGTCACACTGCGTCACAAAAAGTCAGACCCCCCTCAAATATGACGTCACAAAGCTCTGCCCCCCCCCCCCAAAATAAAACATGCATCAAATCGCTTTAAACTATTGTCACTGTAGTGCGTATTTAATGTGGCCGCTGCACTCTGATGTTGTACGAAAAAACATTTATTAAAAAGTTAATTTAATGAAGTAGAACGTGTTGTCTATATTTATTTTGATGTGACGTCACATTTCTCACCTTCCCCCCCCCTCGTTACACATCGTCACAAATTTCTGACCCCCCCCCCCACCTAGGTGCGTGACGTCATTTATGGACGGCCCCTAAACCGTATTGGTTGACAGCTTTACCCCTTCCGTCAGCAGCGGCGTTAGCCTCGCAATTGCAGGGACTGCGCACCGAGAGGAGGAACCACAGACGAGGAGCAGGCCAAGGCAGCAGCAGCTGCACCAAATTCCGCCACCCCCCCCACCCAAAGCGCTGCGGTCCGCTACATATGTATTCAGGTGTTGTTGGCCATTGCATCTTTCCGTGTGATTGGAAACTGGAGCACTTGGACAAACCCAACGTGTGCGAATGTAGCAAGGCCGTAGTCATGGAGTCAACTTTGGGGGGGACCCCCACACCCCCTGGAAGATTTGGTCACCTCCCCCCACGCAGAAAAAAAATCTAAATTTGAAAAGAATTTCCTATATTCTTGGTTCTTTCGGTATAGTCACATAGAAGGGAAATAATCAAATAAAAAACATATTTTTAGAGAAATAATACAAATATTTTATTATTTCCCTTCTACGTGACTTTATCGAAAGAACCAAGAATATGGATCCCTGCAGTCACGAAAGCTTTAAATCAAAACGAAGTTCCTCCCTAAAATAGAAAATAATTCACTAGCACATGGGATGGACTTTTTATTTATTTTTTACAATAATGTCTAATAGTGTATTGCATTCCATTGCTCTGTTTTTTTCGTTTTTACCTTTTCTTGTTTCATTGTATGTAATGTCAGAGATTAGGGATTAATAAAGTACAACCATAACCACAATCATAGAAACAGAAATCTATTTTATAGCAATATATTGGGGGTATGGCTCTTTCTCGACGCCCACGTGAAGGGAGTTGTATAGCTGTCAACACGTACGGTTTACTCCGTATTGGTCTATAATAAGGGGCCGTCCATAAATGACGTCACGCACCTGGGGCGGGGGGTCAGACATTTGTGACAATGTGTGACGAGGGGGGGGGGGGTGAGAAATGTGACGTCACATCAAAATGCGCAACTTTAAATAAATATCGACAACACGTTCTACTTAATTAAATATACTTTTCAAAAATCGTCCAAAATCGCGTGACGTCATTTATGGACGCACCCTAAGGTAGGCACTTATAAGGTGTATAATTGACATAATCTGTGTGTGTGTATTCCATCAAACCCTCACTGCCCCCCCCCCACAGCGCGGAATGATGACAGGCCACGTGCAGCGTACCCACAAGAACCACAACGCGTTGAACTTAACAAGATGGCGAGGAGACGGCGCGGCGGCGTCACGTGACCGCGCTCACGCGACGAGTGCCGTCACGTGACCAGCCCCCCTCCCACCCCCCGACAGCAACTCGGGGTTGTCGCCATGGCGACGCGGAACGCACGGAGCTGAGGCGACGGCATTCGACACAACATTACTCACTTGGACAACACCAACACAACATTACACACTTATACAACACCTACACACACAGCCCTTGCATAAACACCTACACAACACTACATAGGCCGCTTCTGCAGCTGTAGATTCACACAGAAGTAAGTAAAGGCGACTGACAACTCAGCAACATCATCGCCCGCATCACATTCACGACGTTACTCTTACGTAGACCACCTACACAACGTTCATATAAAGACATCTATAAAGACATCGTCTACACAGCTACAGAGTAGCACCACGTCAATGTACATCCACTTCAACCACCTTGACATACAATTAATGTAACGAATGACATGGGATTAGTATAACACCAGCCTAATACAGGTACAGTAATGTAACATTAGACACCAACCCATGGTGATTGTACAGCGGGTCTGAGTGTCACTGGTAAGTGGTCAGGGTTGGCTCGGTTGTCAGAGATGTCTCCTGTGGTGAGTTGTACCTCGTGGTGAGTTGTGGCTGGTGAGTTGAACCTCGTGGTGAGTTGTAACTGGTGGTGAGTTGTAGCTAGTGAGTTGTACTTCACGGTGAGTTGTAGCTGGTGGTGAGTTGTGCCTCACGGTGAGTTGTAGCTGGTGAGTTGTAGCTGTGGTGAGTTGTAGCTGGTGATGAGTTGTAGCTGGTGAGTTGTAGCTGGTGAGTTGTAGCTGGTGGTGAGTTGTAGCTGGTGAGTTGTAGCTGGTGAGTTGTAGCTGTGGTGAGTTGTAGCTGGTGGTGAGTTGTAGCTGGTGGTGAGTTGTAGCTGGTGGTGAGTTGTAGCTGGTGGTGAGTTGTAGCTGTGGTGAGTTGTAGCTGTGATGAGTTGTAGCTGGTGGTGAGTTGTAGCTGTGGTGAGTTGTAGCTGTGATGAGTTGTAGCTGGTGGTGAGTTGTAGCTGGTGGTGAGTTGTAGCTGGTGGTGAGTTGTAGCTGGTGGTGAGTTGTAGCTGGTGGTGAGTTGTACCTTGTGGCGAGTTGTACCTCGTGGTGAGTTGTACCTTGTGGTGAGTTGTAGCTGGTGAGTTGTAGCTGGTGGTGAGTTGTAGCTGTGGTGAGTTGTAGCTGTGATGAGTTGTAGCTGGTGAGTTGTAGCTGGTGGTGAGTTGTAGCTGTGGTGAGTTGTAGCTGTGGTGAGTTGTAGCTGTGGTGAGTTGTAGCTGTGGTGAGTTGTAGCTGTGGTGAGATGTAGCTGGTGGTGAGTTGTAGCTGTGATGAGTTGTAGCTGTGGTGAGTTGTAGCTGGTGGTGAGTTGTAGCTGTGGTGAGTTGTAGCTGGTGAGTTGTAGCTGTGGTGAGATGTAGCTGTGGTGAGTTGTAGCTGGTGGTGAGTTGTAGCTGTGATGAGTTGTAGCTGGTGAGTTGTAGCTGTGGTGAGATGTAGCTGTGGTGAGTTGTAGCTGGTGATGAGATGTAGCTGTGGTGAGTTGTAGCTGGTGGTGAGTTGTACCTTGTGGCGAGTTGAACCTCGTGGTGAGTTGTAACTGGTGGTGAGTTGTAGCTAGTGAGTTGTACTTCACGGTGAGTTGTAGCTGGTGGTGAGTTGTGCCTCACGGTGAGTTGTAGCTGGTGAGTTGTAGCTGGTGAGTTGTAGCTGTGGTGAGTTGTAGCTGGTGATGAGTTGTAGCTGGTGGTGAGTTGTAGCTGGTGGTGAGTTGTAGCTGGTGGTGAGTTGTAGCTGTGGTGAGTTGTAGCTGTGATGAGTTGTAGCTGGTGGTGAGTTGTAGCTGGTGGTGAGTTGTAGCTGGTGGTGAGTTGTACCTTGTGGTGAGTTGTAGCTGGTGAGTTGTAGCTGGTGGTGAGTTGTAGCTGTGGTGAGTTGTAGCTGTGATGAGTTGTAGCTGTGGTGAGTTGTAGCTGTGGTGAGATGTAGCTGTGATGAGTTGTAGCTGTGGTGAGATGTAGCTGGTGGTGAGTTGTAGCTGGTGGTGAGTTGTACCTTGTGGCGAGTTGTACCTCGTGGTGAGTTGTACCTTGTGGTGAGTTGTAGCTGGTGAGTTGTAGCTGGTGGTGAGTTGTAGCTGTGGTGAGTTGTAGCTGTGATGAGTTGTAGCTGGTGAGTTGTAGCTGGTGGTGAGTTGTAGCTGTGGTGAGTTGTAGCTGTGGTGAGTTGTAGCTGTGGTGAGTTGTAGCTGTGGTGAGTTGTAGCTGTGGTGAGATGTAGCTGGTGGTGAGTTGTAGCTGTGATGAGTTGTAGCTGTGGTGAGTTGTAGCTGGTGGTGAGTTGTAGCTGTGGTGAGTTGTAGCTGTGGTGAGTTGTAGCTGGTGGTGAGTTGTAGCTGTGATGAGTTGTAGCTGGTGAGTTGTAGCTGTGGTGAGATGTAGCTGTGGTGAGTTGTAGCTGGTGGCGAGTTGTACCTCGTGGTGAGTTGTACCTTGTGGTGAGTTGTAGCTGTGATGAGTTGTAGCTGGTGAGTTGTAGCTGTGGTGAGTTGTAGCTGTGATGAGTTGTAGCTGGTGAGTTGTAGCTGGTGGTGAGTTGTAGCTGTGGTGAGTTGTAGCTGTGGTGAGTTGTAGCTGGTGGTGAGTTGTAGCTGTGGTGAGTTGTAGCTGTGGTGAGTTGTAGCTGTGGTGAGATGTAGCTGGTGGTGAGTTGTAGCTGTGATGAGTTGTAGCTGGTGAGTTGTAGCTGGTGGTGAGTTGTAGCTGTGGTGAGTTGTAGCTGTGGTGAGTTGTAGCTGGTGGTGAGTTGTAGCTGTGATGAGTTGTAGCTGGTGAGTTGTAGCTGTGGTGAGTTGTAGCTGTGGTGAGTTGTAGCTGGTGGTGAGTTGTAGCTGTGATGAGTTGTAGCTGGTGAGTTGTAGCTGTGGTGAGATGTAGCTGTGGTGAGTTGTAGCTGGTGGTGAGATGTAGCTGTGGTGAGTTGTAGCTGGTGGTGAGTTGTACCTTGTGGCGAGTTGTACCTCGTGGTGAGTTGTACCTTGTGGTGAGTTGTAGCTGTGATGAGTTGTAGCTGGTGAGTTGTAGCTGGTGGTGAGTTGTAGCTGTGGTGAGTTGTAGCTGGTGGTGAGTTGTACCTTGTGAGTTGTATCTGGTGATTTGTAGCTGGCGGTAAGTTGTACCTCGTGGTGAGTTGTAGCTGGTGGTGAGTTGTGCCTCACGGTGAGTTGTACCTTGTGGCGAGTTGTACCATGTGGTGAGTTGTAGACTGTGGTGAGTTGAGTTGTACCTGGTGGTGAGTCGTACCTGGTGTGGGCTGCGTTGTGAGTTAAAAGTTGGCGATGTTGCAAACTCCACAAAGTAGGAAATCACCAGGTAAACCTAATTGAGTCACTAGACCTCGAGACAAAATTGCTCAGTTGGCAACACTTGAAGAGCTGAGGATCAGCTGTCTTGTATCACCCCATCCATAGGACAGGCTGCCCTCTAGTGTGTACATATATATAGTAAGTCCTCACTTAACGCGTGTTCACGTGGTACGTTTTCACTATAACGCGGTTCTGACATTGGGAGACACTTTTCGCACAACAATGAGCGGTCGATGATGAACTACTTTCTTAACCTGCACGGCTGAGTGGAACAATACACTATCACGGAGGCATTCCATTTGTTATTTGTCTCGCCATCTTCCTGTGTGTGCGTACGGCGTATCTCGCCAAACTTTATCGTCCCATTATTTATGGGGAAATTAGTTTAGCTTATCGCGGCACTTTTTAGGAACGCATCTACCACGTTCAACGAACACTTGCTGTATAATAATAATCACAGCTTATAAAACGCCTTTCATAAAAGCTCAAGGTGCTTTACATCATTGGCAATGGGGGTTTGGGTAAGAAGTGTCTCTAATTTTAAATATAAAATGCCTTCACAAAGGGAAATGTCTTTAGACGGAAGGACTTAAAGATCCCAACCAAAACCAGATGCCTTGAAAGCCTTCGGCAGAGAGTTCCACGGTCCCGGTGCCACAGGAGTGAAGGCCCAGAGACACGCATCCCATGTGCGTGTGTCCCTGTGCAGGTGTCAGGTGAGCGGATCGACCAAGTCGGCGCCCGCCATGTCTCAGGCCCAGGCGCACGCGCACCACGTGTTTGGTCTCGCCGGTGCCCCTGGTCCCGGCGCCGCCTCCTTTGCCTTCCTCGACGAGCAGACGCTGGTGTTTGCCGCAGCCAACCAACTGGTGCGGGCGAGCGCCGGCGCCGGGGCCGAACTGCGGACGCAGGCCCTGACACCAGGGCCCGAGCGGGGTGGCGTCGCCGCCGGGGGAGCCGCGGCGTCGGGGACCGCGAGGGTGCAAGCGGCCGGGCGCGCCTTCGCACTCAGCCCCAACCGCCGCTTCCTGGCGCTGGGCTCGGCACGCATCGCGGCCGCGCCGGCGCCCGCGGACGGTGGCGGCGGTGCCGCCGATCGGGCGATGCCGGCCTCCGTGGCGGTGTATGACCTGCAGGCCGAGCCTGTGCGGCGCCGCAAGGTGGGCGGCGACAGCGTGGGGATCATGCCGTGACCGCCACGGGAAGCTGCTGCCATCTATGATAGGGCCACAGTATTGGCCCTGTCGAGTTAGTGGCTGTGTGCATTATACCCACAGATATCACCTTTTGTCAGTTGATCAAGTAGGCTTTCGCGACCAATATCCATAAGAAAGGTTTTTGGGTTAGACCGTGTAAATATAAATGTGTCGTTAAACCCGCCACCACCAGACACAGCCAATAGTAAGGTTTGTAACGTAAGATAACAAGCCAATTCGTTTCTAGTACAGAACACTGGTATGTTGGAGAGCAAATCCACAACATTTCCACAAATCTGGTTGTCGCCTGATGAAGCTAGTTGTATATATTGGCGAAACGTTGTACTCAAGATTGTAAATGATGTGGCTTTGCTCTCCAACACACCAGTGTGCTGGACTAGTAATGAATTGGCATGTTTTGTTTACGTGATACACCTGACTAATTGGCTTTGTCACATGGTGGCGAGTTTAACGACATTAAAAAGCATATATTATGGATGACCTTTTGTATTACCCACCTTTCATCTCTGCATCTACTGTGTAGCGTTGGCCCATATTCATGATCACATCAGCTCATCACAAACGGTAAAAAAAAAACTCGGTACCATCCTCTCGACCCTGCTTCCACGTTTGAAGTGCATGTCAAAAGTGAATGTGCTTCATTCATTCGTCTTCTCTAGGGTCGATTATCGTAATGCCCTCTTGTCAGGCATGCCTCTGAATAGGCTGCAGCATGTTCAGAACGTGGCAGCCCGAGTTCTGTAGAGGGATGAGCTGTGGTGTGGAGTGGGACAAACCAAGGCTACAGAACCGCATGCCTCTTGAAGCATTGGGATAAGAAACGAGCCATTCTTGGCACGGTCCAGTACAGCTTGAGTCTTCTTTGTAAAGGTCGTAGAAACTTAGGTTGTGGAATCGTGTCATGTTAACCCTCGTGTGCTCTGTGGTGTTCTGTGCATTGTGCTGTGGGTTGTGCTGTGTGCCAGGTGCTCAACCTCGGTGATGCACAACTGCAGCAGGCGGCGGGACCACCCGGCGCCCCCGGTGGCCCTGGCGGGGCGGGCGGCGTTCTGACGGGGACTGTGACGGTGCTCACCGGGCCGCCCCCGCAGGACGTGGTGAGCCTGGGCTTCTCGGCCGACTCACGCTGGCTGCTCGTGCAGGCCGGAGCCCCCGACTGGCTGCTCACTCTCTGGCTATGGGAGAAGGGGCGGCTCATGGCCGCCACTCGCAGTGCCCCTCTTGGGGGTGGACCTGTCCATCAGGTATGTACAAGTGGAGGTGAGAGGAGGGTTGGTCCATTAGGTACTCCAGAAAGGGGGGGGGGGGGGGTGGGAGGGATAACAGTTGGTTCATTACTTATGCTAGAAAGGGAGAATGAGGGTTGGTCTATTACAGTAGTGGGGAACCTTTTCCTGAGGGCCGAATAGGGCTTTCAAATTAACTAGGGGGCCACACATCAATACGCCCCTTTGCTTCCTCGAATAATAATATGAAATATAAGGGGCTCAACTTTACATTTGAATAAATTGTCATCAGGTGAAAAAATTATGACCCACGAGTAGCCGATTAGTAAGGTTAAGATGATTGCAGCGATAGATAAATATCGTCAGCAGGTTGTGTCGAATTCGTAGGCATAATGTAGCCACGTGTTGCATGAAGGGCTCTGGGCTGTGCTTAATAAGAAATTCGCGTGAAACATCGCCTCTGGTGCCCTATCGCCCCGTGCCGCCCTCCACAGGTGTCGCTGAGCCCCCAGGATGCGGGGCTGGCGTGCGTCACGGGACAGGGCGTGTTCCGTCTATTCCGCTACGCTGAGGGGGCGCTGCGTGGCATGGGGGCAGGCGCGGCACGTGCGGCCATCGACCCCCATGCCCCTGTCTACCTGAGCCACACGTGGCTCGGCCCAGACCGTGTCATCGTGGGCACGGACACGGGACGCCTCCTCACCTTCCTGGGTGGCGAGCAGCGCGGGGAAACAATCGTGGAGTCACCTGTGGGGTGAGGCCAGAGGATATGGCGAGGTCACACGACGGGGTGTCCGAGTGATCTCTATGTGTGTGTGTCACTTGACTGAAGCTACCAGATGTATGGGAGGCTCAACCAGGACACATGGCAGCCTGGCCACCCCTCCCTCATCAGCCCCGCCTTCTTCTGTATAGCCATGCCCACTGGACCACTATCTCCACCCACACAGAATGACCTGACGTTGACCCTGCCCACATCTCAACGGCTCCACCCACCCCTCTGCTAACCCCACCCACTACCTAGGCAGCCCCACCCAATACTCATGTATCCCCACCCTTTTCCCCATATCATGAGTTTAACATGAGTCCAGAAAGTGTTAAACTGGGACTAAATCCTGATTTTAGCATCAGCTTTGGCACACCGAGACAAGCTTTCTGAAACCACCGAGGCTGTCCCGGCCAAACCGAGACGCTTGGTTGATTTACACTTGACCGCCTGTTCGTAAGGCTCCACCTCTACATTCAGATAATCCAGAAACAAAAAAACACCACACCCTGGCTGCCTCACAGTGGACATTAAAGATCCTGTGATGTCATTTGCTATGGTAGGCCATTGGCAGGACAACTGAGTCATAAGACTCGCTCTTGACGGGTTAATTTCGTGCAATTTCTCGCGGTATATTCGGCTAACCTAATTCTACCCAAAATGCTCTGTATGTGGGTTGAATTAACTCTTAAGTGGCTATGCAGTCGGACGTGGAATAACATTGTGTGTACTTTTTTTGGAACACATCTATTGCATAAAGTGAGGGAAACCCAAATCAATAATAAATTACTCTTGGGCGTTGATTGTGGGTGTGCAGGTTGGGTTTCCCTGTGTGGGCCATATGCGCGTTTGCCCGCGGCGTGGCCTGCTCGGCAGGGCCGGGCACCGTGTGTCTTATGGAGCCGGGGGAGGCTCGCGGAGACCCCCTACACCTGGCACGCACAATTCAGGTAACGCGAGCGCCAGCTGATGCGGCACACCGTACGTGCCACGGCGCCATGTTATGTAGCGGTACATAGCGCAACGCACTGCAGGGGATAGAACACCCTGCACGTACTACTGTCGCTGTGTGCTTCACTGCAGCTAAGGTACCAAGCCAGCGGTGCTAGCCATGTCCGTACAGATACTGGAATGAGCAATAATGGCTTCCAGATAATTGTCTTTTAGAAGTTAGATTTTGAAACGTCCAAAAAAAGTTACATCTTTTAAGAAAAAGGGATCTTCGAAACGTGCACGTGTGTGTGTTGGGTAATGGTGGCACGGCGATTAGCGCACTGTGCTACAAACCTGGCAACCTGAGTTCAAGTCCCGCTCATGGTCATCAACACCAGTGAAGATTATCTGAACCGGTCCTGGGCATTGTCTGTGCCGCGTGCGCGCAGATCCCGGCAGATGCGGGCGCTGGAGACGAAGACCATGCGGAGGCCCCCGGGGTCACGTCGCTGGTGTTCAGCCCGTCCGAGGAGACACTGCTCGTGTCCACCGATCAACACCGCCTCTACGGCGTCACACTGTCGGCCAGCGACATCACCAGGGCGAGTGCCATGATCACGCGTCGCCGGGACGTGGTCGCGCCGGCCGGGTCGGGAATTGGGGCGACGACGCGGCCGAGCGGCAGCTCGTTGTGGAGCTTCACGGTTCGAGTCCACAGCGGCCGCCCTGGTTATCGTTGCGGCGCGTAGCTGTCAAGGGGGTGCAACTGCACGCGGACCTATAGGCCAGAGGCTATACGGGGAATCTTTGTCTTTTCTATGGGTGTGTGTGCAGGGTGAGGTGTCGTGGCTGGAGCCGGTGTCCCCGCCTCCTCACCACGGCGCCATCACGGGCCTCGATGTGTGCGCTAGGAAGCCGCTGGCCGCCACTTGCTCCCTTGACCGTTCCCTGCGCGTCTGGAACTACGAGACCAAGTAAGGCCCCGACCCCATCGCACGCAATGCGCCGTGGACACGAGACCACTTCCCCTTTTCCACTGGAGCATCCAGCGAGGGGCCCTCACAGTACGGGTGGTGTTTTTCCACTGGCTATTTGCTGCGCCGAGCCGAGACCCAAACCGCGCTACGCTGGCTTCACGAGACATCCGCACCTCGGTTGTACAGTGGTTGTTGTCTCGAGACTTGGCTTCAGCAGACAGGGGTTTCATCATCGGCTTCCCCAGACTTGGCTTTAGGAAAGCAGGTATCGGGATGAGTGTGGTATCACCGAGATTGCAAGACAATATCGACATGGTCAGTGTCTTGACAACACAATTAGTGAAATAAGGCTTGGCTCCAGGACCTCCTGGGTAAACGAGTTCAACAAATAAACATGGTGTACTTGCAAGGTTGTGTGTACCTGCGTGTTGGGGGAGCCGCAGCATAGTGGTTCGCGCACTGCGCAACGAACCCAGCAAACTGAGTTCGATTCCCGCTCACGGCCAACACCAGAGACGATTATCCGACCCGGTCCTGGGCCTTCCCTAGATTGACTCAGCCTCAAATGAGTACCTGGTGCGATGCGTAAACATCGTCACTGGGGAGACAAATGCGGCCGGGTTTGGTGCTGGCCACCCACCCCCTCATGCGCCGTGCCGGCTTTCATTGGTGCTCGCTAACAGCACTTGCCCCAACAGTCTGTTCAGGCTATACGGAGGGATCCTTGTCTTTGTACCTGTGTGTGCCCGCTTGTGCGTGAGCGCAGCTCCCTGGAGCTGCACCACGTGTTCCCCGAGGAGGCCCACAGTGTGGCGCTGCATCCCTCGGGGCTGCAGGTGCTCGTCGGCTTCTCCGACAAGCTGCGGCTGCTCACGCTGCTGCTGCATGACGTGCGGCCACTGCGCGACTTCCCCGTGCGCGCCTGCAAGGAGGTGAGCGGTGGGGGGGGGGGACGCCGCGGCCGCCACTGTCCCCTCCCCGCGAGGATATGGCCAAGTCACCCGGAATGCGCCCAATCTCGTTGGGGCTCGCAGGCTAAGCAGGATTGAGCCAGGATGGGAGAGGGCCCATGCATGAAAGACGGCCATTGCCAGCTGCAGCAGGGGGCTGCACGGTAACATCCGTGTCAACGCTTTCCAGCTCAAGGTTGAAGCTGTTTATGCATTAGCTTTGTCTGTACGTAACGGGGAGCGAAGTGGGTCACTATAACTATCTGATAGTGAACGTTTATACTCTTTGGATCTTTCAGTAAAGTCACGTAGATAGAAAAATAATAAAATAATAAATGATCCTTTTTCTATCTCCGTGACTTTACTGAAAGACCCAAAGAGTATTAATTCCTGCAGTCACGAGAGCTTTAAGTCAAGAGTGAACGTTTAGTATAAAGTTATGTTGCTATGATGTATTCATCTTGTTGAAGATTGGCCAAATTAATCAAAGAGTTGCCGAAAACAATGAAACAGAGTCCAGAAAAAGGATTATGTTCAATTATCCACACATATTCTGCCCCGACGGCTATCGTCAACTTCTACACTGCTCATCCGATACCTCTAACCACCAACGCACGTTGAGAAGCGTTACATAACCCATGCCTATGCACGTTCATAACTTGTTGTATTGTGCTATGCTCCAAAGTCTGCGTTCCTCACCTTTACCGACCGAACACTGACAAGCATCACTTTCAATGTATTGGTGTTATTTCTGCAAAAACATTTCTCAAGGCCATATCGATATTACCAGATTAAGGGACTGTGGGTGTGAACCTATATTTGTCATGAATTTGTGAGGAATATGCAGTCCTACCAATACCCACCATTCGCCACGGCGCCTGTGCCAGTCATACGCACACTCGCGCACGCCCATGTGAGCGACCACGGTGGCAGTGCGGAACAACCCCGACCCTGTCTTACAGTGCTGCTTCAGTAACGGTGGACACCTGTTTGCTGCAGCCAATGGGAATGTCGTCCAGGTGTTCTCCAGCATCACATTTGAGAACGTGGCCAACCTCAAGGGGCACAGCGGAAAGGTGGGGCACCCACAGCCATGGATGAAGCCCACGCAGGCACACGCGCAATCACGCAAAGAAACCACGCACGTCCCCGAAACGTGGCTTAGCCTCGCACAGTTGCGCATGGACCCGCGCAGGCTCACAGGACCTCACAAAAACCACACACAAGCACACACGAAGCTGCACAAACCCACACAACCACACACAAGCACACACGAAGCTGCGCAAACCACACAACCACACACGAAGCTGCACAAACCACACAACCACACACACAAGCACACAAAGCTGCCAAACCACACAACCACACACAAAAACACACAAAGCTGTGCAAACCACACAACCACACACAACCACACACGAAGCTGTGCAAACCACACAACTATACACGAAGCTGCACAAACCACACAACCACATATATTAGCTGTAGTATAGAGCCCTCACACTGCATCTCTTATAGGGTTCATAATGGCCATGTCAGAGAACCAAACCAGTAAGAATCTTAGCCTTAACCCAAGAACTGACTCAGTAAGGATGAGTACTTGGGTGATAGCTAGATTCTCATCCTTGCAGACTCAGTCTTGTGACACAGCCATTACGAACCCCATAAAATACACAGTCCTCTGGCTCTAACCCAGGATCTAAGTAATGTCAGCTCAGTCCTCTGACATGGCCATTATGAGCCCCCAAGCTACGTATCCCTGCTCTGCAAATGACACTTGCTTGTGTCCCCGTGGTGGTGGTGGTGTTGGGTGGCGGTACTGGGTGGTGGTACTGGGTGGTGGTGATGATGGCGTTGGGTGCTAGGTGGTGGTGGTGATAGGTGGCAGTGGTGGTGATGCGTGCTAGGTGGTGGTGACGGTGCTCGGTGGCAGTGATGATGGTGCCGAGTGTTGGATGGCGGTGGTGATGGTGCTGGGTGCCGGGTGGCGGTGTGTAAGGTGCGGGGATTGGCCTGGAGCGTGGATGATGCACGCCTCGTGTCGTGCGGCCTCGACGGCGCTGTGTACGAGTGGAGCCCTCTGTCGGGGCGGCGCGACGCCGAGTGCGTGGTCAAGGCGTGCGCCTACACCGGCGTGGCGGTGGCGCCCGACGCGCGTGCTGCCGTCTACGCCGTGGGCTCTGACCGGACGCTCAAGGAGATCGCCGACTCCCAGGTGACGCCGCGCCACCCACACCTCTAGCCCAGGGCGTGGGGGGCCACAACGAGCGCATGCTAGGGGGACGCGTGGCGTCACACGTCGTGATGTGACTGCGTCCGTATACATTCCTGCTAGCCCGCGGCTCTCATTTCCCAGTCTGTCTCTTTCTTATTCTTGGTTCTTTCGGTAAAGTCACGTAGAAGGGAAATAATGAAATAAAAAATTGATTGCAACACAAGCAATCATTAGGTGTGAAAACCGAAAGAACCAAGAATATGAATCCCTGCAGTCACAAAAGCTTTAAATCGAAATTTGTCTCTTTCTTGTTTATCTCCATAATCTGCTCTCTCGTCTCAATCTGTCATCTCCATGGCTACTTGTTCCCACGTCCCTGTGTGTTTTTCTTCCCACGTCCCCATGTTTCCCTATCCCTGTATTCCACTATCTTCAAGTTCCCTTATCCCCATGCCCCACTATCCACCTGACCCCGCGTGCCCGCGGCCGGCAGGTTGTGCGGGAGGTGGAGTCGGACGGCGTACCTCTCACGGCGGTGCTCGTGCCGCGCTCGGGGCGCCTGCTGCTCGCCGGCACCGCGCTGGGGACACTGCGCTCGCTGCGCTTCCCGCTCACATCCACGCCGGGAGACTGGGTCGAGTACCAGGGACACGCCGGAGCCATCACCAAGGTCTCCGCCGGGAGTTGTTGCGATGAATGACGGAGTGAGTGATGGAGAAGGAGTTGTGGTTGAGTGATGGAGTGAGTGTTGTGATGGAGAGGGTGCTGTGGCTGAGCGACGGAGTTCGTGTCCTGATGGAGAGGGTGTTGGCGTTTGTAGCGGTGCCGTGCTGCGTTCCGCGCGCCCTCTCACGCCGCGCACGTCTGCAGATGCGCGTCACGCACGACGAGCAGTTTGTGGTGACGGTGGGCGAGGACGCGTGCGTGCTCGTGTGGCGCCTCACCGACAAGGAGGGCCGCAGCCTGCGGCGAGAGCGCGACGTCCCCTACTCCGACGAGATCCTCGTCACTAAGGCCGACCTGCAGGACAAGGTTTGCGTGCGCTTGTGCGCGTGTGCACGTGTGCGCGTGTGCGAGCAAGTTGCCACAGGCGGTCCATCTGTCAGTCATCTGGGTCAGTCAACCCACATTACCTGCGTCCATCCCCGACCTCCTGCCGCCGGCTCGCGAACCCTTGCCACTTGATGTAGCTTCAAAGTCCACCTAGCCTGGCACAATCACTGTCTTGATGTCTTACCGCCACTCAGTGGCGAATTATGCCTGTTGTTGCGCGCACGCGCGTGCGTGTGTCTCTTAACACGCAACTCACTCGCCCGGTCGAGGGTGTTGCGCGGCCGCTAACGGAACTCGTGTGGGGGGCCGCTCGCAGGAGCAGGCCACGTTGGACCTGCGCGCGCGACTGGAGGAGGTGCGGAGCGAGAGCGAGTACTCCCAGCGGCTGCGCGACATGACGTACCAGGAGAAAGTGCGCGAGCTCACCGACAAGTTCGTGCACGAGATGGAGGCGCTCAAGACCAAGAACCAGGTGCTGAAGGTGGAGCGCGAGCGGGACGCGGCGCGGCACACCCAGGAGCTCGCCGAGCTGGCGCAGAGGCATGCGCAGCAGCTGCACGACACCGGTACGAAACCGGGGCTGGGTGGGGAGGGTGGGGCTGGATGGGGAGGGGTGGGTGGGGAAGGGCTGGGTGGGGAGGGTGGGGAGGGGCTGGGTGGGGAGGGTGGGGAGGGACTGGGCGGGGAGGGTGGGGCTGGGTGGGGGGTGGGGCTGGGTGGGGAGGGGCTGGTCACCCCGTGGTGCCCTTATAAACCTCAACGTTTAACCTACTCACGCCGGCTTGTGCCCGCCCTCACAGTCGGGCATATTTGCAGAATACACCACCCTGGCCATTGACCGAGCAACCCAACGTTCCTACCAGCTCCCTCCGCAGGAGGAATGTGTTTAAATGCTGCATTACATATCCAGTATCCAGCACTCTGCACTGCACTTGGCACCCTGGATATATGTGTAGTGAGTCCAACTGAGTCGCAGACGTTGTCTTGGGAGCAACACGTTTTATTCAACTCTTAGCACAACATACTCCAGGCTATTAACACAACATACTCCAGGCTATTAACACAACAAACTCTCGGGTGGTGACCACCAAACTAACCACGCGACGGCGGAACTAGACACGGTTCCAATATCCCGGTCCGGACCTCAAGCTGTGTCCTGGACCGCGTGGCTGGAGGCTTCAAGCTTGACGTGGATCTCCTGCCTCTCCAACAGTAACAACCCGAGCCCCTCACAAGGCCCCCCTTATATCGGGCCAGGCTGGGCTGGCTGCGCCTCTCGCCCCGCCCACCTTCTCGATCTTTCCCGCCCTTGCCCGAAGGCTCTCGGGAGTTCTTCCCGGACCACATGACCACCCATTGGCCCCCTCCACCGGTGGCCCCCTCCAGTATCATCCGGTCACGTGTCCCCAGGTCAGCCAGAGTATCGTGCCCCCAACGTAACTCTAGCTGGCTGACACTCTCTCAAAAGGAGCCCGCACTGCACGCTGTGCGTGGCCATCGCACTTAACCAGCACTCACCCAAGCCCCTGCTAGGGCTGGTACTACGCACAACAGTATACATCCTGCCGTGGCCTCACAAGCCCGGCACCACACAGTGACATTCCCAGTCACTACATATGTATCGGTGTGTGTGTATTCATATGTGCATCTGCAGCAAGTTGGCAGGTAGGGGGCACAGGTGGTGCGCATCTGCCAGTCATCTCAGTCAACCTATGGCACCTAGGTCTGTCCTGTGACCTCCTGCCAGCAGAGAACCTTCGACACTTCACGTGTCATCAAAGTGCACCGAGCCTGGCACAAGTGCCGCGATGACGTGACCGCCACTCGGTGGCGAACGGCAACTTTTGTTGTCGTTGCATCTCCATGCAGAGTCCGGTAACAGCCAGAAGCTGCTGCTGGAGTACGAGCGGCAGCAGGAGCTGCAGGTGCGCGCCCAGCGCATGCAGGACGAGTTCGAGCAGCAGCTGCAGGAGGCGGACGAGGCCCGGGAGCGCGCGTTGCGCTCTTCCGCACAGAGCTACGAGCAGCAGCTCGCAGAGCAGCAGGAGCTGCTCAAGCAGGTGCCGCCCCCCACCCACCACCACCCACCACCACCCACCACCACCCACCACCACCCACCACCACACAGCAGAGACACACCAGACCAGAGACACGTGGGGTGTGGGACGCAGGCCATGTGTTTATGCCCGAGTGTGTCTCTGAGTCTATGCAAGCCGGCCTGTGTGTGACTCCGTGTTTGTTTACGTGTGTATATGTGTCCCTGTGTGCGTGCAGGTGGAGGAGGCACGCCATCTGGAGCACCGCTCACACGAGGAGTCTCGCCGGCAGCTGGAGGAGGATGCCGACCGCGAGCTGCTGCTGTCGCGCACTGACCTGGAGAAGCAGCTCTACGCCCTGCGCGACGCCAACGCTCGCCTGCAGGGGGAGGCTGGCATAATGCGCAAGAAGGTACGGCTCCCAGAACCACCACCACCACCCCACGGGGGGTAGGGGAGACAGGGGTACACAGGGAGACAGGCACGAGGACATGAGGGAAGGGGAGATGGTGATGTGAGCAGGCAGAGACACGGGGAGATGGGGACACGGGGAGACAGGGACACGGGAACACTGGGAGATGGTGAAATGGACAGACGGGACGTGGGGATATGAGTATACGGGGACGCGGGAAGATGGGTGTATACCTGCGCTGTGTGCGTGCATGTGTGTGTGTGAACCTGTGTGCGCGTTGGCACAGTAGGGGGCACAGCTGGTGCATCTACCGGTCATCTCATGGCACCTGGGTCTGTCCCGCGAGCTCCTGTCAGCGAACGTTCGACACTTCACGGGGCCTCAAAGTGCACCTAGCCTGGCACAGGTGCCTTGGTGACATCACCGTAACTTAGTGCTGAATGGCGGGCGTTGGTATTGGTGTCCGTATGAAGTTTGCCAGCCTGCAACGCGAGGCGGAGGAGCGGCAAAGCGAGGTGGAGCGCGTGCGGGCGGAGCAGACGCGTCTGGGCGGCGTGGTGCGCGCCCTTGAGCGTGACGTGCAGGCCCTCCGCAAGGAGGTGCAGGAGCGTGACGACACCATCCATGACAAGGTGAGACCCTTCGTCACGGCAGGAAAGACCCGTTTGATACCCCTGCCGCGGCTGACGATGGTGGGTGATATCCAAACCAGATCTGGACCCCCCCCCTCTTCACCAGCCTCCCCTAACCAGCGTGGTGAAATATGGTCAAACAACTTCCACGACAAACCCACTCTGTGCTGCCATCCCGTGGCCACCTGGCTTGGGGATTTCACCTTTTTACGCGAGTCGCTAACCGTTAACTCTATTGCATTGTTATAAGCATTTTGTTCGACAATTTCTCTAAAAATACGGTGACGATCTTGATTTGCAAAATTACACAGTTCAGAAAGGGACTCGTGCAGACCCTAGCGTTGAGCGTGGCGTTGTATGCGGCAGAAACTTGGGACTCGTAGACATAAGAAGGCTGGAAAGCCTTTGAAATGTGGGTTGTGGCATCAAACGAATACTGGTTGGATCGAGAGAAGAGAAATTAGGAAGTTCTAGAGGAGTTTCAGGAGGCGAGAGACATTATATAATCCTGAAAAGGTGAACGACATGGAGTTGGCGATT
This sequence comes from Lampetra planeri, assembly GCF_965212315.1. Classification (NCBI taxonomy): domain Eukaryota; kingdom Metazoa; phylum Chordata; class Hyperoartia; order Petromyzontiformes; family Petromyzontidae; genus Lampetra; species Lampetra planeri. The sequence goes on along the minus strand of NC_136146.1, from coordinate 7,596,876 downwards.
GCTCACAGGGTGAGAGCTTAGAGACAGAGGTACTGGCAGAAAGGATGTTGGGAAAGAGGCCAAGAGGCAGAAAGAGAGAGGTGCTGCTTGATGAATTGAAGGAAGGCATCCAGTGGAATGAAGAAGAGAGCTCAAGATGTGGGAGGGGGGGGCCAAATGGAAGGAGTTTGAGACAAAGATCTATGGCCTGAAGAAGACTGCCGCGTGTCGGTCACGGAGCAGCCATCGGAGGCGCTGGGTCAGTGGCGCGTGTCCCACCACGCACCGCACCACGTGACCCGGGCCACGAGCTAACCCCGTGACGCCCCCCGCCCCCCATGCAGGAGAAGCGAATCCACGAGCTGAAGAAGAAGAACCAGGAGCTGGAGAAGTTCCGCTTTGTGCTCGACTACAAGATCAAGGAGCTCAAGCGACAGATGGAGCCTCGAGAGCAGGCGCTCAGCATGGCCCGCACACACACACAACAGGTGCTCATACACAGCTGTACACACACACACACAAGATGTACGCACACACACACAGCAGGTGCTCATACACAGCTGTACACACACACACAGCAGGTGCTCATATACAGCTGTACACACACACACAGCAGGTGCTCATACACAGCTGTACACACACACACACAAGATGTACACACACACACACACAGCAGGTGCTCATACACAGCTGTACACACACACAAGATGTACACACACACACACACAACAGGTGCTCATACACAGCTGTACACACACAAGATGTACACACACACACAACAGGTGCTCATACACAGCTGTACACACACACAAGATGTACACACACACAACAGGTGCTCATACACAGCTGTACACACACACAAGATGTACACACACACAGCAGGTGCTCATACACAGCTGTACACACACACAAGATGTACACACACAAACACATATAGCAGGTGCTCAGCACGCCCCGTATACACACACAGCAGGTGCACATGTACACCAGTTGAATATACCTGGGCGTAGTGACGCAGATCTGTAATTCACCGCAGTGATTTATACAAATCTGGTGTATATGTCTGTGTCGTGTATATACCATATGTGTGGTGTTTGGTGCGTGTGGCGTATGTGCCGTGCCTGTGGTGTGTGGTGTATCTCATGTGTGTGGCGTGTTTGGTGTCCTGTGATCTGCCTGGAGATGGAGACGGAGTTAGAGAGGTTCCAGAAGCAGGTGTCCCAGCTGGAGCTCGCAGTGGCCGACACGCGGAGCAAGATGCAGGCTGCCGAACGGCAGACGGCACGCGAGCGAGACCGGGTACCACTTCACTCCATGCGCACTCCGCACTGTCCGCAGTACACTCCACACGGTACACTGCCACAGGGTCAGGTGACTGCGACTCTATTTGTGCCAGTGGAGCAACTTTACTCATCACCATACACTTACTACCATCGACCCTAACAATCACCATACCCTTGACCATAGACCCATCACCGTGTCCTTACTTTTGACCCCGCCTTTAACAATGATCCCCTTTCATCTGCGTTCCCTTGCCTTTGACCCTCCTCATCATCACATCCATACCGTTGTGTGCACGTGCCTGTGACCCTGCCACCCGCGTGGCATGTGCAAGTCCGTGCATGTGTGCGCGTATGTACGCGTGTGTACGCGTGTGTACACGTACACACGCGTTCGATTCCCGCTCACGGATAACACCAGTGACGATTATCTGAACCGGTCCTGGGCCTTCCCTAGGTCTCAAATGAGTACCTGGTGCAGTGTGTAAACATCGCCACTGGGGAGACAAAGGCGGTGGGGCGTGGTACTGGCCACCCACCCCCTTGTGTACCTTTCCGGCCTTCGTAGGTGCTCACTAACAGTACTTGCCCCTACAGTCTGTCAATGCTATAAGGGGGGTCTTTGTTTTTTTCTTTGTCTTTGTACACGTGTGTGTAGGTGCGGGAGGTGGAGGCACTGGTGAAGCGCTTCAAGACCGACCTGCACGGCATCGCTGGCCTCATCCAGGAGCCCCGGCAACTCAAGGAGGCGGTGACGCAGTTGTACCACCGCTACGTGCAGCTCGCCGACGCAGTGAGGGCAACCATAACGACCATCACTACATGCAGCATGTCGTGTGTTATAGTATGGGCTGTGATGTCTGGTGCCCCATTGAATTGTGTTGAGCTGCGTGTGTTATAGTATGCTGCACGTTAGTGTTGTGTTATAGTGTGCAGTGTATTAGTGTGATCTTTTAGTGTCCAGTGTGTTGTAGTGTGTTTAGTAAAACTACTGTATCCTGTGTCGTGTGTTATAGTCTACAGTTTTAGTGTGCAGTGTGTTGTGTGCTACGTGAACACATTCCTGCGAAGGGAGCTGGTAGGAACGTTGGGTTGCTCGGTCAATGGCCAGGGTCAATGGCGGCGTGGTGTATTCCGCAAATATGCCCGACTGTGAGGGCGGGCACAAGCCGGCGTGAGTAGATTAAACGTTGAGATTTATAAGGGCGCCATGGGGTAACCAGCCCCTTCCCACCCAGCCCCACCCCTCCCACCCCCCACCCTCCCCCTCCCCACCCTCCCCACCCAGCCCCTCCCTTCTCCACCCAGCCCCACTCCTCCCATTGTTGGATGCACGATGGACGGACACAATAATCCCCTGTGGGCTGGTGGAACCAGGTGGTTCCTACCAGTATAACTTCCAGTGTGTTGTCGTGCATTGTGTTCATAGTGTGAGTGTGCGGTGTGCCGGTGTGGTTGTCACGACACGTTGTGGCATGCTGCCAGTGGGTCACTGCATCCATGCCGCGTTCCGCTGCAGAAGGAGATCCGGGGAGAGGACGCGGACGTGCAGCGAGAGTTTGCCCGGCAGAAGGACCACCTGGAGCGGAGCGTCGCGTCGCTTCGAAAACAACTGAGCTCCGACACGGAGTCTCACCGCAGCGAGAACGCCCGCATCATACAGGTACCACGCGCACCACTACATACAGGATCCATGCACACCACCACAGGTACCATACACACCACTACATACAGGCACCACACGCACCACCACAGGAACCGTACCTCGCTCTAAATCTGGCACCATACCCACCACGTGCACCACTGTGTATAGCTATGTGCGTGTAGCTGTGGGTCGCTATGTGCGTGTTTGTTGGTGCTGCAGGAGAATGTAACACTGGTCCGAGAGGTGAGCGACCTGCGTAAGGAACTCCGCAACATCCGCACGCACGTCCACCAGCTGGAGCTCACCGCCAAGAGGAACCGGCCCCGACCAGGTGCGTGCTCCCCACGCGCGGCACGACACGCAGCGCTCACTGCCCCGGTGCAGTTACACCGCCTCTGCGCTTGATTGCTATGCCACTTCTTTCTACTGCCTCTTAAAATTGTCATCACCAGGGCCGGGCTTGAAAGCTTTTGCAAATCCTTTTGGGCGTCAAGTGCTGTGTTCATTCATTCGGTGCCCTCAATGCCGACCCTGCCTCCATTGTCTTTTGGAATCTCCACCAATCAGAAAGCTCGATGGAGATTGGCAAGGGGCAGGGGGCGGAGCCCAGCACAGACCACGTGATCGAGCTCCAGCGAATGGAGATCCGGCGACTCCGTGAGCAGCTGCACCAGCGTCCGCCGTCAGGGTCTCGCCTCCCTGCCATCACCGCCTAGACCACAGTCACCCCCCACGTCAACTACGACCGCCCCGTCCTCCCATCATCACACCATCTCCCATCACCGCCTAGACCACAGTCACCCCCCCACGTCACCTCCTACCGTCCCGTCCTCCCATCACCGCTCTATCCTCCCATCACCAGCTAGGCCCAACCGCACCATCCATCAGTGACCCACCTCCCATCAGAGCCTAGAGCAGCCATCACCGCCTCATCTTCCATCCCCTCCCAATCGTCATCAGAACCTGGAACCGCCCGCATCTCCCATCACCGCTCCACCTCCAATCACTGCCGAGAGCAGCCCACATCACCCAACGCCAGCTCATCACACATTAATGCCCTCCCCATCAGTTCCATCACCCATCGCCACCTCGTCCAGCTTACATCACCTATCACATAATCATCATTGATGACACCCCCCCCCACCCATGGGCTCTGGCAGGAGTGCTCCATCCCATCCCCCGCTATCATCACTGTACCTGCGAATTTCGTGTACGCGTGCATGTGTCGCTGCTACATACCTGTCAACCCATATGGTTTACCCGTATTCTTGTACAGGGAAATTGAGTTAAAAAAATGTGTCTATTTGTTTCTCTCTTGTGATGGGACTTTGTAGAGTGATCGTTGAGATTCATAAGGGCACGGGATGACCAATAAGGTCTGAATTGGTCTGTAATACGGTAGGCACTGATAAGGGGTTGACAGGCATACTGCTGTGACTAAGGATGGATGGGTAATGATCAAAAATAACAATTCCCGTATGAAACTTGAGTACAGTAAGTAGGGCACAGATGGCTCATTCCACGTTTTGTGAATTAAACTTTATTGCAATCGTAATTTGAGTGAATAAACACATTACACAAGCTTTGACATTGATATCTTTACCTCAAGCGTCACTGAATCTCGAGGTATTTTTCAGGAGGGGGCGCGGGTTCCTACTTGGGGAACCAGAAGGGAAACAGAGTTTGTGGTCAATCCAAGCTCGAGCGCCTGTGTGAAGTTTGTAGTTCTCATCGCGTTGCTCTGCATGGGTGTCCCTCCCCAAGGCGAGAAACCCACACAGTGCAACCCGTATCGCTGGCACAGTGGTAACACTCGTGCCTCACAGTAACAAGAGCCTGGGTTCGATCCCGGACTCCAGCGCATTTCTGCCTGGAGTCTGTAGCTCTCCCCCTGTTATGCAAGGGTCTCCTCCAGATATTCCCACAATTAAAACAATACCACCTAAGTGCTATTGGTCTTCTTGGTTCTTTCGGTAAAGTCACGTAGAATTGTATTGAATTTTTATTATTTTATTATTTCCCTTCTACGTGACTTTACCGAAAGAACCAAGAAGATGAATCCCTGCAGTCACGAAAGCTTTAAATTTAAAGTGCTATTGGCTCAATGGTGAAAAATTACTTGAAATTTACTCGATTGAGATTTCACAGTAGCATCGCGCCCCCCACCCCCCCACGACTGCGAAAGCTTGGCAGGAACCTCCTGAAAATCAAGTCTCGAGACTCACCGAGGCTTTCCTGGGTAAACGAGCGGAATAAGAGGGATAGTCGTCACGTCAAAGGCAGCTCTTCACGTGATGCACGCGCTTGGTGGTCCCTGGTCATTCTTGACATGGCAGCTCGCCACCGCAAGTCAGCCATCCGATACGGTTTACAAATGGGTAATTACACAAATTAGGGCACCACTTTAGAGCAATCCCAACAATGCACGAGGTAACAATTTGAAGGCAATTATTTACATGTTTTAGAAAATATGGCTTATTGATGGATAAGTCAATTGTCTGATGGACACACAAAATCGAATGGACCATCACGATCGTGGAGGTCTGCTGGCACAAGAGGGACTTCAGGAGCCAGACAGGTCGTGTCGCATTGATATTCCTCCTCCTCCGTTGAAGGAGCCCAGGCTGAGAGGGCGTTTTACTTCGTGGTCCATAGGCCATGATTACACAAAGGATTATCCACGTCTTTAAAAAGTGTCTAAAATGTACGTCCGAAATTGTGGACCTGCCAAACCATGATCACTCGGCGCTGGGCCTAGGACACAATGAGAAAGACATGAGTGGTGGTGCACGTACAATGGCTGTGAATGCCCATGGCCTGACCTGAACTTATAGTTATTTAACATATATTTTTTAGATTTGCTAAGCACAGGCCCACAAACGCGAAGCGGCCAGCAACAAAGAGCACGAGTATCAAAGTTGTAAAATATAATTGACAAGCTTCTTAAAGTGAGCAAAATTGTTATCAAGAGCTTGGGAAAAGAGATGACGATGATGGGCGAGGGAATTCCAAAGTGGCGCAGTGTGAGGGCTGAAGCAGAAAGAGAAGTGACGTGACCTGCAGCGTGGTGGGTGGTGAGTGTTGTTTGGACACTGCAGTCTTTGGTCAAAAGTCAACTCAGCCCATCATCCCTATGGGGTAAATAAAGCCGACAGTAGCTTGTCCTACAGACACCCCCTCGCCCCTGCCACGTGGACATTGCACCACCGGCTCAGGGCAGTGGCCAGGAGACGGGCACCGCACCAGGCTCGTTAGAGTTCTAACTGCGTCGAAGGTGACTTGAAGATCGGTGGCAAGTGAGATACAGAGGAGGAGGTGGGGGGGCCGTGGGTGGTGACAGCGATTTTGTGCCGAGCGGCGTGTGGAGGGGGGGGGCGCCCGGGAAACCCGAGACCCTGGCTCCTCGCGGAGTCACCTGTGTGGAGAACAGGGAGCCCTCTGTGTCGCCGCATTCCTCCCGCTGCGTCTCGCCCGATCGGGTGTCCCCTACCCCCTCCTGCCGCTGCCCTCGGTCAGAAACACGGCTGAAGGGTACTTAACCAGCTTTAACAGGCCACGCACGAGTCAACAATAATGTGGTTTTGATACAGCGCCCAGGACGCTGGGGCTTCTCGGAGTACTTTACATTGCATCTCATCTCGAACAATTGAGAAAGGGAACACTCCCCCCAGCGGCAGCTGTCCCTGTGGGCACAATGCGACTCAGCACCTGGCCTGAGAGCAGATATCAGTCTGGCAGTGAGGGAGCAATGTTTGCTGTGTATAAGTCCCAATTGAGTCATTTCTGAATTAGCCAAAATTTAGACCGTAACGCCAGCACACGATGGCCTACGCTTGCGAACGGCATCAGGGAATCTTTTTAACGCCAACTGCGAATGAAGCAGACGCCGAGTAGCTTTACCATGTTTAATTAACCGCCGCCACAATCATAACCAGGGCGGCCGTTGGGTTCGAACCGTGAATCTCTGCAATGAGCGGCGAATGCGCAACTGCTGGGCCGCGTCGCCGCCCAACACTAAACTTGGATCACACAAGGCCTATACGTGTGGACTGCCCAGCACTACTGGAAAGACAACTATTGGCCGAGCGTGCTAACATTAGAAACAAGTGTTTCAAGATTTAAAAAATGGTCCCTTGTCAAGATTTAGGATTGCCGGGTCACCGTGGTGACCGGCACTCCTCATCGCCGCCGCTCTCCACCCTCCGCCAGATCGCACAGCTGCTGCACGGGAAACACGCGAGAGCCCAACAGTCTCCCGTCACCGTCCACTCCTTAGGTCTTGCCCTCGGTCGCCGGACTCGTGGGGACCTCTCAATGCTGGTCTCAGGCCCTCCCGCCATCCTGCACAGCTCTGCCGATATTTGCCGAATAATTTCTACAGTCTGATGAGCACAGGATTGCATAGTGCAATCTTTGGTTTTAAGTCAAATCTTACATATTCTCCAGTACGCCGCAGATCAAACCATCTGTCCTAGGACATCTGGGACAGTCGGTTTCCCTTCGGTGAACGGCTCCGCTCAATGTTTCACTCGAGCTCAACGATCGATAGGGAATTGTCGACGTTGGCGTCGAGCACAAACAAATCATAGAGGCCGAGCGCCGGCAGGAGGGGACGGGTGAATTTGTGGTGAAAGGTGTGGAGCGGTTCCGTCATCCCGGCACTGTAGAACGACAGGAGCCCCCCCTCGAAGTCCACGTAGACCCCGACCCTACGGAGAGAGCCCCCCGCCCCCCCACTTACTCTCGTCACCGGGAACTCCATCCCCCTGCGCTGGGCCGTTACCTCGTTCCCGTGTATGTACAGGCCCCACGAAGTGTCGTTGTGACCCAGCCAACACTCCTCCCCGTGACCCTTGCGCGCGATCGACCCGTAAGCCACCCCCACGCAGCACCAGCCGGCAGAGCTCACGTCCACCTCCCAGTACCCTCGCCCCGACGAGACGCCCTCGGAGCCCAGCGCTTGGTACCAGCCATCAAAACGGTCCGGGTGGTCGGCGAGATGCTGCTGCGCAGGCCAGGTGACGCGCACCGTCAGACGGTCGCCGGAGATGCGCAGGCGAGGGTGGGCCGAGTTGGGGTTGAGGGTCGGCGTGTGGCTGTCTGCGGGTTAAGAACGCAACATGCGGCGATGATGACAACAGTCGGGGTGCGATTTCAGGGTGAATTCCATGGCTCTGCACTTCATTTTATCCCCGGGACTGCATTTTCACCAATCACCTCCAGGGTGGGAGAAACATTTCTTAACGTTTCCCAGCCCTCTGAATTATTCCCCGACAGTGAACATAAACTATGCACGTTACATATTCTAAATTTATTATTATGAATATTATTAAATACGTAACCACTTTTATGTACAGGAGTTGTGCGCTGTGACGTACAGCTGCAAACCAGCTCCGCGTAGCTGGGTCCGCTTGGTGTCGCTTGTCCGAAAAACACGCGGTGCAGGAAACCGAACAGATTCCAGTCTTCCGTCTCTTCCGTACGCGTCGTGGTATTGCTCGGGGGCTGCAGAGGTCTCACTTCCTCCGCGCGGTCATCAGAATCAACCTGGGTGGCTGTGAATAGAGACGATGACACTGTCACCCTGCGTGGCTGTGAATGGAGGTAGTGATGACGCTGTCACCCTGCGTGGTTGTGAATGGAGGTGGTGATGTCGCTGTCACCCTGCGTGGCTGTGAATGGAGGTGGTGATGTCACTGTCACCCTGCGTGGCTGTGAATGGAGGTGGTGATGTCGCTGTCACCCTGCGTGGCTGTGAATGGAGGTGGTGATGTCGCTGTCACCCTGCGTGGTTGTGAATGGAGGTGGTGATGACGCTGTCACCCTGCGTGGTTGTGAATGGAGGTTGGTGATGACGCTGTCACCCTGCGTGGCTGTGAATGGAGGTGGTGATGACGCTGTCACCCTGCGTGGTTGTGAATGGAGGTGGTGATGTCGCTGTCACCCTGCGTGGCTGTGAATGGAGGTGGTGATGTCGCTGTCACCCTGCGTGGCTGTGAATGGAGGTGGTGATGACGCTGTCACCCTGCGTGGCTGTGAATGGAGGTGGTGATGACGCTGTCACCCTGCGTGGCTGTGAATGGAGGTGGTGATGACGCTGTCACCCTGCGTGGCTGTGAATGGAGGTTGGTGATGACGCTGTCACCCTGCGTGGCTGTGAATGGAGGTGGTGATGACGCTGTCACCCTGCGTGGCTGTGAATGGAGGTGGTGATGACGCTGTCACCCTGCGTGACTGTGAATGGAGGTGGTAATGACGCTGTCACCCTGCGTGGCTGTGAATGGAGGTGGTAATGACGCTGTCACCCTGCGTGACTGTGAATGGAGGTTGGTGATGACGCTGTCACCCTGCGTGGCTGTGAATGGAGGTGGTGATGACGCTGTCACCCTGCGTGGCTGTGAATGGAGGTGGTGATGACGCTGTCACCCTGCGTGACTGTGAATGGAGGTGGTAATGACGCTGTCACCCTGCGTGACTGTGAATGGAGGTTGGTGATGACGCTGTCACCCTGCGTGGCTGTGAATGGAGGTGGTAATGACGCTGTCACCCTGCGTGACTGTGAATGGAGGTTGGTGATGACGCTGTCACCCTGCGTGGCTGTGAATGGAGGTTGGTGATGACGCTGTCACCCTGCGTGGCTGTGAATGGAGGTTGGTGATGACGCTGTCACCCTGCGTGGCTGTGAATGGAGGTTGGTAATGACGCTGTCACCCTGCGTGGCTGTGAATGGAGGTTGGTGATGACGCTGTCACCCTGCGTGGCTGTGAATGGAGGTGGTAATGACGCTGTCACCCTGCGTGACTGTGAATGGAGGTTGGTGATGACGCTGTCACCCTGCGTGGCTGTGAATGGAGGTTGGTGATGACGCTGTCACCCTGCGTGGCTGTGAATGGAGGTTGGTGATGACGCTGTCACCCTGCGTGGCTGTGAATGGAGGTTGGTAATGACGCTGTCACCCTGCGTGGCTGTGAATGGAGGTTGGTGATGACGCTGTCACCCTGCGTGGCTGTGAATGGAGGTTGGTGATGACGCTGTCACCCTGCGTGGCTGTGAATGGAGGTTGGTGATGACGCTGTCACCCTGCGTGGCTGTGAATGGAGGTTGGTGATGACGCTGTCACCCTGCGTGGCTGTGAATGGAGGTGGTGATGTCGCTGTCACCCTGCGTGGCTGTGAATGGAGGTTGGTGATGACGCTGTCACCCTGCGTGGCTGTGAATGGAGGTTGGTGATGACGCTGTCACCCTGCGTGGCTGTGAATGGAGGTTGGTGATGACGCTGTCACCCTGCGTGGCTGTGAATGGAGGTTGGTGATGACGCTGTCACCCTGCGTGGCTGTGAATGGAGGTGGTGATGTCGCTGTCACCCTGCGTGGCTGTGAATGGAGGTGGTGATGACGCTGTCACCCTGCGTGACTGTGAATGGAGGTTGGTGATGAGGCTGTCACCCTGCGTGACTGTGAATGGAGGTGGTGATGAGGCTGTCACTCTGCGTGGCTGTGAATGGAGGTGGTGATGAGGCTGTCACTCTGCGTGACTGTGAATGGAGGTGGTGATGACTGTCACCCTGCGTGACTGTGAATGGAGGTGGTGATGACTGTCACCCTGTGTGACTGTGAATGGAGGTGGTGATGAGGCTGTCACCCTGTGTGACTGTGAATGGAGGTGGTGATGACTGTCACCCTGCGTGACTGTGAATGGAGGTGGTGATGACTGTCACCCTGCGTGACTGTGAATGGAGGTGGTGATGACTGTCACCCTGTGTGACTGTGAATGGAGGTGGTGATGAGGCTGTCACTCTGCGTGGCTGTGAATGGAGGTGGTGATGAGGCTGTCACCCTGTGTGACTGTGAATGGAGGTGGTGATGAGGCTGTCACTCTGCGTGGCTGTGAATGGAGGTGGTGATGAGTCTGTCACCCTGCGTGACTGTGAATGGAGGTGGTGATGAGGCTGTCACTCTGCGTGGCTGTGAATGGAGGTGGTGATGAGGCTGTCACCCTGTGTGACTGTGAATGGAGGTGGTGATGAGGCTGTCACTCTGCGTGGCTGTGAATGGAGGTGGTGATGAGGCTGTCACCCTGCGTGACTGTGAATGGAGGTGGTGATGACTGTCACCCTGTGTGACTGTGAATGGAGGTGGTGATGAGGCTGTCACCCTGTGTGACTGTGAATGGAGGTGGTGATGAGGCTGTCACCCTGCGTGACTGTGAATGGAGGTGGTGATGAGTCTGTCACCCTGCGTGGCTGTGAATGGGGGTTGGTGATGAGGCTGTCACCCTGCGTGACTGTGAATGGAGGTGGTGATGACTGTCACCCTGCGTGACTGTGAATGGAGGTGGTGATGACTGTCACCCTGTGTGACTGTGAATGGAGGTGGTGATGAGGCTGTCACCCTGCGTGACTGTGAATGGAGGTGGTGATGACTGTCACCCTGTGTGACTGTGAATGGAGGTGGTGATGAGGCTGTCACTCTGCGTGACTGTGAATGGAGGTGGTGATGACTGTCACCCTGTGTGACTGTGAATGGAGGTGGTGATGACTGTCACCCTGCGTGACTGTGAATGGAGGTGGTGATGACTGTCACCCTGTGTGACTGTGAATGGAGGTGGTGATGAGGCTGTCACCCTGCGTGACTGTGAATGGAGGTGGTGATGGCTGTCACCCTGTGTGACTGTGAATGGAGGTGGTGATGAGGCTGTCACTCTGCGTGGCTGTGAATGGAGGTGGTGATGACTGTCACCCTGTGTGACTGTGAATGGAGGTGGTGATGAGGCTGTCACTCTGCGTGGCTGTGAATGGAGGTGGTGATGACGCTGTCACCCTGCGTGACTGTGAATGGAGGTGGTGATGACGCGTTCACCCTGCGTGGCTGTGAATGGAGGTGGTGATGACGCTGTCACCCTGCGTGACTGTGAATGGAGGTGGTGATGACGCGTTCACCCTGCGTGGCTGTGAATGGAGGTGGTGATGACGCTGTCACCCTGCGTGACTGTGAATGGAGGTTGGTGATGACGCTGTCACCCTGCGTGGCTGTGAATGGAGGTGGTGATGAAGCTGTCACCCTGCGTGGCTGTGAATGGAGGTTGGTGATGACGCTGTCACCCTGCGTGACTGTGAATGGAGGTGGTGATGACGCTGTCACCCTGCGTGACTGTGAATGGAGGTTGGTGATGACTGTCACCCTGCGTGGCTGTGAATGGAGGTGGTGATGAGGCTGTCACCCTGTGTGACTGTGAATGGAGGTGGTGATGAGGCTGTCACTCTGCGTGGCTGTGAATGGAGGTGGTGATGAGGCTGTCACCCTGTGTGACTGTGAATGGAGGTGGTGATGAGGCTGTCACCCTGTGTGACTGTGAATGGAGGTGGTGATGAGGCTGTCACCCTGCGTGACTGTGAATGGAGGTGGTGATGACGCTGTCACCCTGCGTGACTGTGAATGGGGGTTGGTGATGAGGCTGTCACCCTGCGTGACTGTGAATGGGGGTTGGTGATGAGGCTGTCACCCTGCGTGGCTGTGAATGGAGGTGGTGATGAGTCTGTCACCCTGCGTGACTGTGAATGGGGGTGGTGATGACGCTGTCACCCTGCGTGGCTGTGAATGGGGGTTGGTGATGAGGCTGTCACCCTGCGTGATTGTGAATGGAGGTGGTGATGAGTCTGTCACCCTGCGTGACTGTGAATGGGGGTGGTGATGACGCTGTCACCCTGCGTGACTGTGAATGGGGGTTGGTGATGATGCTGTCACCCTGCGTGACTGTGAATGGAGGTGGTGATGAGTCTGTCACCCTGCGTGGCTGTGAATGGAGGTGGTGATGACGCTGTCACCCTGCGTGACCGTGAATGGGGGTTGGTGATGAGGCTGTTACCCTGCGTGGCTGTGAATGGAGGCAGAATTGATTCTTCAGCGTCAGGTCCTCCTCCTGTGGGAGGCTGGGGTTTTCCGTGGGCGAACAAGTGGAGCAGCTCGTCCACTCGCTCCTGCAAAGGGGCCGCGGTCACAGAGCCCAGCGCCGGGCTGGGTGGGAGCTCCGCGCATTCACTCCCCAGGCTCGTGAAGCTGCACGGCAACGGCACACATCGGTGATGGAACGAAGAAGAAAAACTACGCGCATACGCATGGATTCTGTCACGCTTGAAACGATTGAAAATGTTCGATTAAGCTGTGGTAACATTACGTTATCAAATGTAATGACATGACCAGAAACGGGAGGGGGTGCAGGGTCGGGAGCACGCTCCTCGGCGGTGACCAAAAATCCTTTTACTACTGGGTTATTGGCAGCCCTCTAAACAATGTTGCCAGTTTTCTACAGGGAAAGTCCGTAATCCTCTCTGCTACGGACAGACACATGGACATAGGTAAAGCATTAACATTTTTAAACCTTAGTCGGAAAGCGTAAAAGATCCGGCACTGACAAAATACGATCTTGGAAAATGAATTCACCAATGCAGAAGGTGTGTGATTTCAAGTCGAGTAACGGAAGAATGTGGGACCTACCTTTCCCAGTTTAGAATGCAGCCCTGGAACACACGCACACACACACATATATAACAGCCTTAATTGAAGTAAACGTGTTGTTTGTGTGAGGCGGGCAAACACATGCGGGGCATATTTTACAGCAAAACGGTCGCCTTGCCATCCGCATTTCACTTGAGCTGTGCGCGTGCGACGCCGTTTACACGCGCGAGCTTCGTACGACATCTCAATCTAGCGCGGGATAATACGCACGGAAATACTGCCGCACGGCTCGAGTTCACGAGCAAAGACGCACGCGTGGTGAAGGAGTGGGGTCATGTGATCCTCGGGGTCAACGATGCATCACAACTTTAGACGAAAGTTTTGTCTGTATTGGATCTTTACAATACGGGTCGTATCGCCATTATCGTTGCCGATAAAGTTTTCAGTATCATCCGTTTACCATAGGCCTCAGGTTGTACAGCATGTCCTCGTATATCAGAGGATCACCACATAACGGCAACCCAGCGCATAGCAAGCTGGCAGGCTCAGCAGCAGAGCGAGCTGATCGCAATCGGAAGGCTGTAATTTCAAATCCTGGTTGGCGGTTCGCTAAGCCCATCACCATCCCTCCCTCCCGGGTTGATAAATTCAGTAGCACTTTTCGGGGAGGTCAACAGTGGATGTCTTATGGACAGACTCATCCCCCACCACAGGGAAGTGGAATGTGCACCGCTGTCTCTGCAGGGTCGTGAACAGGAAAAAGAGCACCGTCCACCCCGACGCTCACTTGAGCGGCAAAGTCACCGTTGACTTTATTGGACCAGCGGGCACACGGCACACACAGGGAGCTTGGGACTGAAGCGACTCCGCTCGGGGCGTCCGCACCTCGAGGAAAGCCACGTGCTCCCGCGTGTCGTCCAGGCTGTAGATGGCGCTCAGCGCCTCCTGCAGCCTGCCCAGTGTCTCGCTGCAGCGCTCCACCTGCTCGTGGATCTCAGAAAGCTGGGACCGGCACCCCTCGTCCACGGATCTCATCGCTGCCGCCTTCTCCTTGGAGATCAAGCGCAGGAGCTCGTCGTAGCCGCTCATCAGTCGCGCCTTCACCTCCTCCGCGGCTCCCTGGGGGGTGGAGGAGGGTTGAGTACGTCGTCATTGTGGACTCGGCTCCACCACTAGCCAATCAGATACTCGTACTAGCTCTACCCCTAACCCTAACAAACTAGCTAACCAGACACTCGTACTAGCTCTACCCTTAACCAACTAGCCAACCAGACACTCGTAATAGCTCTACCCCCAACCAACTCGTCAACAACACTCATACTGGCTCTACCCCTAACCAATCAAACACTCGTACGAGCTCTATCCCTACCCCTAACTAACTAGTCAACCATTCAACTAGCTCTACCCCTCAGCAACTAGTCAATGGACACTAGTTCTAGCTCTACCCTTACCAACTAGACAAGCAAGTCATTTTATCCAAGAACGTCCGTTTCCCCCATTCTCCCTTATCAAGAGGCCAATTCACGATTCCCCACATCCTTCAAAGCGTCCCAAATGCGAGTCCGACACGGTGCAGGCGTCCGACGGGGAGCTCTCACCAACACCGAGTGAATGGTTCCCTCCAGGATGCTCATTATGGAGGTCGTTTTCCGTTCTTCCTCCTCCAGCCTTTGCTTGAAATGGTCGAGTTGCTCCTGAAAGGAGAGCGATAACCGTGTTTGATACTGGCACATCCTGTGGCAGCGCGGGCGGTTTTCCCACTCGCTATGTTCCGTGCGGGAACCAAACCGTGCTACGCTGGCCTTGTAAGACGTCTGAAGCCGGCTCGGGGCCAAGCAGGGCCGAGGGCGGGGCTAATGACACGTCCACTGTGTGTGACGTCGGTCGGTGCATTTGCAGGACTCTGCGTTACCATATCTACTGCGTGTAACATCAGCGGCATGGCTCTGGTTCTGCAGTGGAAAAACCTGGCGCCTACTGAGCTGTGCCTTGGTTGGCTCGGCACGGCCCCCGCGTGGCTCGGTTGTGCAGTGGAAAGAAGTGTACGATGATACACTGGTGATTAACGCCCACCTGTAGTTCACATGCTTCCTGCATTGGCACTGATCCCTGCGCAGGAACACTGCGTGTATCGTTGCGTAAATCACTGCTTGAACGCTGCTATTCACTTTTATAAAGGTAAACACTCATACTGGGTATACCCTTAACCCTAACCGACCAGCCAACCGACCACTATCTCTTATTTTATATTTAGAGATAATTTAAACGTGATTTAGATGGCAGGGGCATGCAAGGGTTGAGGAATGGGTGCCCGTAACACAGGGCACGTGGGGTCACAAAGGGGCTATCGGACAGAGTGGAGGGGTGAGGGGAGGAAAGAAGAATGGATTGGGCGGTGGAGAAGAGGTTAACGTCCAGAGGAAGTTTACCCCAGTGGTACGGTGCGAGGAGGGAGAAATATGGAAAAGGTGATTGGGCACGGGGAGAAGGGGGGACAGAGAGAGAGAGACAACCACCAGTAGCGGCTCTATCCCTAACTCCACCCCACTATCGACCCAACCACCCCACTATCGACCCAGCCACCCCACCGCAACTCCTGCGCCTCTGCAGGGGGTCTCCAAGCTGCTGCTGTCGCTGCTCCCCCTCCCCCCGTCCTCACCCTCCGGGCGCGGTGCTCCATCTCGACGGCGACGGCTCCGTGGCCCCAGTGCCTGCCCCCCAGCAGCATGCAGGCGGCGCACAGCAGCGTCCCGTCCGTGCGGCAGTGGAACTCGAGCGGCTTGCCGTGCTCGCCGCACCGCGGCACGTCGCGGCACGTCGCGGTCGCCGCGGTGGAGGAGGAGGAGGTGGGGACAGCGAGGGACTCGCCAATCTCCTGCGCTTCGTGGAACTCCTCCACCAGCTGCGCAATCAGCACGTTCTTGCTCAGCTCGGGCTGCTGCCTGTGGTTGTAGGGGAAAACTGACTCAGTCTTTTTGTGTCTCCACCCCCCCCCCCCCCAAGCCGACTCCGAGATACAAAGAGACACAGAGATACACAGATGCATATAGATACACAAGAGATCCATAGATACACAGAGATCCATAGATACACAGAGATCCATAGATACGCAGAGATCCATAGATACACAGAGATCCATAGATACACAGATATCCATAGATACACAGAGATCCATAGATACGCAGAGATCCATAGATACACAGAGATCCATAGATACACAGATATCCATAGAGATACACAGAGATACATAGACACAGATATCCATAGAGATACACAGAGATGCATAGAGACGCATTAAGTACATACGACTGAGATACAGAGACCCATCACGATGTAGACTAATGCTCCCATAGGGTTCAGTGTTAACCACTGAAACGCACAGAGCCAGGCTGAGACCTCCCATAGGGTTCAGTGTTCCCCACTGAGACCCACTGAGACGCACAAAGCCAGGCTGAGGCGTCCCATAGGGCAGTAGCTGAGGCTGGGCAGTTACCTGTAGGCAGGGCAGTAGCTGTAGGCAGGGCAGTTACCTGTAGGCAGGGCAGTTACCTGTAGGCAGGGCAGTTACCTGTAGGAAGGGCAGTTACCTGTGGTAACAGTTACCTGTAGACGCGGCAGCACACGGGGCAGGTGAAGGCGCCCCCCTCGCACTGCCCGCCGCTCGCCCAGTGCGCCTCCACGCACGCCTTGCAGAACGTGTGTCCGCACGCCAGCCCCACGGGCATCGCGAACAGCTCCAGGCACACGGGGCAAGACAACAGCTCCTCTCGGGCCGACGAGGAGGAGGTGGTGGTGTTGGTGGACGCCATGGCGCTGGTTTTTCGTGCCCTCTGACCCGACGGCGATTCCCTCCGGCGGCGATTCCAGCCTCGTCGTCGATTCGGGAATCGATCATCGCGATTTATTTATTAATTCTAGATTTGAAGCTTTCGTGACTGCAAGTATTCATATTCTTAGGTTTTTTCGGTCACTTAGGTAAAAAATTAAAATTAATAATAGTAAAATATAAATAAAATAAAAATCACGACGTTTCGGAGGCAACACAAGCTTCCGTCTTCAGGTGGAACCGTCACAGCACGATTGCTGTATAAAAAAAAACAAGCGTGCTGTGACGGTTCCACCTGAAGACGGAAGCTTGTGTTGCCTCCGAAACGTCGTGATTTTTATTTTATTTTTATTTTACTTTTATTAATTACATTTTTTTTTACCTACGTGACTTTACCGAAAAAAAATCTAAGAATATTTATTTATTACTTGGGCTCGATTTACTGCCCCTAACACCACCACCATCACCCCGTTTCTCGGGCTAGAGTTGAAACCTAAACGCGTGAACCTGCGCACGGTTATCGTGGCAAAGATGATCCGATGCGAATTCAAATGTACTTTAGAACAAGGTTGCGCTGCTATTAGGGACCTGTCTACCCCGTAGGTTTACCCAGTCAAATACTAGTCTCTGTTTTTTAAAGTCACGTAGGTAAAAAATTAAAATTAATAAAAGTAAAATAACAAATAAAATAAAAATCACGACGTTTCGGAGGCAACACAAGCTTCCGTCTTCAGGTGGAACTGTCACAGCACGATAGCTGTATCAAGTGAGAGAAATTCCAAGAAAACAGTCCTTGTATATATACTGGTTGAGGGTGGGAGGAGCCAAGGTGGGCCCTGAATATTATTTTTGTGAGGTTCGGTGCGGCTGAAGCACGCTGTTAGGAATGAGCCTTTGTTGTGTAAACTAGGTACGGATGATGTAAAGGTGCGTGTGAAAGGGACTGAGCCTTTTTGTTATGTAGAGATGATGCGGCTGAAATCGCTGCCAGGAAATTAGTCTTTGTGTAGAATGGTTGACAGAGCCTATTGTTATGTAGAGGTGGTGTGGCAGCAAAATGTTGAGCAGCGAGATGCCAATGTCGAGGGTGTGCTGCTGGCCACGACGTGAGGGCTTAGCAGATGCGGAGAGAGTTCGTGTGGTTTTAGCTGACACGGGCTCGGCGCCTGACTTGGTGTACAAAGCCAGGGGTGGGGAACCTTTTTATCTGCCAAGGGCCATTTGGATATTTAGAACATCATTCGCGGGCCATACAAAATTATCAACTTAAAAATTTGCCTGCTATATTTGGTCAAACATTTAATTAACTCACCCCGAATGCGATAGGCTGGAACTGCTTCTCTTTGGTGAGGCGTGGGATGTTAGCTGGCTTGGATGATGTTGCTACTCGCAACTGCTTTTCCAGGTTTGTTCCTAGATTTATTGAATTTCGAGTCCCGCCTGCGGTTGCCTTGGCAGAGCCACACCAGATGATTTCGCGGGCCTCATACGGCCCGCGGGCCGGACGTTCCCCACCCCTGCAGTGGAAGCGATTGGGTTCGATCCCAACCTTTACTCCTCCTGCTGCTCATTCTCCGTTTTTCCCCCCACATTTATAAACACGCTTTTAGAGTATGTGATTGCGATACATTTCCACATAAGCCACTTCGTTGTGCTATCATTTTTGTGGCCAGGTCGCTTCTGAAAAGGAGCTACATAGCTCAGTGGGCCTTACCTAGTAAGGCCGCTTGTGGCCATGCAACCCAAACCATGAACTATGTTTATTAAACCCATCAAGACAGTTATACGGACTCATAGAAACACAAATAGCTACAGTAAAGACAAGCTACAGTAGTGATTGTGGCCACACAACCCAAACTCCCCTCCACGCACTCCTACCTCTCCCCTGTCGTCTCACTTTGCTCCCCTTTAAGAATTCTCCTCCTACTCCCCTCTTATTTCACTCTCTACTGTCCTTCACGCGCTGTCCACTTTGGCTCAGTGGGCGCTCATCCTTTCTCCTCTGCTGCCTTCTCTAGTTGAGAAGTCTCTTTTCCCAGCCATCCGTGCTGTCAGCCCCCTGTCCCAGTTCAATCCCAGTACCAAGACCTGCTTATTTTCCGCTGCATCTGACCACGCTTTCTGTATAGAATTGCACGTCCCCTTCCCTTGCTGTACGGCGTCTGGAGGTGCGGCATCATCCAGACGCCGCTACAGGAATCCGCATTGTACTTCCATTGCATCGCGGGGGTGCGGACGGATGGGCGAGAGGATGGGGGGCCCTCCCTCCTCCACCAGCACCACCGCCACTACCACCACCGCCACCACAACCACCGCCACCACCAGCGGTAGCATCAGCAGCAGCGGAACCGGCCACACTGCCCTCTCTGTTTCTGGAGAAATCGAGACGCATCCCACAATTGCTTTGTCAATCATGCGCGCCTCATTATCCCACGGGCACATACGGCGTCTCATCCTTGCAGCCTCTCCCTCCCTCTCGCCGCCCCCCCCCTCTCTCGCTCCCCTTCTCTTCACCAGACTTACGCACACAGTCACCGCTCCGCTCCATGTCCACGGCCCCGGCATTCCTCTCCGACGTGCGGCGTGGGCCCTGCCGTCGAGGGACGAAAGGTGAGGCTTCTGCTCTGCTGCATCTGAAGGAACTTTTTTTTTTTCAAAAGTTTCACTTTTCAACCAAAGGTCAACTTTCCACAGGGTTTACTTAAAGTTAACTCGGGCGCAGTCGTGGCTTTAACATCCGACCCATGGGTGTGTGAGTTTAAATCGCGACTGGATGTCGGCTCATCATCCTCACGAGGTCAATTAAAGTAAGTACCAATCTGCGGGAAGTCAAACCGTGGTTGCCCTCTGGAGGGACTGACCCCCTCCATAGGAACGTGGAATCATTTTCCCCGCCTACTGGCTCAGGGTCGCTCACGGTGAGCGGTCAACCGAGCGGCGGGGCCCCCCTTGTCAGGGCAGCAGACGGCTCCTGGCGCTGCCTTGCGAGGACAGACGAGGGGCGACGAGGAGGAGTTTAAATTTCGATTTAAAGATTTCGTGACTGTAGGGATTCATCTTCTTGGTTCTTTCGGTAAAGACAGCGTCTGAATGAGATTCAGACGCTGTCTTTCTGACAGACCTGTTCTTCACCTGAGGACGGCTACTTGCGTTGTGGCCGAAACGTCGTGAGAATAATTTTATTATGTTTTATTTTTATTATTTTATTATGTCCCTTCTACGTGACTTTACCGAAAGAACCAAGAAGAGGAGGAGTTTGTTCCTCGCTCTGCTCTCACAGCGAGGTTGACGGTCCCGGCTTGCCCGCTGGGACCCCAGCCGGAGTCCACGCGCGCGTGCGTTTAGTCCAGCTACTCCGGGTTCCTGCCACGTGGCATAGTAATAATACTGTAATAATGAACGCAACTCATCGTGAATTTGGGCTAAAGACATGTTAAAATAAAAACCCAAATGTAGCAGCGGCAGGAGCCTCCTGAGAAAAAAAGAGTCCTAGGACTCAGTTGGGACTTTCCTGGATAAATAAGTAAGTTATAATTATTGAAAGGTTGAACACGATCCTGGAGGTTGCAGTTATACCTGCTTTGTGATTTGCGTCTTTATATGATGATGAGGCCGGTTCCATGGCGCTAACGCAACACGTCATCGCTCGGACAATAACACTGCGCCTATGACGTTGTGTACACTCTCCTGTGCCGCCCTGTGTGTATGCGTACTGGTCCTTGACCATACCTCCCCTGAGCCGCATTGCACGCTCATTTGTGAGGATAACGGCGTGTCTCTTTGGTGTCCTTCGGGGAGCGGTGATGCAGCGGTTAGCGAGCGTTGCTGTGCGGCTGTTTGCTAACCGCTTTGTGGTTCTGGACTTTTGTCTGACAGGCCATCCTCTCGGCGCGGGGTCCGTGAGGTGACCAGTAGCTGCAGCAGCTGTGGCTTTCAGCTGTGGAGGAGGACACATTCTCTCTCCCTCTTAGCAGAGTCCCAGACAATAATCATCCCTGCCGAGCCACGACGCCTGGCAGGGCGGTGAGTGTGGGTGAGCTGGGTGGTGAGTCCGTGCGCTGTCTCTCTCCCTGCAGGCTGGTGAGTGTGGGTGAGCTGGGTGGTGAGTCCGTGCGCTGTCTCTCTCCCTGCAGGCTGGTGAGTGTGGGTGAGCTGGGTGGTGAGTCCGTGCGCTGTCTCTCTCCCTGCAGGCTGGTGAGTGTGGGTGAGCTGGGTGGTGAGTCCGTGCGCTGTCTCTCTGCCTGCAGGCTGGTGAGTGCGGGTGAGCTCCCCGCACGCACAGCCATGCCGGCGAGCGCTGCCGACCCCCCTCGAGCAGCAGCAGACGCTCCACCGCTCCGCGGCCGCGCCGGCCCCGCATGTCGCTCCGGCTGACGCCAACATCACCGCTCGGCGGCTCCCCACTTCTCGCCCTCCTCCTCGCCCTCCTCCTCTTCCCCCGTGGCTGCGCGGCGCTTCCCGTGCACCGTGAGTGTGGCCACCACGGGCACGATGGAAACCGCGCGTCCGGACCCCTCCTGGTGGCGCGCGGCGCGGGCTCCCCGTGCGCCCTGCGGGCGGAGGCGCGCGCGGCGCTCGACCTCGCCGAGTCCACGGCCAGGGGCGCCCGCGTCCTCTTGGTGGCGCGGCGCGACTCCCGGGCTCGCTGCGCGCACTCCTGCTGCCTCCACGGTGAGCCCAGCCCCTCTCTCTCTTCTGCTGCCTCCACGGTGAGCCCAGCCCCTCTCTCTCTCCTCCTACCTCCACGGTGAGCCCAGCCCCTCTCTCTCTCTCCTGCTGCTGCCTCCACGATGAGCCCAGCCTCTCTCTCTCTCTCCTCCTGCCTCCACGGTGAGCCCAGCCCCTCTCTCTCCTCCTACCTCCACGGTGAGCCCAGCCCCTCTCTCTCTCTCCTCCTGCCTCCACGGTGAGCCCAGCCCCTCTCTCCTCCTGGCTCCACGGTGAGCCCAGTCCCTTTCTCTCCTGCTGCCTCTACGGTGAGCCCAGCCCCTCTCTCTCTCTTTTTTTTACGATCAGTGGAAACAAGAAGATGCTCGGTGTAGTCGGCACTTTGCTTCGTTCATCATTTCGGTTTTTTTTTATAACTTTGCTTTATGTAAACCTCCACCTCTCGCTCACTCTCTCGCTCACTCTCTCGCTCACTCTCTTGCTCACTCTCTCGCTCTCTCTCGTTCTGCACGCAGCCCTTCTCGCAGTCCAACGGCCTCCGACGGGTAGCTCATAACTGCATGTAGAGCCCCCCGTCATCTGCCACCGAGCACACGGCCTCTTCCATCGCCCACTGCTCCTTGAAGGTCGGCACGGCGTGGGTCAGCCGCGCATGGCGGAACTCCAGCCACACCCTGGCTCCGACCAGAGCGCGGAAGATGCCCACGTTGCTGGCTGGACGTTTCCCCTCCAGGGCCACCTTCCTCGCCCTGTAAATGGCGAGCTTGAGCACGTTGACCAGCCCCTGAAGATGTTGGGGTCCGTCGCCCTTCGGGTATCCAAAGATGAGGACCGTCGGGGAGAAGTGGAGACTGAACCTTAGGAGGATGTTTCTCAGGACCTTGAACAACAAGTCCAGGCTCTTACACTCCACGTATTGGTGCGCCACCGTCTCCACTTTACCGCAGAACCGGCACCCCGGGGACGTGTCGGTGAAGCGCGACAGGGAGGCGTTGGTGGTGACGGTGCCGTGGGCGATGCTCCAGCTGAGGTCACCGATTCGGTTGTACGTCAGGCTGGAGTAGAGTTGCCTCCAGCGAGGCCTCTCCGGAGAGATGCAGGGCAGGGCTTTCCTCCAGGCATGGTCCTTGTGGTTCCTCAGGGTGTCCTGTTGGTGAAACCGGACCATGTAGGAGTAGAGCACCTTCTTCTTTACATTTGCGAAGGCCACCTCCGGTAGGTCTTCCAGCCAGCACAGGTTGTGATCAGCCTTCGCTTGTCGGCATTGGCGATGCAGTGGCACGACGGAGAGCTCCAGTGGAGGGGGACCGAGAGGGGCCTCGTCATCCCCAACGCCAATTGGGGGCGTTCTCCCCGCTGCCACTGAGAAGGCCTCCTTGGCTTCGGCCAGGATCCGGGCAGCCACCCGGAGCGACTGCAGCCCTGTCTTTGCGGCCATGTCTGCTGGTCCGAGCCACCAGCCCCGTGTTCCAGGCGCCTCTCCATGCCGGGGGTGGCGGTGGTAGATGGCAGCTTTGTCTGTGGGTTCCTGAGGATCGGTTCGAAGACCAGATCTTCAGCCGATCATGGCTGGTTCAGCCTCCTGACGGCGAGGAAGCTCCACGTCTGCAGGACGCTCGTGTAAAAAGGTGGCAGCTGTCCCAGTGGGAGGCCCTGCATATCCATGGAGAATAGTTGTTTGGAGCACTGCAGACCCCCCAGCTGTTTCAGGAGGAAGGAGGCCGTGACGCTCCAGACCGGTGCAGGGGCAGCGTGCAGGAACTTTTGCGCGGCCTGCAGTCGGAAGGTGGCCAGCTGACTCCGCACGCACACCAGCCCGTGACTGCCCTCGTCCAGTGATAGGGCCAGGACCCCAGCCGCAACCCGAACAGAAGAAGTCTCTCTCTCTCCTCCTGCTGCCTCCATGGTGAGCCCAGCCTCTCTCTCTCCTCCTACCTCCACGTTGAGCCCAGCCTCTCTCTCTCTCCTCCTGCTGCTGCCTCCCTATCGGTGTCTCTCTCTCTCCTTGTCTGGGTCTCTATCTCAAGGGGCTGGATCACGATGAACAGGGGTTAGAGAAGAGATCTGGCTCGACCGACGTCGTCCTCGTGTTAGGGTCCTTGATGTTGTGGTGAAGTGTCGATGGTATGGTGACGTGTTGGTGATGTGGTGACGTGTCGATGGTATGGCGACGTGTCGATGGTATGGCCACGTGTTGGTGGTGTGGTCACGTGTTGGTGGTGTGGTCACGTGTTGGTGGTGTGGTCACGTGTTGGTGGTGTGGTGACGTGTTGGTGGTGTGGTCACGTGTTGGTGATGTGGTCACGTGTTGGTGGTGTGGTCACGTGTTGGTGGTGTGGTGAGGTGTTGGTGGTGTTGTCACGTGTTGGTGGTATGGTCACGTGTTGGTGTTGTGGTGAGGTGTTGGTGGTGTGGTCACGTGTTGGTGGTGTGGTCACGTGTTGGTGTTGTGGTGAGGTGTTGGTGGTATGCTGACGTGTTGATGATGTGGTGACGTGTTGGTGGTGTGGTCACGTGTTGGTGGTATGGTCACGTGCTGGTGGTGTGGTCACGTGTTGATGGTGTGGTCACGTGTTGGTGGTGTGGTGACGTGTTGGTGGTGTGGTCACGTGTTGGTGATGTGGTCACGTGTTGGTGGTGTGGTCACGTGTTGGTGGTGTGGTGAGGTGTTGGTGGTGTTGTCACGTGTTGGTGGTATGGTCACGTGTTGGTGTTGTGGTGAGGTGTTGGTGGTGTGGTCACGTGTTGGTGGTGTGGTCACGTGTTGGTGTTGTGGTGAGGTGTTGGTGGTATGCTGACGTGTTGATGATGTGGTGACGTGTTGGTGGTGTGGTCACGTGTTGGTGGTATGGTCACGTGCTGGTGGTGTGGTCACGTGTTGATGGTGTGGTCACGTGTTGGTGGTGCGTCGTCCAGGTGATGCGTGCCACGTGGCTGTGTTCGTGTCTCTCCGCGGACCCCGCCAGCCCAACTGCCTCCTCGTGTCGTGTCCGCTGCTCTCAAGCTGCGTGCGCGCACGCGTCGGGGAGAGGTTCACCCTCTTCTCATCCCGGGGCCACGGTGCAGAGACTCACCACATCACCACCATCACTACACCATCACCACCATCACTATACCATCATCACCACCATCATTGTGGTCATCATCACCATCACTACACCATCGCCACCATCACTACACCATTGCCACCATCATCGTGGTCATCACCATCACCGTTCGCTCGAGATTTACCGTGTACTCCACCCAGGACCACAGTGCAGAGACTCACCATATCACCACCATCACTATACCATTAACGTATCACTATCATCACCACCATCATCGTCATCCTCCTCCTCTTCATCAACCCGCTGTTCAATCACTCCCATCGTCATCATCACCACCACCGTTCACTAGAGAGATTTACCGTGCTATCCTCCCGGGGCTACGGTGCAGAGACTCACCACCTCATCACCACCACTACCAACATCATCCTCCTCCCCTTCATCAACCCGCTGTTTCACCTCTAAAAATGTCCACAGACTCAGAGATACTCATATCCCACGGGAGAGAGAGAGAGATCCACGGTGTGGTTAGCTAAAAGGAGCACGGTATATGCACGGTATAATGTGACGTTCCTGCACGCCCACTGCTTTCGCCGTGCCTCGAGTGTGAGTGACGCGGATGGTCTCCCCTCTCTGTCACGATCGACACAGCAGATGGCGACCACCACAAGCTGCGCTACCTCGCCCAAGGCCAGGACGCCGGCACCAACGCGTCGCCCGCTCCTGGGGCCGACGCGGGGAGGACGAGCGGCACCGCCGTGCGGGCCACGGCCGGGCCAGTGGCCACCACAGCGACCCACACCGCCACCGCCGCCGCCGCCGCGACCCACACCGCCACCGACGCCGCAACGACCCACACCGCCACCGCAGCGTTGGCGTTGTTGGCTCGCTCATCAAGACAATCGTCCACCGATGATGGCCCACTCGTTGACCCGCACTCGTCCATGACTCGCTCTCTTGAGCGCTCGCCCACCGCTCGCTCGCCCCAATGCTCGTTCGCAGTTCACCCTCTCGACCGCTTGCTCGGGCGCTCACCCACAGATCGCTCACCCCCGATCCGCTCGCTCGGCTGCTCACCCACGGATCACTCGTTCCCAGCTCGCTTGATCGAGCACCTGCTGGAGAGCTCACCCACAGCTCACTCACCCACAACTCCCTCACCCATCACTCACTCACCCACAGCTCCCTCACCCACAACTCTCTCACCCATCACTCACTCACCCACAGCTCCCTCACCCACAACTCACTCACCCACAGCTCCCTCACCCACAACTCCCTCACCCGTCACTCACTCACCCACAGCTCCCTCACCCACAACTCACTCACCCACAGCTCCCTCACCCACAACTCCCTCACCCGTCACTCACTCACCCACAGCTCCCTCACCCACAACTCACTCACCCACAGCTCCCTCACCCACAACTCCCTCACCCGTCACTCACTCACCCACAGCTCCCTCACCCACAACTCACTCACCCACAGCTCCCTCACCCACAACTCCCTCACCCGTCACTCACTCACCCACAGCTCCCTCACCCACAACTCACTCACCCACAGCTCCCTCACCCACAACTCCCTCATCCGTCACTCACTCACCCACAGCTCCCTCACCCACAACTCACTCACCCACAGCTCCCTCACCCACAGCTCCCTCACCCATCACTCACTCACCCACAGCTCCCTCACCCACAACTCACTCACCCACAACTCCCTCACCCACAACTCCCTCACCCACAACTCCCTCACCCACAACTCCCTCACCCACAGCTCACTCACCCATCACTCCCTCACCCACAACTCACTCACCCACAGCTCACTCACCCACAACTCCCTCACCCACAACTCCCTCACCCACAGCTCCCTCACCCACAGCTCACTCACCCATCACTCCCTCACCCACAACTCACTCACCCACAACTCCCTCACCCACAACTCCCTCACCCACAACTCCCTCACCCACAGCTCCCTCACCCACAGCTCACTCACCCATCACTCACTCACCCACAACTCCCTCACCCACAACTCACTCACCCATCACTCCCTCACCCACAACTCACTCACCCATCACTCACTCACCCACAGCTCCCTCACCCACAACTCACTCACCCATCACTCCCTCACCCACAGCTCCCTCACCCATCACTCACTCACCCACAACTCCCTCACCCACAACTCACTCACCCATCACTCCCTCACCCACAACTCACTCACCGACAGCTCCCTCACCCATCACTCCCTCACCCACAGCTCCCTCACCCATCACTCACTCACCCACAACTCACTCACCCATCACTCACTCACCCACAACTCCC
Organism: Lampetra planeri; assembly: GCF_965212315.1. Lineage (NCBI taxonomy): Eukaryota > Metazoa > Chordata > Hyperoartia > Petromyzontiformes > Petromyzontidae > Lampetra > Lampetra planeri. The sequence continues at coordinate 7,569,668 of NC_136146.1, read as the reverse complement.
TCACCCATCACTCACTCACCCACAGCTCCCTCACCCATCACTCACTCACCCACAACTCCCTCACCCACAACTCACTCACCCATCACTCCCTCACCCACAACTCACTCACCGACAGCTCCCTCACCCATCACTCCCTCACCCACAACTCACTCACCCATCACTCCCTCACCCACAGCTCCCTCACCCATCACTCCCTCACCCACAGCTCCCTCACCCACAGCTCCCTCACCCATCACTCCCTCACCCATCACTCACTCACCCACAGCTCCCTCACCCACAGCTCCCTCACCCATCACTCACTCACCCACAACTCACTCACCCATCACTCACTCACCCATCACTCACTCACCCATCACTCACTCACCCACAGCTCCCTCTCCCATCACTCACTCACCCACAGCTCCCTCACCCACAACTCACTCACCCATCACTCACTCACCCATCACTCACTCACCCACAACTCCCTCACCCATCACTCACTCACCCACGGCTCCCTCACCCATCACTCACTCACCCACAGCTCCCTCACCCACAACTCCCTCACCCACAGCTCCCTCACCCACAACTCCCTCACCCGTCACTCACTCACCCGTCACTCACTCACCCGTCACTCACTCACCCACAGCTCCCTCACCCACAACTCCCTCACCCACAGCTCCCTCACCCACAACTCCCTCACCCGTCACTCACTCACCCGTCACTCACTCACCCATCACTCCCTCACCCACAACTCCCTCACCCATCACTCACTCACCCACGGCTCCCTCACCCATCACTCACTCACCCACGGCTCCCTCACCCATCACTCCCTCACCCACAACTCCCTCACCCATCACTCACTCACCCACGGCTCCCTCACCCATCACTCCCTCACCCACAACTCCCTCACCCATCACTCACTCACCCATCACTCACTCACCCACAGCTCCCTCACCCACGGCTCCCTCACCCATCACTCACTCACCCACAGCTCCCTCACCCACAACTCACTCACCCATCACTCACTCACCCACAGCTCCCTCACCCATCACTCCCTCACCCACAACTCCCTCACCCATCACTCCCTCACCCATCACTCACTCACCCATCACTCACTCACCCACAGCTCCCTCACCCATCACTCCCTCACCCACAACTCCCTCACCCACAACTCACTCACCCATCACTCCCTCACCCACAACTCCCTCACCCACAACTCACTCACCCACAACTCCCTCACCCATCACTCCCTCACCCACAGCTCCCTCACCCACAACTCCCTCACCCATCACTCACTCACCCACGGCTCCCTCACCCATCACTCACTCACCCACAACTCCCTCACCCACAACTCACTCACCCATCACTCACTCACCCACAACTCCCTCACCCACAACTCACTCACCCACAACTCCCTCACCCACAGCTGCCTCACCCACAGCTCCCTCACTCATCACTCACTCACCCACAGCTCCCTCACTCATCACTCACTCACCCAAAGCTCATTTACCCACAACTCGTTCACCTGTAATGCACTCGCCCTCAGCTCACCCTCCCTCAGCTCACCCCCCCTCAGCTCACCCGCCCACAGTTCGCGTACTTCTTCACCCGCCCGGCCACTCCGCCGGGTACGACGAGGAGGCATCGGGAGAAGCGTCGAGAGGTGAAGTGGGAGGAGGGCTGGACGATGACTATGGGATGAGACCAGGCAGTGACGATGGTGATGGAGATGAAGCAAGTGGTGGTGGTGGTGGGACAGGACCAAGCGACGAGCATCTTCACGACTACCCAGATCACCGTCACGATGACCACGATGACATTGGGCCAAACGAGACAGAGACAAGCCACGTGGAAGGCGCAGGAATGTCTGAAAGTGACGTTGATGTTGAAGGAGCTGGGAAGGGTCCCGGGGATGGTGACGCCGGGGGGCCCGGCCTGGACGAGGGCCCGGCCACGGCCGCCGTGTCTCTGTCGCTGCTGCTGCTGCTCGTGGTGCTGGCCGCTTGCTCGGCCTCGTGCGCGGCGTTCATGGCCCTCAGGCCGCGCTACCAGCGGAGGCAGCGGCGATGGGACGCGGCGGCGAGGGTGAGGAGGAGGGCGAGGAGGAGGAGGGTGGTGATGCTGAGAAGTGGGGTCATGGAGGAGATGCTGCGAAGGTGTGAACCCTGACCAGACCGCCCCAATACTGAACGAGATGGCACTCCCATAGAGCGAGACTTGTGCGTTAGACGCTTATGGCCACGACTGTGAACCCGATGGCCTTTCGCCGTCACAGTCTGTGATAGGGATGAGACTGGGATCCGATTTTATTATTTCGGATAACGGATGCAAGTATTTGGATTTAAATGTTGGATATTTCAGATTTTTATTTGGTCGGATTTAAATGCTTATTTTCTGTGTCTACGTGCCAAAAGCAGCGACGGAATTGGTGAAAGTGACCACGTACAGAGATGCATGATAATGATCTATAGAGAACTTATATTAATCTTGTTTTACGCTGCATATTTTGCATCTTATTGTTTATTCGACACATTGTAAATCACATTCCAGCATAGATGTCTTGTTAAATTTACGCACTTAAAATATATAACGAATGCATTATGGATCTTTTAGAAAGACCGTCCCACACAGCCAAGCCTTGGGCGAGGCTGAGGAGCAGACGAGCAGCCGGGGCTCTGCGTGCGGGCGGCCGTCTTTATTCAGTTCGCCAAGAGCCCCTTACAGGGCAACAACCACTCGGCCTTACACAGGCAGCACCAGTCATCGTTACAATGGGCGTCAACAGTAATGGATTAGTACACAGACGGCAAGTCCTCGCTTAACGCGGGGTGGTCACAAGATAACGCATTTTTCGCTACAACGCGGTTCTTCCATTAGGGAACACTTAATCCTGCAACGTGGACCGTTATAACGCGGTTTATAATGCGGTATGATACAGAATGCGGAGCGATAGAGCAACGCGGTGGCGAACCCTCGGTTAATGGTCCCGGCCATCTCATTGTGCGTAACACGGTAATGTCGCCAAAATCTTTATCATCAACATTATTTCTGGGGAAATTGTTTTCGCTTAACACGGCACTTTTCCGGAACGCGCCTACTACGTTTAAACGAGGACTTTCTGTACCAACGATACATATGCAACGTGATTCATCATGGTTCTATTTGCTCGCGTAAAATTAATGCTGCTTCTGCTGCTGAGTCGGCAGTGGCACACAAATAGCAACAACAAATACCGCAACATGTTTGTCAATATCTCTGTGGCCTTAAAACAATAAATATATGTAGGCGACGTTTCGGATAAGGGCCCTTTCTCTACAACACAAGCGCTATCATGTCGACGAATGCATTTTCATTTCTATGGGCTCACTGAACCTGTTCACTCATTCTCATCTCATTCACGATCCGCGCGGGAATCCAAAAGCGATTTAAGTTATTGTCCGGCGGCAGTTTGGTTCGGAATGAAATGTTTCCCGTAACACCGTTTCTCAGTTTTTATGTACGAGCCTTGCGAAACCACCGCAGCGACGACGCCAACCCATCGATTAAATCCCATCGGTTCGGCCACGAGTGGCACTACAATGCTAACCAGACGAAGAAATCGCGACCGCACATCCGTCCGTGGCAATCCGTGCGATCGCAACGCGTGGGAATCGCGCGCGCGTGTCCGTGTATGCAGGGCCGTCCATAGGGGGGTGCGAGACCCGGGGCAAATCCCACTGTGGGCCCTCTCGACGCCTTCACTATTACATCCGACACCGTTGATGTCGAAGCGCGGGGAGCCCCCCAAAGCGCGGGGCCCGGGGCCGTCGCTCCAATTCGCAGTGGACCAATGGGAGGGCTCTGCGTGTATGTACAGTGATACCCCGATTTACGTATCCCCCTTTTACGTCCTCTGGCAAACACGTCGTCACTTTGTGAACACTGCTAGCCGATTTGAGTCACCTCAACCCACACGTCGCCAACAGCATCGTCCGTCATTTCGATATTTGTCATCATACCTTTGAGGAACGCATCCCCGACGTAAACCGAGGTATTGCTACACATGCGATGTACAGGACACGTGCTTAAATCCTTCGGGAAATTAAAAGCACCTTTCATCACATACCATCTTAAACATTACAATGGACCTGCTGTAGTCTAACCTACGGGACCCCCCCCCCTCCCAGTGGCAGCTGTCCCTGTGCGTGTTTACTGCACCGGCCTGCAAGTGGGCATCAGTCAGCGTGTGTGTACGTGCATGTCTATATGCACTTGTCTGTGTGTATTATGTACACATTGGCGATTATCTGAACTGGTCCTGAGCCTTCCCTGGGTCGACTCAGCCTCACATGAGTACAGTGCCTGGTGAGATATGTAAACCTTGTCACTAGGGAGACAAAGGCGGCCGGGCATGTCACTGACCACCCTCTCACGTGCTGTGCCGGGCTTTATAGGTGCTCAATAACAGCACTTGTCCCAAACAATGCGTTAAGGCTACAGGGGGGACCGCTATCTTTGTATATGTACACAACTAATGATAAGAACACTAGGAGCAGCCGAGACCGGCCCGGCTCAGCCCAGCGCCGTCACTGCCAGCATCGCCGCTCCGCGTTTCAACTCGATGGGCAAACAGCGATTCACACCACCGGCTAATGGACAAGGCAAGATGCGGGACAGGTACGGGGAGACCTGGGGACACGGAGACGACGAGAGACGTGGGAGACGTGGGTGCGCAGGAGATGAGGGAGGACACGAGGAGACACAACGACGTAGGGACTTGGAGGACGTGGAGACACGAGCATGAGAGACGTAGGAGGGAGACATGGCGGCACAGAGACACGGGGACATGGAAGATGAGACGCGTAGGGACGAGGGGACGCAGCTGGTGCCGCGTCCCCGCCCTAGCCGCCGCTGCCCAGCACGCTCTGCAGGTCGGGCGGCAGCGAGGAGATGATGGCGTCCACGTGCGCGCGCAGCTTCACCAGCGTCTGCGCTCCCACGCTCACCTGTGCCTGGGTCACGTGTGCCTGGGCACCGGGGATATGGGGTCACAGAGGCATGGGGATCACGGGGGGTCACGGGGGGTCGCGGGGGGTAGGTGGTCGAGTGAGACGATGTTGAGTTGGGGGGGGGGTCAGTATTGAAGGAGGACGCCATGTTGTCCAGGGTGTGAGAGATGACGGGCGACCAGAGGGCACCACGATGGGTAGCGTAGCGTGAAGGGCACCGTGTTAAGAGTGGTTGAGCGGAAGGCGCCATGTTTGGTAGGGGGTGGAGGAGGGCGCCATGTTGGCTAGGGAGTGTAATGCAGGCGCCATGTTGGGTAATGGCGGCAGAGAGCATCGTGTTGGGCGCGGTGAGTCGAGGGCGCAATGTGAAGGCTGCATTACCATTTTCTCACGGAGCTTGATCACCCAGTCAACCGACTCCACCTCGCTGCGCCCTCGCACCCAGCCACTCAGATCCTGCACACACGCACGCACACGCACGCGTGAGTACACTCACAGGTACAGCCAGCTGTGCATCACCTCGTGCTGGAGAAAGCTGGCAGAAGATGACAGCACAGAGCGAAGTCACTTCAGTAGCCTCCCCAGACTCACGAGGAGCGCACCTGAATGTGCCCTGCAAAGGGTGTTTGCCACGTAGCAATCAAACCGATAGCTCGAGCAATGGAGCTGGAATTCGATACTGTCAACGACGCCAATGATGACAATGTAAATGAGTGATAATGTCAAGATGACAGCACTGTTAAGGACACTGCTGGCGATGTGAGTGAGAGTGAGTGGTGAGTGTCGAGAGTAACGAGTGTGAGTGGCGAGTGTGAGTGACGAGAGTAGTGAGTGGCGAGTGTGAGTGGTGAGTGGTGAGTAACGAGAGTAGCGAGTGAGAGTAGTGAGTGTGAGTGGTGAGTGGTGAGTAACGAGAGTAGCGAGTGAGAGTAGCGAGTGGCGAGTGAGTGGTGAGTGTCGAGAGTAGCGAGTGTGAGTGTGAGTGGTGAGTAACGAGTGGCGAGTGTGAGTGACGAGAGTAGTGAGTGGCGAGTGTGAGTGGTGAGTAACGAGAGTAGTGAGTGTGAGTAGCGAGTGTGAGTGGTGGTGAGCGGTGAGTAACGAGAGTAGCGAGTGTGAGTGGCGAGTGTGAGTGTCGAGTGTGAGTGTCGAGAGTAGCGAGTGTGAGTGGCGAGTGGTGAGTAACAAGAGTAGCGAGTGTGAGTGGCGAGTGGTGAGTAACGAGAGTAGCAAGTGAGAGTGGTGAGTGGTGAGTGGTGAGTAACGAGAGTAGTGAGTGAGAGTGGTGAGTGTGAGTGGTGAGTAACGAGAGTAGCGAGTGTGAGTGGCGAGTGAGAGTGGTGAGTGTGAGTGGTGAGTGTCGAGAGTAGCGAGTGGCGAGTGATGAGTAACGAGAGTAGCGAGTGTGAGTGGTGAGTGTGAGTGGCGAGTGTGAGTGGTGAGTAACGAGAGTAGCGAGTGTGAGTGGCGAGTGAGAGTGGTGAGTGTGAGTGGTGAGTGTCGAGAGTAGCGAGTGGCGAGTGATGAGTAACGAGAGTAGCGAGTGTGAGTGGTGAGTGTGAGTGGCGAGTGTGAGTGGTGAGTAACGAGAGTAGCGAGTGTGAGTGGCGAGTGAGAGTGGTGAGTGTGAGTGGTGAGTGGTGAGTGTGAGTGGTGAGTGTCGAGAGTAGCGAGTGGCGAGTGATGAGTAACGAGAGTAGCGAGTGTGAGTGGTGAGTGTGAGTGGCGAGTGTGAGTGGTGAGTAACGAGAGTAGCGAGTGTGAGTGGCGAGTGTGAGTGGTGAGTGTGAGTGGTGAGTAACGAGAGTAGCGAGTGGCGAGTGTTTGCGATGTGAGCGAGAGAGTGGTGAGGGAGGCGTGTGGCGGCGCGCACCGCGTTGGCCATCATGTCCATGTGCACGGCCTCCAGCTTGAGCCGCATGTCCCCGTGGCGCTCGCGCAGCCAGCCCACAAAGTTGGGGGAGCGCAGGAAGCGTCTAGAGCAGCACACGGCACGCACCGTCACAAACACACGCACTGTCACCAACCATCAGCCACACACCGCTACTTCACACTGTCACCACCACCATCATCAACCACACACCATCAACACACACACACCTTCACCACCATCATCAACCACACACCATCAACACACACACACCATCACCACCATCAACACACACACACCTTCACCACCATCATCAAACACACATCGTCGCCACCATCACACCATCACTGCCCCCATGTAGGCCACACGGAGGATGTGTGTGTGTGTGGCGTGAGTACCGATAGAACCCCGTCCAGTCCCCCTTGATGGGCGACGTGAGCTGTGGGCCATTCTTCTCCAGCGTGCGGATGAAGTCCTCCGCCTCAAATGGGCCCAGAGGAGGGGGGCTCTGTGTGTCGGGGGTGGCAAGAAGCCATCGGGTCACAGAGCGGTCATGGGGTCATGGGGTCACAAGGAGATCACGGGGAGGTCGTTTGAGGTCACGGAGGTCACAGGAGGCACAGTGGTAATGAAACCACCAATCAATAAAAATCTATTCCCATGATGCGTGCAGCAAATCGTGTGCGCTAGTCATCTCACTACGAGGAGGATGATGATGATGATGCTTGTTTACCCAGGAAAGATTCACTGAGTCTCAAACCCCATTTTTCAGGAGGGTCCTGCCAAGTTTTCGCAGTACAGGGGGACCATGTTGTTGCTGCTGCTGCTATGTGATTCCAACCGAGTGATTTGCAAGTAAGTTTTCAGCATTGGGATGTCTGGCCAGCACTGGTTACACTGTGTGGGTTTCCTTTAGCTTTTTTTTTTTGGTGATGGTGTTCATAATGATGTTGGGGATGGTGAAGGTGTGTCATGGCGTTTGTGATGGTGGCACCTTGAAGGGGGTGATGTTTTTCTGCAGGGGCATCAAGCTCGCCACGTACCGCTCCTAGACAACATTTACAACAATGACGACAACCAGGAAGAAAAATCACGCTTACGCACGGATTCCAACACTCGTATTGTCCCTTGCGAGTCGTTAGTCAGCAATACCAACAGCTGCGTGGTGGCTGCCACGTTCCGAAGACCGCGACGAGTCAATGGGGTTTCGGATAGCGGCAGATGACGAGTCCCATAGCGACGATTCCCATAACGACGATTCCCATAGCGACGATTCCCATAGCGACGAGTCCCGTAGCGACGGGGGCCGTAACGACGAATGCCGTAGCGACGACGCTGAACAACGAGCACGACTCCAACGTGATGCCACGTTGCTGTGCGGGACTCGCCGAAGAGAAAATCGCCCAGTTATTGATAAGTGAGCCGTCTTGCTCGGGAAGATGTCATGTTGATTAGTATGCACTGATGAGCGAGCTGCGCTGGTGAGCGAGCCGCGCTGGTGAATGAGCCACACTGGTGAGCGAGCCGCGCTGGTGAGCGAGCCACACTGGTGAGTGAGCTGTGCTGGTGAATGAGCCGCGCTGGTGAGCGAGCCGCGCTGGTGAGTGAGCCGTGCTGGTGAGTGAGCCAGGTGAGTGAGCCGCGCTGGTGAGCAAGCCGCGCTGGTGAGTGAGCTGTGCTGGTGAGTGAGCCAGGTGAGTGAGCCACGCTGGTGAGTGAGCCGCGCTAGTGAGTGAGCCACACTGGTGAGCGAGCCACGCTAGTGAGCGAGCCACACTGGTGAGTGAGCCACACAGGTGAGTGAGCCGTGCTGGTGAGCAAGCCACGCTGGTGAGTGAGCCACGCTGGTGAGTGAGCCGTGCTGGTGAGTGAGCCACGCTGGTCAGTGAGCTGTGCTGGTGAGTGAGCCACGCTGGTGAGTGAGCCGTGCTGGTGAGTGAGCCACGCTGGTGAGTGAGCCACGCTGGTGAGTGAGCCACGCTGGTGAGTGAGCCACGCTGGTGACTGAGCCACGCTGGTCAGTGAGCCGTGCTGGTGAGCGAGCCACGCTGGTGAGTGAGCCGTGCTGGTGAGTGAGCCACGCTGGTGAGTGAGCCATGCTGGTGAGCAAGCCACGCTGGTGAGTGAGCCACGCTGGTGAGTGAGCCACGCTGGTGAGTGAGCCACGCTGGTGAGTGAGCCGCGCTGGTGAGTGAGCCAGGTGAGTGAGCCACGCTGGTGAGTGAGCCGTGCTGGTGAGCAAGCCACGCTGGTGAATGAGCCACGCTGGTGAGTGAACCGCGCTGGTGAGTGAGCCAGGTGAGTGAGCCACGCTGGTGAGCGAGCCACACTGGTGAGCGAGCTGCTCTGTGCCTACCAGAGGGATGATGAAGCTCTGTGTGAGTTCCAGCAGCTGCCGTCGCAAAACCGAGTTCTGAGCCGAGGGCGGCCGGGTCTGGGGCTCTCCCTGTAGCAAACAAACCACACCGCAACCACAACACAGCCACCGTGAACAACGACACACACCACACCACAACCACCACCACAACCACTGTGAATAACCGCACACACTAAAACCACACCACAACCACCACCACAACCACTGAATAACCGCACACACCACACCACAACCACCACCACAACCACCATGACCAACCGCACACACTAAAACCACACCACAACCACACCACACACACCCCACCACAACCAAATACACTGAATGCACCACACACACGTCATGAACACCTCACACACACATACAGCACGACTGCGCTATGTACACCACAACCACCACACACCAGGGACGTGCGGTCAGGGGAGGCAGGGGAGGCAGAGCCTCACCCTGTCACACTCCAATGAAAATAGCTGTTACGAAAAGTAAACCACAATTCTAAAATAAAAATTAAGATTTTTTCCACTGATCTGTGTTATTTCTGTATGATTCCAATCATTACAGAGAGGTAGTAACAGGCACGCGCTTATTGCCCACGCTCCATCCAGTTTGCATCAGAGCTCCGTAAAATTTGGCGATTTTGACTATAAAAATGATTTGAATCATACACAAATTACATAATACAGATCAGTGAAAAAAAAAATCTTCATTTTTATTTGATTCTATTTTACTTTTTGGAACGGCTATTTTTCATTGGAGTATGACAGGGTGAGGCTCTGCCTCCCCTGCCTCCCCTGACCGCACGTCCCTGCCACACACACAGTACACTACAAACACACACCGTGAACACACAGCTTCTGTGGTGGTAATTACGACTGGGATTGTGGAGAGAGTGATGGTGGCGATGGCAGTGATGATGCGAGCGTTGGCGTTGATGTCTCACCTTCTCCAGCTCCCTGAGGATAGCTTTGTCCCGACTGAGGAAGGGTTTGTAAGCCGTGTACACACCTGCAAACACACACACATGCGGACGGACACACGCAGGCACCCACGCGCGGGTCATATGGTCTGTGTGTGTGCAGCGGGTCCGAGACCGCCTCTGTGTGTCATGCCGGGAGACTCGCACCTGGCTCACTGTCCAGCGTTTTCAGCTTCACCTGCTTCTTCACCTTCACCGACTTCCCCACTTCGCCTGCACACGGCACAAAAACAAAGATCCCCCTTATAGCCTTCAACAGACTGCTGGGGCAAGTTCTGTCAGCGAGCACCCATGAAGGCTGCCACGACACACGAAGGGGTCGCCCCCTCGCCCCCTGCCCCGTCGCCCCTCTCACCGTCGCTGCTGACATGGCCCAGGCGGATGATGTGGGGCCAGTGCTGCAGGGTTTTAGCGAAGAACGGGTTCGTCACGCCCAGGATCACGGGGGGCCTGGGAGAGGGGGGCGGGCACATGACACGAAACGGGGTCTCAACCCAGCCGCGTGTATCCCCGTCTGTGTCTCTGTGTCTTGTCTGTGTGTAGGGAAGCAGTAGCACTACGAACCCGGCCCCCGAGTTCGATTCCCGCTCACAGCCAACGGCAGTGACGATCATCTGAATCGGTCCTGGGTTTCCCCTAGGTCGACTCAGCCTCAAATGAGTACCAGGTGTGGTGTGTAAGCATTGCCGCTGGGGAGACAAAGGCGGCCGGGCGTGGTATTGGCCACCCACCCTCGAGTGTGCCGTGCCGGCTTTCATACGTGGTCACGAACAGCACTTGCCCCAAAAAGTATATAAAGGCTATACAAGGGACCTTTGTCTTTGTTTGTCTCCCTACGTTCCCATGTGTGTCTCCCCATATCCCTGTGTGTGTCAGTATCTCGTGTCCCTGTGTGTGTGTGTCAGTGTCTCCCTGTGTCCCTGTGTGTGTGTGTCAGTGTCTCCCCATGTCCTTGCATGTCTCACGGAGCCTGTGTGCGAGTCGTGTACTCCTGGAACTCGCTGTCGTGGATGGTGAAGTATGGACGGAAGTCGCTGTAGTACGTGAGCGGGGCGATACAGCTGGGTAGGGAAACACAAGACAGCAAACACGTGTGAGTCTATGGGTCCTGTGTGAGTTTGGGTCTTGTTATCCAAAATAACATTTAGTTATTACGCTATCACGAGCGCGCTTAGTTGCTGTCCGATTACAATAAACGTCTGCACACCTGTGCTCAACAACAAACACAGCAATAAGAGCGAACACAAACACCGTCAATCATTATCGCGGTCCAACCTCGTGCCCGGTTAGCGAGGCAGCTCGCCGGGCCCGGTGGGGGCGATGGGGTCGGAAGGGGAGGGGGGGAGACGGTTGTCATGACGATGCTCGCTCACCTGACGAGGGCGAGCACTGCCTGTGCCGTGTCGGCAGGAGAGGTTGCCATGACGACCAGAGGCTCCCCCAACAGCACGAGTTCCCACAGCATCTGCACGTGCGGCAGCACGGGGCGGAAACTCCTGCGGGGACGCGCACAGAAACCAGCGCGTCAACGGCGGTGCGGCCTCCACAGCAACTGTGCGGTTGTCACGGTTACCGTGCCGCCGCCGCCACCACGACAAATGTGCCGACACGGTAACTGTGCTACCATAGTAACTGCCGCCTTGGTAACTGTGCTGCCGCCTTGACAACCGTGGCGACACAGCAGCTGTATTGCCACAGCAACCATGCCACAACTGTGACCGTGTAGCTATGGCAACATCAGTATCATGGTAACAACAATGCTGTGGTGGCGTCGCAACTGTGACAAGGTTTACAATTGTCACAACCCTGGGAATGTCACCAGCATGGCAACCACACTACCGTGGGAAACGGCTTAAACAACTTTTATGGAAAAGATTACGACAAAGATGATGAAGATACAATGACAACATCAAAGGTCAAAATTGTGCCCATGATGATTATAAAGATTTTGACGATGACGTTGAGCCCCACTCGGCTCCAGCGAGCGGTGGCGACCATCGTTGTCTCCGTCGAGCTCTGCGCTGGTCTCACCGGTAGAGGTCGGGCTGGTGGACGCTGGGCAACACCGTGGAGACGGCGTAGAGGTTCTGCGAACGACGCGGCACAGTCTCAGTATAGTTTATTATAAAACCTTCCACCCATGGCACCACCACCACGACGGGAAGGGGAGGTCAAGACAAAGAGGGCATGGCTCAAGATGAGCAGCAGCAAGAACGAAGGTCTACCGGGCAGGAAGGGAAGGAGAAAGGGTGGTGATGGTGAGACGGGAGGGAAGACAGGGAGAGAGACGGTGCGAGCAAAAGTGAGCTGCTTGGAGCTGAGTCTGTTTTCCCAGGGGGTGGCGGAGAGACGGGAAGGATTCAGAGTGGGGGTGGCCAAACAGGAGTCATGTGATCGGGTTAGATCAGGGGTCGGCAACCAAAATAACAAGAAGAGCCATTTCTTTCCAATTCGGTACAAAATTCAGTATTTCAAGAGCCACAATGCATCTGAGTACATACTGTACATACGTACATATCGTCAAGAATCAGCCCGTAAAGAGCCGCATGCGGCTCCGGAGCCGTAGGTTGCCGACCCCTGGGTTAGATGGACACATTTGAAAGTTTAACATAATTAGGCCCAAGTTTATCCTGACTGCACTCTCGGCGTCGCTGTACGAAAACAAGAATCCATCGAGATTTCTCGCAAAGCAACGCCACCCTTCGTGTTAGATAATGGATATCGTAGAACTACAACTGAGATCGCTTCAAGTTCTGGTTCACACACAGCATAGGGGCACAGCATGTGAGTGTAATGTCCGTCACATGACAATCAACCCAATTTTTTTTATCTCAAAAGGTGGCATGTAACCAAAATGAAATGCACCACATGCGCTCAACACCACACCACTCACGGTCAGCACCACACCACACACGCTCAACACCACACCACTAACGGTCAACACCACACCACTAACGGTCAACACCACACCACGCACGGTCAGCACCACACCACACGCACTCAACACCACACCACTAACGCCCAACACCACACCACACACACTCAACACCACACCACACACGCTCAACACCACACCACTCACGGTCAACACCACACCACACGCACTCAACACCACACCACTCACGGTCAACACCACACCACACACGCTCAACACCACACCACTCACGGTCAGCACCACACCACACACGCCCAACACCACACCACACGTACTCAACACCACACCACTAACGCCCAACACCACACCACACGCACTCAACACCACACCACTCACGGTCAGTACCACACCACACACGCTCAACACAACACCACTCACGGTCAGTACCACACCACACACGCTCAACACAACACCACTCACGGTCAACACCACACCACTCATGGTCAACACCACATCACACGCACTTAACACCACACCACTCACGGTCAGTACCACACCACACGAAGTCAACACCACACCACTCATGGTCAGCACCGAAACGCACTCGGTAAGAATCGTCGTTTTGGCCGTGACCAGCAACCAGCAAAAGCGTCACACAGATGGCAGCAACATTCCCTGTGGGCCGCTGTCGCACCGGAGTCTCCGCTCACCTCCTGCGTGGCGTGCAAGAAGGCCGCGCCGGGCTTGTCTTGCCGCGACGGGATGCGAACCTGAAAACATCGTGGTGGTCATTATCATCATCATCATCGTGGTTGTGGTCATCACCGCTCTGACTGGGCCAGGGCCATGTGTAAACACGGAGAGCCGTGTGTCAACACGGAGGGGGTGTGTGAATAATGGCCGGCAGTGTGTCAACACGGAGACGTATGTGAACATGGAGGGGGTGATCTTTTCTGCGCCGCTGGCACCTGTATGACGGTGCCCATGATGGGCAGGCTCAGCGTCTGCCCGGCCACCGGCAGAGGCCACTGGTCCATGTCGTTGCACACTGCGGCACGCACACACGCAAAGAAGCACACGCGCACGCACGAGTACATCGGTCCCCCGTGTAGCTGTTCGTGAGCATGTACAAAGATCAGTATGGTACAAGAGGGGACGGGTGGCCAGAACCATGCCTGGGTACCTTTGTCTCCGCAATGATAATGTTTACACACTGCACGAGTTCCTCATTTTTAAGGCCAAGTCTACCTAGGGGAGGGCCCACGACCAGTTGAAACATACGCCACTATTATTGGTTGTGAGCGGCAGTTGAACTTGGGTAGCTGGATTTATATTGCAGTGCACCACCAACTCCACCGCCGCTACACGCACACAGGAACGCACCCATGTGTGGGTGTCACCACAGGGTTTAAGCGGCGATTGTCCGATCTCTGTCAGCATGGTAAACTCACTCCTTACCGTTTGTGCGGTCAAACTCACCGGCCTCCAGGAAGGGCTCCGCCTTCTCGAAGAAGCCCGGAGCGACGGTGCGTAGAATCGCGTCGAACAAACCTGCATACGGCAGCGGGCTCAGCAGCACCAGCGACTGGCGGCAGAGACGGTGCCAAAAAGCAGCAGCAGCAGAAGAGACGGCAAGAATCAAACCGTCATTAACAACGTTAATCGAGGTGGCCCGGTGGCTCAGAGGGCGAATGCAGTCAGAGCACCGAGCTGGCACTGCTGAGATCCTGGGTGTGAATCCAGGTTGATCGCTACCCGAGTCACTTCTACAAGAGTGGCCGTGACTCCCTGTTTCAGACGGATGGAGCTCATCCATTTTAACCTTAGTTCTAAATTGACAAAATCCCCTTCAGATAATGATTTTTCACAAATAACAACCTGCAGTGCTGTGATACGACACCAGCCCCAAATTCTATTTAGCCATCTAGCCACGTAAAGCAAGTCATTAGGTCCGAGTGAGTGATAGAATGAGCGAGGGAGTGAGTCAGCATGTGTGTAAGTGAATGAGTGAGTTACCAGGTGAGTGAGCGATCATACGAGTCAGCGAGTGAGCAAGTGAGTAACAGGAGTGAGGGAGTGGGTCAGTAGGTGAGTAATTGTTTGAGTGTGTGAGAGGTGTGGCGAGTGAGTGAGTCAGTGGGCACCTTCTGGAAGTACCCTCTGCGTAGTGACTTGTCCTTGGACTGCCTGAAGTACACGTAGCCATAGTAGTGAGTGGGGTCCCTCTGTTTGCACAGGGATCACAGGGCAGGGGCAGAATGGGGAGATGCGGAGCGCACGTTTAACCGTGCGTGCCGGAGACAGACAGAGTGGCTACCCCCACTCTGAACCACTCTGCTCTCCCCGTCACCCACTCTGCAAACAGACGCTGCTCCTCCACCGTGCAGCAGCGTCGAGGCCCTCATGTAGCCTCTCCCTCTCCTCGTCTCTCCTGACCCTGTGCTCCCGTTTCGCCGTTCCTTTCCCCATCCTGGTCCTCTCATTTCCTATTCTCTTCTCTCTTCCCTGTCCCGTTCCTTTCCCTTTGCCCATGCATCGCCCCCTTGACTGCCCCCCCCCCCCTTCCCGTGGCACCACCATGGGTACAACGCTGCAAGTACATCACAAAAACCGACAATACAGACTAAGCAGTGCAGGGGAGATGGCTATTTTATTTCCATGGAAACCAGCATTGACAAGCATGGTGAAGTATAGCCAAGTAACTGCTATGAACCCGTACAGGAATGGGGAGATCGCCATCCGGAAGTAGATTGACACCAAGAGCTGCAGCGTCTCTACGGACCTTGCCATTCCATATAACTTGGCCTCGCTGCAGACACTACATGTACATGTTATAGCTGCTGTCGAATTCACCTTCACAACTCACTCCCCAACCCTGACCCTTCTTCCCACCCCCTAGCCCCCACCCGCTGACCCCACGCCTCCCACGCCCCGGCCGCCAGCCCCCCCAGCCCCGTACCCTCAGCATGCCAGGCGCGTCGCCATCCACCCAGCCGCCCCGGGCGGTAGCAGGGGATTTCCGGCTCGGGCTCTGCCGGATTCGGAAGCAGAACTGCGTGTCGCCGTGGCAACCTGGAGGAGCAGGAGGACGCACGGGGGTCAGGACGGAAACCGCGTTCTCCGGAGGCCTGAGGGCCACTCGCTCGCTGTGCTCAGAAGGCAGCAGCTGGATTCACGACACTTACGTTTATAGCCACGACTCAATTCGTATCTACACGAGAGGTGACCAGAGCTGGAACTATTAGCCGACTCATCGAATAAAGGTTGTAATGGATTCATCTGTTTGTTCTGAATCTATATATATAACATCTGACACACTAGCTGCATTTGTATGAACAAGCTTGACTCTGCTTGATTAGACCTAAAAAGTCAAAACTGGTTCCGAGTTTGCTTGCTGAATAATACTGGTCTGGAAAGCCGATAGGCCAATGGACTATAACTATGTGTTCATTTGTGTATATACATAACTTCACTTGATTCATAATTGACTTTTGGGTAAGGGCAAAAAGTGACCTGGCACGCATTTTTAGCATGATGCCCTCCACCACCCATCACAGCCAAAAAATGTATCGTCACATGTGCAAGCGATTAACAATACGTCCATTATTTTTGTTTCAGCTCACAGTGATAAGTTGGAGAACAATTTCCACAACTAGATTTAGCAGCCAGAGATACGCGATGTTTAATTTAAAACTACGTCAACCTTCATCAGAGCAAGATCCAGAAAGTCGGAATGACGTGCGTTCTCTCTATACGCGTTAAGTTCACTTCCCGCTCATGGGTTTTTGCAGCCAATATTCGTTATTTTTTTATAAATTAGGCCACGCAATGATGTGGTCATATAGTTAAGTGACGGAACCCAAAAATGTATGAGGCATCGTGATACTGCCTGCAAAAACCCATGCAGGTTTCGTTCGCTCTACGTAGGTTTGGTTTGTGCGATTTTGCGCTGTTTCTACCCAAAATTTACTCAGTTCGGGTTTAATTCACTCATATGAGGCTACGTGGTCAGAGAGGAAGACTTCGTAGCGTGTGGACTGTGCGTGCTACTCGGCAGGCAACTGACTCGTGCGGTTTCGCTATGCGGTAGTTGTCGATGGAACGCATCTACCACGACAGCATTGACCGAGGGAAACCTGTACGCCATTACTCACGATGCTCCACGGCAACATGTCACGGAGTTTGTGTAATTTTATTTTATTGCGGTCGATTACTTGAGCCCCGTAAAACAATTGGGGGCTGATGCACGCAATGTGGAGCTTCAAGGGAAGCCATTCCTGTCAACCCCTTATCAGTGCCTACCTTATTACAGACCAATTCAGACCTTATTGGTCACCCCGTGCCATTATAAATCTCAACGTTCATCCTACAAAGTCCCATCACAAGTGAGAAACACAGTTAAATGGACAAGAAATGTGTTTTGCCCGTATTGAAATGGCTGAACGCCATGTGGACCTGAAAACTAAATTTCCCTGTACAAGGATACAGGTACACCGTATGGGTTGACAGGTTATGGGAAACGTGCCACAACTTAATCAGCGACGGACGAGAAGAAAAGAAAAAACGTTGAGAAAATAAAAAAACACACCCACCACCGCAACTCTACCTGAATTAGAGTCTGGAAATGATAAGTAACAAATGTTGGTTTTCTAGAGGAACAAAAAAACACAGACACACACACACAACAACAACAAAAAACAAAAGCATCACAAACTGCGTATGGGTCAAATGGTCAAACGTAAATACGCGGAAAATTAAAGGGGTAGGTCGTGGTCGGAGCGGTTTGTGGAGTGCGGTGAGGAGATGAGAGGGTGCGATTGCCGGCGGAGAGTGCGAGCCACCGGATAGGTTCTCGAGGTAACGCGAAACCGATTATCACGGGCTCAGAGGAAGCACCCAGAACCTCGGGGCTTCGAGGAGGAAACTTGGGGTGACTCGGGGTGGGAGCCACGGGTTGAGTGAGGGACCACCTACCTCCTTGTCGGTCAGCTGAATGTGGGGCGGGTACGTGAGCTGTCCACACACAGAGGCACGAAGACACACGGAGACAAAGTTACACACACACAAAGATCCCCCCTATAGCCTTTAACTAACAACAGTCTGTTGGGGCAAATACTGCTGGTCAGCACCTATTAAGGGCAGGTTGGCACACGACTAAGGGGGGGGGGGGGGTGTGGCAGAAACTATGCCCGGCCGTCTTCGTCTCCCCACTGTTGATGTTTACACACCGCATCTGCTACTCATTGAGGCTGAGTCGATCTCGAGGAGAGGCCCAGGCACGGTTCAGATATTCGCCACTGATATTGGCCGTGGGCAGGAATGGAACTCAGGTGGTTGGGTTCGTAGCACACTAACCATTGGACTAGCACTCCCCACATATACATTAATAATGACATGGACATGCACAGACACATGGACATGCAGGGACACATGGACACACATAACCATAGGAGACACAGACCCGTGTACAAGCAAGAGCATTCACTTCCTCAGACAGATCACTTATTAACAAAGAAGGCTGCAAAGTGATGCTCGAGATAAATGAGAAATATAACAAAATACTGTACAACAGGTTCGATAAACATTTGAAGATAGAAATGATCGGGGCATAACTGGAACACGTCAAGAGTTTGTACACCTAGGGCAGCTGTTGAGGATGGACTATGGACTGCACCACCAAAAACTACACCTCACCACCAACACCACACCTCTTCACAACCCATAACTAAACCTCGTTACCACCAATAACTACACCTCATTCAACACACTTCAACACTACCACACCTCACCATCAACAACATCAACACTACCATACTACACCTCACCATCAACACACTACATCACTACCACACTACACCTCACCATCAACAACATCAACAACATCAACACTACCACACTACACCTCACCATCAACAACATCAACACTACCACACTACACCTCACCATCAACAACATCAACACTACCACACTACACCTCACCATCAACAACATCAACACTACCACACTACACCTCACCATCAACAACATCAACACTACCACACTACACCTCACCATCAACAACTTCAACACTACCACACTACACCTCACCATCAACAACATCAACACTACCACACTACACCTCACCATCAACAACATCAACACTACCACACTACACCTCACCATCAACAACATCAACACTACCACACTACACCTCACCATCAACAACATCAACACTACCACACTACACCTCACCATCAACAACTTCAACACTACCACACTACACCTCACCATCAACAACATCAACACTACCACACTATACCTCACCATCAACAAACATCAACACTACCACACTACACCTCACCATCAACACACTTCAACACTACCACACTACACCTCACCATCAACAACATCAACACTACCACACTACACCTCACCATCAACAACATCAACACTACCACACTACACCTCACCATCAACAACATCAACACTACCACACTACACCCCACCATCAACAACTTCAACACTACCACACTACACCTCACCATCAACAACATCAACACTACCACACTACACCTCACCATCAACAACATCAACACTACCACACTACACCTCACCATCAACAACATCAACACTACCACACTACACCTCACCATCAACAACATCAACACTACCACACTACACCTCACCATCAACAACATCAACACTACCACACTACACCTCACCATCAACAACATCAACACTACCACACTACACCTCACCATCAACAACATCAACACTACCACACTACACCTCACCATCAACAACATCAACACTACCACACTACACCTCACCATCAACAACATCAACACTACCACACTACACCTCACCATCAACACACTTCAACACTACCACACTACACCTCACCATCAACACACTTCAACACTACCACACTACACCTCTTCACGATTAAGAACCACTGACCACCGTAAGCGGGTACATTACAACACATTAAACATTTTATAACAATACGACATTTATAGAACTTATCCCAAATGGGAGCAAGACCCCTGGCTCTGTAGGCCGATGCCTCGGTCTTGCCTAGACGACCCGGCCGGGCAGTGCGCCCCTTCTCCCGCAGGCCCTACCTCCATCGCCTGGCCGAGCTCCAGGTCAAACGTGACCACACAAATCGCCCTGGCCCAGGCTGCGAAGCGGTCCCACGGTAGCAGGGAAGCTTCCTTGCCCTCCCGCAGAGGCGCCCGTCCGTCCGCATCCGCGTCCATTGAACCCGAAGAGGAGAGCGCGTAGGCCCTCGAGCGAAGCCTACGGTCTTGCCTAGAAGTTTGGCCCCAAAAATGAGCGAGGAACCCCCCGCGGGGGAGCGCCTAGGCCACCGGGCGTTCGGTCACGGTGTAAATAAAGTAAAGTTTAATTTCAAATAAGAACGCGTGTGATTTCTTTACTCATAGTGAGACGTTGTTATTGGTAAATTACCCTGTAATTACTCCTTGAGTGTTCGTTAAAGTTACTGTTTTAACTGGTGGTGAACGGGGAGTTGTTAGAAGGGTTTGAGGTGAATTGTTGGGGGTGAGTTGTCAAGGGGGGCGCACTCGCTGACACTTTAAAGAAACTAAAATAATCAATAAATCCCAACACTCTCGAACGTAATGCGATGTGGCGTTAGAAAACGGGAAAAGAAAAAACACTATTTAACAGCCAACGTTTCGAGCGATGGCCCTTCACATCACCTACATAGCGAGGCTAGAGAAACAATGGTTAATACGAGATGCAGCCTGGACATTTTATTACACCGTCTGTTCCCGATGAGACTCAAATAAAAACATTTTCCCGATGTGACCGGGTTTTAAATAACAAAGTTACTCAACAGCAACGTTACATCACTTTTTTATCCAAATAGTAGGTGGATTGAAGCAACAGAGGCGTGCCTGTCAACTCCTGATCAGTGTCCTACTTGTTACAGACAAATTCAGACCTTATTTGTCGCCCAGTGCCCTTATAAATCTCAACATTCATCCTAAAAAGTCTCATCACAAGGGAGAATCAAATAGACACAGACTAAATGTTACCGTATTGAAACGGCTGTACGCTGTATGTAACAGAAAACTCAATTTTCCTGTACAAGAATACTGGTAAGCCGTATGGGTTTATTGGTTTGTAGTAACAACCAATGTACATCCATCTCAGACCTGCTGCTATTGTCAGTTGTCTCGAGACACGCAGTCGCAACTCAAAGTTCTCACAAACCAAGGCGAAAATAAAACGAAAATTTGAATATTATTGAAAATGTGTGATTGATAATTGGTTTTTTACCCTTTTATCTGGCAACAAAACTGACTCCTTTTTTACAAGGAGTCATGCTTGCATTGACCACAATACCTGCAGTCGGAATGCAAACAAAAAAGACAACTCTGATAATGATATGCACTGTCCTTGAAGTTGATTGGTCCACACCCGAGACAGCTTTCCTTAGAGCCCAGTCTCACATGGTGTTGGACCAGATGACGCCAAAAGGCGCACAACTTAAAGACAATGCACCATCAGAGTATGAGAGCTCGGGGTAAGAATTTACATAGAAAAGGTGTCAGTTTTGTTGCCAGATAATAGGGTAAAAAACAATGATCATATTTTGCTACTGGCAAAGGAGGTTCCAATGGAATATGTGATTGAATAAGTGTTTCTTATAACTTCATACCTGTCAACCCATACAGGTTACCCGTATTATTGTACAGGGACATTGAGTTTAGGTTCATACTGCGTACAGCCGTTTCCATATGACCAACATGTTTTGGTCTATCTGTTTGTGTTTCTCCGTTGTGGTGGGACTTTGTAGGATGAACGTTGTGATTTATCAGGAGCACAGGGTGACCAATGAGGTCTGAATTGGTCTGTAATAGGGTAGGGCACTGATAAAAAAAAAATCACAGGTATGTAACTTCCAAAAAACGGAACAGACACATGATGAATACTCGCAGTACGAATATTCATATTAAATACGCATATTAAGAACCACATTTTTATCTTTACGAATTATTATTTTTGTAACGAGTGTTTGGCTTCTTGTGGGAGGAAAGTGAACTCATGAGAAACCCCGCAGCGCACAAGAGGTGTTGACGCTGCAAAAAGGCCTTCACAGATGGATTCAGGAATCCACTTTCTTTACTGCCATAACCCTTGCTTCCCAAGCACTTTATCACAACAGGTGTGCACCACAGCAGACACTTTTAATATAAATTACGATGTTTATTTTATATTTCAATTGCTTTATATACAAAGCCACAATCCTAACTCGCCATGCAGTATTATAAATGACGATTTGCCAAACATTAAATACATTTCAAATTACTCAAGAATTACATTTGCTCATGCACATTTAGAGTTGGGGTCAAGTTTTTACAAAGCAGACACGTCTCACTTAAAACGCTCTTGCTCTGTGGAAAGTCAGCACCATAATAATGTGGAATTACCACCATTGGCTCTGGTATGGGGGGTGGGACCGCTGCCCAGATCTTGTTTCTGGGACGCAGCGCCACTCAGTGGGGTCCCTGGTCCACGCGGTTTGGGGAATTGCCTCTTTTCGAATTTTTTATTCAAAATGTTCCGGTGTCCTAATTGTCAACAAAGGGGAGTGGGGAGGGAGACACTGTCAAAACCCGTGGACTTCGACTATTTAAACAAACAAAAAACCCCACAAGCATACTCAAACACATTCCTGCGGAGGGAGCTGGTAGGAACGTTGGGTTGCTCGGTCAATGGCCAGGGTCAACGGCGGCGAGGTGTATTCCGCAAATATGCCCGACTGTGAGGGCGGGCACAAGCCGGCGTGAGTAGGTTAAACGTTGAGTTTTATAAGGGCACCACGGGGTGACCAGCCCCTCCCCACCCAGCCCCACCCCTCCCCTCCCTCCCCATCCAGCCCCTCCCCACCCTCCCCTCCCCACCCAGCCCCTCCCTGCACGACGGACACAATAATCCCCTGTGGGCTGGTGTAACCAGGAGGTTCCTACCAGTACCAGATCCAAGCAGAGACGGGAGTCATTACACAGGCTTTATATCAAATAGTGGCATCATCAACATCACCATCACCACATTCCACCATCATCATCATCACATGACAGGAACGCGCGCACACCCAGCCAATCCCATGCGGTTACGCATTCCGCAACCGGGAGACAATTTAACGGGGAAATAACCAGTTTCATGAAACACTTTAACAGTGAGAAGAAAATAGTATTTTTTAAAATATTTTACACCGCTGTACATCACAAACGTGAGCACAAGCGTCACGTGCAGTGTGTGCCGCAGTGCAGCCCATTTTAAACAGAGCCTCTTAAAAAATGAAAACATTTAGACATTCAGTCTCAGGTTGGATATCAACTGGTAGTAATAACACAAACACAGGCGGGAGTTTGAACTGAAGTTAAGTGTCACCAGGTGTGACCAAGCGTCCAATCGCATACATTCCTATTGTGTGGGTGGAATTTCCCAAGATGGGCAGTTCATACCTGTCAACCCCATACGATTGACCCGTATTCTTGTACAGTTGTTAGGTCCATACGGCATACAGCCGTTTCAATACGGGGGAAAAAAAGATATTTTTCGTCTATTTGTTTGTGTTTCTCCCTTGTGATGGTACTTTGTAGGATGAACGTTGAGATTTATAAGGGCACGGGGTGACCA
This sequence comes from Lampetra planeri, assembly GCF_965212315.1. Taxonomy (NCBI): domain Eukaryota; kingdom Metazoa; phylum Chordata; class Hyperoartia; order Petromyzontiformes; family Petromyzontidae; genus Lampetra; species Lampetra planeri. The sequence continues at coordinate 7,545,950 of NC_136146.1, read as the reverse complement.
ATAAGGTCTGAATCGGTCAGTAATAAGGTAAGTGCACCGATAAGGGGTTGACAGGTAGAGTAGTTACACAAATTCGGTAACCTCTCAGTCAGAATTTCAGATTCAACACAATACGCATGGGGAATCATTTTGAAAGTACAGTATTTTTAGTTTTGTGACGGGCAATAAAATCTTCGTTGTGGGTCGACTCAGCCAATCATCCCTCCGTCAGGTCACTAAAACGGATCGCAATCGTTGTGGTGAAATTAACAGTGATTATCCTATGGAAGAGACGCGCCCCCGCCATAGGAATGTGGAAATTCCACCACTGGCTCTATCGGCCAGTGCTCATTGGAGCAGGAAATCCCTTATGACTCCGTTTGTTTTTCGTACGTCCGACATTGACATTTTAAGAGCATTCCCCCTTGATTAAGTCGCAATTGGTTGACATTTTATGCAAAAAACCCCCACTGAATGGTTAAACTAATGATTATCCACCTTTTGAAAGGGTACGAAATATACATCCGAAAATGTGGATTTACTTAAATGCTTAAGTCTGTATGTTGAACTTCTTTCGCACAGCACGTAGCCAACCTGTGCTATCATGAGATCACTAGACATGCTATAATATAACTGCCAGAGGAGCAAACTTAACCAGACCTGCTCACAGCCGAGGCCACCGTCTCAACTGGTGTGGATCGATGCCAGGTTTAATACACCCGGCAACCGATATTTTATTGTTCAGCATCTTTAGACATTATTTCTTTGAGCCAATCCACACATTAAGATTGTGTTGTACGATTGTAAAGGTAAAACGGGGATTGGCCCAAAACCTCCAAACCCTGCGAGCCACATACCTCAAGACACAACTGCACGTGGCCACGTGCATTTATAAATCGGTGGCAGTGCCCCATCGAGAGGACTTGTCTGGCTCCGCTGCCATGGGGCGAGTGCATCGGGCCGCTCCCACTCATGCAGATGTGTTTTCGTTTTTTTTCTCCTCCAAATAAAGTTTGATTGACGAGTCCAAAATGAGCTGCGTCGAGCCGAACTTGACCTTGCCCAGGAGTCGCATGCGCCGCACGACCCCCACGCGGTGAGGTCACTCCTGGTGCATAACTTGAGCAAATGGGGGGGGGGGGGGGTGACGAACCCAGCGGACAACATGCAGAGTGGCTGGCTCTTCATCGTTTCTGGACTGCTGACAAAATATGCCCTCTCTCACCTCGGGGTTAAACAAATATCTCTAAACCCAAAGCCATTTATGCCATGGGACAGAAGAAAAATATAAACCATCAACAACAAAACCAAAACACAGCAGAGTGTCCTTGAAAGAGCGTGTGGGTGGCTATACCGTTTCCCGCATTGAAAGATTGAAAATGGCACTCCCAAATTTCAGATATACCGACTATAATCACCCAGGAATGTCTGTCCTTAACGCTCGTGACGTCACTCCACATCGACCAGCCCCCCCCTCATTAATATTCATGAGCAGGTGACGTCCTCCAAATGGAAACCCACCCCCATAATAATTAGCAGCTGATGTCGCTCCACATGGGGGGGACGAGGCGCCTCCTCCCCCATCCTCGGCGTCAACTGACAACCCTCACTACGAAGGCAGAACCCTCACGTCAAGCGATCTCTGCAACGCTGTTGAGACATCAAAGTAAAAATTACGTCTTGATGAGCAAGGGATTATTACCTTAAAATTAAATAGGTCTGTGTCACCGCGCCCTTACACATTGCACACGCATTAATGCAATGAATATCACGTCGCGGTCTGTACAAGTTTCAGATTTACTGCAATACATCCGGTCCTTGGACGGGCAAAAGGCGAGTTGAACGATAAAAAGCAAAGATACGCCGACTCGGCTGTCCACTGTTAACCTCATGCTGTGCCAAGCCGCCACGTGCCAGGCAGTCCTAGTTTAGTATTGCACTGTACTGCAGAGTACCTCTTGTACAATTACTGCTTCACCCCACCTCCAGACCGAGTTGCCATATTTAAATTGTTCCAAAGTTACGTTATAACATTCACGTTCGATGCTATGTGGCTTAACGTAACGTGAATGTGTCGAGCGCTTAATAAAATCACAAGCTGAAAATGGGCTAAATGTTGGGTCTTCATGGAAGTAACGAAGTTTTGCGAATAAAATCGGATACGCTAGGACACTCCAGCTCTGAATGACCCCGGTATTTCGAGGACCCACTGCTGCACCTGTGGGATTTTCTTAAGCCCGACAAATGCAGACCTAAACCCAAAGCAGAACGGAGGTCAGGTCAGGGGTAAAATTGTCTCCACTCAAATCGCTCCTCTTATTCTCTGCGGGTTTTATAAACGTCGCAGGGAGAGAACGTGTAAAACCTCAGTGAGTGCAGGTGGGCGCTTTGCTCGCTCGTTACACCCGTCCAGGCAACGTTCAGCGCTGCTGGACAGCGCTAAGATCTCAACTTCATTGTTTACCCTCTGGAGGAGGGACGAGGGGAGACGGGCAGATTGATTCAGGGAGACAAACGAGACGCATGTAGAAGGGGGGATACAAGGCAGGCACAGTACGTCGCATATCCGACCGTCACATATTAGCCATGACCAAGTACGCGCACACACCCAGTGCAGTATGAGCGCACGGCGCGATTCGCATTTGCCTAGACGATCAAAAATGTGACCGTTTCACGCAGTCATGTTATTGTTAACTTCGCGTACAATCGCTCACTTCGAAAGTACACAGGAAAGCATCTCCACCTTCACAAGAGTCTGCGCTTCATTTTTTTTCCAGTCGCCTATTTGTGCTAGGTTGTGCAACTCATTTTCCACATTTTCACCAATCTAACCACGTTACACATATGAGTGTCGGATATGCGACGTTGTGCTGTAAAAGAGATGCACTGGACAGGCACAACCAGGGGAAGCAGTGGTGCAAAATGGACACACACAAAAAACGCGAGGCAGAGAAAGGCCCACGAGTGGGTGTCACGTGCAGCAGGTTCAAGCAAAGGGTGGACGCAGAAAAATCTGGGAGCGACTGGGGCAGGAATCGTCATCTCTATCTGCACACCGATGGATACTTTCCAGGTCGCTGATAGTCTGGAGTAGGCGGTAGGTGAGATGATGGTTTTGAGAAATGCTAGGAGCTGGGTAAAGAAGGCCTGGGGCACAAGAGCTGCAGGATCAACTCACGCACGCAAACAACCTTCACGCAAGCACGGCACACACACACACACACGTCTCCCACAAAGTGGAAACAGAGGCGTCACTTCTTTTTCACCTCTCATAATTATTAACGCTATCGTCTCGTCTGTACATGCAGTGCAACAAGTGTGCAAACTCATTCCCCGAAGAAAACCGTGTGGGGTTTGTATTTTTTATAATCGTTAAGCGTAAGTATTTTTTCCATTGGCACATCCGAACCGAGCTGGCACAAGGCCCTTCGTGGTACAGGGGTCGTTTTTCCACTTGCTGTTTGTCGAGTCAAAACCAAATTGTGATCATTCTGGCCTTGCAAAACATCTGAATCCAGCTTGGTGCCAAACAGGGCCAGGAGCAACAGAAGTGCAACTCAAAACACAGCATCACCACCTCATCTACATGCGTCTTCGAATTGTCCATTACGTTTGAAATAGGCGGCACACGGCTCGGATTCGACAGTGGAAAAACCTGGCGCCTCTTGAACTGCGCCAAGCTGGTTCGGCACAGCCCAGGCGAGGTTCGGTAGTGCAGTGGAAAAATGGCATTAAACGCGCGACATTGCGCAACGGCTGATGGACGGGCGCACGGCGACCAGGACGCACAAGCGACCATGATCCCTCCCCGGGAGGGGGGGGCGGGGGTCACAGGAGATCAAAAAAATTGCGACGAGGGAAGTCGCGCTCCGTCGACCAATCAGACACAAGCGCGTTGGCGAGGGTCTCAACAGATTGGATGTCACGACGCAGGAGGACGTGGGTCAGAGTCGCTCTGGAGGAGAGGAGCTCGTGCCAACCCTCCACGCGCTCCCAACAACCCCTTACAAAACAGCCACGCACGGCAAATCGACTGCAGCCCGGCTCCTGGGACTTCAGATCCTCTTCCTCTGTGCGCACGCACCACTCGTGCCGGACGATTGGAAGATGTGGAGACTTGCACGAGCAAGAGTTCATCTCCGTGAAGCGCCTCTACGGTTCGCCCGTCTGGGTTAACCCTGCCCAACGTAGCCTGACATTGAGGTCACAGCCGAAAGGGGCACGGAGGGGCGGGCCACAGGTCCTGAAGTCAGAGGGAAGTGCTGTGGATTCCAGATACAACCAGTGACACCCACGCTCGTACCGCCACATCCTCCCACGACGACGCCACCCACAACTGTACAACCCCCGTGCCTGAGCCACCACCAACCCCCATTTCTCTATGACCTTCAGGATTCCAGAAACAAGTTTGTAACAAACTCCAGCAAATGACAGCGTGTGGCGCTTAAACAGGGTAATGTAGTACTAATCATTAACACCACCAAATATGTTACAGTAGTATTCGATGTGTCGTACTGCGGATACCCCACGATAAAGGACTTATTACGATGTTTGCGTATAATAGAAAACCCAATAGGTAGAAACAATTAACGATTTAGCAACCTTATTTCATATTCAAATTAAAAGGGACTCAATGGGTGGTGTTATACAATCCGCGATCTTTAGCGGAAAGTGAATAAACTTTCCACAATGCAACAAAGGAGAGCTTAGGGATGGACGTGCAACAAAAATAGGAGCCCTGCCACGTGCTACTGACGAGTGAATTTGACACAAACCCGCGTCGCGAGGAACCGATCGGATTATGACCGGAACTTCGGGCCGTTTCCAGCCTGTGTGGGTGGTGTGGTCGAGCCGCTGGGCTTTCTCGTGGATCGGTACTCCGCAATCGACGCCGCAGAACGAGCACGACCGAGCAACGACGCCCTTCGCTTCAAACTACGAAGGAGAGGGGGGGGGGGGAATTCTTTTCTACGTCGATTGAAAACCACAGATGTCAAAATATTCCGCTGAACTTTCCCTGCCCCCCTCCACCCCACCCTCGGCCCACCCCCACGGTCGCCGCCGTTTGTCGCAGACCTCGCAAATTTTGACCCAACTCTCTTTTTTTTGTCGCTGAAAATGTCCAGTGGCTGCCACTGGAAAGAGGGACTTGGAAACGCGGTCCAGCACCACCACCACCCTGACCGCCGCCGCCGCCATGCCCTCCTCGCACCGCATCATCAGTCCACCTCCTCCATGTCGGTGAATGCCAGCGGGGAGGCCGGCACTGCGGGCTGAGCAGGCGGCTCGCGCAGCCTGGCGCCGGCAGAGGACAGCGCCGCCAGCTCCGCCGCGCCACCGCCCGGCGCATCATCCTGCAGCCAATACGGCGGGGGGGGGGGGGGGGCGAACGAATGGCACACACGGATGTCAAAAGCCGCGTGTGGAAAGCATGCAGCGAGATTCACGTGGAGTTTGGATCGTTCATCAGTCAAATCCAGTCAATCACTCAGTGGGAGGTCGCTCATTCTCCTCTGCTGACACCCCCTTTCGTGATCCCCCAGTGGTCCATGCTGTCAACTGCTTGCCCCTATTCAAGTATTGGTACAAGTCCCTATTGAATTTAGTAAACCGCATTTTTTTCAAAAAGTGAATTGGAAATCAGGTATGTGAGAGTCAATCTATCTGCCTCTCTCTCCAGAGTAAATTTTGTACGTAAAATTGGAGGAAAATATTCGTCAGATTCAAGTTCAAAGTAAGAATCACTCGCCAAGTTGATCCTGCCCCCATCCACGGCAACGAACCCTGAAGCAATGGTCAGAGTGCGCACGTGAGACGCGAGTGAATCGACCAGAAACACGACATTCCTTCCGCGATGAAACCTCCGTGCGTCAGTGCCCTGGCTGCCGTGCGTCACTCGCCCTTGTCACGCTCGCCATTCCAGTGAACCCCCCCCGGTTGGCACGCGGGCGCTTCGGCGGCGTAAAAAAACACGTGCACTGAAGCCAACTCCGTTCACCGAGTGAGATCGGAGAGAGGGAAGGAACACACATGATGGGACACGCCGACACAGCAATCAAACGCTGCAGCCGGTCGCTCCCGTGATGTCTTGTCATATGACATGACAACTATCACGAATCAGTTTCTCATAAATGTTGTCATTGTATTTAGCATTTTTTTACCGCTCTGCTGTACTTCCAGTACAAAAATAACTTAATTTTAAATCTAGCGTCATTCCTGCACATTAAAAACCAGAAAACACTGAAATCATACATTGTACAAGAATACCAAGAAAAATAACACAAACAAGATCAAGGATACAGCGGTGAACACAACACGAACACGAGAGAACATGACAAAGACACAACACCGACACAATCATAGCCACAGGAAGAGAGTTGCACAACGTTAGTGCGATCCACCATCACTTTAAAGCCCACACAGTGTTGCTGATAAGAGTTCAGCTTTTTTTTTATTAAACCGAATCGATCGTTGAATAAAACCACGCCTCGCGAGCCGCTCACCCTTGTGCTGACGGCGCCGGCAGTACTGGCATTGCTGGCGCCAACCCCAGCGTGTGGGGCTGGTGGTGCAGAGGGGCGTGGCACGGGCGAGTCGCGGCGCCGGTAGAGCAGCACGTAGGCGTGGCGGGTCACTACATCCGACTCGTCCACCTCCACCACCGCGCTGTCGTCAAACAGCCGCCAACCTGCATAGCAGAGTGACACGGGGCGGTGAGCGACACGCTCAGGATCTGCAGCAGACGTGTGAGAGTGACGTGATCGAGCGCGGCGAGCGATGTCCGCGGTCGAGGTCAGAGTTGCAGTGCAAGTGCACCGAGTGTATAACGCGTCAACTGCTGCGATCATGCTGTGGGTGTGGTGTGCGAGGGCCAGTGAGAGTGCGGTGAGCACGGTGCGTGTGTGCGAGAGTGTGCGGATTGTCGTCCCGAATCCGCTAAGGGTCGCGTAATCACCACCGCGATCATGGTGGTGATGGTGTGTTGGTGATGCTCCGAGCGGTGGCTGCAGTAATTGTGGTGGTGTGGCAGTGCTGGCGATGGTGTGGCCATGATGGTGTTTGTGCTCGACACATACCGATGTGGTTGTGCCGCGTGTCGTGAGCGTGCGGCAGGCGTGCGAAGGCCGTGTAGTGGCCCCCCACCATGCCCCCGTAGTGGTTGATGACTCCGTACAGGTCGTACACGGGTGGGGGTCCCCCACCCCCGGGGCCCTCGCCTCCCCCGGCACCATCCCCGCCGCCACCGCTGCAACCGCCTCCGCCACGCGTGGCGCGCACCCCAAACTCGCTCAGGTCCAGCTCCCTACGGGGTCACCAGCATCACAAGGAGTCAGGGTGGTGAGATGTGAACTTTGCCAAAGTATGTGAGTGTGCACGTGCGTGTGTGTGTGCACCAATGTGCGTGCTTGTGGGGAGCAGCGGCGCAGTGCTTAGCGCATCGCACGACAAACCTGCCGAGTTGAGTTTGATCTCCGGCCACGGCCAACGTCAGTGGCAAGTGTGTGTGCAGGTGGCTGTGTGCAAGTGCAGGAGTGTGTGTGGACACACACCAGTATGCTTGTGTATACGTATGCTTGTGCAGGTATGTGTGTGCGTACACATACAAGTGTGTATGTTAACACACGTGCAGGTGTATGTGTGTATACACACAGGCATGTGCGTGTGCCCATGTACGGATGCGCGTGTCCATGTACGGGTGCGTGTATGCACGCCACCCCACCTGACGGGGAAGGCGACCATGCTGTTGAGCTTGTCGCGCCACAGGAGGTTGCGGAAGGAGAAGCGCTTGAGCTGCACGATGAGCACATTGGGCAGGCGCCACAGAGACAGCTGCTTGGACGCCTGCCGGTGGGTCTTGCACACGGGGCAGTACCTGCCGTGACACACAAAGACAAAGACCCCCACGTAGCCTTTAACAGTTGGGGCAAGTGGCGTCAGCGAGTAGCACCCATGGAGGTCGGCACCACGCACGGTCACCTTTGGTGAGTATCGAGAGTGGCGAGTGTGAGTGATGAGTGTGAGTGAGAGTAGCGAGTGGCGAGTGTGAGTGGCGAGTGTGAGTGGCGAGTGGTGTGAGTGGCGAGTGGTGAGAGTGGCGAGTGTGAGTGGTGAGTGTCGAGAGTAGCGAGTGTGAGTAGCGAGTGGTGAGTAACGAGAGTAGCGAGTGTGAGTGGTGAGTGTCGAGAGTGGCGAGTGTGAGTGGCGAGTGTGAGTGGTGAGTAACGAGAGTAGCGACTGTGAGTGGTGAGTGTCGAGAGTGGCGAGTGCGAGTGGCGAGTGGTCACCTTTGTCTCCCCAGAGCTGATGTTTACACACCGTGCCAGGTACTCATTTAAGGCCGAGTCGACCTAGGGGAGGCCCAGGACCGGTTCAGATACTCGTCACCGGTGTTGGCTGCGAGTGGAAATCGAACTTGGGTCACTTGGTTCTTAGCGCAATGCGCTAACCACTGTACTACCACTCCACATACAGATCTACATGGGCAAAAGACAAAGTTCCCCTGTGTAGCCTTAACAGACTTTTGAAGCAAGTGCTGTTAGCGAGCACCGATGAAGCCCGGCACGGTACACGAGGGGGTGGGTGGCCAGCTACACGTACACACACATGCACGCACACAGGTATGTGTGTGTGTGTGCGCGCGTGTGTGCTTTCTGCACCCACCAGGCCTCCTCCGGTGCCAGCTTTTCAGGCCGTGTGAACAGCTGCAGGCACTGCTGCAGGGTCACAACCCCGCCAGTCGCCCCTCCCATCTCCCGGGTCACCACGGCGACAGCGTCACGATAACGCTCGTGGTTCCTCCACTCCAGCACAAGATGCGCGTCGACGGGGAGTGCCAGAGGCATCTCGCCTGAGTCCGAACACACGACAGAGACGCAGAGCGACACAGTTCAAGTACAGTGTGGATTGATACAGCGAGGTCACAATGCGACTGCATCTCAAGACGTTGTGCAGAAACAGTGGCTCATACACTCACACAGAGACCCACAGACTCACATAGACCCAGACTCGGAGAGCGCCTAAATGTGAGGGCATCCCTATGTGAGTCTAAGCGTCTCCATGTGGGCATGTTTCCGAGTCAATGCAGTACTAAGTGGATGTAATAGTAACACAATGGGGCAGTACTTTGGGATTATGTCTTAGATTGGGTCTCACCATTTGCCTGACACATGCACACAGGTGTACACAAACATGTGCCCGTGCGTATGTGTATACGCATATGCACATGTTTATGCAGGCTGATAAAAATGTATACGTGCAGTGTGTGTGTGTGAATGTGTGTATGTGTGTGTGTGTATGTGTGTGTGTATGTGTGTGTATGTATGTGTGGGGAGCGGTAGTGGAGCGGTTAGCGTGCGGCGCTACGAACCTGCCGACCCAGGTTCGATTCCCGCTCATGGCCAACACCAGTGACGATTATCTGAGCCGGTCCTGGGCCTCCCCTAGGTCGACTCAGCCTCAAATGAGTACCTGGTGCGATGTGTAAACATTGCCGCTAGGGAGACAAAGGCGGTCGGGCGTGGTTTAGGTCACCTTTATAGTTGCTCGCTAACAGCACTTGCCCCTACAGTCTATTAAGGCTATACGGGGGATCTTTGTCAATGTGTGTGTGTGTATGTGTACGCGCGAGCAAGTGCACAGACGTGTACACGCCGTACCTTTGTCATCGATTTCCGACTCCTTCCCATTCTCCACCAAACGAAGGACGAATGGAAACTGGGCTCCGGCTAAAATAATCCACGTTCAGGAAGAGAGGGGGAGAGGCGAGAATAGGTGGGTGGACAGAGGGGGGGGGGGTGGGATTAAAACACATTTCTGCGGAGGGAGCTGGTAGGAACGTTGTGTTGCTCGGTCAATGGCCAGGGTCAACGGCGGCGTGGTGGATTCCGCAAATATGCCCGACTGTGAGGGCGGGCACAAGCCGGCGTGAGTAGGTTAAACGTTGAGTTTTATAAGGGCACCATGGGGTGACCAGCCCCTCCCCACCCAGCCCCACTCCTCCCACCCCCCACCCAGCCCCTCCCCACCCCCCCCCACCCAGCCCCTCCCCACCCAGCCCCACCTTCCCCACCCAGCCCCACCTTCCCCACCCAGCCCCACCTTCCCCACCCAGCCCCACCTTCCCCACCCAGCCCATCCCCACCCAGCCCCTCCCTGCACGACGGACACAATAATCCCCTGTGGGCTGGTGTAACCAGGAGGTTCTTACCAGTAAAATGTGCCATAGTTTAAATCGCCATGCCAGGAAATCGAACCAGCAAAAGGAACAGCATTCATCAGCATTGATCTTTGAATCACCTTCTTCTAAGTACTCTTTGGTTTTTTTCGGTAAAGTCACGAAGGTAAAAAAAACAAATAAAATAAATTAAAATAACTAAATTAAATCACGACGTTTCGGGCGCAACACAAGCGTCCTTCTTCAAGTGGGGACAACGTGGCTCTTAAACACACTTAAGCGATTGTGCTTTCGCTACGTTGTCCCCACCTGAAGAAGGACGCCCGAAACGTCGTGATTTAATTTAGTTGTTTTCATTGATTTTAGTTTTTACAGTCACGAAAGCCTCAAATCTAGATTGTAAATTATTATTATCATCCCCTCCGGCGACGCTCACCTGTTCGTGCCACTCCCCCCTTCGCAGCAGTCTCCTCTCCCTCGGCGGACATCGCCGCTGGTGCCGCGGCCCGGGCCCCGTCAGGCTCCGCCGAGCCCTGGGCCTCGCCTGGCCCCGTCGGCCTGGGCACGGCTTCAGCTTTTGGGTGGGAGGAGCAGGGGAAAGCCGGCGCAGCCGGGTGGTCGTCGCTCGGGGAGTCACGGGGAGGAGGAATGGGAGGAGGATACTCCCTGGGCAGTGGCGTCACCGTGACCGACAGCCTGACGGACAGAGACAGCACGCGTATGAGGCGTGTGTCGAGGTGCATGTGTAAAGCACAGCAAGTTGGCACAGTAGGGGGCACAGGTGGTGCATCAGCCAGTCATCTCAGTCATCTCAGTCAGTTGACCCGTGGCACCTGGGTCTGCCCCGTGACCTCCTGCCAGCGGGCGTTCGACACTTCAGGTGGTGACGTCACCGCCACTTAGTGGCGAATGGCGGTTGTTGTTGTTGTGTGCGTGTGTAGGTGGGAATCGGTACGGTAGCGGTGAGCATGCTGCACTACAAATCCGGCAACCCGAGTTCAATTCTCGCTCACGGCCAACAGCGGTGACGATTATCTGAACCGGTCCTGGGCCACACCTACGTCAACTTAGTCTTACATTCATACCTGGTGTCGTGTATAAACATCAACACTGGGGAAACATAGGTATCGGACTTCCGTATTGATGAGTGTATGAGGTGTGTGTGCGTTCTTGGCGAGTCGCGGTGCGTAACCACCTGGCCATGCTGCTGGCTGCCTCTGCAAGCGCGGTGTAAGTGAGCCGCGTGGCCGGCAGTGCCAGCACGAAGGGGCTGCCCACGGGCTCCGGGCGGCACACGTGACGATGATCCTCCCAGTGGCTCTTCTGGCATGAACTGCACAAAAAAAATAAAGAAAAAAAAATAGAAATAAAATAAATAAAGATCCCCCATATAGCCTTAACAAACTGTTGGGGCAAGTGCTGTTTGCGAGCTCCTAAGAAGACCTGTATGGGTATTTACACATGCGTAAATACACAGGGTATACTAACAAAAACTCACCACAACAACTATTATATGCACACACACAAATAGAAATACATACATCAGCACCAAGTCACTGTCAACCACAGTGGCTCTGGTTGTGGCTGTTTTTGACAGTGGCTGTGGTTGAAAGTGGCAGCTGTGGCCGACAGTGGTGGCTGTGGCTGACGGTGGCTGTGGTTGTAGTTGATAGTGGTGGCTGTGGCCGACAGTGGTGGCTGTGGCTGACGGTGGTAGTTGTGGCTAACAATGGTGGCTGTGGTCGACAGTGGCTGTGGTTGACACAGCTGTTGTTCCCGTCTTTAACAGCGCTCTCTCACGTGTTGCAGTAGCTGACACAGAAGCACTTGGTGCACCGGCGCAGGCGGGCGGCAGGACCCGGCGTTTGGCGGCAGAACGCGCAGGCGAGCACCGGCACGGCAGACACCATGAGACGCTACATGCGGTAGGGAGGGGGGGGGCGGCACTTAGCACGAGGCTTCAGCATCAGAGAGAAATTGATATCGGAAGCCAAACAGGTTTGAGCCTGGTAAGGAGTTAGATGTCAAACTGGATGGGAATTACAGGTGTTGTAGACTCGAGGCTTACGGGGCCAGCAGAAGAGAAAGCGTGATCTTCCAATGATTCCGAGTGGTCTGCACTTTCCAAAGGAAATTCTTAGCTCCGTAAAAACAGGATGCTCGCGGCTCGCTGTGACGGGGGGGCTCAGACGGCAGAGACACTGAGCCGGCACTGCTGGTATCCTGGGTTTGAATCCTATTGTCGGCTGCCTGCGATTAAACCGGGTTCTAGCATCGCGAGTTCATGGTCTCAGCCTGGTCATCAATGACTCGCAAAGAGTCTCATAGCTATGGAGATTTGAAGTGTTTAAATCTGCGGGTTCATAATGGCTGTGTCGGGGTAAAGAGACGAGACCTCTGTGATGCAATGATTAATCACTGGTGGTGAGTCTATCAAGGTGATCATAATGGCCAAGTCCAGTGCACTATTGCCAACACCATAAACTGCCTGGGTGCAATCACTGGTGCCGGGCGCGTATCCCAGGAGGTTCATAATGGCCGCGTCAGAGATACTGAGCCAGCACTGCTGAGATTCTGGGTTCAATTCTACTGGGACTGGGTGTCTCTCTCAGGAGATTCATAATGGCCGTGTCAGTGTGCTAGCCAGGGGCACGGTTAAGGGAGTGAGCGCACGGATGGGCGGGCGGGCGGACGGACGGGCGGGCAAGCGGGCACCTGCGAGACGGACATCACCACTAGCTGCTCGTGCTGCCCCGTTGGCGCCGGCAGCTCGAAGCAGAGGAGGCGGCTGCCCGGGGGCAGCACCTCCAGCGGCTGGGGGGGCAGCAGCACGCGCCGCAATGCCGAGCCGCACACCTGCAAAGGCAAAGATCCCCCGTGTAGCCTTAACAGACTCTTGGGGGTAAGTACTGCTAGCGAGCAGCTACGAAGGCCGGCACGGCCCACGAGGGGGTGAGTGACCAGCACCAAGCTCGGCCGCCTTTTTCTCCTGAGTGGCGATGTTTACACACTGCACCAGGTACTTATTTGAGACTGAGTCGACCTAGGGGAGGCCCAAGACCAGTTTAGATAATCATCACTGGTGTTGGCCATGAGCGGGAATCAAACTCGGGTCACCGGGTTCGTAGAGCAGCGCACTAACTGCTCCCCACACATGCATGTACAAGCACACAAACACGCGGGCGATATACACAAACACACATGTACACATATGTTTATTCGAGTAAGCATTGTTTTACTGAATGAGCGTGTGCTTTTGTGAGTGTGTGAGTGTATGAGTGGGTAAGTGACTATGCGAGTAGGTGCTTGTTGTGAGTGAATGAATGGTGGGGTATGTGATTGGGTGAGCACGTAGGTTGCTGAGAGCGCAGCGAGTGGGAAAGAGGGAGAGTGACTAGAGTGCGGTCGTGCCTCAATGAGACGCAGGTTCTCCCGCTCCACACCCGTCTGCTCCGACAGCGCATCCAGCACCTCCAACACCCTGGCCGCTTTGTCAACGCTCGCCGTCACCTGCCCACAGTGCCAGCACATGGGAGAAAATGGCATCACCAGTGCTGGTGGTGACCACCTACAAGTCAGGCACGGGCCATCGCCTCCCTGGGGATCGCGTTGAACAGGGGCAGCCGTGGCTCTGACTCGCTTGTTGTCGGCAGATGCGACCAACAAGGGCGTGAGCGGCAATTGAACTCGGGGCGCCGGATTCGTAGCGCGACGCGATGACCATCGTGCAACAGTGTCCCCGAACACAGGGGCAGGGCTGTAGCTGCGTTTAACAGGGGGCAGCTGTAGCTGTATTTGACAATCGGGGGTGGCAGTACGTTGCATTTGACAGGGCAACTGTCATGCTTGACAATGGGGGGGCTGTAGCTGCGTTTAACAGAGGGCAGCTGTCGTTGTGTTTGACAATAAGGGGCAGTTGTCGCCGTGTTCGTTGGGAGCGGCAGTGTTGGTCACCTCGCGCGGCGAAGAAGCCGCGTCTCGAGAGTAGAAGTTCACGTTCAGCATCCTCTGCTGCTGCGGCAGTGGCACGGGCAGGTACAGGAAGGGATCAAAGGTGATCGACACCTGTTCGGCAGAAACCATGGGCGGGGGGGGGGGTAGAGACGGTACGGAGTAATGCGATACACGTGTTAGGATGGCCGCGGGCTCTACTTCACAAAAAACAAAGATCTCCGTGTAGCCTTAACAGACTTTTGGGGCAAGTGCTGTTTGCGAGCATCGATGAAAGCCAGCACGGCATACGAAGGGGTGGGTGGCCAGATTACTTGACAGTGACGGTCAGTGCAGGTTGAAGGCAGCGAGCAAGAACGTGGAAACATACAAGCACAAGAGAGTTGTGGATCCCTCTGCACTTCCCTCTGCTGCCCACCACGTATCCTCACAGCCCTGTAATAAACGTGTTTGTGCGTGGCGGTTGCCCATCCAACTACTATGCAGGCTCAAGCCTGTTACGCCTCCGAGGTCTTACAGGATCGCGGACGCATACCAAGTGATCTGGTCGTGGTTTCAATGTCACAGCAGCGGTGAATTGACATTCTGCCTCGGGGTCACGTTGTCAGCAGAGGTCACGCATGGGTCATCGCCAAGATTAGTGGCATAGCTTCCGAGTGTGCAGCAAATGCACCTGCACTGGGGCCCACGGGCCGGAGGGGCCCAGGTACTAGGCTATTAAGAGAGGGGGAAACTGCATAGGTGTGGAAGGAGGGGGGGGGAGGGGGGCCCCACCTTGCTGCAGATCGGGCACACAAGGGTCGACTTATACTGCCCCTGGAAGAGGTCGACCACGAAGGAGTCGTTGCGTTGCCGGTGACGCGCCCACGCCTCCTCCGCCACCACCTGCATGCGCGGGCGAGCAAGTGAGCAAGTGAGCGAGCGAGCGAGCGCCGGTGGCGCCACGGTGAGCGGGCGAGTTGGTGAACAGGAAGGGGGCGAGCATAGAGCGAGGAGAGGGGAGATTACGTTTATTTTGTTCAACCAGGTGAGAACTCAAGAGACCAGGATAGGAGTCTCATTTAAAAGAGTTACCTGGGGCAGTATATTTGAATTTGGTAAATGTGGACTCCAATGCCGGCACACAATGGCCTACTCTTACGAATGAAGTAAGGAATATTTTAATGTCCACTGAGCGAAGCAGACAGCTCATGGTGTTTTTAGGGTTATCATACACTGCAGTATTAACCAGGGCAGCTGCTGGAAACCGTAAACCTCTGCAGCTGGGCTGCATCACCGCCCGGTAGAACAGGCGACCAAGGATTGCACATTTGAAGAATCTCACAATTAGTTCTGATGAGAACAAATTATGTTATAAATTTTCACCCAGTGCTGAGTGGCACCGCTACTGATGCCAAGGAGCGATTCATTTGTAAAAACCGTGACGAAGGGAGAGGACGGAGCTGGTTAACAATGTGCGGACAACTACGGAGGGGCTCGGTGGTCGCCCATGTTAACCGTGCCGCACCGCGTCGGGCCGCCCGTCCGAGTCCACGGTGGCCGTGTAGGGCTTGTGCCGCACGCGGTTGAGGTCTTCGTGGAGCCCGTCCAGCAGGAAGGCCATGAACTCCTGCGCGTCATGCTGCGAGTAGCCCGTGAACTGGCACGCCTTGCCACCCACCACCGACTGTGCACAAAGACAAAGACCCCCCAAAGAGCCTTCAATAAGACTGCTGGGGCGAGTGCTGCTAGCGAGTATAACCTACGAAGGCCGGCACGGCACACGAGGGGGTGGGTGGACAGCACCACGCTCGGCCACCGAATGCACAAATGCGTGTGCACGCACACCCCTGTCCCTCCTCCCCTTCCTCCCCGACGTGGCACCTTGAGGCGGGCGGGCGCCACGGCGTCCTGCGTGCCGCTCCACAGCGTATGCAACAGGCGGCCGAAGCAGGAGGCGAGGCGGCCGCCCGTGCCCAGAGGATTCTCCATGTTCAGCTCGGCCTCGAAGCCCTTGTCTGCACCAGCCAAGTAGCGGAGTAGCGCGGCGAGGGACGGGGGGGAAAGGGAGAGCGGGGTGAGAGGCAAAGGGGAGAGTGGGGAGAGGGACAGCGAGGAGAGAGACAGTGGGGAGAGCGTGGGGAGACGGCATACAACCAGGTCAATGCCACTGCTTCACAATTGTTTGGTTAAATTTTGATTTAAAGCTTTCATGACTGCAGGGATTCATATTCTTGGTTCTTTCGGTAAAGTCACGTAGAAGGGAAATAATAAAATAATAAAAATATAAAACAATAAAATGCTTACGATGTTTCGACTGCAACACAAGCAATCATCATCAGGTGTGAAATCCACAGCAAGAAAATTTAAAAAACCGCCACACCTGATGATGATTGCTTGTGTTACAGTCGAAACGTCGTGAGGATTTTATAGTTTTATATTTTTATTATTTTATTATTTCCCTTCTACGTGACTTTACCGAAAGAACCAAGAATAACTGTTTGGTTGCCATTCTAAAAGCAGCTGCTGCCCCAACAAGTACTGCCAAAGCCGCTCGTACCACCGCAGACATGGCTAAAGTTATAGGTGCTGAAACTGGTGACATTGCCGCTGTTACTGCTGCTGGTGCTGCTGGTTCTCACCAAGGAAGAAGTCCCTGAGCTCGCGCGTGTTAGATAGGCACTGGATGACGCTGCTCATGAAGCAAGTGTTGCCCAGGTTGATGAGCCCCGTGTAACCGTGGCGACGGCCCTCCACCGCCTCCCGGTCCCCGTCAACGTGACAACGAATAGCCACCGCTGCCCCTGCCACCGCCCCCTCCTCCTCGTCGTCCTCCCCCTCATCGTCGTCACGGCGACCGGAGCGGACCATCGGGGGCTGAGGGCGGAACATGGGACAGCCATCAATATCACCACGATGATTAATCGGGCGTTCAAGCGTTCCCGAAAATGTCTACAAATGACACTTGAAGCTGTGCAAATTATTATTTCAAAATCAGAAGAATATCTGGAGAAATGCCCCGCCCCTCCTTCAAGAATACCCCGGAACTTGTTGGTGCTGCCCTGACTGCCCCCGGCCATCGCGGCTCCTTGTTATTGTTGGTGGTGGTGCCGGGCCCCAGTTGCTCGGTCCCAGGCCATGGCGCTGAATTGCTCTCTTTCTCCTCTCCTACGTTTCCTTTGTCGCGCAAACATTTTTGGCCAGAAGGCTTATGAAAAATAAGTTAATACCTCAGTGGGCTTTGCCTGGTAGGATGGGGATGGTTTAGCTTTATTTGTATGTTTGGGTGATTTGTTTACCTTTCTTGTACTTTGCACTATTATCATGCTTTTGTATTGCTTGTTGTTGTAACGTTCTTACCCGCCCCTACTGGACATCTGTGGTAAAGAGCTTTATAGCTCATCGGATTCCTCCAGTATATTATGATTGGCATGGCTGGCTACGTACGGTGCGAAAGAAGTTCAACATACATGCATACAAAGCGTCTCGAAAAGCAACTGCATTGCGACGCTAGGTCAATTAAAAGTGTTGTTGTCTAAGTAGAGGCGGGTTCTTTAACTATACTTTCTGGCGAGCCGCGTAATAAAAACGAGCGTGTGCTGGAGGGCCACGTGTGTCACGCGATGTCTTCACGTCGCAGCGTCACCATACACTGCTCCACATTGGAATTCCCTCCTCCAACGTTTCGTTCCTCCAAGCTTTTAAAATAGCCTTGCTCAAGTCAATAAAAGTATTACACTGTTAGCTATTTTCAACTTTGACACTGCCGTTTGTTGTTTATTACTCGAAATGTTTATTGTTTTGTTTATGGGTGTATTGATGCAATGGTGCTTTGGGTGGCAAATCTGTGCCAGAAACATATTACGTGTTAAGCAAAAATAAATTGCCTTTTTACATGCTAGCCACTTGATGTTTTGGGCCTTTTGGCCATTGGGCCCGCGCTCAGGACGTCACGAATTCAAACAAACGTTGTTGGTGCAAGCGAGCAACGCGTTACGATCACGTGGGCCGACTCGGCGCCTCGCCAAACACACACCGCGCCACGCTCCAGCGTCCTCTGGGCCGCCGCGGCAGCGCCCCCACTGCCGACGCACGGAGCACAGCCCAGCGCCGGCACCACCGCCACCTCCATCTCGGACTCCGCGCCATTCGCGGCTCTGGCGGCCGCTGTCGCCGTCGCGTTGGCGGTAACGTTAGCGGTGCGGTTGGCCCTGGGCTCAGCGAGCGGTTCGCCCAGCTGGCCCACGGCCGGCGGCTGTCCCACTTGCTGCCCGGCGGGCGCCGCAGTCTTCCACGCCTCGCTCGCCGGGCACGCCACCCTGGCACCTCCCACTGCACCTTGGAGGCAGCGCAACGAGACCTTGCCATAAGTGACCATGCGCCGCACAGGGTTACGGGGGTCCACGAGCGAGGTGCAGGGACGGTGAACGGGGCGCCAAGGGTCGACGGACAAGGTTAGATGTCTCCTAGGTTGCACCGCGTGTTGATATCTCGTCTCGAGGATGCCCGAAGTAGTTTCAAGCGAAACGTCGTATCCAATTGGCACATTTGGTTCTGAGAATTGTCCTTCAAACTTACCGTTTGGCCGAAACAATTACAATCAACGCATTAAATCCTCGTACATGTGACAATTTTATTTGTTTGGCCGTGCCAGTTGGCGGAGGCTCTCTAAATGCAAAGAAACAGACCGGATCGCGTCACCCAAAAATCGATCACAAATCAATCACCACGGCAGCGTCCCAGTGGGCACTGCCGGATTTTGAATTAAGGATTCCACCGATTGAAGGAACCGGTGAGGCGCGACACAAGAGCACACGCCACGCGCTTGTGCGTGATCGCACCAGACCTTGGTTGGACGGAGCCTCGAGTGCGCCCCATTTCTGGCTCTGCTTCTTGCGCAGTTTTATTTCCACCACCGCCATCCGGTTCACGAAGGAGCACTCGTCGGGGGTGATGCCGTTTCTGCGTGGACACACACAAAGAGACCCACCCTATAGCCCAAACAAGAATGTTCGTGCTGTTAGTGAGCACCTATAAAAGGTAACCTCCACCTCCATCCCCCCCCCCCCATGGAGTGGACTCACCGCAGCTTCACTTGCCAGCTGAACACGATGGGGCCACTGCCCGCCACGCCCTCCTTCTCCAAGAACTTCCGGTCACTTTGACAGTCGCACGCACACAGAGGAAAGCAAGTTAATTGCTCAGCTGTTATTTTATCAGATTGGTCGATAAATCGACCGGCAGAGTCATCGGCTGCCAAGGAAATCAGAGCCCGGCTATAGTTTTATTAGCCACGCATCTCCTGCGGCGACCTCACCTGCTGGTGAAGATGAGCGTGAAGTCGTGGTCGCGGAAGATGACGTGCGTGTCGCTGGGCGCAATATCGCGCTTGTAAACCTGCACCCCCACTGAGTCCGCCCCCACCTCGTACCAGCCGTGTCGTAGGGACGACACGCGCCGGGGCTCCGGGGCTGCTTACCGAGGAAGCGCGGGAAGCGGCACACGGGGAGTGACACGCGGACACAGATACACGGAGGTGGTGACACAAGGGAGAACATTGCGCACACACACAGGTAGAAATGCAGGTAAGGACATTGCGCGAGCACACCCACACACACCCAGAGGTAAAGAAGGAGGTATAGATGCAAGTAAGGGCACACACACACACAAACTCACCTGCTAGCACACATAGTCTAACTCACCAGTGCACATCAAAGGTGGGCTGTTGAAGGTCTCACACCCCGCCTCCGATGATACCGACGACCCCAAATCCTCCCCGTCCACTCGACTTGTTCCTGCTTTCAGCTCTGCTGCATTGGGCTGCAGACTGTACTCTGCCACCTTCAATACAAGTCACAAATGCGGCTAAAATTGAATGGAATACTGTTGGCACACCTGGGGTGTACACCCAAGCCCCACACCTCACTGAATTCAAGTCATAATAAATAATAATAATTGACATTTGTAAGGCCCACTTTCATCCGTAGATCCCAATGTGCCGTGTGTGGAAATCAGGAAATAAACAGAACCAGGGTGAACCGGTCAGAACTAGAGGGTAAAGGCCAATTTAAAGATGAGTTTTCAAGACAAGAGATCTTAAGACTCGGATTGTCTTATTAACGAAGGCCAAGTGTTCGATCGTCTGGGAGCTGCCCAATCACCGCAGGACAAGAGGATGAGTGTAGTGAAAGCCACACACGGTATACGGGTTACACTTGCAAAGATCACCTCCTGTGGGGGTTCCACGCTTGTCAAATCCTTCCCCCGGGGCGGCGGCGGTGACGATGAGGACGCCACCGTGCGATGGCTCGGTCCACTCCCCTCGCTTGATGCTCTCAGCGGCTGCCCCCCTGAATCCAAAGCCGTGTTCACAGGTGGACTGTCCCCCACTGCCACCTCCATGTCCTGCCCCACACTCTCAACAGGGGTTTCCACCTGGCTCTCCATGAGTGTGGCTACAGGGGTTTCAACCTGGCTTTCCAAAGGGGTGTTTAGAGGGGACTCAACAGTGGTCTGAACAGGGGTCTCTACCTGGCGCTCCACGAGTGTGGCTACAGGAGTCTCAACCTGGCTCTCCATAGGGGTTTGTACAGGGGTTTCTACCTGGCTCTCAATTGGGGTTGGTAGAGGGGTTTCTACAGAGGTTTCAACCGGTGTGGTCTCAACAGGGGCCTCAACCTTGACTCCCGCCGGGGCCTGTGTATCAGGCTCCGTCAGGAAACTATCGGCGGACACCGGCGTGAGGTCCGGCCTGGCGGTCGACGCAGCGTCCTCCACCACAGTAGGCGGCGATACCGCCGCCTCCACAACCGCCCCCTGTACAGCCGCTTTCACCGCAGCTTTGCCACCGCTGCCACCACCGCCGCCTTTTTTCCCAACAGGCCTGGGAGGGGCGCTTGCCGGCGGCGCTGCCTCAGCCAGCGAAGGTATCAGTGCTGGCGCCACAGCCGCCACCGTCTCCTCGGCTTCCCTGGCGAGCGACCGGTGGGGCACGATGCCAGTGCCGTTGCCGGTGGTCGATTTTGCCGATTCCGTGAGACGCGGTGGGGAGACACCGGATGTTTCGGTCACCTCCTCCGCCGGTTTCTTCTTCTGCAAGAAGAACCCAAAATGTACAGGGTCTCCGCAACGTCCCATTCATCATCATCAGTCACCGTGTATCGACTGCTGGATGAAGGTTCACCCACGTTATCCCTAATTCCTCACGGTCCATTGCTGCTACAACCGCAAGTGAACTGATGTCCTCGCTCCATCTAAACTGCCCTCAAGCCCTCTCAGATCACCCGAGTTTGTGTTCGGCTTACCCATGCAGTCTTGTGAGGATGGCTCGAGGAAGTCTTCATCCAGCAGTGGATTGATCATGGCTGTTATGTTTGTCACAAGTGATGTGAAAGCTGCTACAAATAAATATGCCACAGAGCGGCGTGGTACTGTGAGGCAAACAACAGCTCAAAGTGAATGCTGCGACGGCTCTCGGTGTGAACAATTTCGAAGTAACCGTGTCATCGTGTGAACTTTTAGAAAAAGTTTATGTTTAATCAAATTATCATGTCAATCCACTGCTGGATACGATTCGATAACGGGGTTTTGTTTGACCACACCTCGCCACATTCGTCAGTGCAGATTTGGCGAAGGAGGGATGGATACCCCCGGACAGGTTCCAATATCGCTCACCGCTGATGTGAGCCATGGCCCAGAATCAAACTTAGGTGGGCGAGTTTCTAATGCAGTGCACAAACCACAGTACTACCACTCCCCCCCCATCTCTCTATCTGAACCAGCTCAAGCCTCCCCTAAATCACGCGACATCTATGTGGCCACCCCCACTCTGACCCCCCATCTCGCCGCCCCTTGTGACCACAGACGCTGCTCCTCCTCCATGCAGCAGCATCGAGGCCCCCATGTTGCCTCTCCCTCCCTCTCCTGACCCTGTGCTCCCGTTTCTCCGTTCCTTTCTCATCCTATTACTCTCATTTCCCATTCTCTTCTCTCTTCCCTCTCCCGTTCTTTTCTCTTTTCACACGCATCGCCACCCTTGATTGTACCCCCTTCTCGTGGTGCACCGCCACGCGATAACAACAGTCGCTAGTTTAACACAATCACATCACAATTACACTACTCTTGCTATGTTACTTTTTTACTTCTCATTTATAATCAATGGCGTGTTGCTTATAAGAGGAGATTGGGGAGAACGGGACAATGGAAACAGTGCACTAAGAACCCTACACTAAGAACCCGACATTCACATGGGACTCTCTCACAGGAACTGCCTCTCTAAGCTGAGCCACACAGTCGCTGGGCACCAACCATTAGCGCAAGTGTGCTGGTGAGTGTGCAGGTGAATGTGCAGGTGTGCTGGCGAGTGTGCTGGTGAGTGTGCTGGTGAATGTGCAGGTGTGTTGGTGAGTGTGCAGGTGTGCTGGTGAGCGTGCAAGTGTGCTGGTGAGTGTGCTGGTGAGCGTGCAGGTGTGTTGGTGAGTGTGCAGGTGTGTTGGTGAGTGTGCAGATGTGTTGGTGAGTGTGCAGGTGTGCTGGTGAGTGTGCAGGCGACCTGGTGAATGTGCAGGTGTGCTGGTGAGTGTGCAGGTGAGCTGGTGAATGTGCAGGTGTGCTGGTGAGTGTGCAGGTGTGCTGGTGAGTGTGCAGGTGAGCTGGTGAATGTGCAGGTGTGCTGGTGAGTGTGCTTGTGAACGTGCAGGTGCTGGTGAGTGTGCAGGTGTGCTGGTGTGCAGGTGTGCTGGTGAGTGTGCTGGTGAGTGTGCAGGTGTGTTGGTGAGCGAGACTTACCGTGGTGGTGAGTGTGGGCCACGTGTAGAGCGGGATGCGCTTGGGCATGGTGAGTTGCAGAACCCCGCCACGCTCCTTCACCTCCGCGCGGCAGCACGACGCCTCCACCTCCCCGTACAGCTCACAGCGCCACTCGCCTCCATCTGTGCGTGCACGGAAACATCACCACATGGACACTGATGTTGCACATCATCGATTACAATAGGTATTCACAGCAACACACTCGCAACACACGACGATGACACAAACACACACACACTGATAATGCACACAAAATGACAATGCAAAAACAAGACTGACAACAATTACTAAGCTGCACCAGCCGTCTGGAACTCTCCCACTGCACACAAGCAGCATCCAAGCACCATCCATACTCAAGCAACAGATAAAGGCTCACCTGTTCATGCTTGACTATGCAGGCTCACCTGCTTAGGCTCACATGCTCAGGCTCACATGCTCAGGCTCGGCTGGCGTACAAGGGACTTCGAGCACTGGCTACGTGCCTCCGAGCTATCGAACGAACAGTGCGTCCAAATTGTGAAATGAGTGCAAATAAATTGTATTATTAATATTCTTGAGATAGGTATGGGCAGGCCCCCCACACACACACATGATGACACACACAACTACATTAATCTGATTAATTGCACAACGGCAACACAAACACAAAGACACACACCAATGACAACAGCCCCAATTCGTCATTAAGCGGCAGTGATGTCACCATAGTGTGTGTGTTAGGATAAATGCACGGTGAGGTCCCATGAAGTGCAGAAAGCTTGCTGGCAGGTCATGAGACAGACCTAAGTGTTATGGGTTAACTGAAATGACTGGCAGATGCAAATCCTCTGCTTGTCACTTTGCAAACTAGCTGTAGTTTAGCAACCTTGTGAGCATCGCTTCCACCCTCCGTTATTATTGAAGAGGGACTACTTCCAACTGCCCAGTAGCATCCGTCACACGCCTGCTCCACAGAAGCCGATTTGACAATGCTGGTATCGGTCATTGGCAAGTACAATCACCTCTACATTCTTCTGTATATCTTCTGTGGGCCATGCTGCGCCAGTGTCACCCCCCTCACTATTCGGTCAAACAGACGGTACTTGGGCATGCCGACTCACACAGACGCATATATGGTAGGCCACAAACATAGACACAGAAACACAAACCTGGCAGCGCCACCATACACGCGTGGTCCGTGAAGGTTGCCCCCTTGTGCAGGTCGCTCAGGTCCCCCCCTCCTGGGCCCCCGCCACCCGCACTGCCCCCGCGTGGTCTCAGCCGCACCGTCACCTGGGTTCCGCTCTGCGTCCACTCCATGCCCATGTCACTGTCGCACGCCGCGGCGCCACCGGTCCGAGCTGCCGCAGCTGTGTCCATGCCAAACACGGCAGCACCGACAGGTCAGGGGTCAATGCATATACAGTACTCGGCCAGGTGGCAGCGTGAAAGTCTCTAGTCATCATCATCAGGGTAAATACGAGTCCAAGCAACCACAGTAGGGATATCCGTTATTTAAATAAATTATGACTACCAATTACATGTTTGATTACTCACCTAATCGGATAACATGAAAATAGTTAGCTCGCAATTATATGCGTCATGTAAGAACTTGTTATTTTGTATTCATTTACATTTCCACACATGTTTTTGCATGAGGCTGGTGATCAGAACAAATGTGACAGAATTAAGTAGCAGGGATATCACAGAACTAGACAGAGAGCAGAGACTGCCTGGACACAACAGACAAGACAGGCAAAACAGAAAATACAAAAGGAGATGGGGAGAAATAGACCGATAGTGCAGGCAATACAAACTAGACATTTCAGACACCGATAGCAAAAATGTGATAAATATATAATATATACATTTATGTTCTCAACCTTTTCCAGCACACCCATAAAAACTGTCACCACCTACAGGCGACAATGAGAACAAGCGTTGAGAGAAGACAAACCATGGAGTGGAAAAGAAGAGGAGCAAAAACAGAGGAAGAAACAGCTGCAGCGAAACGACATCAGAGTTGAGTGGCCATGACAGGACAGAAGCAACTAAGTAAAGGAATGTAATGAAATGGGCAAGGTATCTGCATAGCAAGGGAATTTACAACAGACTCTTATAGAGATACCCATAGATTCATACAGAGTTCACACAGGAACCCACTGGCTTACACACAGGCCAGACTCAAAAAAGAAAGCAAAGAATAGAAGAGAATGGGTGAGGCCTTTGCCCTGCAATGCAAAATCACAGGCCGACAACAAGAAATTAAGCTTCACCATTACCAGCGCCTCTGCCGACGTCACCGCCCACTTCTTTCTGCTTGGCTCGCATCGCTCCACCACCAGTGCCCTGCCCCTGGGCGCCTTTGTGCCGGTTCCTACCACCACTGCCACCACCGCCATCACCGCCGCGCCGCCCGCCCTGCTGCCTGCGTGTCCGCGCCGCTGTAGCGGTGGCGGTGCCAGTGCCGGCGTTCGCCATGCGGCCCTTCTTCCCGGCTCCTGCGCCTCTCTCGCTCGGGCCCGCGCGCTTCCTCGCCTCCCTCTCTATCTTGCGAGTCTCGTGGCCGTGGCTGCTGCAGAGAGAGACAAAAACCGCCAGGGAGAGGAGGGGTGAGAAGGTAAAAAAAAACGTGGAACACCTAATGCGTTAGAACGGCTCTTATCTGTGTCGAGACGGGATGAGGGATGCAAATGCCAGATGTTCCAATCAATTCCATGTACGATGCTTGCCCATCTAAGCACTAATGCAGGCTCAAATCTGCTTAGCTTATGAGATCTGATGAGACCCGGTCGGATTCCGGGCGATTTGGCCATCAATTGGCTGTCATAATCAGCCTTGATCAGTCCATTGCTGAATTCAAACCTCCCAAAGAATTTGCCAGATATCACTGTCTCGAAATGCAGCAATCCATCCAGCAGCATATGAGCCAGTTTCATCGCTCCATTAAGGAGGTAGACGTCCATTCCGGGCATGTTCTCTCCTTTGGTTGCCACTACATCGTCAGTCTCTACCAATGGCCATCGTCCATCCAAAGAACGTGTTCTGCACAGAATCAATATGGTGTCTCCAACCTACGTGCTCTCTAATCCACGTAGTCTTCTCTCTGCCTCACAGCTGTGATATTTTCCTTGTACCGGTCATTGTATGATCTGAAATAAATATAAAATCATTATTACCAGCCATGATCAAACAACTGATGGATGATGGCCTCCTCAAGCTGTCCTCAACACATAACAAACATGGGTAAAGCAAATATAGTTAAATAACCTGGAAGGCACGAGGACATTGGAGATAGAGTGATGAGATCGACTCACGTGCATGATATGGACTGTCGTAGCACTGCACCTTGATGGATGGTGGCAGAGTGGAAAGGTTTCCATCCAGCAGTGGATAGACAATGACTGATGATGATGTATTGCAACACTGCACATGGGCAGCAAGCTTATGATCAAAACACCTGGAATGCACCCAATATCATGGCAGCTCAAATGCGAAGCAAGCTTAAGCCTGGATAGAGTTTAAATTGGATAAGTCAAGGTCTTTTTTTAATGAAATTAGCATTCAGGTGGTGCCCATCCCCTGCTTACAATCCTAAGCCAGTGGTGGAAATTCCACATTCCTACGGGAAGGGAAAATATATCCAAAAGACAACTATTGTTCACTTACCCCCATGTTTGGCAGATGGGTGGTCATAAATAGTGTAAAATTGGTTATATAGGTTGCTCAGAGCTACACAAGGCAGTACAGCAAATATATTCATGCACGCGACTTCTATCCTGTCAAGGAAATCCCACAGTTTATCCCATCATATTGAATAATGATATTCTCAGCCATAGTAAAACCATGAATCTGCTTGGCAAAATACCCTTATCTGACCCGACTCAGATTTCTCTAACTCGGGAATGTAAGGCAGTGATTGGGGCCATGAAGCCACTGCTTAGGGGATTTGTGCGACGTGCTCACACTGACAAACATTCCCACAATTCAATGTGCCAGCAACATTTTATGTTACCTTTAATGAAATTGAGTTAATTTAGTAGTTTAACACGTAGGCTTTCGCAAACCTATATCATCCATGAGGTTTGTTGGGATAGATCTAACCCCAAAAAACCTCTATTATGGATAATTTAGTAGTGATGCTTCTTGATTATCTAAGGGTTTTGTTTATTAGCCAATAGCTACTATTAGGTAACTAGTCACGAGGTGCAGTCTCCAATTCTTACTATCCATGATCTCTCTAGCTTCTCTTATGTATGTGCAATGAAGGTGCATTGTCAGAAACGTCGTCCATTATGTATGTTCCCTTTTAAGGTCACGGTGTTATTTACAAATATGTTCAGAGGTCTTAGGTTGTCATGCAATGGCCGAGTTACTAATATGGCTAAGCAAACATCCAAGAATATTTTTTGAGTGCCAAAACGTCCAACTCAACTATCACTACTTTACAAATTACAAATTCGCCTCAAGTTAGAATGTTGTTGTTGTTGCCCCAGACCATGAACCCAGGAACCCCCCAACACCCAGTCTGCTCTTGAACCCAGGAAACCCCAAACGCGCAGTGTCTGTCGCTGAACCCATGTCCGCACCCCTGAAACGCAGGTACACTAAACTCTGAGCCTTAGGACCCCAAACACTGGAACTCCGAGGCCAAAATCTTCAGATCTCAAACCCTTGACTAACCCCGAGACACCACCGATTACACTTTACAACTCTGCCCGCCCCCTCCACCCACACAAACATCGGAGATCGACGATTTTGAACCTGCAGCAGTACACTCGCCGTAAACCCCCAGTTAAGACCCCAACTCTCAATTAAGACCCCAACTCTCAACCCCGGCGTTACAGCTTCTCAGACTAGACAGTGCAGGTCTTCGAACACAGGCATCCAGTGAATCCCAAACCCCAGATAATCTAAAATTAGGGACCCCAAAGCTCAAAAAACCTCAAGCATACGACTCATGTACAGCACACAAAACACAGCCCCAAACCATAAAATCTCGCATTCCCTGGCACCCGGAGCCCCGGTCACCTAATACCTCACGCCGGTCTCCCACACGCGGTTGTCCTTGAATCCCAAACCCCGGTCCCCTTGCATCCCAAACACCACGTTTTTGTTAAACCCCAAACCTCGATTCCCGAAGACATGACACTTGGCCTAAATCCCCACGTTCCCTTGGACCCCAACTCCCAGGTCCTCAAATCCCGATCCCCTTGGCCTCAGACACAGGTCCTCGTAGACCCCAAACCCAAATCACCCTCGACCCCAAACCCCTGGATCCCCTTGAACCCCAAACCCCGGTTGCCTTGGGCCCCCCACACCCGGGTCTCCGTTCCCCCTTTTGTTGTTGTGTAGGCCGCGAGGGGCCTAGCTTTAGGGCCCCCGTCCCCCCTCACCTTGCCTGGTTGAGCTGCGGGCGAAGCGGCGCCCTGAGCCGGGCGAGACGCCCAGCCGAGGCCGGGGGGCAGGGAGGGCAGAGGAAGCAAGGACGCCGCCGGGCTGGGCCGTGTGTGGAAGCTGCGGTGGCGCTGTCGTCTCGTCAAGGTCGCGCGAGAAGAACAGGAGAGTTTGAAGTTTGATATAAAATTCTCAACAACGAGGTTTTGTCGCCGCGACGGAGAGGGGAGGGGGTACAATTGTTATTGTTAACGCAAGACGCCTTCCGTTAAATGCCCAATCAGGGCCCTGACACTCTGCGCCTTCCGTCTTCCGGAAGACGACTTCTGGAATTTTCGGGAACTTCCGGAAGATCTCCGCGCGTTGGGGGGGGGGGCGACGTTGACCGCCCACCCCCGGGCGCGCGCCTGAACGGGGTCCGCGTTTTATTGGTAGACGTCTTCCGGAATTAGGTAGAACGTCTGACACACGTCTTGCCGTGTCGGTGGCCGCCTTCCGTCACGGGAAGATGCACGCGCGAAGGGAGCGGTGACGTAACGCCGAGTTGAAAGTCCCTCCCCTCCCTGTGACGTCAATGCAATTGGAGCCAATCGCGTTGGGGCAAGGGAGTCGTGTATATATTTTTTGGTCAGGTCGCATAAATTAAAAAAAAAGTATCGTAGATCCTCCACCACCCGTAAGCCTCGGTGTATTTTTTTTTAATCTAATAGCGATATATATTTTAATTAACATTACAAACCAGATCCTGAGGTGATTGAACCGGATACTTTTATTTTCGGATTTTGAATGCGATTTTGACGCGTGGCTTTAATATGGAAGGTGAATGTGCTAATACAAGCCCCCCCCAGGTGTTTGCACTTTGCCCACTCATACAATACATGTGTTGTAGGCTTGGGCCGTGAGGTGCACAGATGACAGTAGACCTATGCTTGAATCTAGCTGCCCAGTAAATATGGAACGTTGGGCCAACATTGGTACAACGGCTCCAACCACATTCCAACATTGGCCCAATGTTGCTATGGGCTAACCTCTTGCATTCATGGTGGGTTTTCTCCAGGTACTTTATTTCCTCCCACACAATTACATAGATCAACATGATCCAGAGTTACATACAGACCAACAGACATTCATCTTGTGAACCAAAAGTGACATTGTTGCATGGAGTCAGTTGCCCGAATTCTCTCTCCGCGAGCTTATTTTCCGTGCCTCTTCACACATCACATCCACCACACTCACATCTCGTTCCACTGCATCCTTCCCTCTCACCCTTGCTCTCCTACCCTTCCTGCCCCACACCAGCATCCATGGCGAGTCACATGTGCAAAGTGAGACCATGTGGAGAGCATCGCGAAGGCAGGGCGAAGATTTATTATTTTACAAACGCAGATAACGCACTCTATTCAGACGCCTGCACAGTTCCGCTATAACTTCACCAAAGTTTTGACTTCATCGCTTGTGATGGCTGGGGAGTTCTTCAAAACATGTGTTTGTAAGGGACTCAGGTATCATAGATTCACAGATGATAACAGCAACTTGGGATGCAACGATTCACTCATCTGCGATTCAATAAGCCGTGACATTTTTCTAGTTGTGCTTTAATTCAAAATAATTTTGTTTTGCGATGCCCTGTTTCAATTATCGGGCAGGTTGCCTCGATTACGCCCTAGCATTCTCAAATAATTTGCATAGAAAATATATCCAGTCGGCTCGTGTTAAATCATTTATTTTAATCGATGAATTGTCACACCCCTAGAGGTAAAACGGCACCAGAGTTGCAGAGCTCGTCGCAGAGACCCGAAGCCTACACATGTATGTACACCAACTCAT
Source organism: Lampetra planeri (assembly GCF_965212315.1). Lineage (NCBI taxonomy): Eukaryota > Metazoa > Chordata > Hyperoartia > Petromyzontiformes > Petromyzontidae > Lampetra > Lampetra planeri. The sequence goes on along the minus strand of NC_136146.1, from coordinate 7,515,856 downwards.
ACTTGCATGCGTACACACGTACTTATGTGCGCGCACACACACACACGTGTGTGCATGCGTGTGTGTGAGCTCAGCGGGAGGTGGCTCCACTGGGCGGCACCCAGGACTCGATCTTGGGGCGCACGGTCGTGTAGGGCACGTACTGCCTGTTGAAGCCGCTCATGTTCATCTTGTGCTCCTTCCATATGAACGGCCGCTGCTCTGGCGGGTGTGTGGTCGGAGGTTCGTCCGCGATGCTGTGCAGCCAACGGTGCCTGTGGCGGAACAGAGGGCAGAAGGGAGAGGGCGGTGGAGCAGTGGAGGAGTAAAATGGGGACGTGACGTCAGGTGTGCTGTTCAGTGCTATGACGTCACGTCTCCTAGGGTACTTAAGGGAGACCCCGTGATGCAAGCGGGGTCACTGTGGGAACGGGTAGAGTAAGAAGGGTGAAGAGGGAACCAGGGGTAGAGAGGGATCGAATAGGGAGTCTGGGGAGAAGCCGGTGGTAGCCGATAGAGGTGCTTCTCTCTCCGGTCGGTGGAGTCGGCAGAGTCCCCGATCCGACACAAGAGAGAGAGACCGGAGCTAGCCGGCAGGGACCCGGACTCAGAGTAGGACCCCTAGCCCCTGGGAGTTGTGTACCCTTGTGTGTTATTGAAACAGCTTTAATAAATCCTCGGCGAAAGCCCATAACATACCTCCGTCTCCGAGAGTGTCCGTGGGGACTTCTCTACATATATATAAATAAACAGGCCTCCCTTCCGAGTCTCAACATAAAATCAAGATCAGGCAGCACAGACAGTAACCAGCTAGGTGGGAGGTGGTTCAGTATTACAGCACGCAGCTCCCAATCGCATGTTTGAAATCCTGGTTGGGGGTTGACTAAGTCCATCAGTCCTACAGGGTCCATAAAGTACCACTTCAGGGGGAAGTCAACAGCATTTACCCGAGACAGACTCTCCCCTACAATTGGAACGTGCAATTTGCACCACTGGATCAAGGTTGTAAAAGGAGATGGGCAATGCCTCAAAGCTCTTTTGAGTAGGCAATCACTTTGACTTTTGACAGTGAACACGAGAGAGGGAAAGACGCACCACTCAGGAGGCACCATGCTACCGTCCTTGTCCCAGAACGTGTCCTTGTCATTCATCTTCCACGTGTAGTCCACCCAGCGGTGCCGGCCTGAGTATAGTGAAGATGACAGACGAAGGTAGAACCCATTATTCCGCCACCCCCCAAACCCCATTGTATTAAGCGGTTAGCCAAATTATGTACTCAGTGAAATTTTTTTTTCGAATTATATACCCAATTGTTATGTTTGGTCTCTAATAATGTAACTAGATTATCTTGGTCTGCATGTTCATTGAGACTCGTTAATTTAATCAAAGACTCAAGTCACGAAACAGTCGTAGCCTTATCAAAATATCAAATTTTCATTCACTCAAGGCTATCGTCAATTAACGAAATTGTTTTTGTATTAATGGACAAACTGAAAGGAATGAGAGAAAAACGAATACCCATAGGCTAACATGGGGAAAACAAAATGCACATAGCTTATAATGGGAAAAATGAATGCCCATAGAATAACATCTATATAATGGAATGCCCATCTTACCTATAAATGAAGAAAACATTTGTTTTGATATTGACCGCAAAATTAACACTTTGACGTGATTGTCTCATTGCGGGCACTGGGTTGCAAGGCAAGTGGGTGGTGATAGGGGTCTCTGCGGGGACTCTTACCAAAGAAGTTGCGCTTCTCCTCGTAGTATTTGTTGCCATACTTGTCCGTGCCGACCAGGGTTCCAATACGGAACTCGTCCATCCTGGGAGCGACACAGGGAGTTCAGTCACTCGCTCAATGCCTGTGTTACTGCAGTCTACCAGTCTCAATGCTTTGTCTCATCAATACTATTCAATCACTGCAATGCAGGTCATAACAACACTCACTCACTCCTTCGCCAACTCATTAACTCAAACACTCACCCGCTCACCACAATGCAGGTCACATTTCTCTCTGCTTCTTTTCTCGCATTGCTTCACTCTGGAATTCCCTCCCATAGTCTTATCCCCAAGCTCGTATAATATGCTTGTTCAATGCAACACTACTTTAATAGTGCCGTTCGTTGTTGCCCGCTTGACGTTTTGGGCCTGGGCTCAGTCAGCATAGTGCAAAAATATATGGCAGTGGATGCGGTATAGGACTCGATGCGGGATGACAACTGAGACACTCGCATAGATCTGACACCAACAAAACATTACAGAGCACAAAGCGATGCAACGCAGTCCATCCATCGTCATTAATGGGGATAAGGGAGGCAGGGGCGAGTCCATGGAGGATCTTGAAGCCTATGAGTGCGACCTTGTACAGCAATTATTGCACTGGTAAATGCCAGCCAGTGGAGCGAGTGGAGGGGCATTTATTTGGGAAACGCGGTTGCGTTTACGGTTTCGGGTGATAAATCTGGCAGTGGCGTTTTGGATCAACTGAACCCGCACTCACCATTGTGGTGAAGTATGGCCATGCAACCTCTTTGACTGACAGTGTGGGGAAGCGCTTCAACCAGCAGTGTGTGACCTTTTTTGCCAGTATCAAATATTTTGCAAGTATGGATTCATTGACATGCTAATTTCTCTGCTCCAGCAGCTGCCCCAGCAGACCCACCTCTCTCTCTATTTAAGGCCTCGACACAGAGGCATTGGGTCTCTGTGTGTCTATGTTGTGTGTCTCTCTCTCTGTGTCTGTGTTGTCTTTCTCTGCTTGTGTGTCTGTCTCTGTGTCTATGTTGCAGAGGTGTGGACTCGAGTCATGTGACTTGGACTCGAGTCAGACTCGAGTCATGAATTTGATGACTTGCGACTCGACTTGGACTTGCATAACAATGACTTTGTCCCACCTCTGCTATGTTGTGTGTCTCTCTGTGTCTCTGTGTTGTCTTTCTCTGCTGGTGTGTCTGTCTGTGTGTCTACGTGTCTGTGTTTTGTCTCTCTCTCAAATTTAGTTCTACCTGATGACGGTTGCTTGTGTTGCAATCGAAACGTCGTATTTTATTATTTTATTTATTTTCTTTCTACGTGACTTTACCGAAAGAACCAAAGAGTATCAAAGTATAAAAAAATAAGAATAGATGTTACCCTTGCTGGCAACAAAACATGTGTTAAGATGTTCAAACACCAAATAGAAACCTTCTGCAAGGAATCATGTCTCCAATAACCACACGTACATGCAAACAAAAACATTATATATGCAGCCTTCTTTAGGTCCTATTCCCACCAGTGTTAGACCGGAGAACAACGCCAAAAAGCGAACAGTACAAAGATTGCAGACACGATTCCTTGCTAAAGCTTTCTATGTGGTGTTTGGACATCTTAACACCCGTTTTATTGCCAGAAAGGGTAAACCTATCCTTATTTTTTCATTCTTTAATACTGGCAAAAAGGTCAAATTTTGTAGCTGCTCAACCCCAAGCTATAATTGCTCTGACAAATGCATTGTCAATCTAGATTTGAAGTTTTTGTGACTGCAGGGATCCATCCTCTTTGGTTCTTTCGGTAAAGTCACGTAGGTATAAAATAAAATAGATTAAATCACGTTTCGAGCAAGAACCTTTTTTGCTGTGGTTTTCCCACCTAATGATGATTGCTTGTGTTGCAATCAAAACGTTGTGATTTAATTTATTTTATTTTATACCTACGTGACTTTACCGAAAGAACCAAAGAGTATGAACACATTTGGTGGAACTGCGTTGGAAGCGGCGCACAATTAACAATTCAGCTCAGCACAATCGTCAATAACAGGGGCCTTGGAATGAAACGCGAACAGAGTCAACGTTACAGGCAACAGCTCTTCTTTACAGCACACTGAAAACGGACCATTGCTCGAAACGTTGACGAATGTTTAGTTCCTGCTTCGTCACAACAGAGCTGCCTTCAAGGCATATTGGTGCATTATAAAATGGCACTCGAACCTGATCATCTGCCCTCAGGGCGTTTATAATATCCACGTGTAGCGTAACGCTCTGACCCCTGTCGCAATGACAGCGAGGGACGCGGACCCCAGGCCGCGTCTCGCCGCGAGTCCTCGATTATCTCAGGTCCCCTGAGTCCCTGGCCCCCTCGCGGTCCCTCTCACCTCATTATCTGCCACAGCGAACCGCGCAGACCGCCATAGAAGCGGTACGTGTCCCACACCCGCTTCACCATGCGCATGTACTCCATCGTGACGTCACTCGCGCTCCGCTGTGTCGTGACGTCACTCGCGCTACGTTGTGTCGTGACGTCAATTGCGCTCAGCGGTGTCGTGACGTCACGGTAACGCGTTCCGGGCGACGCCACCGTACGACGTGATTACGTCATGGGTCCACCTCCAAGTGCTACGTGTGACATCTCCCTCTCTGTAAGTACATACCACAATTTCGCCACGCGATGACGTCAATCGATGTTAAGCAATTACGTCAAATTAGATTTACGCGGCGTCACCGTAATCGCGTTGGGTGTGCGTGATGATGTCACCGCACTTAAACGTGATCGCGTCGGGCGATGCGCGATGACGTCACCGCGGAGCAACGTCCTTTAAGCGATGACGCATTGTCGTGACGCTGTCAGACCTGTTCTTCACCTGAGGACGGCTGCTTGCGTTGTGGCCGAAACGTCGTGAGAATTGTATTTTATTATGTTTATTTTTTTATTTTATTATTTCCCTTCTACGTGACTTTACCGAAAGAACCAAGAAGAGGATGTATTATGTATTACGAGCATTATTATTGCCTTTCTCTAAACCTCTAAACCTTTGGGGCCGTCGATAAATTACGTCACAAAGCTCCTCTCCCCACCCAAAAAGTAAAACATGCTTCAAATCGCTTTATACTATTGTCATTGAAGTGCGTATTTTATGTGCCGCTGCACTCTGATGTTGTAGGAGAAAACATTTATTTAAAAGTCTACTTAATTAATTAGAACGTGTTGTCTATATTTATTTAAAGTTGCGCATTTTGATGTGACGTCACATTTCTCAAACCCCCCCCCTCGTCACATCGTCACAAATGTCTGACCCCCCCCCCCCAGGTGCGTGACGTCATTTATGGACGGCCCCTTTATAAACATACTCTTTGATTCATTCGGTAAAGTCACTTAAATAGAAAAATAACAAGTAGATCACGACGTTTCGATCGCAACACAAGCAATCGTCTTCAGGTGAAACAATACAGCAGGCGGACTGCTGATGCAGGAAAAAATGTAGCGAGAGAGCTACTGCAGCCAAAGGTGATATAGGTTTGAGGTGGAGACAACCCAAGGGTAGGTGGGCGGGGATAGAGATGGACTTTGTAGGTAATTGTAAGATCGCAGAGCTAGGCATACCTCTGCTAAGGGGGCATCCATAAATGACGTCACGCACCTAGGGGAGGAGGGTCAGACATTTGTGACGCGCGTCATAGCTCCACCCCCCGTCGCCCTCCCCTTCACCCCACCCCCTCCACCGCCTCGCGCCGCATCCAATGAGGTGCAATGTCATCGGTCAATGTCATCGGTCACTCGAAATATGAGAAAATGACGTCACGTGGTTACTGCACGCGTCGAGCGAAAACGCGTCACGTCATTCGAGTCGTTGCGAGGGCACAAACGCGTGACGTCATTTTCTCATATTGCGAGTGACCGATGACATTGCACCGCATTGGTTGCGTCGCGCGCGAGGCGGTGGAGGGGGTGGGGTGAAGGGGAGGGCGACGGAGGGGGGGCCGACGAGGGGGGAGGGCGATGGGGGGGGCGGTGCTAATAACAAGGGCGACACGCCCCCCCTTTGAGGTGGAGGGGGTGGGTTCGAAGGGGAGGGCTACGGGGGGTGGGGCGACGCGGGGGGGGGCCGACGAGGGGGGGGCGGTGCTAATAACACGGGCGACACGCCCCCCTTTGAGTTATTCCTCAGCAGCGATTGGCTGGAGAGCGTCTCGCGACAGGACCCGGCGTTGGCGGGGGGGGGGGAAGCGCGCGGGGTCCTCGCTGCTGATTGGGCTGCGCAGTGGTGGCGGGGGGGGGGAAGCGCGCGGGGTGGGGTCCTCGCTGCTGATTGGGCTGCGCGGCGGCGGCGGGGGGGGAAGCGCGCGGGGCCTTCGCCCGCGACCTTTGCGCGGCCGCGTCGAGGCGACCCGAGGGGGTGGGGGGGGGTCACGCGCACGCGCGCGCGCCACACACGCAAGGAAGAGGGAGAGACACCGCAAACTCGCTTCAGGTAAAACATTAAAATAAATTTCTCCGCACAAGTTCTTTCGATTTATTCCCGCCCCGCCATAAAAAAATGTTTGTTACCGCAACCTCCTATGCACGAATTTGATGGCCTCGAATGGTTTTGTTTGTTACGTTGTTTAAAACTGCCCGACGCGCACCGTTGTAAAACCGCGAATGTTAAGTGAAATGTACAAAGACTACGAACGTTGTTAGTTTGTCTGTCTCTGTCGTAAGCCTCGGCCGTTTTTTGTCGAGTCCGTTGAGCTTGAAACTCGGTGCCAACTGCTCTCGATCTCTCGTTGTTTGTCTATCGCACGCGATAGGAGCGAGCCGATTGTGATGCGCGCTGCTGCTGCGCCCGCCGCTTATATAACCCGGCTCGCTCATTCATTCATTCATTATCGACAGCAGAGGGGGCCCGAAGCATCGTGGGAGAGATCACACAGCCCCTCGGCTGTCTCCCACCTGCAGTGCGAACGACTCGCCAGGCAAAGGCCGTGGTCTATCCACTGCTGGGTGAAGGAAATTGCACCGTCAGTCGTCGTCAGCTTTAGTTTATCCTCTATTAGATGAAGGACTACCCTCCCATAATTGTCAGTCACGGTCCATCACGTTTTTGGATTAAGGTCTGCCCATCATCATCATCAGCCATGGGCTGTCGACTGCTGGATGAAGGTCTGCCCATCATCATCATCAGCCATGGGCTGTTCACTGCTGGATGAAGGTCTGCCCATCATCATCATCAGCCGTGGGATGTCCACTGCTGTTTGAAGGTCTGCCCATCATCATCATCAGCCATGGGCTGTCCGCTGCTGGTTGAAGTTCTGCCCATCATCATCATCAGCCATGGGATGTCCACTGCTGGATGAAGGAATGCCCATCATCATCAGCCATGGACTGTCCACTGCTGGTTGAAGGACTGCCCATCATCATCATCAGCCGTGGGCTGTTCACTGCTGGATGAAGGACTGCCCATCATCATCATCAGCCATGGACTGTCCACTGCTGGTTGAAGGACTGCCCATCATCATCATCAGCCATGGGATGTCCACTGCTGGATGAATGTCTGCCCATCATTGTCGGTGGCAAGTGGCTGGATGGCTCGGAGCGCTGAGACCTGAGTTTGGAACCCAGGCCGGCACAATTGTGATTAGACTGAGCTCACAATGTACCGATGGACTTCGACCCGGTCAATAATGACTGCATGAAAAAAACTCCCAAACATTACATCTGGTTCGTCACTTAATGAGGCCGAATTCCAGCTCTTTGAGAATAAAAAAATATCTCGGTTTGACAGGCATGCGATGAACACCTGTGTGGCAGGGCAGGTGCGAAAGTACTGTGTAGTGCCTCCTGCTGTGGAGAGATCACAGCTGATGAGTAAATGAGCTTCCCTGTGTGGAGATGATGTATGAGAAGCACGCGATGTTTGCGCTGCAGAAAACACTGACGTGTTGAGGAATTCCCCCAGTGAATATTGCTCTCCGATTATTTAAATCATCGACGACTCTACCAATTACCAGTTCGATTTCTCGACCCCAACCCTAATTGGATAATGCAAAAAGAATTGGGGGGGGGGGGGGCGGAATCTAACCTCTGTCCCCTCGTGTGCCGCTGGATGGGAGGTGATAAGCGGAGCTTGAAGATGTCATCAGGATCATGTGTGTGGCCTGTAGGGAGTTGCCTGCCTTTGGGAGGCAGAGTGTCGGAGCGGCCGATAATATTTAGAGGGTCCCACGTAATCAACCACGAGTATTCATTACCGTTTTTAGCTGATTAATCGACTCCGGTGACCAATGTTGACTCGTAACGTTTCTGTTTGTCTCAGTATGTCCACAAACACGATCGCGCTGGTGCTGGTGGTAGGCGGCACAATATCGGTGCCGGTGATCACCCTGGCACTCGCCTGGTTCCTGTGCCCCACCGTCTACATCCATGCCTTCAACTGGTGCGCGCCGAACCCTCCTGGCGGCACGAGCGCCACGGGGACACCCCCACACATTCACGGTTACTGTCACCCTCTTTCTCTCAGGGGAGACCCCTCCAAACAAACACAAACTGCTCCAGTCTTACACCCAACTCAACGTCAGTCTCACATATACACGCATCTGCATTGAACATCACTCAACCCCAACTTAGCCCTGGCACCTAGCCTGGCACAAGTGCTGTGGTCACATCAATGGCACTTATTGGCGAAATGTGGCTGTATTTATTTTGTGTGGGGAGTGGTAGTATAGTAGTTAGCGTGCTGCGCTATGAACCCAGCGATCTCAGTTTGATTCCCACTCACAGTCAACATCGGTGATAAATATCTGAACCGGTCCTGTGCCTCCCTCGGGTCTACTTGGCCTCAAATGTGTACATGGTGCAGTGTATAAACATCAGAATTGGAGAAATAAAGGCGGACGGGTGTGGTAGTCGTGGCCACACCACCCCTTTGTGTCCCGTGCCAGCCTTTATAGGTGCTCACTAACTGTGCTTGCCCCAACATTTTGTTAAAGGCTACATGGGGGACCTTTGTTTTTGTGTTTGTTTGCACCAAGGTTCTGGAGGCAGAGGCTGGGCCTGCGTGTGAAGCACGTCACTGTCGCTGGCTACACCTTCTGCTACATGGAGCGCGGCGGTGCCAAAAGCAACGCGGGCCCGGCCATCCTGCTGCTGCATGGCTTCTCTGCGCACAAGGACATGTGGCTGCCGATGCTGCGGGTGCGCACGTTTGTTCTCAAGTAATGGCTAATACACCTGCTGTATTAATCATCGCTGGCTGCGGGATTTCAACCGCGAACCTCTGCACAAGCGGTGAACGCGCTGCCGCTGGGCCGTGTCATGTTCACCACTCCGTGCCGCATGAAGAGACACGTCTCGCCGCGGCAATCCGGAATCCTCCTGTATCAACTCTAGTGGGGAACCGGTAGTGTAGCAGTTAGTGCGTTGCGCTACAAATCCGGTGACCCGAGTTCAATTCCTGCTTACGGTCAACACCAGTGACGATTATCTAAATCGGTCCTGGGACTCCCCTAAGTTTACTCAGCCTCAAATGAGTACCTGGTGCAGTGTGTAAACATAGCCACTAGGGAGAAAAAGGTGGCCAGGTGTTGTCCTGGCCACGCACCACCTCGTGTATCGTGCCGGTCTTCATAGGCCCACACCTCCGATTAGCACGGTTGGCTATGTACAGTGCGAAATAAGTTTAAGATACACACACCCATCAACGAGACCACATCTCCCCAATACTCGGATCCCTCCGCTGGTTCCAACTCCAATCATAACCACAAGATCGCAATCTCCGTCATCAAGGTCCTCCATGGAGTTGCCCTGGGCCTACGTCCCCCCTTTAAATGTTTACTTGAAGGGGGGATTCTGAGGCGTTGACATCGCGTCGGGGTGGTGACACAGCCCAGGGGTCGAGCATTCACCGCTTGTTGCAGAGGTTCACGGTTTGAATGCAGCGGCTGACCTGGTTATTGCTGTGGGTGTCATAACCCTAATAATACCACGACGCACCGGCTACTTCTCAGTGGACGTTAAAGGTTACCTGGCATCATTCGCGAGAGCAGGCCAATGTGTTCCGGCATCAGGGTTCAAATTTGCCAAATTCAAAATGATACTACAAATGCGTCAATTGGGATTCTACATCACAATGGTAGACCATTACTAACAGACTTATGCCCCAGGTTACTCTTGCAAATGAGACCATCCTGGTGCGAAAGTTCTCACCTGGTTAAACAATATAACCTTGAACGCTCTGTCTTTGCTGCTGCCGCTGTAGCCTGGACCTTCTTACCCCCAACCATTCGTGCTGTCAGCTGCCTGCCCTGGTTCAAGTCCGAGTTCAAGACATCCTTCCTTCTCTTCTCCCTGTGTTTCCCCTCTTGTCAGTTCCTGGACCTAGAGTGCCGCGTGGTGAGCGTGGACATGCCGGGGCATGAGGGGACCAGCCGTATCGCCGGGGAAGACTACAGTATCCAGGGGCAGGTGGCACGCATCCACCAGGTAACCTTGGATACAGTTGCAAGTGACGGAGGGCAAAGGAGATGCCACATCGAGCCAAGAAGCACGTCCATTTGTTGTGTGGTGTGTGTAAAATGCTTGTGGTGTGTGTAAAATGCTTGTGGTGTGTGTACTGTGTTTAAGGTGTGTGTGCACGCTTGTGGGGGGGAGCAGTTGTGTCATGTTTACCGTGCTAAGAACCTGATTCCCGCTCACGGCCAACACGTGTTATGATTATCTGAACCAGTCCTGGGCCTCCCTTAGGTTGACTTAGCCTCAAATAAAAATGTGTAAACATTGCCACTAGGGAGAGAAAGGTGGCCGGACGTGATGCTGGCCACCCATCCCCTCCTGTGCCATACTGACCTTCATAGGTGGTCACTAACTGTACTTGCTCCAACTGTCTGTTAAAGCTCTGGAGGATCTGTATATTTGTTTGTCTTTGTGCTTGTTTGGCTCTACCATAGTTTGTTGGTGCCGTGGGACTCGACTCAAGCCCGTATCACCTGGTGGGCACCTCCATGGGGGGCTGCATCGCAGGGGTCTATGCTGCCCATCACCCGAAGGAGCTGTGCGCCATCACCCTCATCTGCCCCGCAGGTGATTGTGTCACACACCAACACACAACGCAGAGATCCCCTTGCAACTTTTAACGGCTTGCTGGAGCAAGTGTTGTTAGTGAGCACCCATAAAGGCCGACACGGCAAATGAGTGGGTGGCTGGGCATCAAGCCCGGGTTGGCAGTTGTGTAGCGTAGTGCGCTGCCCATCGCGCTTACGCTGCTCCGAATCATAACAACACACTTCATAGAAATTATAATAGTTTCGTTAGTTTGTTTGTAAAACCCGAAACGTAACCTCTTTACGCTTATCCCGTGGTACCCTTACCTCGCCGCTCCCCCCCCTACTCCACCCACCTGCTCATCCTACTTCGTCATCCTCCCCCCCCCACACCCCCCTGCCACCCTCCTCTTGTGGTCGCTGTGCAGGCCTACAGTACCCGTGCGATACACCCTTCATCCGCGAGCTGCGCGCCCTGGAGGGCACGGACATGCGCAACGCCCGCATCAGCCTCATCCCGGAGACGCCCAGCGAGATGCGCGGCATGCTCGACCTGTGCGCCTACACGCCCATCCACCTGCACAAGCAGGTTGGTGCGACTGCTCACACGCACTCACAGCCACGTTGTCGAGCCACTGCTGGGTGAACGCCTCCCCGTACCGTCGCCGTTCCAGCTCCTGCACGTGAGCCAAATTCGTCACTCCCTCTCCACGGCGGACGAGGTCTCGCGGGTGTCCTGTCGTTTGGATGCCGCTCCGTCGTTGTTCGAGACTGCCGGCTATCTTCATTCCTTACCGTGTGTGACGCGTCCTCCCTGAGCCCACTTTTCCGAATGCGCAGAATGATGACGTCTCAAGCTTGCGCGTGTTTCCTAATCCACGTGTTCCTCCTTCAGTCCCTCAGTGTAATGTCAAGTGTTCACCTCTCTATGCTTCATTATGCACTTTTAGTTTTTGTTCGATATTCTGTGTCAATGTCAATGTTTCTGATCTATATTTCAGAGCAGGTAACATATACACAAGTATTATGTTATTACCATAATGTGTTGTTATTTATAATCTTGTGTACGTGTGACGTATTAAATTTTTTGACATTTGCTTCTGTAGATCCTGAAAGCCCTGGTGAATTTGCGGTGCCAGAACAACGACTTTTACAGAGAGCGTGAGAGACGCGACACTGCACTGCTCATGTTACAAGCACCGCACAGCATTTTCATTTAGCCATTCTCACCAGTATGAACCCTGCAAAACGATGACGGCCACAACACTACCACAGCTCCCCCATACGTAACCACGCCACCTACCAACACAGCTCACCACACCGCTGGTGACTGCCTCATCAGGCTCATCGCGGGTAGGCGAGAAATTGGGTGAATGGGCGAGGGTTTGGGTGGGTGGATGTAGGTGGAGGTTTGGGCGGCAGGGCAGTTTGGTGAGTGGGTGGGTGGTTGTATCTGCAGTTCACCAACTCTTAGACAAAGCAATGAAATGGCTAAATCACTTGGAAGAGGTGAACCTCTAATCGTTGCTCTCTTAGGCCGTACAAAAAAAAAGGAAGTTTGAGTGGTCCGGTTGAACTGACGTGGTTTGGCACTGGCTGTGCGTGTTTCTCTGTGTAGTGTTTGTGGCGATCACCAGTGAGTCATCTCGTCATGCCCTGCAGGAGGCCCTGCCACTCATCACAACCCCCACGCAGGTCATATGGGGCCAGGAGGACAAGGTACGCATGTGCGCGTATGAGCCGAAAGATATTGCTCACTTAGACGTGTGTGTACGCATGCGTGTCTCTCTGTGCGCGATTGTCAGCCATGCAGTGATTCACCATCCACACGTGCCAGCAGTTTGATGGTGCAGAGGATGCTGGGTCATGATTAGATTCAAGTGTTCAGGTTCGTTTTGTATAACCCAGTGAGAATTCAAGAGACAAGGCTAGAGTCTCTTCAGAGTGATATGGGTCATCAAACTGAGAAAAGCAAAAACATAAAAACCTAGCACAAAAATGAAGTATAAACAAAGCGCACCTGCAGGTGGTGGACGTGTCTGGCGCCACCGTGATGGAGGCCGTGCTGCCGTCGTGCCGCGTGGACCTACTCGAACGCTGCGGCCACTCGGTGGTGATGGAGCGGCCCCGCAAGGCCTCGAGCCTCCTCGCCGCGTTCCGCCACAGCCTTGACTTCGACGGCCCGAACGGCGGCGGTGGCGGCGGCGGCGGTGCATACTTGGAGCCCCGTGCCGGCAAGCGCGACTGAGCGCCCACTCGCACCGCCACCTTTCACACCTGACCAACCCATGGCATTTGAGGCCACGAAGTTTACGAGGCGGCGTGTATCGATCCATCAGTAGTCGATTCTAACAGAGGGTGGCCCGGTGGCTCAGAGATACTCAGCCGCCACCGGTGAAATCCTGAGTTCGAATTGAGGATTTTGCTGCCCAACCACTGTGAATAAACCAGGTTCTCAAGCGTAAAGAGCTAATGGTCTCAGCACAACACTTACTCAGATACCAGGAATTGCACGCACACACGCATGCAAAAAAAAGAATGGGAAAATAGTTGGTTCCCCACTTGATTTGAATAAATGTCACCTTGTGAGAATTACAAGTATCAGTTTAACTGTCATGTGGGAAACATTACTTTCTGTGGCAGTGGCAGGGTAAGTGCTGCAGAGGTAACTCTTTGTCATCCTCTTCTGCGGGCCGTTCTCTGGATTCTTCGTCACACGCCCTGACATTGATACCTTTTGGGATTAATCGGGGATAGGAGATTTTTTAAATTAAATCTTACAAAGTTGACGCGTGCATTAAAGCGTTTATCTGACTCAATTGTTTAATGTATACGCGTCGCGTGTAATTGGTTCACGTGACCGCTGTAACCACTAGAGGTGCTGCTCGCACCACAGAAACAACCGGCAGTCCTTGAATCGAATCGCGGTATTTAATCGTCGCGATTGTGTGTAATCTGGATTGGCTGGAATCGTTAAACGTCCGTTGTTTACCATAAATCTGTGGCTCAAACTTACCCACGTGGGCCTAGTCAGCTGACCCATTACACGTCAGCGACATCGGGGGATGAATTTTTTTTATATTGGAGGGTCACTTTCAAGGCAGTTGGGAACATAGTCAGTTTAGAGGCAGTTGGCGGTGCCAGGATTGCACTTTGAGAAGTGGGATTGTGTCCTGGGTCGCATAATTTTCTTAAACACTGGAAGCAATAAGCACTAATGTAGGTTATTGCACTTACTCATTGCAATATATTGGTTGAGTGGACGAAATGTAATGTACTGCGATAAAGCATACGCAGCTTAGGAGAAACCTAGCGAAACGACGCATAGGGTAATATATCGATTTTCAAGATTGCGATATTATTTAAATTTGTGAATCGCGTGTGTGAGGATAGATGTTGTTTAATTCTGTTGTATGTGTTCCTCATTCTGTCTCCGTATAATTCCAAGCATGCACCTCCCCATGCTTCTTTTTGCACCTTTCAACTGGATTCCAGGAACAAACGCAAGTTAGAGACATCGTAATGACCGTTAAGAAACAAAATAGTCGGTGGGCTGGGGTCAGAACACGTTTCTAGAAAGGACGATGGCCAAGCCTGATGACAGTGGCAGCTTAGGGACGGAGCACGTACGAGAATACGTCTACCGCAGAGCAGGAGCGGTGAAAGCTCGTGCGTGGGTCGACTCCGTGGATTGTTGCATCGCATGTCTTTGAGAGATGTACGATGATGTGTGTAATCGGTTACCATGAAACCTGCAGCTACTAGAGGCGCTACAATTCGCCGAAATATTAAAGAGATTCCTCGAAACGCATTTCGTCCAGGGACGTGCGGTCAGGGGAGGCAGGGGAGGCAGAGCCTCACCTGTCATACTCCAATTAAAATAGCTGTTATGAAAAGTAAAAAAAAAAGAATAATCAAATAAAATAAATATTAAGATTTTTCCACTGATCTGTGTTATAAATATCATTTCTCTATGATTCCAATCATTTTTATAGTCAAAATCGCCAAATTTGCGGAGCTCTGCTGCAAATACAGGGAGACGAGAGGTGAGGCAGCGACGAGCTCAGCCTCCCCTCTGATTGCGCAACCCCTCAGTAACTGGATGGAGCGCGGGCAATAAGCGCGTGCCTGTTACTATCTCAGTATGTCACCAATGTAATGTTTGTAGACCCCTTAATTTCATGTCCTTGCCATCCATACTCCAGGTAACTTATTTCACGTACGTGTATAAAGATATTTAGGCTCGCTGGTCTCGTCATGAAACTGCAATGAAAAAGCACCAGGGGAGGCAGCTATCACATCTGCCTCCCCTGTGAGACCACGCCCCCCTCAGTGTGTGAATCTGGATCTGACACGAGCCGTTGCCTCACCAGACATTGACCTCACCGCACGTCACTGATTTCGTCCAGTGATTGGAGCGCGTTGGCTGAGAAAATACTTGCTGACGCCAACACAGTGGCATGTGGCGTACAGTGTTGAGTCAGCATTTCTATTTTCGTTCCAAGTCTGGTCAACGGCAATCTACGGATGATTTCAGAGTCATTCAGTCGGGGCTACGAAAGCAGTCTAAACAGTTGCTCCCAAAGTATGAGGGCCGCTCAATTATTTCCTCCCAGTATCAGCTCAGCCAATCGGTGAACACGGTCAATGTTTTTAAATTCTATACGTTTCTAGCCAATTTCCATTTTCACCTCCTTCAGTGCACTGAATAATAATGAAAATGTAAAAAGCGCCCGTAAGCAATCGTTCTCTGGGCGCTGCAGTCTCTAACTGTATTGGTGTCTTTGTAACACGAACTGCACTGAGCTAGATTTTTAAAAAAAATCTTAATAACGTTACAAAATTAGCTTTTGTGTTTTCACTCAAACTCGTTAATTTCGTATCGTCTCAGTCGTAGGCTCAACAAAAAAAAGACCCCCTTGAATATCTCTGTCACTAATTTTGTTGAAAGAGATTAACACTGGCGGTGTTACTTGGCAACCACCCACGGCGACTCACGCTTTGTTGTGTAATTTATACTGCAAATACTGTTGACGTGTATCAAGGTTACTGCAATAATAAAGTCACATAATCTCAAGCTTGGTCTCTTTGAGTTGATGCAAAAGTTTCACCACTTAATATTGGATATTCAAATTGTTTTTACCGAGCAACATTCTCGTAATTGATTTACGAGTGAGATTGCCTCGCCGCGCGTAAGCAAAGTGCCAATGTGTGTCGTGCACCCTCCTCCACCCGACACAGCCAAACAAACGCGCCCATTTACGCGTGAACACAGCAGTGCCCCCGTCACTAAACATGCACTGGAATTGATTACCACTTACTGACTTTTTGCAACCGGTTAGCCAGTTATTAGTTTGCCGGTTATCAACCTTAAATGAACAGTTTGAAAAAAAATGAACACATTCGTCAATAACTCTGACATTAAACGAATACAATATATATAACAGGCGACGTTTCGGGCAATGGCCCTTCATCGCGCCGAGTTAATAAGACATACCTGTCAACCCCTTATCAGTGCCTACCTTATTACAGACCAATTCAGACCTTATTGGTCACCCCGTGCTCTTATAAATCTCAACGTTCCTCCGACAAAGTCCCATCACAAGGGAGAAACACAAACAATGTTTTTTGCCCGTATTGAAGCGGCTGTACGCCGTATGGACTTGAAAACTCAATTTCCCTGTACAAAAATACGGGTAAACCGTACGGACTGACAGCTATGATAAGGTATTCTTTTACTGGTAGGAACGAAGCGGACCAGACCACCAATAGATTATATCGTCCGTCCGTCCGTCCGTGTATCAACATCGCCCCCTACTGCAAACACTTGGCATGACCCTGTCCGACAAGATGGCCGCCCGCTCCCCCTGCGATCTGTGAAATAAACAAGATGGCCGTCGCTTCCGGCGCCTCACGGCGAAACTTTAAACACTAGAATACAGTAATTTTTTCTTTAACTCCTCTATACCCAGTCGATATCCCTGTACCGGTACTAAGTATTATTCCTACCAGCCCACCCCGCAGGGTCCTGTTGCGGCTCTCCGATTTTGCATTAACAGGTTTAATTTCTCACACCAACACAGCCACCTCCGCGCGCCGACCTCGACGTGGCGGCGGCTCTGCGATCTTACATTAACATGCTAATCTCTCACATTAACATGCTAATCTCTCACATTAACATGCTAATCTCTCACATTAACATGCTAATTTCTCACATTAACATAATCATCTCTCACATTAACATGCTAATCTCTCACATTAACATAGCCACCTCCGCACACTCGTCGTGGAGGTCGCTCTCCGATCTCACATTAACATGCTAATCTCTCACATTAACATGCTAATCTCTCACATTAACATGCTAATCTCTCACATTAACATAATCATCTCTCACATTAACACAGCCACCTCCGCACACTCGTCGTGGAGGTCGCTCTCCGATCATACATTAACATGCTAATCTCTCACATTAACATGCTAATCTCTCACATTAACACAGCCACCTCCGCACGCTCGTCGTGCAGGTCGCTCTCCGATCTCACATTAACATGCTAATCTCTCACATTAACATGCTAATCTCTCACATTAACATAGCCACCTCCGCACACTCGTCGTGCAGGTCGCTGTCCGATCATACATTAACATAATCATCTCACATTAACATGCTAATCTCTCACATTAACATAGCCACCTCCGCACACTCGTCGTGGAGGTTGCTCTCCGATCTCACATTAACATGCTAATCTCTCACATTAACACAGCCATCTCCGCACGCTCGTCGTGCAGGTCGCTCTCCGATCTCACATTAACATGCTAATCTCTCACATTAACATGCTAATTTCTCACATTAACATGCTAATCTCTCACATTAACATAGCCACCTCCGCACACTCGTCGTGCAGGTCGCTGTCCGATCATACATTAACATAATCATCTCACATTAACATGCTAATCTCTCACATTAACATGCTAATTTCTGACATTAACATCACTGGCCCCGCCCACTTCGTTTATGACCCTTGGGCTACACCCATTTTTAACTTTTAAAAATAGCCTGCCTCAGCAGCTTTCCCCCTCTTTTTTCCTCCTGATGACGATCGGTTGTGTTGTGATCGAAACGTCGTAGTTTAAAAAAAAAATTACCTATGAATTCCTGCAGTCACGAAAGCTTTAAGTCAAGATTTAGCAATGATAACGGTTGGAGATCCCACTTAACAGCAGCATTCATATTGCGACTGCCTTCCTCTCCCTGTAAAATTAACATAATATATTCAAAAGTGTAGTTTGGGCCCCGCCTTTATATTGCACGAGCCCACCCAACATTCTGATTAACATAAATACATATTCTTGGTTCTTTCGGTAAAGTCACGTAGAAGGGAAATAATAAAATAATATGAATATTAAACAAACATTTCTTGCTGTGGATTTTACACCTGATGCTTGTGTTGCAGTCGAAACGTCGTGATAATTTTTATAGTTTTATATTTATATTATTTTATTATTTCCCTTCTACGTCAAGAACCAAGAATATGAATCCCTGCAGTCACGAAAGCTTTAAATCAAAATTTAACATAAATACGTTTTTAAGGCGCTCCAACCCTCAGATATGTAAAAGTATCAAGCCACGACTTCAACCTATATAATTAACATAATATATTCAATGTTTTCCCTTGGCCTCGCATATATTAGCATAGCTAATGAACAATAACAACTCGTGGCGTGACCATGGCAACGCGGCCTGCGCGGCGCTCTTGGGAAAGCGGCCTCCTTTGAGGTTCTTTTTTAAAGGGAACGAGGGAGGGAGGGGGATTACATTTATTAGAGCCATCGTAACAAAGACAACAACTTAACAAAGTTAAACACAAACTACGATTCGTCATAAAGACGAAGGGGGGAGAGGCGCTGCTGCTCTGCAATGGCGAGCGACACGACCGGCTCTTGGGTGAGAGACGCACGCCGCGTATTGCACTGTAACTAATAATGACAATACTAACAGTAGTAACAGTGATGTTAATGTGTGTGTACATGTTTATTAGTCAATTAATTCCCCTTTGCCGGGTTAGGGCCTCGGCACGCCGTGCGAGCCGTGGTGGTGATGGGGGGGGGGTATTTGACCATACTTCACCACGCTGGTCACTGTGAAGGCGTGGAGGCATCAAGGCACAGAGTACAGCAATGGAAAACTTAAGTTGGAGCTTTCGTGACTGCAGGAATTACTCTTTGGTTCTCTCGGTGAAGTCACGTGTAAAGATAAAATAATGAATAAAATACTAGCATACGACGTTTCGATTGCAACACAAGCAATCAATATCAGGTATAAATGAAATAGAAACACAAATCTAGTATACTTAGAAATGTAATGTAATACAACAGAGAGTCGGATAACATAACAGTCAACACCCTACCTGGTTGATTACGTTCTTCCTGAGAATGCTAAATTTGAGAGAGAGAGATGAAACACAGAACCAGAGACATATAGACAGACATATAAGCAGACAGATATCAATGGGCAGCAATGGACTTGGAGCAGCCTACAACACCTGCTTATGCACCGTGGCCCATTCGAGCAATATCCAGGCTCACGCCTGCTTAGCTTGACACAACGCGGGGTGCATTCCAGACCATGAAGTCATTAACCGCGGTCGTGGTTAATTATAATAATGACTCGGCAATGATAACGTCAATTATTTACCCGGCAAAGCCTCACTGGATCTCAACTATTCTGCCACGGTGCTGCAACAGTCGTGTTGGGCCAGTCCACTGCTGGATGAGGGCCTCC
The DNA here is from genome assembly GCF_965212315.1 of Lampetra planeri. Lineage (NCBI taxonomy): Eukaryota > Metazoa > Chordata > Hyperoartia > Petromyzontiformes > Petromyzontidae > Lampetra > Lampetra planeri. The sequence continues at coordinate 7,496,325 of NC_136146.1, read as the reverse complement.
CCACGCAAGTTGCGGGTCGTGGGGCGGGTTAGTTGACCATACTTCACCACGCTGGCCATTGCTGGTAGATAGATGGCAGGACGGCAAGTGGATTGAATCCATCTGTGCGGAACTGTGGGCACGCCCTCAATACACGAGGGGTCTCTATTGGTGGGGTGGAGTGGTGGCGCAGTGGTTAGCGCGCCGCGTAATGAATTAACGATGGCGAGTGATGTATTAATAGGTCCTGGGCCTGCCACTTTTCCAACCCGCGCATGACCACCGTGGTGAAGTATGTTCAAACAACCCCTAAGACCCACATGGACACGACTCGACGGCCCTCATCCAGCAGTGGCTTGCATCCGTGCACACGAATATGCTGGGCTCAAGCCGGTTTTTTTTCAGTCAATATTGAGATTCATAATTGATATTCGGGTTGGGCTACGTCATTTTAATACCGTATTCCAAATGTACCACTTTATCCATGTGCGTTAAGGTCACGCTGCAGGATGACCTCTTCCCCGAGCTACGTTATTGGCTGAGGCTGTATATATGGTTTACAGTATTTACACACACCAGTGACAGGATCATTATTTTTACGGCACTTGTTTTTATCCTGTTTGCTGTAAGTTCTGCCGTGAGTTGTATGTGTAGATAATTGTCTTCGCTCCTTGTTACTATCTCAGTATGTCACCAATGTAATGTTTGTAGACCCCTTCATTTCATGTCCTCGCCTTCCATACTCCATGTAACTTATTTCACGTATGTGTAAAAATATATTTAGGCTCGCTGGTCTCGTCATGAAACTGCAATGAAAAAGCACCAAGAGAGGCAGCTATCACATCTGCCTCACCCTGCAGTGTTCTTTAACTGCGGCCCTGCCGACGGTCTCGGCCGACGGTCTCGGACTGCGGTCGCCGTCGTAAAAGAGCTGTTCGTCTCGATGGCCCTTACAAGCTAAAATAACAAAAGTGTCCCAGTGGAGAGCAAATGACCTGGCCGCACTGTTTTGTCAAGCACACCCCCCCCCCCACTCCGTGCCCGCGTCTTTCGTCCAGTTCCCAACCGGATTCCATGGACACTTCAGGAGCCGCTCCCGCAACGACATGGATCAGACGTTCCGGCTTGCTGCCCGGCCCACGCCGCCTTTGGCGTTCGCGCGCCGCCTGCAACACCCGCGGGTGAGCCCCGGGCCGCGGGCGGCCTGGCCGCGCCTGTTGCCGCCAGCTGCTTTGAAACCGAGAGCCACCGAAATGAAACTGAAGGTCAACTCGATCAGGGGTCGGCAACCTTCGGCTCCGAAGCCGCATGCGAATCATATTTGGCTTCCACCCCTTGCGTGTAGTCAATAAAAAAACGCGTACATTTTAAAACATAATTTAACGTAAAGATAATGTATTAAACGTGGCAGAGAATGGGTCGCTATTAAATGTCTGTAAACTAAATTGTTGAAGAATAAAGGGGGGGGACGACGACGACGACACTGAAGGGACGCAGTTTATTCCATCACATATTTTATAATAATTATTAAAGGCATAATGTGTTTGTCACCTGCTGTATACCTGCTGCTGTGTTTGTGCACAAGTATTTCTCTCTGCGTGCCAATCCCTGCACTCGATTTCGCTTGCTGGACGGTCAGTCACCTCCTTGTCACTCTGCTAGCGCTACCACCATTGTTAATATTCCTGTGAACTTCACTCGTTCATGTCTCCACCATATTTCGATGACTCGGTTTACCAGACTGTCTTGTCTCATTCAGTGTTCAACCAACACAGAATCCTAAACGCAGCACCCGAAAAACCGCCATGGAATCGCTCCTACATCTGCATCATACTCATCTCAGAAAGTTGCTAGATTTGCCACTCGTTACTTTGACAACATTTTGTTGCTCGGGGAACCCAAAAGGTCACTTGATCGAACGACAAAAACTCCAAACCGGCAACACGACTGTGGCTTGGAAAGCGTTGTGCCTGGGACTGTGTTTTGGATGAGATTGCGTTGTGAATTCTATTATATTTTGTATTCATGAAGCACCTTTTACCAACGCGCTTAATGCTTGCCGACTACATAATTAGATTGCGTTGTGGCTGGGAATTGCGTTTCTCCTCCCTTACAGAATGGGGCACACACACACCCCTTCTCCTGCCACGACAACCGCCACGCCGGCCTCGGCAGCGTGGGATACTTTCAGACGGTAAGCGGGCACAGCTGGCATGAGTGCGCATGGCATGGTGCGGTGTGGTGGGGTGGCAGAGATGCACGGCCAATGTAACCATCTTGCGCCTGCCCTTCGAACACAACACTGCTGATTCAACTGCCATTCCTGACTAAGCGATGGCGACATCATCATGGAATCATGTGCCAGGCTAGGTGCTCGTATGATGGTACGTTGATGACAATCCCAGGTGTCATCGGTTAATGGACCGATTTGACTGGCAGACGCACGACCTGTGCTCGCACATTCCAATCTGGAGCCTCTTCTACGTGTGATGGCCAATCTTAACACGATGCACATACTGTATGCCTGCCCCCTCACCCCACCACTCTCCACGTGAGCTCAGGGTCTGGGCCGCAAGCGCGTGAGGACTCCGCTGGCTCTGAGCGCCGGCGTGTACAATGGCGAGTTGGTGGCATGGGCGGGCAGCGCGGGGCACGAGGAGCGGCCCCTTGCATCGACCTACCGCCTGGATTTCCCGGGGGCACGGCCCCCACGCCCGGCCTCACTGCCCCCTGCCTTCACCTCGTCGTCATCGCCGTTTCTGCTGCTGCCCCAGCTTATCGCGCCCAGGGCGGCCCTCACCAGTGCGCGGGGCAGCTCATGGCCTGACGATGGCGGCGGGGATGCCAGCTCCGGCTCCACCACTTACAGGCGAGTGGAGAGAAATCCTCGGAAGCTCCGCGTCCACCCACACTGGGGGTTCTGGTTTCAGTGCATCAAGAAACTCATTATTGACCTCAGGCATATACGCACACGAGCAAAGAGCCATCTGGCGACCTGAGTTTGTTTCCCAGCAACGGCTAACATCAGTGGCGAGTAATATCTAAACCCATCTGGGCCTCTGCTAAGTTAAATGAGTGCCTAGTGTGGTGTGTAAACATTAGCACTGGGAGACAAAGATGGTTACGAATGGTGCTGGTCAAACCATCCCCTTGTAACAAGTCTGAAGACTACACAGGGTCCGCAGTGCTCCATATATCAGCCTGAATAGGCACTCGCCAACTGCACAAGAGTGTAATGCTGAACAGGAGGTGTTTTTTCTTCTTGGTTCTTTCGGTAAAGTCACGTAGAATTGAAATAATAAAATAATAAAAATAACATTTAAATAAAACATAATAAAAATAATTCTCACGACGTTTCGGCCACAACGCAAGTAGCCGTCCTGTCGAGGAGACAGAGTCTGAAAGAACCAAGAAGATGAATCCCTGCAGTCACGAAAGCTTTAAATCGAAATTTAAGGAGGTGTTTTGTTTGCGCAGGGCTGCCCACGGCCGGCCAATCGACCGCACGCAGCTCGCGCTTCACAACGCTATGCCTCCCGGAGAACCGTGGGGCCCGCTACACCACCACGGCCGGCCTGGCACACGTGGCGCCTCCGCCGCACCATCCCCGCGCCCGCTTGGCGTGGCCGACTGCCTGGTGTGGTCGGATGAGACACGGCACCACCAGGTCCAGCACAGGCTGCCGGCAACAACGACAACAGTGGCGGTGGCAGCTACGCCCCGGCCCTCTCAGGGATCAGAGGCTGCGGGGCCTGTAACGAAGTAACGGCCCACCGATTAAAATTGATTCCCAACCTCGCGAGAGGAAGTGTGGCACGCCCAGGGTGGCAACACAGAAGGCAGTATTAATTGTCGGGGAATCACTGGAGTTTGCGATGAGTCGGAAGTGAATTTAATCAAAACGTGTAGCACCTCAAATTTGCACAAATGTAAAATCTACAGCACTCACACTGTGATCGCCTTCATTATATTTTTATTAATGTAAAATAAAGATTAGAATTAGTATACGAGTGCAGCTCTTTGGTGCCAAAGTTTTCCCAAGAAATTACAGGCTGCTGGATGATAAAAAAAAACTTGATTTGTTACAGCTTACAGCAGATTGCATATTTTATTGATTAGTTCACAAAACGTTACAAAAGCTTTAAGACATTTACTATGATTGTATTCATTTTTTGGTTTCAACAATCAATAAAAATTGAAATGATAATCAAGTGGAACTGCAAGCTGAGTGCATTAAGATGAGCAGCAGAGGGGGTGTGCAACTCCCACCCACCTCTCACCACACCTCGTGCACCCAACCCGCTACCCCGCAAAGTAGGCACGTAACGATTCGTCAGTTCAAGTCGATTCATATATACGGCGCGATACATGGTTCGCGCTGTGCGTGAGAATCGATTGCTTGCAATGCACAAATGTTTCCCTTTATAGTCAACGTTCATAATGAAGGAGACGTAAAAAACGACACAGTACGGACGGTACAAATGAGAAAAATTGCAGGCTGCGCAAATCAGCATAGATGAGATGGCAGATGGGACAAGCGATAGTGGTGAACTATAAACAATGAGCCACAAGAAAATACAATGGAGATGGACATGTTGTCACTGTACAAACGAGACATTACAAACAATACAGCGCAAGTTTAATACGTAGCTTTTCACGACCAGTATTATTCAGACAGTAGTGGCAGTACTAATGAGAGGCAGTTCAAATAAGACCAGTACTGACAAACAGCACACACCGTGAAAATGAGACCAAAAGGAATAGATTCTGCAATTCAATCAAAACACCCCTCCATGTCAGTTCATTAAATCATCGCACACCAATCAGCACAAAAGCATTTTGATTGGGCTCACATTCACCCACTGCGCCTCTGCTGGTAAGTGCAATCACCGTCCCTTTTTCCAGTGGTTGAATTTTTTCGTGGGGTCTGGGCTTGGTTGGCAGCCGTGAGAGGCCCGAGGGTTGGACACCCTGGCCTACCCCGAGGCCTACCCCGAGGCCTACCCCGAGGCCTTGGAGGCGTCCGTCAGGTCGGCCAGCATCTTCTCACACATGTAGAGGGCGCGGGGTACATGGAAGCAACCTGGGGCACATGTGCACAGCGAAGATAGACCGAGAACAGAGGTCAAGGTCAAAAAGTCATCGCAGACAATGCTGTCCATGCCACTACACGTCACAGTTTCCTTCTCTCTTGATAGATCTGAAGGGTATTGTCAGGTCGCCAGCCAAACTTCGAGGACAGCTCTTAAAAAAAACTCCCATGGGACACCATTCACAGAGCGCAGCTCAGAGGTCGCAATCGGGTACCCGATACCCGTACCCTACCCGATACCGGGCTACCCGTACCCGGCCGGGTATCGGGTAGGGTACGGGTACCCGTTTGCGACCCTGGTGCGGCCGGGTACGGGTAAGGAATCAAAACCCGTTTGCGACCTCTGGCACAGCTGCCATTTGCCAGAATGCAGTGGCAAAGTCACCACAGAACTTGCGTGAAGCTAGGCGCTCTCTGAGAATGTACTGAAATGCCTCCTATTATCCACTCTTCCTAATATCCACACCCAAAATCATTGCGCTGATTTACCTATTATCTGCACAACGATACTTCCCATCTTGCATGCTCATCTGGCAGGGCGTGAAACAACGCTTAATGATGTAACAAGAATAAGCACAACTGGTCTACACAGGAGAGCCTCACCACCGAGTCATATGACTCTTTTTCGCGAGGCTTCTGCATTGGGTTTTTATTTCAAGTTGTTTTCAGCCAATTATTGACTGATGTGTTCACGGTGGTGGTGGCGACTAATAATTTGGAGATTATGGACACAACGGGGCTTCATTTCTCACTCTATATGTGTCCAGCTGCTGCTAGGCTTGGCTTGGAATAGAGATTATCGGCGGAAAGCACTGGACGTCTCTGAAAAAGAGCTTCATAGCTCATCGGATTCCTCCAGTCTAAATAAAGATGCTGATTCTGAGTCCAAGGTACACCTATCTATAATGATGGCGGTGGTGTTCACACAGTAGCTCATCAAAAGATAAAGAGCCCTGTATAGCCGTAACAGACTGTTGGGGAAAGTGCTGTTAGCGATCACCTTTGAAGGCCGGCACGGCACACAAGGGGGTGGGTGGCCAGCACCACGGCCAACACCAGTGATAATCGTCACTGGTGTTGGCCGTGAGCGGGAATCTAACTCGGGTCGCTGGGTTCGTAGCACGGCGCGCTAACTACTACACTGCCGCTCCCCACTAGCCCATCACACACACGCGCGTGTGTACACGTCTGCCGGTTGACCACGTGACCACGCTACCTTTGAAGGGGCCGCCCTTGAACGTGTGCGTGACGCTGCCTTGGCGGTCCAGGTACCCGTACCATTCTCCGTGATCGGCATCCGAGAACTATGGACGAAGAGAAACACGGCCAACATCACCGTCATCATCAGCCATGGTCTATCCACCGCGGGATGAAGGCCGTCGCCATCGCTCACAGTCCTGTCGTGGAACAATCCATCTCGCTCCCGCACATCAGCACAAGTGTCATCGCTCCCAGGATGGTGGTGTTGGTCGTGTTGGAAGTAGAGGTGGTGATGGTGGTGGTGGTGAAAGTGATGGTGTTGTTCTTGGTAGTGGAGGTGGTGGTGGCGTTATTGTTTGTGTTAATCGTGGAGGTGGCGATGACGACGAAGTTGGTGGTGTTGGTCATCTTGGTGGTGGAAGTGATGATGTTGTTGTTGGTCATGTTGGTGGTAGACGTGTCGGTGGAGTTGGTGGTGAAGCTGGTGGGAGCTCCATGGCGGTACGCACATTAGAGATGGAGTAGTCCAAGACGCGGGTAAAGGAGTCGAGGTGGCGGGCCTCGCGGGTCTCGCGGAACGCCATGAGGAAGGCGATGAGCGCCTCACAGTGTGGCCACCACAGCTTCATGGACCATTCCAACTGCACACACCCCGCAGGAGGGACACACACACAATCGCAAGTATACACACAATCAGATACACGTCCACAATATCACACACACGACCAAGTCCACGCGTACGTGGACACATGCACAAGTGTACATCTGCACCCGCAGGGTGCATAGATGTGCCAGTGGTCGAGATGAGCGACGGAGCGGCAGTGCCCAAGAGCACGTCCACTGCGGAGACGGAGCAACGCGTGCTGTTACGTCGCGGCACCACGAGAGATGGACACGGCTCGGGAAGGCTTCACCGCAGCAGTGGATAGATCATGGCTGATCAGGGGTGGATCTAGAAACTTCCCAAAGGGGGGCAAGTCCCAAGATGTAATACTTTTAAATAGGGCCGAACATTAAAAAACAGGCCGCGTATTTTCTCGAGTAAATGTCAATAAAAAAAGTGGGTTCTCAAGGTCTTGGGGGGGGGGGGCATCGCACAAATCGCTCCCTCCCCCAGGATCTGCCAATGTGGCTGACGATGATGATGACGACAATCATGACGACGATCAAAACGATGACGACGACGATGACGACGATGACAACGATAACGACGATGATGACGAGAATGCCGTGTGTGTGTGTGTGGCCATGGTTGCCCGTGCCTGTGTGGGGGGCAGCCCGTCGGCATCCAGGAAGTAGAGGAGCCCCCCGTGCTGGGGGTCCCAGCCGGCACTGAAGGGGGCATCCACGAAGCTGGCGAGCGCCGTGCGTACCAGTGCCGCGTCTCCAAGGCGCGACGCGCGCTGTAGCAAGAACCAGCCGGCCTCGATGGCGTGGCCTGGAACACCCCGGGAGCAGCCACCACCACCACCACAACAGTGTCAGCAGGGGCCACACGATTTGTACACAAAAGTGCTTGCCACTAATGAACCACAATAAATTTCGATTTAAAGCTTTCATGACTGCAGGGATTCATCTTCTTGGTTCTTTTGGTAAAGTCACGTAGAAAGGAAATAATACATAATAAAGATTCCAAGAACACAGGATGAGATGTTACTATCCTTTGTGCAAGCACTTCCAAGAGTTCATGAACAGTGAGCCTGGTGAAATTTGGGGAGCGCATCGTCAGTAGTGTACCTTTGGTTCCTAGGGTGTTTCGGCCTTTCACACTATACACCCTCCCCAAAGGCGGCCAGCGACAGGGTGATCAATCCTACGCTTGCGTCCCATTCCCAATTAGTCATAGGAGTTGCCTTGTTGTTGATAGCCAACATATAATAATTATTTTATTATGCGTACATTTTATTATTTTATTATTTCCCTTCTAATAATAAAATAAAACATAATAAAATAATATAAAGCATATTTTATTATGTTTTATTTGTATTATTTTATTATTTCCCTTCTACGTGACTTTACCGAAAGAACCAAGAAGATGAACCACAGTACCTTGCTGATCTCGTCAAGGAGCATAAACCATCACGCGAACTGCGGCCATCCTCGCAGCAGTGGCTTTTGGCTGACCACTGAACAAAGACGGTCACCGCATCGCATGCTTTCAGATGCGCTTCTGTAGCGGTCTGGAACACTCTTCCTTCTGATATTAGGAAGTCACTAGAGCTATGCAATTTTAAATCTAGATTGAAAACTCATTTATTTGGAACTGCTTATTGTGCTTAGTTTGTTGTCCTTCCCCTGTACCTCCGATTAGTCTGGTTGGCTACATAGAGTGCGAACAAAGTTCAACATACATACAACACAACCAACACGACTATTAGCACCAGCACAGACAGCAACAGCTCCACCACCACAACCATAACCTCTATCAGCACCATTACCAGGACCACGGACAATCTCACCACAACCAGGACCAGTATTGGCACAAACAGCAGCGCCACCAGCAACTCTGTCGCCACCACAGCACAACTAGAACCAGCAGCCGTAGAACAGCCAGCACCACTATCAGCATGACATTTGCATCATAAACAATAGCACAGACAGCATCACCACCGCCAGCAGCACTATCAGTAGGACTAGCATCACCAATACAACCAGCATCACCAATACAACCAGCATCACCAATACAACCAGCATCACCAATACAACCAGCATCACCAATACAACCAGCATCACCAATACAACCAGCATCACCAATACAACCAGCATCACCAATACAACCAGCATCACCAATACAACCAGCATCACCAATACAACCAGCATCACCAATACAACCAGCATCACCAATACAACCAGCATCACCAATACAACCAGCATCACCAATACAACCAGCATCACCAATACAACCAGCATCACCAATACAACCAGCATCACCAATACAACCAGCATCACCAATACAACCAGCATCACCAATACAACCAGCATCACCAATACAACCAGCATCACCAATACAACCAGCATCACCAATACAACCAGCATCACCAATACAACCAGCATCACCAATACAACCAGCATCACCAATACAACCAGCATCACCAATACAACCAGCATCACCAATACAACCAGCATCACCAATACAACCAGCATCACCAATACAACCAGCATCACCAATACAACCAGCATCACCAATACAACCAGCATCACCAATACAACCAGCATCACCACTGACAGTAGCAGCAGTGTTATCGGTATGGGCAGCACTGCTCTGTTGGTTACCCGGGTTCTGCAGGCGCCCGGCGCTGCCCGGGAGCTCCTCACCATCGGGAGTGACCGTCTCCAGCACGACGGAGCCACCCCTCTGTCACAAACGCACACACGGATACAGACACACACGGACACGCACGCACACACGGATACAGACACGGATACACACGCACACACGGATACAGACACACACGGACACGCACATACACACATGGATACACACACATGCACACATATCCTCACACGGCGATCCACGGACTCACACGATGACCCGCAGAGTCACGGCGTGTTCCACTGTTTGTCGCTGTGTTTGGCCGATTCTCTATGTTCCCGCTTGTGGAGGAGGTGAGGGCAGCGTGGCTACTATGCGAGGCACCCCATTGCTTGCGGCGGGGGTGGGGGAGGTGGGTGACAGCGAGCCCCGAGATGGCCGAGTGGCGATGGTGGCGGTGATGATGGCGGTGGTGGTAACCGCGATAAGAGGGGTTTAACCGGGACAATGTTTGCGGTCTCCCACGCTGCCCGGCGTGCGGCCGGCTCTCCCGACCATCGCTCGTGCGAGGAGCGCAGCCAGGCGCTCGCACCTGCAGGTGTTTGAGGATCCGGTCGACGCACCAGCGGCCCAGCTCCGCATTGCCATCGTCCCCGCCCGCCGCCCCCTCCCCCTCCTCGCTGGCCTCCTCCATCTGCTCCAGCAGGCACAGCAACATCATGGGCACGGCGAGCGAGCTGTCGGGTGTCGCGCCGGAGAGCTGCGGACGCCCGAGGCCGGAGGGGTCCTCGCGCACCCAGCGCACGATCTGTGACATCATCTCCTTGGCGGCCACCTGAGATGGAAATGCATGCACGGGCACGCACATGGCACACGCACGCACGTGCAAGGAGAGGCACGGGCACATACAGTCACATGCGTAGACATGCACACGTGCACGCAAACAAACTCCTGCACAACGACAATGATGCCCCATGCAGCTTTTAACCGGCTATCAATAATAATGCAATTTGTAATGGGCACATTATTTCACCAATGACTGCGACTCTAAAGCAAGCACAGTTAGCGAGCACCTTATTAATGCTGGCATGGCATATTATGGAGTGGGTGGCCAGCAGTATCATTTAATGCTGAGTCGACCTCGTGGTTCAAACATTTGTCACCGATGTTGGCCGTGAGCACGAATCGAATTCGGCTGTTTCATAGCACGCCCCGGGCCGTCCCCCCTAATTCCGTGACCCCCCCCTGCTGCGCCCCCCATCTCCCGTGGACCCCTCTTCCCCGCCACCCGCCGTGCCCCCCCCCACCCCCCCATAGCCCACGCACCGTGTACTTGGCGTCGCCGGTAGCACGGCCCAGCTCGCTCATGGCCAGCACATAGAAGCACTCGCTGAAGATGGTCCTCTGAACCTTGACGGGACGGCCGTCACGTGTCAGCACAAAGGCGCACTTGGGCGAGTCTGCGGAGACGCGCGCATGGCGCAGCAGGAACTCCCCCCCTGGCGGAGCACAGTAGCACGGTCCGACAGGCACCACCGCATGGGGGGGGGGGGGCAGGTGAGGAGGGGGGCACAGGGATGGGGCGCACAGTAGTACAGTCCAAGCTCTACAGGTGATCTGGTTAGGACGAGGCTGGCGGTTGGAGGCGTGAAAGCAGCAGAGCGTGCATGGTGTGGTGTGAGTAACACAAGTAAGCAGTGTATGGGGCACCGTGCGGCGAACACGATAGGCACTGTGTGAGCATTGTTGTTGGAGATGTGGTGAGTTGCGAATGGTGACCGGCGAGTGTTGAGCGACGAGCGGTAAGCAGCGAGTGGTGAGCGGTAAGCCTCGAGTGGTGAGCGGTGAGTAGCGAGCGCCAAGTGATGAGTTGGGTGCGGACCTTTTTTGGCCGCCTCAAGGATCTGTGGCGTGCGGAACCTGGGCAGCTCGCGGTACAGACGGCAGTACATCCACACCTACACACGCAGCACACACACACACACGCAGCACACACGCACGCGGCACACACGGCAGTGCTTGCGAGTTGGTGAATCATCATCGTGAGCCTCCAACACTCAGTAGGTCGAGTCGTGGCGCCCACACCCGTCGGGTGCCTGGTGAGACGCCAGGCAACGTGTGCAACCTACGCCGACTTGCGACGGTCCCCCATCTCCAATGATGCTTCCCCACGGCGTGGTCGAGTACGGTGAGATGCGGTGTGGTACAGTCCCCCACGTGGATTACAAAACATGGCAAGCATTGTCTCTGGTGTTGTTGTATTCACATCGTGCCTTATTTTTTGTCACAGACAATTAATTATTAAAGAAAATCTACTAGTCAAAATCAGATTTGAGGTTTTTGGGGGGGGAGCGATCACCTCCGTCGCCCACCTTTGGATCCACCGCTGTACAGGTGAGACACTGGGGGGTGAGGGAATGAGAGATGAGGGCTGAGGGGAGACGGCTGAAGGTAGCGTCACTGACCTGCCGTCCCTGCAGCCACACATACTTGAGCTCATCGTAGACGGCACCCTCGCGGCCCAGGCACGTGAAGAAGCCTCTGATCGCAAGCCGCGAGGTGGGCAGTGGGGGGGGTGGGGGACCACAGTGCGGGCCGTCTCATCGGCAGCAACAACAACAACAATGGTGATGATAAACAATGGTCATGATGAGGAAGCTGCGGTGAGATTTGGGGTGGGGGGGGAGATTGGGAGGTCAGTCCCGTCAGTAGTAATGACGATAATTTGATTACATAGCTAAAAACGATGGCAATGACGACCACGATGATTGTGATGATAATATGTAAAGACAATGATGATGAAAATTAAGATTATCGTGCAGCGTTGATATCAATGATGACGCTGATGATAATAATGCTGAGAATGATGGTAATAATGATGACAATGATTATGCGTTTGTGGATTATGATCACAATGACTATGATGATACAATGATGCTGCTGCTGATGATTATTATGACAATACTGACAGCAAAGTTATCATAGGTGACAATGATAACGACGACTGCGGAGCCTTTTTCATCCCCGAGGTGTGTGGTCTGAGGTCAGGGGGTCAAGAGGTCAGGCCAGGAGGTATGGACGTGGGTGCCGCCCCCCTCTGCGCCATACCCGTGCTCCTGGTCATGTGAGTGCCGCAGCCAGAACGCCATAACGTGGTCGAGCTCGGTCCGAACCCGGGTCAGCAACTCAGGCAACCGCTTGGTCGCCATCACCCTGGGTAGTGTGACACGCGCTGGTGGGGGGGGCGGGGGATAACGGTGCTTCAGCTGCTTGTGAACCTCGTGGAATCGCTCCCTTTAGGTGTTGTCCTTCCATACTCTTTGGTTCTTTCGGAAAAAGTCACGTAGGTATAAAATAAATTAAATCACGACGTTCCGGGCGCAACACAAGCGTCCGTCATCAGGTGGGACAACCACAGCAAGAAACAGTTGCTGAAGTGGGCAAAAGGGCTGCTGTAACAAGAGGCTATATAGGTAAGAAAGGGGGAGGAGCAAGAGGGGAGAGATAGAGAGGGGGGGGGGGTCCTTCCCCCGCATCTCAGATGAGCACAGTTGGCTACGTACACTACGAAAGGAGTTCAACATAGAGACTGTAAATACGACCGTTCGTAACGAACGAGGCAGTATAAACCAGACATGGCGTAAAAAAGGTATACATAACACGAGCCTAACAATAAAAACGTGTAAAAAGCACGCGGTCTCTATGCATCGAGCCAAAACCATCAGCAGTTCCTGAAGTTGTGCATTTCAGAGACCGAGTCGCGTGCATGGTTCCTGGGCCCGCACTATTACTCTGTTGCGATGGTGGGTGCCCTGTCGCCGTTTACAGATTTCAATACCAGCGACACGTAGTGGGCGGCAGGGTTGGTGGTGTGGTGGTGACACTCGTGCCTCACATCAAGGAGGGTCTGGGTTTCATTCCCGACTCGGTGCCTTTCTACGTGGAGTTTGTACGCCATCTCTCTCTCTCCATTCTACATGGGTTTCCTCCGGGTTCTCTGGTTTCCTTCCACAGCTAAATACACGACACACACAGAGTGTAACCGGTATGATACATCCCAATGCGGAGCATATTACCTGCAAATCACTGAATTCGAATCACACACAGCAGCCACATTGCCCCTCCCCCCCTGGCTACTGCGAAAAAACTTCACGACCCTCCTGAAGAAGTTTTGAGACTAGGTGAGGCTTTCCTGGGACAGCAAGTATAATAATATATACGGTCCCAACAAGGTGATCAAAACAAACGGAGCGCACACACGAAGCTACTACACGCGTGACGAACAAAACGAGGACGTGCCAGATGAGACGGGCAAAACACAAACGAGGCTGAGAGCAGGGAGTGGGCACCGGTCACCCTGAGCCCCTTCAAGTGGAGTCCAACTCATGTCGCACCGAGTCCGGGGAGCCGAATGCAGACCCGACGCTCGCTGCAAAGCGTGGGACGCGAAGGCCTCCCCTGTGTGCAACCCCCCCAACCCCCCCCCCAGGCCAAACAACCCCGACAAGTCCACAGGGAATACAGAAACACGTGTGTCATTATACAAGCAAACCAGCACACGTGCCAACAACACTGCGTGGCCCTAAGAGAAAAATATATGATGGGCGACGTTTCATGGTAAAACGCAAAAAAGTGCCATTTCCCGAAACTTCACATATTTCTATGATTTTAAGGGCACGCAGTGTTATTAACGAATGTGTTGAGTTTTATTGTCCCTTATGCACCACTAGCAACGCAAGAGCGTCACCAAATAATGTACACTACGATAGAATAAAATCACGGCGGTGGAGTGGTGGCGCAGTGGATAGCGCATTGCGCTTCGAACCTAACAAATTTTAAAATTAGAATTCCCGACCCCGGCGAACATCAGCGGCGAGTGACATCTGAACAGCGCCCCGAGTTCTAAGCAAACGAACACACTTAAACAATACGAGCATTGACCAACGTGGTGAAGTATGGTCAATAAACCCCCCTCCCCCCCGCCCCCATGACCAACACGGCGTGCTTGGGGCCTTTCTCATCCATCCAGCAGTAAAATGGAACAGCGGCTGTGTACATTCATCCTGGCTGCAAAGTTTGGTCGTACATTTTATATATATCGTTTATTGTAAAATTTAAATCACAGTTCCTATGATTACTGTTGTTACATTGTTCTTATAGCGTTATTTTGATTTCGAAAACATATGGGTAATCTAAGTTGTATTCTGGTTGATATTGTTTGACTTGCATCACACTGGGATTTTTGCACACAGCGGTTTTTTTTGGAAGATTTGCTGGTTTATCCAGGATGTTTCTGTTGCGCGTCGTCGCTTTAAAATGTTCTCCGTTCATATTTTGTTTGTTGCGGTTGCACCCGACTCAAGAGCCGTATGGCTCACAGGACTATACCTAATAAATGAAACTTGAAATCCTCTAAGTGCAGGCTGAATTAACAGGTGGTTTGAGCGGAGCACAGATGTTCGCGTTAACCATTAACTGGAGAAGCGCTGAAGCTAAATGCAGCAGCTGCGTCGAGATTATTACCACGCACTATTAACCTCGCCAGCCCATCTCCAAGCCTGGGGTGTGTCATTCAGACGCTGTCTTCTCGACAGACCTGTTCTTCACCTGAGGACGGCTGCTTGCGTTGTGGCCGAAACGTCGTGAGAATTATTTTATTATGTTTTATTTTTATGATTTTATTATTTCCATTCTACGTGACTTTACCGAAAGAACCAAGAAGATGAATCCCTGCAGTCACGAAAGCTTCAAATCGAATCTCGCCAGCCCAGTTCAAATCCCAGGCACGGCTAACATCATTTGCGAACATCTCAACTGGCCCTGGGTCTCTCCACCACCAACCACAGCCCCCCCCCCACCCTATTTACCAACCCGCACTGACCAGCGTGGTGAAGTATGGTCAAACAACCCCCCCCCCCCGGGAGACTCCATCTCGCACTGCCCCACTGTGGCATCAATCCCTCTCCCAAGCGCTCTTATAAAAGTGATTACCTCGCTCAATTCAACGCACCTCGTCAACTCTTTGGGGCCGTCCATAAATGACGTCACGCGATTTTGAACGATTTTGACCCCCCCTCCGCCCTTCGTCACACGGCGTCACAAAAAGTCAGACCCCCCCCCTCAAATATGACGTCACAAAGCTCTGCCCCCCCCACCCCTCCAAAATAAAACATGCTTCAAATCGCTTTAAACTATTGTCATTGTAAAGTGCGTATTTAATGTGGCACTGCACTCTGATGTTGTAGGAGAAAACATTTATTAAAAAGTATATTTAATGAAGTAGAACGTGTTGTCTATATTTATTTAAAGTTGCACATTGTCACAAATGTCTGACCCCCCCCCCCCTAGGTGCGTGACGTAATTTATGGACGGCCCCTTTACCCACTGCAACTTTGGTGTGTGCCGTTGGTTGCGGGCCGCTTTACACCTCATTGAGCCTGTGCTCCGCAGCTAATGAATAACACATTCCTGCGGAGGGAGCTGGTAGGAACGTTGGGTTGCTCGGTCAATGGCCAGGGTCAACGGCGTGGTGTATTCCGCAAATATGCCCGACTGTGAGGGCGGGCACAAGCCGGCGTGAGTAGGTTAAACGTTGAGTTTTATAAGGGCACCACGGGGTGACCAGCCCCTCCCCACCCAGCCCCCACCCTCACCCTCCCCACCCAGCCCCCACCCTTCCCACCCAGCCCCTCTCCACCCAGCCCCACCCCTCCAATTTTTTGATGCACGACGGACGGATACAATAATCCCCTGTGGGCTGGTGTAACCAGGAGGTTCCTACCAGTATAAAGTACATATTACATACAGTACGCATGAATTATACATACACACATAAACCTTATATACATAAAGACAAAGATCCCCCCTATAGCCTTCAACTGTCGGAGCAAGTGTTTGTTAGCGAGAACCTATTAAGTCCGGCAAGGAACGGCACAGGACGAGGGGGTGGTGTGACCAGGACCACGACCCGACCGCCTTCGTCTCCCCCGTGATGATGTTTACACTCGCAGACACAACAACAACAGCCGCCGTTCACCACTAAGTGGCGGTGACGTCAGGATATGTATAAATGTTGAACTTCTTTCGCACCGTACGTCGCCAACCGTGCTAATCGGAGGTGGGAGGGGGAAAGACACGAAACGAAAACACAAAAATCCGTTCGAAAGAAACGAGTTTTCAATCGAGGTGTACAAGTGGATGTGCATTTTGAGGCCACGTGAAGATTCGCATGGGCTCACCGACTTAGAAATGGCTAGTAGATGCCACCAATTGTGCTCCGCCACTGTGTTAACGTTCTGCGTTTTATCCACCCGGCGATATGCTCGTTGTTGTGAGCGTCGCTCCTCTTCCCTCTTTTATTGCTGGAGGTCGCGACATTCACGAGCCCCGTCCGCAGACTCTCTGAGATAGGGCCACCCAATAAAACAAACTAAAAACAAATTTTATTTTACACAATACAGGTTTTTTTTTTCTTTGAGATTTGTATTTTACCAGGTAAGGCCCACTGGGCTATATAGATATTTTTCAAAAGCGACCTGGCCACAGACGATATCTCAACAAAGTGGCTTATCGTGTGGAAATGTATAGCAGCCAAATACTCTAAACGCACGATTCTAACTAAAAGTGGATGAAAACCCCGGAGAAAAATCTGCGCGACCACGGGGAAAACACGCAAACTCCAAATACACAGCAACAGGCGTCAGGATCGTCAACGAACCCACGACCTCCTTGTGTACCAGGCGAGGTATTTAACGTCTCCTAGCCACCGTAGCCCCACTCACTCACTGTGTGTGCGTCTCCTGTCGGCACCACGACCACCACCAGCAGCAGCAGCAGCAACGCCCCGACCGTTCCTCTGTTGCACGCGGGACCCGATCAGCTGATCTACCCCGGTCACGTGACACACCCCCCCCCTCTGAGCCCTCCTCCCCCCCGCCGCGAGACCCACGTGACTCCTCGCCGCACGTGACTCGGCGTGAGAGGAAAAAAACAACAGTTTGTGACGTCACGGCGCGGAGAGATCTCATTGGCTGACGGAAACGATTTTAATTCTTTAGCACGGTTACGCAACCGTTTTGAATTGCGTAGTCCCGATAAACCGAGGGGGCTGCTGTGTCAAGAATCTTTATATAGACCGGATGGAGGAATCCGATGAGCTTTGTAGTTCTTTTTTTACGGATGTCCGGTAGGGGCGTGTCAGCAAATTCCAACAAACAATAGCAGAGCTGTAAACCTATACGGTTTATCCGTATTCTTGTACAGGAAAATTGATGTACTTACAAAAAATCCGCAGATTACCTACTGGATCTCCTCTCTGTTTCAAAGAACAAATTTGACCTAAGGTCTACGCTCATTTACCAGCTTCACATTCCCTATTGCCGTACAAATACTGGAGGAAGGGCCTTTGCTATTGATGCCCCCAGGGTCTGGAATGCTATTGCCAATAAACTGCAACTTGTGTCACTACCTGTGAGATCTTCACTCAAAACTGCTCTAGAGGAGTTGTACACCCCTAGCTGCCACTGAAATTCAGTGGCCTAAAATAAAATGTTTCGCTCCGGATGATCGCTGCAAAGTATGACCTGTGTTTTTATTTAGTGTGCTGATCTTGGAGGTGCATTGGAAAATGTTGATACTCCGACTGATGCTCCTGCTGTTGTGGAGTGACTCATGCAGCCAGCTATGGCTGCAGGGTTTGGTAGTACATGTTGTTTATGTCGTTTATTGTGAAAATTCGGTCACAGTTCCTATGATCACTGTTACATTGCTTTCATGGCTTTATTTTGGTGATTTCGAAAAGTTTTTTGGTTTGGCCATGTTTGTTTGTTGTAGTACGGAGTTAGACTGATGGCCTTAATCTAAGTTGTCTTGTGGTTGTTGTTGTTGTTGTTGTTTGACTTGCATCCCACTGGAATTTTTGTACACAGCGTTGGTGTACGGTGCTTTTTCTGCAATATTTTGCTGTCTTTTCTGGGATTTTCTGCTTGCACTTAGTCACATAGTCACTTTAAGATGTTTTTTTGTTCATGTTTCTGGTTTTTGGTTTGTTGCGGTTGCACCCGATTCAAGAGCCGAATGGCTCACAGGGCTATACCAAATAAATGAACTTGAACTTGAGTTTTCAGGTCCATACGGAGTACAGCCGTTTCAATATAGGCAACATTGTTTCGTCTATTTGTGTTTCTCCCTTGTGATGGGACTTTTCAGGATGAACGTTGAGATTTATAAGGGCACGGGGTGAGCAATAAGGTCTGAATTGGTCTGTAATAAGGTAGGGCACTGATAAGGAGTTGACAGGTATGCAATAGGAGTGCAAAATAGAGAAAAGGTATGCAAGTCATGGAAATAAATAAATATTTTTTTTTTAGTACAAATTGCTTAGGTACGCAAACTCCCGTTGATTTTTCAACAAACACATTCCTGCGGAGGGAGCTGGTAGGAACATTGGGTTGCTCAGTCAATGGCCAGGGTGAACTACGGCGTGGTGTATTGCGTAAATATGCCCGACTGTGAGGGCGGGCACAAGCCGGCGTGAGTAGGTTAAACGTTGAGTTTTAAAAGGGCACCATGGGGTGACCAGCCCCTCCCCACCCAGCCCCACCCCTCCCACCCCTGACCCAGCCCCTCCCCACCCTCCCCACCCAGCCCCTCCCCACCCTCCCCTCCCCACCCCCACCCTCCCCACCCTCCTCTCCCCACCCAGCCCCTCCACACCCTCCCCACCCAGCCCCTCCCCACCCTCCCCTCCCCACCCAGTCCCTCCCCACCCAGCCCCTCCCCACCCTCCCCTCTCCACCCAGCCCCACCCCTCCCATTTTTGGATGCACGACGGACGGACGGACACAATAATCCCCTGTGGGCTGATGTAACCAGGAGGTTCCTACCAGTATAAATAAATATGGAGTATGTTTTAAGTACAAATTGATAATGTACATAAACTGCTGTCGATTTTTCAACACTAAATGCAAGCTTTGGCAAGGCAGCAAAACAACAACAGTCCCAGACCGAACCAAGACAACACAGTTCCTCAATAAAATTGCACGGACTAAACTGCTCTAGTTTTATTTTACCATGTACGGCCCACTGAGCGATAAAAAGCTCTTTTTCAGAAGAGTACTGGCCACAAATGATAGCTCAACGAAGTGGCTTACGTGGAAATGTATAGCAGACAAATACTGTACTCTAAACGCATGTTGTACCCTAAACGAACTTAAACATTTCTGCAAGACAGAAAACAACAATAAGACGCTATGATCCGTAATTAGGTTATTTTGGGTAAGATCGTTTTGTGTGTTTTTAAACGCTTTTTATTAACTCACTGTCTGTTGTATCCTCAAATTTTATAACTCAATTTTTACCCACTTCCCAATGTGATATCGACTGCAAACTTGGTATACTTATGTCATACTGATGACAATACTATATTCTACTAGCATAAGTACCCGGCGTTGCCCGGGTGAAAAATATATTTCTTAATAACCTTACATATATACACAGATGGGCTGCTACCCCTGCCCCCCCCCCCCCCCAGGCACGATCTCCTCGGCCGCTGTGCAGTAATATGTACGGCCTATAGTGTGGTGGGGTGTCGAGGCCTAGTACCGTGCAGAGCCTCCGGCCTCGCCTAGATTGCCCACCCGGCTGAGGCTGGGTACCGGGGCCGTTACCCCCCCCCCCCCCGCGCTACAATAATACTGTCTAATCGCTATAATTTTATAATCTACCGACCCTATAATAGTAATTGCACACATTGTGGTGGGGGGGGTAGTGAAGAGGACGTGGAACTTTGATGAATTTACCTCAGAGTCGCGTGTTAATGCGTGCGCATATTTTTAACGGGAATTAAAAATGGCGTCCACCCCGCAGCGAATGCGTCGCTACCCGTTGCCAGGGGCAACCGCCGTCCAATGAAACTGCGTATGGTCCGGCGACACACAGACAGACAGACAGATTTGCGATTTTATATATATAGATTATAAAAAAATAAATATATTTTAAAGCCATCTTTTTTATATATTCTTGGTTCTTTCGGTAAAGTCACGTAGAAGGGTAATAATAAAATAATACAAACATAAAACAATAAAAATTCTCACGAAGTTTCGACTGCAACACAAGCAATCGTCATTAGGTGTGAAATCCACAGCAAGAAAATGTATTTGTTATGTTTCGGCTTGGGTCTAATTGTCCACGGTCAACTGACGTTGGCTTAATTGGCCACGGTCCCCTTACGTTATGGAAAGCTTCGGGCCACTTCCTGGAGTCGTGGAGTTCTTCCATTGCTAGTACGGTACATTTCATTAAAGCGTATTTTTAAAAGTTTTTTTAAAAATATTAGTTATTTTACTATAGCCTTCCACCACATCACAGAGCCAATCCAAGCAAGTTACGGCACGAGCAAATATGCCCCAATTTACGACCCCTGCTGGACGAGGGGCTTCCAGCGTCCCGTGGGTCGTGGGGGATGTCTCCCTACACTTGGTTGAAGGTGGGGGGGAGCAGGTTGGATTTTGCTGCACTGGCCACTACCGGCCTCCACAATAGATTTGCCACGTTCCATTGTAGATCAAACCAACACGGTGCTCAGTCAGCACGATCAATAGTCCAGTTTACGAAATAAGGGTCAGCACAATACCGGTTTTTTTTAAAGTAAATTATAATTTACATAATTGTATTTATATTATTTTGATGTAAAGCTTTCGTGACTGCAGGGATTCATATTCTTGGTTCTTTCGGTAAAGTCACGTAGAAGGGAAATAATAAAATAATATAAATATAATTTATATTTTTTTATATTTGTATTATTTCCCTTCTACGTGACTTTACCGAAAGAACCAAGAATATGTATTTATATTACTTTTATGCTGAGTGCTGCTGTGTCCTGTACAGCGCTTTGAGATCCTTGATGACAAGCGCTATACACATGTAATTATTATTATTATTAAATCGGCACCACTAACTTGGGGAATCAACAGTGAACAAGTGGCCGTCGTGAAGCAACCCGGGCCCCGCCCTGGGAACGTGGAATCCGACACAAGCGATCACGGGGCGCGGACGTGACCGGCACTTGACACTCATTTGCATATCACGTGGCCGGAGGAGGGCGGGGCCTCAACGACCCGGACCGTGGGAAACCGCTAAATCCGACCAATGAGCGAGCAACGCGACAACGGACGTCACTTCCTGCTCTCGGGTGAGAGGGGTGGGGGCCGTGGGGGATGAACAGAGGGGGGGGGGCTAAAGCGGCTGGGCTCTCCCATCGATTCGCCGAGAACAATGTCACGTGACGCCGCGGCACGTGACACGTGACTCCGCTTCCCCCCCCCTCCCCCGCTCACGAGGGACCGGAGCTGCGGTTGCCGGGGCAACGGAGCCCCCCCCCCCACCTCATCACAGCCACCACCATCACCAACCACCATCACCATCGGCAACCTCATTAAGGTGTCGCCTAGCAACGCGAGGCCTCTTTTAAGCAGGGGGAAATCAGGCAGCGAGTCGAGGTCCCCCCCTTCCCACTGCCTCGTCTCTCGCCTCGTCTCGCCTGGGCCTCCAGCGCGCTGGGCACCCCCGCGGCACCGGGACTCGACTAGCGCCGTGGCCCGCGCGAGGTCCCCGGGGTTGAGGTGTCTCCTCCTGGGAAGGGGTCTCAGCTGGTCGTGGTTCTCGGAGTAGGGGCTGTCAGGGCCAGGGGGTCTTAGGGGAGAGGTCATTTGAGCGCCTCGGCGCCGGTCCCCGGGGTAGGGATCCCGACGAGTCGGGGTGGGGGGGGGGTTCTGTGGAAGGGGTTCTAAGGTTTGGACTTTTAGGGGTAGGGTCTTAGGTTTGGGGGTCCCAGCGGGTAGAGATTTCTTGGACTAATTATTTCAGGGGATAGGGGTTCTCATTGGTGGTGGGGGGCCCCAGGCTCAGGTGCATCCTGCTCCGCTCCCCAGCGATGTCTCTGCTGGAGAAGCGCGCCCCCAGCAAGGTGCTGGTGGACGACACGGCCCCGCTCGCCTGCTTCATCGAGGCGGCGCACAACGTGCACACGCACACGGTGAGGGAGCACACTCACCCCACACACTCACCCCTCACACTCACCCCACACACTCACCCCGCACTCACCCCGCACTCACCCACACTCACCACACACACTCACCCCCCACACTCACCCCTCACACTCACCCCACACACTCACCCCACACACTCACCCCACACACTCACCCCACACTCACCCTCACTCACCCCCCACACTCACCCCACACACTCACCCCTCACACTCACCCCACACACTCACCCGCACACTCATCCCACACTCACCCCACACTCACCCCACACTCACCCCCCACACTCACCCCACACACTCACCCCACACACTCCCGCACTCACCCCACACTCACCCCACACTCACCCCACACTCACCCCCCACACTCACCCCGCACACTCACCCCGCACACTCACCCCACACACTCACCCCACACTCACCCCACACTCACCCCCCACACTCACCCCGCACACTCACCCCGCACACTCACCCCGCACACTCACCCCCCACACTCACCCCCCACACTCACCCCCCACACTCACCCCACACACTCACCACGCACTCACCCCGCACTCACCCCGCACATTCACCCCGCACACTCACCCCACACACTCACCCCACACTCACCCCCACACACTCACCCCGCACACTCACCCCGCACACTCACCCCACACACTCACCCCTCACACTCACCCCACACACTGACACCCCACACTGACACCCCACACTCACCCCACACACTCACCACCCACACTCACCCCGCACACTCACCCCCCAAACACTCACCCCCCACACTCGCCCCACACACTCGCCCCACACACCCCGCACACTCACCCCGCACACTCACCCCGCACTCACCCCACACACTGACCCCACACTTACCCCGCACACTCACCCCCCACACTCGCCCCACACACTCACCCCGCACTCACCACACACTCACCCCGCACACTCACCCCACACACTCACCCCGCACACTCACCCCGCACTCACCCCACACACTGACCCCACACTTACCCCGCACACTCACCCCGCACACTCACCCCGCACACTCACCCCGCACACTCACCACACACTCACCCCGCACACTCACCCCACACACCCCGCACACTCACCCCGCACACTCACCCCGCACTCACCCCACACACTGACCCCACACTTACCCCGCACACTCACCCCGCACACTCACCCCGCACACTCACCCCGCACTCTCCACACTCTCACCCCCCACACTCACACCCCCCACACTCACCCCACACACTCACCCCCCACACTCACCCCACACACTCACCCCACACACTCACCCCACACACTCACCCCCCACACTCACCCCACACACTCACCCCACACAATCACTCACCCCACACAATCACCCCCCCCACACTCACCCCGCACACTCACCCCACACTCACCCCCACACTCACCCCGCACACTCACCCCGCACACTCACCCCACACTCACCCCCCACACTCACCCCCCACACTCACCCCGCACACTCACCCCGCACACTCACCCCGCACACTCACCCCCCCCACACTCATCCCACACTCACCCCACACTCACCCCACACTCACCCCCCACACTCACCCCACACACTCACCCCACACACTCCCGCACTCACCCCCCACACTCACCCCGCACACTCACCCCGCACACTCACCCCGCACACTCACCCCGCACACTCACCCCGCACACTCACCCCGCACACTCACCCCGCACACTCACCCCGCACACTCACCCCCCACACTCACCACGCACTCACCCCGCACTCACCCCGCACATTCACCCCGCACATTCACCCCGCACACTCACCCCGCACACTCACCCCTCACACTCACCCCACACACTGACACCCCACACTGACACCCCACACTCACCCCACACACTCACCACCCACACTCACCCCGCACACTCACCCCCCACACACTCACCCCCCACACTCGCCCCACACACTCACCCCACACTCATCCCGCACACTCACCCCGCACACTCACCCCGCACACTCACCCCGCACTCACCACACACTCACCCCGCACACTCACCCCACACACCCCGCACACTCACCCCGCACACTCACACTCACCCCGCACTCACCCCACACACTGACCCCACACTTACCCCGCACACTCACCCCGCACACTCACCCCGCACACTCACCCCGCACTCTCCACACTCTCACCCCCCACACTCACACCCCCCACACTCACCCCACACACTCACCCCCCACACTCACCCCACACACTCACCCCACACAATCACCCCTCCCACACTCACCCCGCACACTCACCCCACACTCACCCGCACACTCACCCCGCACACTCACCCCGCACACTCACCCCGCACACTCACCCCCCACACTCACCCCCCACACTCACCCCCCACACTCACCCCCCACACTCACCCCACACTCACCCCCCACACTCACCCCCCACACTCACCCCCCACACTCACCCCGCACACTCACCCCGCACACTCACCCCGCACACTCACCCCGCACACTCACCCCCCGCACACTCACCCCCCCCACACTCACCCCGCACACTCACCCCGCACACTCACCCCGCACACTCACCCCGCACACTCACCCCGCACACTCACCCCCCCCATACTCACCCCGCACACTCACCCCCCACACTCACCCCGCACACTCACCCCGCACACTCACCCCGCACACTCACCCCGCACACTCACCCCACACTCACCCCGCACACTCACCCCGCACACTCACCCCGCACACTCACCCCCCCACACTCACCCCACACTCACCCCACACTCACCCCACACTCACCCCACACTCACCCCGCACACTCACCCCGCACACTCACCCCGCACACTCACCCCGCACTCACCCCGCACACTCACCCTTCAGCCACCGATGAGTCGTGCTTGAAAACGTAGCCGGGTGGCCCAGCGGTAACGCTCCAAATCGGAAGGTTGTGCGTTCAAAGCCTGGTTGTGGGGTAATTGATCCCATCATTCCTGCTTCTGGGTTCGATACAAATAAATACCACGTTGTGCGGAAGTCAACAGTGGGTTTAATGTGGATAGACTCGCCCCACCATAGGATTGTGGAGTTTCCATCACTGGCTCAGGGCTTTAAAGGTGATGAGCACCGCCTCGAGTCCTCCTCGGCCTTCCCCAGTCACCTTCGATCCACCCTCCAGTTACCCCACGAGTTTTAACGCCTTCAAGTCCCCCCCCCCCCTAGTCACCCTGAAGCTCTCTCGGGGCTCGTTGTGAGGTTGCTTTGGGCCGTCTCCGTGTTCACACCGTCACACTCCACCGTTTGCCCCCCCCACCCTCTACCTCGTGTGTGCGTGTTGCAGGAATACGTCGTGCGAGTGCAACGGGGACCCAATCCCGAAAACAGCTGGCAGGTACAGAGAACCATCGTCATCATCATCGTCATCATCACCACCATCGGCATCCCTGTGCGTGTTTGTGTAGAGGAAAAGGCAGCCGGGCGTGGTGTTGGCCACCCATCATGTGCCGCCGTACCGCGCTTTATAGGTGGTTGCTAACAGCACAGGGCCCAACAGTCTGTTATGGTTTAACAAGTAGACTTTCGCAACCGATATTCATCATAAAGGTTTTTGGGTGAGATCGCGTAAGTATAAATGTGTTGTAAACCCTCCACCACCCGACACAGCCAATTAGTAAACAAAACTTTTACGTGACAAATCGCCCGATGATGCTGGATGTCATTACTAGCGAAACGTCGTAATCAAATTGTAAATGTTGTGGATTTACTCTCCAACACACTGGTGGGCTGCAGTAGTAACTAATTGGCGTTTTGTTTACAGGACAAATCCCTTACTAAATGGCTGTGTCGGGTGGTGGAGGGTTACGACACATTTATACTTACGTGATCTAACCCAAAAATCTTTATTATGAGTCTGTTATGGCTTTATGTTGGATCGCTTTGTGTGTGTATCCCTCGCCAGGTCAAAAAGAGATATAGCGACTTTGACGCTCTCAACACGAGCCTTCAGGTGAGATGTAAACATGTGCCACAACAACCACTGCCATCACGATGACCACTACCAACACTCACTGCCACTACCATCACTACCACCACCACTACTACCAACCACATTTACCATAACAATACCAACCAACACCAACACCTGCCATTCGCCACTAAGTGATGGTGACATCATCACGGCGCCTGTGCCTGGCCAGGTGCACTTTGAGGCCACGTGAGGTGTCGAAGGCTCGCTGACAGGAGGTCTCGGGACAGACCCAGGTGTCATGGGGTTGGCTGACTGAGATGACTGGTAGATGCACCAGCTGTACCCCCTACTGTGCCAACTTGCAGCATTTTAGCTGCCCGGCGCTCCACTCTGCCAAGCACCACGGCAGAAACACCAAAATAAGCTTGTGCTAGAATAATGAACAATACAACCTCCATCAGAGGAAATGCATTGTTTTAAATTAATATAAAACCTGTACAGGCTCCCTCCCACCCTGCAAGTTTTTAGCTCCGTCTCTCCAACAGGTTATGTAGGCTGCATAGGGAAACTTTGTGTGTTAGATTCTCACTCGCAGCACTTGCCCCAACAGTGCGTCAAAGGCTACATGGGGGGATATTGGTGTCTGTGTATCCCTCGCCAGGTCATAAAGAGCACACAATAATCAGATGCTGTGGTCTGTAGTGATAATATCGTGGCGGTGGCTCGTGCGCTCCAGGTGTCGGGCGTACCGCTGGCTCTGCCCCCCAAGAGGCTGCTGGGGAAGCTGGAGCGGGAGTTTGTGGCCGAGCGTCAGCGCGGGCTGCAGCTCTACCTGGACGTGCTCACGGCGCACCCTGTGCTGGCCACGTGCACCGCCGTCCGCCTCTTTCTCGACCCCGACTCCTACCCGGCAAACTACACCGGTGTGTGGCAGGCGAGAGAGAGCCCACCGGCGCGACCACACCGCAACTGTAGTGACAAATACGCTACTGCAATGGCAGCATCAACACACTACTGCAACTACTGCACTACAGCCGCAGTATCATGTCGAGGACTCCACCAGGCCGGCTGTTTCATCTCTTCCACACTGTGTGCAACCACCACTCTGCAGGTCACAACATCTCACTCACTCACTCACCCACTCACCAAACTGCAGGTCACCTCACTTATCTTTCTGCTTCTTCCCTCACACTTCTCCACTCTGGAATTCCTTCCCATCGTCTATTTTCCCAAGCTTTTATAATAAGTAACCTTGCTCAATTCGGAAATGTGTGAACTTTTATCTATCACAACTTTGATAGTGTTCTTGTTTCTGCCCGCTTGACGGTTTGTGCCTTTTTGAGCCTGTGCTCAGTAACTGTGTAAACTAAAAACCATGCCGCTGCAACAACCACATAGCAGCGACAACTACAGTAACACCCGGGGTAATACACATACCACACGAACAGTGACAAACATACCACAGCAACAACCACAACATAGCATTACCGGAACAACCACACAACAACGGGGGAGCGACAAACACTACCCTGCTGCAATTGTTACAGCCACACAACAACCGCGCATAATAGTAACAATCACTGCAACAACCGCTATTGTGTGTTATTGCACGTGACACGTTCACTTTCGTACGTGTGTCTCCTCCCCCGCCCATTCCCGCCGGTGCCCAGAGCTCGCGCTACAGCAAGTGTCCATGTTCTTCCGCTCAGAGCCGCGATGGGAGGTGGTGGAGCCACTACGTGACATGGGTAGGGGTGTGCATGTGTGAGGGTGAATGTATGGGGATGTGTTAGATTCCCGCTCATGGTCAACACCAGTGACAATTATTTGCACTGGTCCTGGGCCTCCTCTAGGTCGACTCGGCCTCAAATGAGTGTGCTACTGTGTGTAAACATTGCCACTAGGGAGACAGGCCGTACACAGTGCTGGCTACCCACCTCGTGTGCTGTGCCAGTCTTCATAGGAGCTCACGAACAGCGCTTGCTACTAAGTTCTGTTAAGGCTATATGGGGGGTCTTTGTAAGGGATGAGCACTATGTCACCACTGCGAGAGTGTGCTGCACGTACGTACGCACATGTCCACACGCACCATGGTTAGCGTGCCCGCTCATTGAGAAATAACGGTGCTGGATGTGACACCATGGCGCCCGCAGGGTGGAGGATAAGGAAACGCTACTTCCTCATCAAACCCAAGGAGGAGCCCAAGACCAGGCAGCTTCTGAGCTGGGTGAGCATTCACCCTTACCTGCTCGCCCATCTACCAACCCACCCGCTCACTCGTACAGGCACCAACCCACCCGTTTGCCCACTTACTCACCCACTCACTCGCCCACCCATTCCCAATGCCATCAATAAGCTCACTAACTCGATAAACCACCCGCTCACCCAACCACTTGCCCGCTCACCTACCTACTCCCTCGCCCAATCAATGACCTGCGAAATCATTCATCCCGCGCAGTCCTCCATCCGCTCACCCAACCACCGACTCACCTTTTGTCGTTATCTTTGACCATCCCATTCTGGACCAGGCTGACTTCGGACCGGATCAGTTCCTGTCCACCAAGGACCTGCAGGCAGCCATGAAGCTCCTGCCCAACATTTCTGTGAGAGGCGTGAGACAACACACACATGTACACATGTAACACACACAACACACATGTACCACATTACATACAAACACGTAACACATACATGTAACACACAACGCACATACTACACATGTAACTCAAGCGAACATAAACACACATGTAACACATACGTAACACACACGTAACACATACGTAACACATACGTAACACATACGTAAACATACATGGCACACGTAAGTAGGATATGAACCATCTCAAGCATACCACACTGTGTTAAACACGTGTGTTACACGTTCTGTGCCGAACATACCATACGTACCGCAGCATGCATAATTCGTCGTGGGCACCACTCTGTGCATACCATACCATACGTATCATACTATGCACGCCACATCGTGCGTACAACACGGTGTATATTGAGACTATCACATCGTCCGTACCGCACAGTGAATGTCACCGGCATGCCTACTGAATTTGGTGTACTTCACAGTGCGTAACACTGCACATATCACACTGTCCGTACCACACCGTGCCTACCGGGTCGTGTGTACTACACCTTGCGTACCAAACCCTGTGTTACCACCCCGTTTCTCCCTTTTCCAGCACCCATACGTGGCGCCGACCGCCTTTGCGGAGGCGAGCGAGTCGTCGGGGTTAGTGGTGCGCACCATAAATGACAAGGGCACGCTCAAGGACCTCATCCACAAGGTGTGTAGGGGGCTGGGGGTCTGGGGAGAGAATTGGGGGGGGTGTGGGGTTGCGACTGTGCGGGGTCGTTGTGCGTGCCGTTCGATTATGCCGTACCACATGTGCAGTTGAATTTATTTTGAAAGCTATGGTAAGGGGAGTGGTTAAACCATCAGCTGAATTAGAGGTGTTATGTTCATGGTGTTGTCTCTATGGTGTTAATGTTAGTGCCATATGAATGGCGTGTCAAGTCTCCCCGTGTGTCCCCGTGTGTCCTCATGCGTCTCTGTGTGTCTGTACATCTGCAGACGAAGCCACGTGACCACTTCCTGCACAAGTACTGTAGCCCGCGGAGGAGTGCGCCGCTGGATATCGCTCACGTGCGCCTCTACGGACGCCAAATCCTCGAGGTGACGGGGACCGGGTGGCTAGAGTTACACTATGTCCTTGTATGTG